>NC_069501.1:352910328-353600328 GCF_027579735.1 Bombina bombina
AGTCTACCAGGAATTAACAACAGCTAAATGGCTTGTTCTATGGACCTGTTACCACCTGTTAGTAGCTTCTTTTAGCCCAATTGTGCTTTTCACAGAGGGAAATATATCAGTCTGATCCTGCCCAAGGTGAGGAGACTTACTCACATTATAGTTTTTATTGAAATATGCTCAATCTTGTAAAGTAAAAACATTTGTTGACATTAAAGGGACATTAAACACTTTGGCAATCTAAAATTATAAACTGTATATACAGTATAAAAAAATCCTCTGCAATATGCTTTCATTATTTATTTTGTCCCCTTTTCCTGTAATTCCATTCTGAAATTGTGACCTTTTTAGTTTCTGTTAGAAGTGAAAGTGCAGAACACTGTTATATTCCACACAGCCATTGACTGTACACTCTAGTGACCTATTTATACCTGGCCCTAATTGGCCAGGACAGAGAAGGTAACACAAGTTACAACATGGCAGCTCCCATTGTTTTATAGACACTAAGGGCTCGATTTATCAAGCCCCTACGGCGGCAAGTTCTCACAAGAACTTGCTCGCCGTGATTTATTAAGCAGCGGTCACCAGACCGCTGCTTCCCTAAGCTCTTCGCCACCTCTAAGGTGGCGAAATTCAATCTCCTCGGTCGAGTCCGACCGAGGAGATTGACAGCTCCTGCCCGTGCGTGCATGGCTGTGCGCGGGCAGGGGGTGGGATTGCACGCGAGCGCAAAATTGCGCTTGTGTGCAATGTTAATTACCTGTGGGTAATTTCGCCCCGCCACAGGCGAACTGAGGCGTACAGGGGCGCGTATACGTGCCCCTGTATGCCTCAGCTGTGATAAATCTAGCCCTAAAACTTTACACTTATTTGGTCAATATTTACACAACTTATTAAACTTTAAAAAATATATCTACATGTTATTGTCAGTCTTTTCTTTTCTTTGAATGCATCATTCTATCTAGCATTTATTAGTGTTAAATGTCCCTTTAATATTTTAGATGACAATGGAGTATACAGAATTATGAACTATGTAAAATGAATAACAAGTTAAAAAGTACACTTTACACTTTGAGGAACCCTGAACACCTTGTCAGTCATGGAATCCGCAATAAATATAAAGGGGCCGATTTATCATGGCCCGAATGGGGCCAAATACCCTTGTTTCTGCACAAGCCTTCAGGCTCACCGGAAAAAAGGGGCTAAGAAGCAGCAGTCTTAAGACCGCTGCTCTTTAACTCATCTGCCACCTCTGAGGCTGGGGACATCAATCCGCCCTATCGCATATGATCATGTTGATTGACACCCCCTGCTAGTGGGGTGCGACATTGCACAAGCAGTTCACCAGAACTGCTTGTGCAATGTTAAATGCCAACAGTGTATGCTGTCGGCATTCAGCGTATCATGTCCACCAGACATTGATAAATCGGCCCCATTGTGTATGCACCAACAACCTCTATGCTCACAACATTATGTGAATCTGACCTTTCATTGCAGAGTTTCACTCCTTTGTAGTTTTATTTTAAATTACAGCCTATGTGTTTTATAGAGGGTCACCATAGTGTAATGTACTTTACAATGAGAGATGCGGTCACATGATGCGCTCATTCGTGTTGTCAGAAGAGCCTGCGCATTAGCAGTTTTTTTATTTAAGCTCGTCCACATTATTTCAGACGCACTCTCTAAGCATCACACATGGGGTACAGCTTTAAGAGATGAGCAAATGGCACGCACAGTACATTTAGTGTACAATACTAAAAGGGATAACGGCTATATATAAGCTAATATATTTTATAGGTAACTAAATTAAGATAAATGTATTCATCTGTACATATATTAAATTTCCCCATCAAGCAACCTACAAAATCACCAATTATAGTTTAATACAAATGCTTTTTTTTTTTTAATTTATTGTTGCAGTAGATGCTTTTAATTTTTTCATTAGTTCCTTTATTGGAGTCAGTGATGGACACTCTAGCTGTGCAACCGTTCTCTGGTTTGACAGTGGTGAGTGGAAAATACAGTGCTGGTGGCTGAGGATATTATATTTGAGATTGCATGCGCACTCATGGAGCAATGACAAGAGATCTGGGATTGTACCCAGCCCCATTATCACTGTGTTGATACAGTCGCCATACAAGAAGAAAAAAAATCACCTTTTGCTTAAAAAACACTAAGTTACAGATTATTTTAATGAAAAATGTTCTATGCGGTTTTGCTCAGTGTGATAGAAAGTATATTATATTGAATATATTTATTTCAGTGATAACTAGTGTGAAAGGTCCCTTTAACTCCTTAACCCAAAAACACATAAATATACATCATGCAGTACTTTCCCCATCGTACCACATAACGTATATATATATATATGTCTGAGCAACAGGAAGCTCCAGTTGTAGTTCCTGAGCTCCAGGCATCTGTCTGTAAAGATCAGCTTCTTGTGCCGGCGGGAGGTGTGGAAGGGAAGGTGAGAGGTGGGCAGCACAGAGGCATAGAAGGGACGGAGGGGGAGGGAGTGGAAGGGGCCCTACACTACAGAAAATGTTTTAGAGGGAGGGATGAGAACTAGCTACACTATGGAAAATGGGAATTGGAAGTGGGGGGCACCACCATTAATTATTGTGGGGAGAGGTGAGGTAGGTTGCACCACTACACTACAAAAACAATTATAAATTAAAAAGATAAATAATAAAAAGCACATAAACTGGGTAATGGTAGACAGCTGCCAGTACCTAAGATGACCACCACTAGAAGGAGAGAGGAGGGTTTGGGGGGATCAGGGATCAAGGATCACTGCACTTTGAGAAAAAAAAAGAATTAAAAAAAAGTTTTAAAAATTCCATAAACTGCATACTGGTAGACCTTCTGCCAGTACCTAAGATGGTGGTGACTGTGGAAGGTGAGGGAGGGAAGAGAGCTGTTTGGGAGGAATCAGGTAGGGATCAGGGAGTGGGAAGTGTCAGGTGGGAGAGTAATATCTACTCTGTGTCAAAAATGAACCTTACAAGCTAACTGATTAACCCCTTCAAGTAAGGTGCGCATCTGTAATTACTGGCATTCTAATTGACAACAAGCAATGGCAAAGCCATGCATGTCTGCTATTTCTGAACAAAGGGGATCACAGAGAAGCTTTTATAACCATTTGTTACATGACTGCAGTAGTTGTGTTTAAATAATTTCAGTGAGAACTATAGAAATATACCAAAATGGGCCTAGAACAATACCCTGGGTCGCCTATTTAAAAATATATATGGTTTTCATAGTAAAATCAAAAAATCAAAAGCTCTATTTCTGTTGAATCAAATTGATGGCAAAAATGCTAAAAATTCTCCCGGTACTTTGGCCAAGTTTTCTCAAAAATTCCCAGCAGTGAAGGGGTTAAACATCTAAGCTCTTTTTTAAAGTATTTGGAGTTTAACAGGGACTTGGTGCCCCTTTATATACTTCCAGTAACTAATTGATTAAAGGGAGCGTGACCTCCAGAAGCTGAGAGAAAGATCTTTTACCCCCTCAGACAGTAGAGCCAATAGGCAGAGGTTTCTTAAGTACTCCTAGCTACATAATCCTTGGACATCCCTCTCTGCCCTCTGTTACATAATTCATACTGGAACAAAGTAGGATGTACTTAATCTGGGTATGTGCTAAGTGGATGCTCTTTTGTCCCTACGATTTTTCCTTGTGAACATGAAGTGACGAAAGTGTATGCACAATGCTCACTACTTACTTATCTATCGGGACACTAAACTAAACTTTTACACTTTCTGAGGCACCATCTCCTCATGAGCATGTGTTTATGTACAGTATATGAGTCTGTGATTCAGTGATGGGTTTCACATGATACAGGGAAATGGAAGAACAGTTTTCAGAAAAAAAATCATTGCATTATCTTTTTTATTATGGATATGTTGATTACATAATTCTACTTTACGGAACATGATTCAGGTAGAGCATACAATTAAAAAAAAGCCTTTCCCATTTACATCTATTAGCAAATGTGCTTCATCTTGGTATTTTTTGTTGAAGAAGCAGCAATGCAATGCTGGGAGCTAGCTGAACACATCCAGTGAGCCAATGACATGATACACCTACCTAGGTACACATTTCAACAAAGAATACCAATAGAAGGAAGTAAATTAGAAAATAAAAGTTAATAGGAAAGAAAATTGTATGCTCTATCTGAATGATGAAATAAAAAAATGGGGTTTTATGTCCCTTTATTGATCCTTTAATGACAGTATTACACACAGGCGATCTTTTCATACTATAACACATTTCTAAAATGGTAACATTTTCCAGCAATGAATATTACCCTTTTATATTTTAGATCAAGTTTATTTATAAAAAGGACTGCAATGACAAAAGTTTTTTTTTTTTTTGCTAATGATAACATAGCTAATTCTATTGCACAAAATCAAACTGTAATTTCACATTTATACATAAATACACATTATTAAAAGCTACATTATCATTAGCATAATGATTAAAAATTATTTGCAACATTTGCACAGTCCAGCAATTTATTATATGTACAGAAAAAAAAATGTCATCTACTTTGGAGATAATCACTATGGCAGTGCACTAAATTGTTATTTGTGAAACTCTGGTTTTAAAGCATTCATGCCACAAGACTCATAAATTGCTTGCTCCATAGGTTTCTCTAGAAGTGACTAAATAATAACTATGTGGTTTCTTTCATTCTTATTGTTTGCACCTGCAAGGGACCTTTCGCTGATAAATACAACTATTAAGATTTTGGCACACTTGTTTATTTGTTTTGCTTCTTAGCAAATTTTGTTTGAACACTTATTTTTTCAAGGTTGCAAACTTTCCTTAGAAAAAAATGCATGACAATATGATAAAGACATTAGATTTCCTCATTTAAGTATATTGAAACTTAGATTATTAAAACAAAATCGTTAATAAACGTTACCAGGTTATATGGATTACAAAGTATGTGAGCGCATAAAGTTATACAGGGAGTGCAGAATTATTAGGCAAGTTGTATTTTTGAGGATTAATTTTATTATTGAACAACAACAATGTTTTCAATGAACCCAAAAAACTCAATAATATCAAAGCTGAATAGTTTTGGAAGTAGTTTTTAGTTTGTTTTTAGTTTTAGCTATTTTAGGGGGATATCTGTGTGTGCAGGTGACTATTACTGTGCATAATTATTAGGCAACTTAACAAAAAACAAATATATACCCATTTCAATTATTTATTTTTACCAGTGAAACCAATATAACATCTCAACATTCACAAATATACATTTCTGACATTCAAAAACAAAACAAAAACAAATCAGTGACCAATATAGCCACCTTTCTTTGCAAGGACACTCAAAAGCCTGCCATCCATGGATTCTGTCAGTGTTTTGATCTGTTCACCATCAAAACTGCGTGCAGCAGCAACCACAGCCTCCCAGACACTGTTCAGAGAGGTGTACTGTTTTCCCTCCTTGTAAATCTCACATTTGATGATGGACCACAGGTTCTCAATGGGGTTCAGATCAGGTGAACAAGGAGGCCATGTCATTAGATTTTCTTCTTTTATACCCTTTCTTGCCAGCCACGCTGTGGAGTACTTGGACGCGTGTGATGGAGCATTGTCCTGCATGAAAATCATGTTTTTCTTGAAGGATGCAGACTTCTTCCTGTACCACTGCTTGAAGAAGGTGTCTTCCAGAAACTGGCAGTAGGACTGGGAGTTGAGCTTGACTCCATCCTCAACCCGAAAAGGCCCCACAAGCTCATCTTTGATGATACCAGCCCAAACCAGTACTCCACCTCCACCTTGCTGGCGTCTGAGTCGGACTGGAGCTCTCTGCCCTTTACCAATCCAGCCACGGGCCCATCCATCTGGCCCATCAAGACTCACTCTCATTTCATCAGTCCATAAAACCTTAGAAAAATCAGTCTTGAGATATTTCTTGGCCCAGTCTTGACATTTCAGCTTGTGTGTCTTGTTCAGTGGTGGTCGTCTTTCAGCCATTCTTACCTTGGCCATGTCTCTGAGTATTGCACACCTTGTGCTTTTGGGCACTCCAGTGATGTTGCAGCTCTGAAATATGGCCAAACTGGTGGCAAGTGGCATCTTGGCAGCTGCACGCTTGACTTTTCTCAGTTCATGGGCAGTTATTTTGCGCCTTGGTTTTTCCACAGGCTTCTTGCGACCCTGTTGACTATTTTGAATGAAACGCTTGATTGTTTGATGATCACGCTTCAGAAGCTTTGCAATTTTAAGAGTGCTGCATCCCTCTGCAAGATATCTCACTATTTTTGACGTTTCTGAGCCTGTCAAGTCCTTCTTTTGACCCATTTTGCCAAAGGAAAGGAAGTTGCCTAATAATTATGCACACCTGATATAGGGTGTTGATGTCATTAGACCACACCCCTTCTCATTACAGAGATGCACATCACCTAATATGCTTAATTGGTAGTAGGCTTTCGAGCCTATACAGCTTGGAGTAAGACAACATGCATAAAGAGGATGATGTGGTCAAAATACTCATTTGCCTAATAATTCTGCACTCCCTGTAATTACAAGCAGTTTGAATTTAAAAAAAAATCTGATGTTATGATCAGTTGGTTTTTATGTTCTCCATAATTATTTTAATATTTTTTTCCTATGGTAACAACACATATGAGGATGTCATGTCATTATAGATGACCAGTGTAGTTGATTATGATGGCTTTTTCAATGTTTACATCTGGGGATAATTGTATAAGTGGATGATTATATTTTGTAGAAAGACATATCTATCTATCTATCTATCTATCTATCTATCTATATATCTATCAACAGAAACTAGCTGCCACTATCTCACATAGGGAAACTGCAAAATATAAAAACATAAAATGGAGGATTCCTTTTTTTTTTT
Source organism: Bombina bombina (assembly GCF_027579735.1). Taxonomy (NCBI): domain Eukaryota; kingdom Metazoa; phylum Chordata; class Amphibia; order Anura; family Bombinatoridae; genus Bombina; species Bombina bombina. Next base: position 352,917,197 of record NC_069501.1, read on the forward strand.
TTTTTGCATAAAATGGAGGACTGGTTACAGCTATTGGTCTAGAGATGATACGTTCCTTTCTACGCCTTCTCCAGTATTTGGGTTGACTGCAGCCTTCCATGCTGGCTTTTAGCAAAGCATGCACCCAGTTTGCAATGCTAGGGTTATCTGTCTGTGTTACGGGATGTGCAAACAGTTTACACTAGAAGTGTTTCTTCATCTACTTTGCTGCGCCTTTACTATATTTCAGACACATGTGCATCTGAAGACTAGTATTAAACGCTTGGGAACTTGACCATCAAAGATGGAGATGATTAACTTTTAGCTCCTGAGACGTAGATTTCTTCTAGAGTTCTATTTTACTTGCATGGTTGGATATAGTTAAGCTTTTCACTATGCTCCCTCAAAGTATTTTCCAACTTCCACCATTGCTATAACAAAGTAGGATACTTAACAATATAATAACTCTATCAAAAGATAACATTTGTAAGTAGACATGTGCGTTTCGATTCGTTCTGAATCCAAATTCGGACGAATTTGTTAAATTCGGAGATTCGGATCGATTTGAATTTTTGAATTGCGGTAGTACCGAATCTACCGAATAAATCCGAATTAGTTCGGATTTATTCGGTAAATTTGGATGGCCATGGATTACACTAGTATTGTACAGTATATTAGGTTATATCACTCTGCTATGGGTTACACCTAATATACAGTACATACATAATACTAGTCTAATACACAGCACATCCCACCTAACACATACCGAAATTCCGAACCGAACCGAATCTAACTAAATCCAGCCGAATTTATTAGAATCCGAATTAATCCGAAACGAATCCGAAACAAATTCATTCGAATTTTTCCAAATTCAAATCGATCCGAACTGAAATTTGAAAAAATCCTAATCGATCCGAACCGAACCGAAACAAATTTTTTGACCATGCACAAGTCTATTTGTAAGAAATAAATAATATAATAAATATAATTTAATATTTTTTTAAGTTGTAAACTTTTCGTGGATTCTATAGCATTAAACAAATAGAAACAATTTATAAAATTTACAAAAAGTTATACATTAAATAGTAATACACAAAAATAAGAACAAAACAAGAAATAAAAGAAGAAACAACAGGAAAGATGGGATATAACATGTAAGTGTCACTCTTTGAGTTAGGGTAAGAATAAAAAATAAAGAGAAGATTTCAAATAGAGCAATCTGCATTACTGTTATTAACCTATGAGAGGATAATAATAAACAAAGTAAAAAGAAACCAAGTGAGAAAAGCAAGCTCAAAGTTAGAAGATAGATTATCCAAAAGTGAGGCCCCTCCCATTCTAAACTTCACAGGTCATCATGAAACCCTATTCCAGTAGAATTATATATTTAGGAAGAAATCTAGCTTATCAGCCTAGATGTTGTATTTTTCCAATGAAGGGCACTATTTGTCATGATTTTAATTAAAGCTAATTTGTAGTTACAATAAATCAGAGGTGGGCAGTTTTGAAGTAAGATTAACAGGGATTTCTCTATTGAGCAGCCAAGGGCTTGTTCTGTAGATCACAGTCCCACCAGGGGCGCGATTACATATACGGTGCAGGCTTCAGCGCAAGCGCTGCAACCTGCGCCGCCCGTAATTTCACCTCGCACATCGGGCTATTACATAAACCCCGCCGGCAGCTCATAAAGTGCCGTAAGTCGGATAAACTAGCGATGTCCAGAAATGAGCGTAAATACACATTTCTGGAGTCGCCAGTGACTTAGGGCACTTTAGAAACTGCCGGCGCCTAAGAAAAGTAAAGAAAATAACAAATCTCCCGTAAAAGTCTTAACACGCCTCCCAAAAATAAGCCCGACACGTAAAAACCCCTATACCCGCAATCCCCCTCTCACTACTAATAAAAAATGTATTAACCCCTAGACCGACAACCCCCCACAACGCAATAAGCCTAATTAAACTATTAACCCCTATATCCGCCATCAAACCCACACCGCAAGTAATAACTAAGGCCTAGATTTGGAGTTTTGCGGTAGAAGGGCTGTTAACGCTCCGCGGGCTTTTTTCTGGCCGCACCATAAATTTAACTCTGGTATCGAGAGTTCAAACAAATGCTGCGTTAGGCTCCAAAAAAGGAGTGTAGAGCATTTTTACCGCAAATGCAACTCTCGATACCAGAGTTGCTTACGGACGCGGCCAGCCTCAAAAACGTGCTCGTGCACGATTCTCCCATAGGAAACAATGGGGCTGTTTGAGCTGAAAAAAAACCTAACACCTGCAAAAAAGCAGCGTTCAGCTCCTGACGCAGCCCCATTGTTTCCTATGGGGAAACACTTCCTACGTCTGCACCTAACACTCTAACATGTACCCCGAGTCTAAACACCCCTAACCTTACACTTATTAACCCCTAATTTGCCGCTCCCGCTATCGCTGACCCCTGCATATTTTTTTAACCCCTAATCTGCCGCTCCGTAAACCGTCGCAACCTACGTTATCCCTATGTACCCCTAATCTGCTGCCCCTAACACCGCCGACCCCTATATTATATTTATAAACCCCTAATCTGCCACCCCCAACGTCGCCTCCACCTACCTACAATAATTAACTACTAATCTTCCGACCGCAAAGCGCCGCCACCTACGTTATCCCTATGTACCCCTAATCTGCTGCCCCTAACACAGCCGACCCCTATATTATATTTATTAACCCCTAATCTGCCCCCCACAACGTCGCCGACACCTGCCTACACTTATTAACCCCTAATCTGCCGAGCGGACCTGAGCGCTACTATAATAAAGTTATTAACCCCTAATCCGCCTCACTAACCCTATCATAAATAGTATTAACCCCTAATCTGCCCTCCCTAACATCGCCGACACCTAACTTCAATTATTAACCCCTAATCTGACGACCGGAGCTCACCGCTACTATAATAAATGGATTAACCCCTAAAGCTAAGTCTAACCCTAACACTAACACCCCCCTAAATTAAATATAATTTAAATCTAACGAAATAAATTAACTCTTATTAAATTAATTATTCCTATTTAAAGCTAAATACTTACCTGTAAAATACATCCTAATATAGCTACAATATAAATTATAATTATATTATAGCTATTTTAGGATTAATATTTATTTTACAGGCAACTTGGTAATTATTTTAACCAGGTACAATAGCTATTTAATAGTTACCTAGTTAAAATAATAACAAATTTACCTGTAAAATAAATCCTAACCTAAGATATAATTAAACCTAACACTACCCTATCAATAAATTAATTAAATAAACTACCTACAATTACCTACAATTAACCTAACACTACACTATCAATAAATTAATTAAACACAATTCCTACAAATAAATACAATTAAATAAACTAGCTAAAGTACAAAAAATAAAAAAGAACTAAGTTACAAAAAATAAAAAAATATTTACAAACATAAGAAAAATATTATAACAATTTTAAACTAATTACACCTACTCTAAGCCCCCTAATAAAATAACAAAGCCCCCCAAAATAAAAAATTCCCTACCCTATTCTAAATTAAAAAAGGTAAAAGCTCTTTTACCTTACCAGCCCTGAACAGGGCCCTTTGCGGGGCATGCCCCAAGAATTTCAGCTCTTTTGCCTGTAAAAAAAAACATACAATACCCCCCCCCAACATTACAACCCACCACCCACATACCCCTAATCTAACCCAAACCCCCCTTAAATAAACCTAACACTAAGCCCCTGAAGATCTTCCTACCTTGTCTTCACCATCCAGGTTCACCGATCCGTCCTGAAGAGCTCCTCCGATGTCCTGATCCAAGCCCAAGCGGGGGGCTGAAGAGGTCCATGATCCGGTCAAAGTCTTCATCCAAGCGGGGCAGAAGAGGATCTTCCATCCGATTGAAGTCTTCATCCAAGCAGCATCCATCCGGAGCGAAGCGGCAGGATACTGAAGACCTCCAGCGTGGAACATCCATCCGGCCCGACGACCGAACGACGAATGACTGTTCCTTTAAGGGACGTCATCCAAGATGGCGTCCCTCAAATTCCGATTGGCTGATAGGATTCTATCAGCCAATCGGAATTAAGGTAGGAATTTTCTGATTGGCTGATTCCATCAGCCAATCAGAATCAAGTTCAATCCGATTGGCTGATCCAATCAGCCAATCAGATTGAGCTCGCATTCTATTGGCTGTTCCGATCAGCCAATAGAATGCGAGCTCAATCTGATTGGCTGATCGGATCAGCCAATCGGATTGAACTTGATTCTGATTGGCTGATTCCATCAGCCAATCAGAAAATTCCTACCTTAATTCCGATTGGCTGATAGAATCCTATCAGCCAATCGGAATTCGAGGGACGCCATCTTGGATGACGTCCCTTAAAGGAACAGTCATTCGTCGTTCAGTCGTCGGGCCGGATGGATGTTCCGCGCTGGAGGTCTTCAGGATCCTGCCGCTTCGCTCCGGATGGATGCTGCTTGGATGAAGACTTCAATCGGATGGAAGATCCTCTTCTGCCCCGCTTGGATGAAGACTTTGACCGGATCATGGACCTCTTCAGCCCCCCGCTTGGGCTTGGATCAGGACATCGGAGGAGCTCTTCAGGACGGATCGGTGAACCTGGATGGTGAAGACAAGGTAGGAAGATCTTCAGGGGCTTAGTGTTAGGTTTATTTAAGGGGGGTTTGGGTTAGATTAGGGGTATGTGGGTGGTGGGTTGTAATGTTGGGGGGGGGTATTGTATGTTTTTTTTACAGGCAAAAGAGCTGAAATTCTTGGGGCATGCCCCGCAAAGGGCCCTGTTCAGGGCTGGTAAGGTAAAAGAGCTTTTACCTTTTTTAATTTAGAATAGGGTAGGGAATTTTTTATTTTGGGGGGCTTTGTTATTTTATTAGGGGGCTTAGAGTAGGTGTAATTAGTTTAAAATTGTTGTAATATTTTTCTTATGTTTGTAAATATTTTTTTATTTTTTGTAACTTAGTTCTTTTTTATTTTTTGTACTTTAGCTAGTTTATTTAATTGTATTTATTTGTAGGAATTGTGTTTAATTAATTTATTGATAGTGTAGTGTTAGGTTAATTGTAGGTAATTGTAGGTAGTTTATTTAATTAATTTATTGATAGGGTAGTGTTAGGTTTAATTATATCTTAGGTTAGGATTTATTTTACAGGTAAATTTGTTATTATTTTAACTAGGTAACTATTAAATAGCTATTGTACCTGGTTAAAATAATTACCAAGTTGCCTGTAAAATAAATATTAATCCTAAAATAGCTATAATATAATTATAATTTATATTGTAGCTATATTAGGATGTATTTTACAGGTAAGTATTTAGCTTTAAATAGGAATAATTAATTTAATAAGAGTTAATTTATTTCGTTAGATTTAAATTATATTTAACTTAGGGGGGTGTTAGAGTTAGGGTTAGACTTAGCTTTAGGGGTTAATCCATTTATTATAGTAGCGGTGAGCTCCGGTCGTCAGATTAGGGGTTAATAATTGAAGTTAGGTGTCGACGATGTTAGGGAGGGCAGATTAGGGGTTAATACTATTTATGATAGGGTTAGTGAGGCGGATTAGGGGTTAATACATTTATTATAGTAGCGCTCAGGTCCGCTCGGCAGATTAGGGGTTAATAAGTGTAGGCAGGTGTTGGCGACGTTGAGGGGGGCAGATTAGGGGTTAATAAATATAATATAGGGGTCGGCGGTGTTAGGGGCAGCAGATTAGGGGTACATAGGGATAACGTAGGTGGCGGCGCTTTGCGGTCGGAAGATTAGGGGTTAATTATTTTAAGTAGCTGGCGGCGACGTTGTGGGGGGCAGGTTAGGGGTTAATAAATGTAATACAGGGGTCGGCGGGGTTAGGGGCAGCAGATTAGGGGTACATAAGTATAACGTAGGTGGCGGTCGGCAGATTAGGGGTTAAAAAAATTTAATCGAGTGGCGGCGATGTGGGGGGAGCTCGGTTTAGGGGTATATAGGTAGTTTATGGGTGTTAGTGTAGTTTAGAGTACAGTAGTTAAGAGCTTTATGAACCGGCGTTAGCCCAGAAAGCTCTTAACTACTGCTATTTTTCTGCGGCTGGAGTTTTGTCGTTAGAGCTCTAACGCTCACTTCAGAAACGACTCTAAATACCGGCGTTAGGAAGATCCCATTGAAAAGATAGGATACGCAATTGACGTAAGGGGATCTGCGGTATGGAAAAGTCGCGGCTGAAAAGTGAGCGTTAGACCCTTTAATCACTGACTCCAAATACCAGCGGGCGGCCAAAACCAGCGTTAGGAGCCTCTAACGCCAAACTCCAAATCTAGGCCTAAATTATTAACCCCTAAATTCACCAACCCCAACATCGCAAACTACCTATTAAAACTATTAACCCCTAATCCACCATTAACCCACAACGCAATAAACCTATTAAAACTATTAACCCCTAATCCACCATTAACCCACAACGCAATAAACCTATTAAAGTATTAACCCCTAAACCGCCAAAGCCCACAACGCAATAAACCTAACCCCTAACCTAACCCCCCCAAATGAACCCAAATTACCTAATTTACAAAATACTAAAGTTTTTATTAAATGAAAAAAAACTAACATACTTTAAAAATACAAATAAACTAAGTATAAATTAAAGGGACAGTCTAATCAAAATTCTGGAGTAGACTGTCCCTTTAAGCTACAATTACAGAAAATAACAAAAATGTGCATTTTCTTGTAAAAGAGCTGATTATCTTGGGGCAATGCCCTGCAAAAAGCCCTTTTAAGGGCTACTGGTAGTTTATTAGAGTAGGGGGTGTTTTTATTTTTTTGGGGGGTGCTTTTAATTTTCATAGGGATTAGGTATCATTTTTTAAAATTTGGTAATTTTCTTTTTTATTTTCTGTAATCTTAGATTTTTTTATTTTCTGTAATTGTAGCTTAAAGGGACAGTCTACTTCAGAATTTTGATTAGACTGTCCCTTTAATTTATACTTAGTTTAGGTTTTTTTAATTTAATAGTAACTTTAGTATTTTGTATATTAGGTAATTTGGGTTCATTTAGGGGGCTTTAGGTTAGGGGGGTTAGGTTAGGGGGGGTTAGGTTATGGGTTAGGTTTATTGCGTTGGTTAGGGGTTAGGTTTATTGCGTTTTGGGCTTTTGGCGGTTTAGGGGTTAATACTTTAATAGGTTTATTGCGTTGTGGGTTAATGGCGGATTAGGGGTTAATAGTTTTATTAGGTAGTTTGCGATGTTGGGGTTGGCGGATTTAGGGGTTAATAATTTAGTTATTACTTGCGGTGTGGGTTTGATGGCGGATATAGGGGTTAATACACTTTATTAGTTATTGCGGTGGGGAATTGCGATTGACAGGTAGATAGACATTGCCAATGCTTTAGGTGTTAGTTTATTTTTGCAGGCATTTTCGGGAGTTACGGTGCTCCCATACTCAGCGCAAGGCTTGCTACGGCTGCCTTTTATGGCGAGGTAAAAATGGAGTAAGATTTCTCCATTTTCGCCACGTAAGTCCTTGTGCTGGATATTGGATACTGATTTAGGACGCTGTCCCATGCTAGCCTATGGGAGTAAAAATTGCGCGCGACGGGTGAAATATACGTGCCCCATTTATATGCAGCGCTGTATATAGGATACCAAAACCGCGCAAACACCAGCGCCGCCGGCTTTTGCGGGCGATGCCGCATATGTAATGGGGCCCCAGATGTGGCAAAGAAAGCCCTCTCCTTCACTCTCTCTCCAATAATCTCTTGATGATAAAGGCCAAATGGAACAGAGGTGTGTAGGGGTGAGGTACCATCTGATTAACAAATTGTAATTAGTTTGCAAAACACAGATACTGAGAAAAATTTTTTTAGCAGAAAGGAATAATTTTTTCCACTAGTCAGTGGAAAATATAACTTTATATTTTATATTATGAGTGTATTTAATGAAAATGGATGTTCAGCATTTGAAATAAAAAGTAGTTTGCGGCACAATAACACCCTCATTACCTTGAATGGGACATTTCAGCAGTTGTATTCATATCCATCAAAAAATTATTTTTAACAGCTTTTTTTGCAGGGTTTTTGGACTTTTCAAATAGTACAGCTTTAAACTCTTGAAAACCTATTTTAACTTACATTAATTGAGCAGAATATCTGATCTGTTTTTTGTTTCATTGTTAAAGATTTGCAAAATGTTAAATTCTTAAAGTGACAGTACACTGTAAAATTGTTTTTATATGAATGTATTTTTAATGACTTATTATACCAGCTGCAGAGTATAAAATTTATGAGAAATTGCATTTTTCGGTTTATTTGTGTATATGAAGTAGCTGGTTTTGTACTTTTAAACCACAGCCTATTACAATGGGTTGAGCTTCAGGTAATATCAGATCTGATTATGTTATCACTTTTATGTACACAGACTTGCTTCCTTATCTTATATTTGTCTAGAAAACCAAAGCTCAATATTTAGAGAGAACAATGGAGAATTATCATTTTATTACTTAACCATCATGCCCCCCACTGAGAGCGTAATCTCTTCTGCTGGCTGTATTTACTGTTTATTTAATAGATTATACTCCAGTATAGAAACTTTCAGTATAGGTTGGGATACCACAGGCTAAATCAGCTATTTCAGTTGCCGAATTAGGGGTAAAGGAGCTACTTACAATCAATTTAAAACACTACCGGCTAGATTTAGAGTTCTGCGGCCAAAGGGGTGCGTTAGCTACGCATGCTTTTTTTCCCCCGCACCTTTTAAATACCGCTGGTATTTAGAGTTCACAGAATGGCTGCGTTAGGCTCCAAAAAAGGAGCGTAGAGCATAATTTAACACCACTGCAACTCTCGATACCAGCGGTGCTTATGGACGCGGCCAGCATCAAAAACGTGCTCGTGCACGATTCCCCCATAGAAAACAATGGGGCTGTTTGAGCTGAAAAAAAACCTAACACCTGCAAAAAAGCAGCGTTCAGCTCCTAACGCAGCCCCATTGTTTGCTATGCGGAAACACTTCCTAAGTCTGCACCTAACACCCTAACATGAACCCCGAGTCTAAACACCCCTAACCTTACACTTATTAACCCCTAATCTGCCGCCCCCTGCATATTATTATTAACCCCTAATCTGCCGCTCCGTACACCACGGCAAGCTACATTATAGCTATGTACCCCTAATCTGCTGCCCCTAACACCGCCGACCCCTATATTATATTTATTAACCCCTAATCTGCCCCCCTCAATGTCGCCTCCACCTGCCTACACTTATTAACCCCTAATCTGCCGAGCGGACCGCACCGCTACTATAATAAAGTTATTAACCCCTAATCCGCCTCACTCCCGCCTCAATAACCCTATAATAAATAGTATTAACCCCTAATCTGCCCTCCCTAACATTGCCGACACCTAACTTCAAGTATTAACCCCTAATCTGCCGATCGGAGCTCACCGCTACTCTAATAAATTTTTTAACCCCTAAAGCTAATTCTAACCCTAACCCTAACACCCCCCTAAGTTAAATATAATTTTATTCTAACGAAATAAATTAACTCTTATTAAATAAATTATTCCTATTTAAATCTAAATTCTTACCTGTAAAATAAACCCTAATATAGCTACAATATAAATTATAATTATATTGTAGCTATTTTAGGATTAATATTTATTTTACAGGCAACTTTGTATTTATTTTAACCAGGTACAATAGCTATTAAATAGTTAAGAACTATTTAATAGTTACCTAGTTAAAATAATTACAAAATTACCTGTAAAATAAATCCTAACCTAAGTTACAATTAAACCTAACACTACACTATCATTAAATTAATTAAATACAATACCTACAATTATCTACAATTAAACCTAACACTACACTATCAATAAATTAATTAAATACAATACCTACAAATAAATACAATTAAATAAACTAACTAAAGTACAAAAAATAAAAAAGAACTAAGTTACAAAAAATAAAAAAATATTTACAAAAATTAGAAAAATATTACAACAATTTTAAACTAATTACACCTACTCTAAGCCCCCTAATAAAATAACATAGACCCCCAAAATAAAAAAATGCCCTACCCTATTCTAAAATTAAAATAGAAAAGCTCTTTTACCTTACCAGCCCTGAAAAGGGCCCTTTGCGGGGCATGCCCCAAAGAATTCAGCTCTTTTGCCTGTAAAAAAAAACATACAATACCCCCCCCAACATTACAACCCACCACCCACATACACCTAATCTAACCCAAACCCCCCTTAAATAAACCTAACACTAAGCCCCTGAAGATCTCCCTACCTTGTCTTCACCACACCGGGTCCCGATCTGTCCAGAAGAGCCTCCGATGTCATGATCCAAGCCCAAGCGGGGGGCTGAAGAGTGACGTCCATCCTCGGGCTGAAGTTTGGATCCAAGCGGCGGCTGAAGAAATCCATCATCGGGCTGAAGTCTTGATCCAAGCGGGCGCTGAAGAAGTCCATAATCGGGATGAAGTCTTCTATGAAGCAGCATCTTCAATCTTCTTTCTTCCGGAGCCATCATCTTCCAGCCGACGCGGAACATCCTCTTCTACCGACGCCTACTCGCCGAATGACGGTTCCTTTAAATGACGTCATCCAAGATGGCGTCCGTCGAATTCCGATTGGCTGATAGGATTCTATCAGCCAATCGGAATTAAGGTAGGAAAATTCTGATTGGCTGATGGAATCAGACAATCAGATTGAGCTCGCATTCTATTGGCTGATCGGAACAGCCAATAGAATGCGAGCTCAATCTGATTGGCTGATCGGATCAGCCAATCGGATTGAACTTGAATCTGATTGGCTGATTCTATCAGCCAATCAGAATATTCCTACCTTAATTCCGATTGGCTGATAGAATCCTATCAGCCAATCGGAATTCGAGGGACGCCATCTTGGATGACGTCATTTAAAGGAACCGTCATTCGGCGAGTAGGCGTCGCTTGAAGAGGTTGGATCCGCGTCAGCTGGGAAGAAGATGGCTCCGCTCCGGAAGAAAGAAGATTGAAGACTTCATCCCGATGATGGACTTCTGACTTCAGCCCGATGATGGAGTTCTTCAGCCGCGGCTTGGATCAAGACTTCGGACCCTCTTCTGGACCGATCGCTGAACCGGGTGAGGTGAAGACAAGGTAGGGAGATCTTCAGGGGCTTAGTGTTAGGTTTATTTAAGGGGGGTTTGGGTTAGATTAGGGGTATGTGGGTGGTGGGTTGTAATGTTGGGGGGGGGGTATTGTATGTTTTTTTTTTACAGGCAAAAGAGCTGAATTCTTTGGGGCATGCCCCGCAAAGGGCCCTTTTCAGGGCTGGTAAGGTAAAAGAGCTTTGAACTTTTTTAATTTAGAATAGGGTAGGGCATTTTTTTATTTTGGGGGGCTTTGTTATTTTATTAGGGGGCTTAGAGTAGGTGTAATTAGTTTAAAGTTGTTGTAATATTTTTCTAATGTTTGTAAATATTTTTTTATTTTTTTGTAACTTAGTTCTTTTTTCTTTTTTGTACTTTAGTTAGTTTATTTAATTGTATTTATTTGTAGGTATTGTATTTAATTAATTTATTGATAGTGTAGTGTTAGGTTTAATTGTAGATAATTGTAGGTATTTTATTTAATTAATTTATTGATAGTGTAGTGTTAAGTTTAATTGTAGATAATTGTAGGTATTTTATTTAATTTATTTATTGCTAGTGTAGTGTTAGGTTTAATTGTAACTTAGGTTAGGATTTATTTTACAGGTAATTTTGTAATTATTTTAACTAGGTAACTATTAAATAGTTATGAACTATTTAATAGCTATTGTACCTGGTTAAAATAAATACATTTATTTTACAGGTAAGTATTTAGTTTTAAATAGGATTAATTTATTTAATAATAGTTAATTTATTTCGTTAGATAAAAATTATATTTAACTTAGGGGGGTGTTAGTGTTAGGGTTAGACTTAGCTTTAGGGGTTAAAAAATATATTAGAATAGCGGTGAGCTCTGGTCGGCAGATTAGGGGTTAATGTTTGAAGTTAGGTGTCGGCGATGTTAGGGAGGGCAGATTAGGGGTTAATACTATTTATTATAGGGTTATTGAGGCGGGAGTGAGGCGGATTAGGGGTTAATACATTTATTATAGTAGCGGTGCGGTTCAGTCGGCAGATTAGGGGTTAATAAGTGTAGGTAAGGTAGCGGCGACTTTGGGGGGGCAGATTAGGGGTTAATAAATATTATGTAGGTGTCGGCGATGTTAGGGGCAGCAGATTAGGGGTACAAAGGGATAATGTAGCTGGCGGCGGTGTACGGAGCGGCAGATTAGGGGTTAAAAAAATTTAATAGAGTGGCGGCGATGTGGGGGGACCTCGGTTTAGGGGTACATAGGTAGTTTATGGATGTTAGTGTACTTTGGAGCACAGTAGTTAAGAGCTTTATGAACCGGCGTTAACCCAGAAAGCTCTTAACTCCTGGCTTTTTTCTGCAGATGGAGTTTTGTCGTTAGATTTCTAACGCTCGCTTCAGCCACGACTCTAAATACTGGCGTTAGAAAGATCCCATTGAAAAGATAGGATACGCAAATGGCGTAGGGGGATCTGCGGTATGGAAAAGTCGCGGCTGCAAAGTGAGCGTTAGACCCTTTCCTGACTGACTCCAAATACCAGAGGGTGGTAAAAACCAGCGTTCGGAGCCTCTAATGCTGGTTTTGACGGCTACCGCCCAACTCTAAATCTAGCCGTACAGCAGGTAAAATGAATCATTGGGAACAATTTAAAGGGGAGAACATTTTTGGGTGAACTGTCCTTTTAAGTAACAAAAAAGTTAAACTATATATATTAGTACTCAGATTAAAGGGACATGAAACCCCAAAAAATGTATTTCATGATTCAGATAGAGAATAAAATTTTAAACAACATTCTAATTTACTTCTATTATCTAATTTGCTTCAACTGCTTTTCAACAAAAGATATCAAGAGAATGATGCAAATTAGATAATAGAAGTAAATTGAAAAGTTGTTTAAAATTGTTCTTTCTAAATCATGAAATAAAAAAATGTGAGTTTCATGTTCCTTTAAATACCATCACTAGAATGTTAATTTATGAGTACAATAATATGGGTAATTTAAATGTTAATGGAAAATTATTAGGAATAGATAATAATGGTTAATTGAAAGTGCCTATGTTTACATTTAGAGACAGTAATAATTATGGAATTAATAAGCTTTCATGTTTTATCTTCGCTTTCTCAGCATATATTGCTTCCATAAAGGTTTTTGGAAATAGTTTGCAAAAATCCCCGGGTTAAGAAAGCAACAAAAGCTCACTGGAGCAACATTTCAGCCAAAATCGTTACATTGTTCATAAACAGGTTAAGGGTAGAAAATAGTAGTATCATAGGCAGACCTAGTCATTTCTGTTGTTAAAGTGAAGGTCAATGTTAAAGGGACACTGAACCCAGATTTTTTTCTATTGTGATTCAGATAGAGCATGCAATTTTAAGCAACTTTATAATTTACTCCTATTATCAAATTATTTTCATTCTCTTGGTATCTTTATTTGAAATGCAAGAATGTAAGTTTAGATGCCGGCCCATTTTTGGTGAACACACTGTGTTGTTCTTGCTGATTGGTGGGTAAATTCACCTACCAATAAACAAGTGCTTTCTATGGTTCTGAACCAAAAAAATAGCTTAGTTGCCTTCTTTTTCAAATAAAGAAAGCAAGAGAACAAAGAAAAATTGATAATAGGAGTAAATAAGAAAGTTGTTTAAAATTGCATGCTCTATCTGAATCATGAAAGAAAAAATTTGGGTTCAGTGTCCCTTTAAGCAAAGGCACTTCACCCATTTAAACATGAACATATAAGCATTCAAGTTGCTAATGTTATTTTTCACAAATGTTATTCACTTTGGAATAAAAGATATATATATATTATACCTCCGTTTCATATATTGACTCCTACCCTCCAACACTTCCTTAATCGGCACTAGTGACGTAGCGAGCAGTCCCACATGCTCACTACGTCGCTTGCAAGCTCGTACACAACAGCCGAATGAAAATGCGTATGTTACCCGCAATCGCGCATGCGTAAAAATGTTATGTATCTAAAAGAATCATAGAGCAGGATATGCATGCGCGTCTCATGCACGAGCATGATGTTGATGATGCTTGCCGGGATTTAACGCATGCGCAGAAGTTACTAATAACGGGGCTGAATGCCCCGGGGGGGGGGGGGGGGGGGAAGGGATTGGCTGTTACATCCTGAAAAACTGTCAATCATTGGCGGCAAGATTGCGGGCGGACAATAGAAATACAACGTCAGTGATTTAGAAGGTGAAAAATCTAATTTTCTGATGATTTGTCAAGATTTTCATGAATGAACATCAACCTTATTTTACATGAGCAGTATAAACCTGTTAGCGACTAAGCCAGACTTGACCTTCACTTTAAATTAAACTTTCATGCAATTTTTAACAACTTTCCAATGTACTTCCAAAAGCTAATTTGCTATGTTTTTCTATCCTATGTTGTAAAGCATACCTAGGTAAACTCAGGAGAAGCAATGCACTACTGGGAGCTAGCTGCACATTTTTTGCTACACATATGTCTCTTATATTGCCTCACCCAATGTGTTCCGATAGGTCCCAGTAGTCTTTGGTTCTCTCTCAACAAGGGATACAATAAAAATGAAGTACATTTGATAATATAAGTAAATTGGAAACTTGTTTATAACTGTATGCTCTAGCTGACATTTTTTTGTTTGTTTTTGTTTCATATCCCTTTAACTAGGACACCATTGGGTTCAGTGCTACTTGGACAACACATCCAAGTGACAATGTAGAAGTTTAGCTCATCTCCTGTTGAAAATATTTATATTGAATAATTTCAGAATATTAAGGATATTTTTTAAATATTTTTTTTATAGGCTTTGCTTTGCTTGGAGGACATCCTTGTTTTCTTACAACACAAGATATCCATTTGGGAGTCAATGAAAGCCTAAAAGACACAGCAAGGTATATTTTATTTAATTCCTTACTTGTAGTGCCTTGTGGATAATCATAAATAATATAGTCACAGCTTGACTTTAAAGGGACATTAAAGTGAAAATTACATTCTTTTCATTATCTTTGATAAAGGATACTAAAGGAACAAAGTACATTTGAAAATAAAAGTAAGTTGTCAAGTTGATTTTTTAAATAACATGCTCTGTATGAATCAGGAAAGTTTAATGACTTCCATGTCTCTTTAAAGTGAAAGTCAACCATAGCGTTTTTGAAACTCTAGGGTTGACTGTTGAAACAAATAAAGGGCACTTTCATTCATGTATCTTTCATTCAAGTATAAGATATTTCATGCAGAAAGTGCCTTTATTCGTTTCAACCATTTGCCGTTCTTAGCTGCTACAGTAGCCCATGGCCAAAAACATTTTTTGCTAAGAGGTGACGTTTTCCCCTCTTAGCCAATAGCTGTGCGGTAAATTCAGTTTGGCGCCCATGGGAGCCAGAATTACCGCATGGCTATTTGCTAAGA
Source organism: Bombina bombina (assembly GCF_027579735.1). Taxonomy (NCBI): domain Eukaryota; kingdom Metazoa; phylum Chordata; class Amphibia; order Anura; family Bombinatoridae; genus Bombina; species Bombina bombina. Next base: position 352,932,678 of record NC_069501.1, read on the forward strand.
GGTGAAAATATCACCTCTTAGCAAAATAGTTTTTTGCTGTGGGCTGCTGTAGCAGCTAAGAACGGCGAAGGGTTGAAATGAATAAAGGCACTTTCTGCCTTCTGCCTTATCTTATACTTCATGAATGAAAGTGCCCTTTATTTGTTTCAACAGTCAACCCTAGCGTTTCAAAAACTCTATGGTTGACTTTCACTTTAAGTGTCCCTGATGTAATTTTAAGACTGTAAAATATTAAAACTGATTTCATTATATTAATTATTTTGCACAAAATGTCAAATGCTTGATTTATGTTTGTGCTACACATGTTACATTAAATTCAGAATTGCTCAAAAAGACTTCTAATTGGCACTTTTTTAGACTTTTGTCAAATTAATTAAACTTGAGTAGAAGAGTCCTGTTGCAAAGAAAAGGAAGGGTTAGCCATATCCAGTTCCAGAGAAGGCCTGCGTTTCAGCAAGTAGACTATAAAACTCCTGTGGAGGAGGCCTGTATTACAGACCTGTAGTTCACATCATAATTAAATGAGTTGGTCCCCGAAACCCAGAGACACTGTGTCGACAAGTATCTTTGTTAAAATGCACTTTACTGAGGGGAAAACTGATTTAAATACAGTGAGATGTATCTCCCATATTAGAGAAGTAAATGCAGTTTTCAACTATCCAAGCACAAGGGCCCTCCATGCTATGATTTGTTATTAAATTTAGGACTGGGACATAGGTGATCATCCAGTAAGCCTAAATCACATCAGTCAATTATAGGCAGTGAACATGAGGTTATTGTTAAGGGTTGTTCTAGTCAGAATCTGGGGGCTTGTTAAAAATGATACACATATTGATAATTGTTTTTGCTGTTCCTGACAACTCCATCCAATCAACGAAGGCCTGTATATAAAAAATGGATATGCCTGTAGTACAATCTTCATTTACAAAGGTTTGGTAGATGATATAGTAAAACTATACATCTTTTTAATGCATGTCACTTTTTCCTGTCAGGGTATTGTCTGGCATGACAGATGCCGTTTTAGCACGAGTTTATCGTCAATCTGACTTAGACTTGCTCGCAAAAGAAGCAACGATCCCAATAGTAAATGGATTGTCAGATGACTACCACCCCATCCAGATCCTAGCCGATTATCTTACTATACAGGTACTTTTTTCTATTCTTTTTGTCTTTTTTACTGCACCAAGAATAATTTAATATTTAAAACAAAAAGTTTACTTTTCATATTTTGAGACAGATGTATTCATATATAATTTCAGGGCTGTGTATTGCAAATGATGAATAACATTTAAATTAGTTAATAAAAAATATAATTTGCTAGATGTATTCCATCTGGTTTACTTATAGATGCAGAATAATGAGTGCTGTTGTGATGGGTGGATTAGTTCCCAAGCTCAATTTTCAAAACATTAGAAGCTATGGGCACTTAATATGGATCACATCTCACCAAATAATCCACCTATAAATGATGAGAACTATTAAGGTACCATACTACCATTCAGGGAGAAACCATATACTATTTTATTCAATATCAGGCTGCACATTTTGTAGCTTAAAGGGACATACATTTTAATTATGAGAGGGTATCATAAAAACTACAACTTCAGATTTAAAGGGACACTGAACCCAATTTTTTTTCTTTCATGATTCAGATAGAGCATGACATTTTAAGCAACTTTCTAATTTACTCCAATTATCAAATTTTCTTTTATTCTCTTGGTATCTTTATTTGAAATGCAAGAATGTAAGTTTAGTGCCGGCCCATTTTTGGTGAACAACCTGGGTTGTCCTTGCTGATTGGTGGATTAATTCATCCACCAATAAAGAAAATGCTGTCCAGAGTGCTGAACCAAAAAAAAGCTTAGATGCCTTCTTTTTCAAATAAAGATAACCAAGAGAATGAAGAAAAATTGATAACAGGAGTAAATTAGAAAGTTGCTTAAAATTGCATGCGCTATCTGAATTCCGAAATAAAAAAAATTGTGTTTAGTGTCCCTTTAAATTACAGGAAAATAAAACATTTTTTGGAACATTAGATTTTTAAGTTTAATGTGCCTTTTAGATTAAAAATGTTTACCTAACGTACCTTGTTTTCCTTCTTTATCATCGGTCTCTGTCTGACATGATCCGCTCAGCTGATCATGTCCGACAGACATCGATGAATGCCAACAGCATACGCTGTCTGCATTTATCATTGTACAAGCAGTTCTTGTGAACTGCTAGTGCAATGCTGCCCCCTGCAGATTCGAGGCCAATCAGCCACTAACAGGGGGGTGTCAATCAGCCCTATCGCATAGGATTGGGCGGATTGATGTCCGCAGTCACACAGCAGGCAGACCAGTTATGGAGCAGCGGTCTTAAGACCACTGCTTCATAACTGCTGTTTCCGGCGAGCCTGAAGGCTCTCGCAGAAACAGGGGCATCAAACTCCATTCAGAGCTTGATAATTCAGCCCCTTGGTCTGACACTAAAAAAATATATTTTAAATTATTTTAATTTATTTGATGCTATTGCTAGACATATTATTTTATAAACACAATGTCTACCCTAGTCAAGAAGGATGATCTTCCTGGAGCCATTCTGAAGTAATCGATTTCAAACTAGTCATCAGAAGCCACCCTGAAGTAAGCCCACAAGTCAAAATATTTAAATGAGATGACTCTAGTGTCATTCACCGGCTGTTCATGCTTGTGAATTAATCAGTAAGGAGATCTGCTAATCATTCGGAAGTCATCACCCAGAATGTTTTACCTTAGCTGATGACTTGATGATGTCTGATGATATGCAAATGACTTCTAAAGTAGTTTGGTTATCACAAAATGACTCCAGTATGCTCTATAAAGTAATCCTGTTTGTCTTGGCTATGTAATGCTGGTTAGTGTTTCATTGCTTATAATTCCAAAAGATAACATATGAAAGAGTTATCTACTACCGTTAATTATAGCACTACTTCTCAGTCTGTTTTCCATGGAAGCATGATATTTCATTTAATATTATTTGGAGATCTGCAGACAAGTTGCCCAGATACATTTCAACTAGATTTTAGATGAAAACACTTTAATTAGTAGGTTTTCTTAAACGGAAGTGTTAAAGATAATTTAAGTGTCAGTGTAAAAATCTACAGGCCAAGGGATCTGGAGATCTATGAAAACAGTTTATATTTCAATAGAAAATGCAGTTTGAAAATGTGATGAAATAGGAATGTCTGGAATAATTTTAAAGTCATTGTTATGTTTTTAATCTGCGCTACAATAATGGTCTCTTATAGGAACATTATGGCCACCTAAAAGAACTGACTATAGGTTGGATTGGTGATGGAAACAATGTCCTACATTCAATAATGATGAGCGCTGCTAAATGTGGAATGCACTTGCGCATTGCAACTCCCAAGGTAAACAAGCAGTATATGTGTCTTAGGTGCAAAAGTTTGGTATATTGAGGGGGCTTTAACCTCTATCTCAGATGAACTGGGATATGTTAAGAAATGTAATAAAGATGGTTTGGTTCATAGATATTTAGTGCTAAATAGGTATTGTTCTTAGAAACTGAATGGAATCAAATTAAATATGAGAATAAGAAGTATTAGGCATGAAGATAATTCTGTATATATGAGTAAGGATAGTCAATCTTTGAGGAGAAAATTATGTTTCTCAACTGCTTAAGAATAATTAGACATAGGTTTTCAAAGAACCTGAATCTGTGCTGCCCAACTAGTATTATTGTGCCCATGCCATGGTATCTTTCCATTGCCAGGTTTTCTGAAAATAGGACATATTTTCTATGAAAAAGGACACGGTTAAGTTAAAGCTATTTAGTTTTAATTTAAAGATCAAAGGAAGTGCCACTCAGTCTTAAGGCCTGATTGCTAATTGGATGATAAGAAGAACTCAAGCATAAAAACAACAATATTTTCTTTTTTTTCTCAGTACTGGGACATCCATTTTACAAAAAAGAAAATACAGAAAAGCAAACAAAAAATTTAATAAGATGGTAACATTAGAGATAAGGACGATGAGCCATTTTACAATATAGGACAATCAGGCACTGTATTAAAACCAGGCTCCGTGCGAGCCTTAAGGCTTGCTGGAAACAGCAGTTAAGAAGCAGCCTCTGAGGCTGTGGACATCAATCCCATACGATCGGATTGATTGACACCCCCTGCTAGCAGCCGATTGGTCGCAAATCTGCAGGGGGCGACATTGCACAAGCAGTTCACTAGACCTGCTTGTGCAATGTTAAATGCCGACAGCAATCAGCGATGTCTGGCAGATAAGTCCTCAAAACTTTGATAAATCTGCCCCTTAGCCACAACATAATTCTACATATTTTTAAGGTGCTATGGTATTATACATACATTACATATCCAGCAATTATATTGCAGGTCTTTCTGTTTTGCTTCCCTCTTTGTTTTCAATGTTTTATGGCATTAATTATGTTTTCTTCTTGGAAAACCTGCTATTTGGCATTTTGGAAAGTACTTGCTAATATACTGCCAATCTGGCATTGTTGAAAATCTATTTATCTTGCTCTGTGTCCACCTGTTAAATGTGTTTCAATATGGGCCTTATGTTCCTTCTACTATAAACCTTTATATTATTTTTTGTCTCATCCCTGCCATGTTGTAAGTGACAGTCTGTTTGGCAATATTGCAAAAACGATCAAATCCACCTGTTTCAGATGCTTGGCTCTTTCCATCTTAGCCCCAACCTGTTCTGCTCCTATTCAGCTGTTGATAAAACAGAAAAATATGTCTCCTTTGCATTGTTTCAGTGTGAGTTAATTGGAAAATAATACATTTGAGTGCTGTATAATATTTTGAGAAGTTACAACAAAGAATGTGTGTAATCATGTGTTAACATTATGTCTTGAATTCAGAGTGTTGAATAATTGCAAAGGCTGTGTTAATTCATTTGATCAACTCTGACTGTTGACTTCAGTATTAAATGTCAGAAACAGATTATGGTATGAATGTATTTGGTAGACAAAATGTTCATTTTTTAGTAAGCAAAGTAAAGAGAAAAATTAAAATAGAATACAAATGTGTCTGTCTACTGAAATTAGAATTGTTGTAGTACATTTGGGAATGGCCTTTTATAATCCATTATCCTTGTGATTATAGCCATTTCATTTTAATGACAGTTCCACAATGTATCACATGATGTTTTTTACAAATTAAATTTCACCTTAATTGCCCCAGTTTACCAAGTGTGAATTCAATACTGTGTCCCTGTATGTTAAGGATACTCTAAATTGTTTCTTCCTACTGGGTGTTATTAGCCTTTCGTTTCAAGGACAATAAAAAAAATTGCTTCATTGTGTGTATTTTTGATGCACCTATTATGTTTGTGTTTTGAATATCAGTTTTCAGTACCTTCAGCCACACATTGGGATTTTGCCCATTAGGCATGGTGTGTTGCAGTAGAACTTTTCACTTGTTCTTTGCTAGTTACCCCATCCAGAGACCTCAATTCAACAAGGAGTGAGTAAGAGGGGACAACAGACATATATATTTTCTCACATTACTAGCAACCTAAAAGATGCATTAATATGGGTTAGCAGTGGTGTGGATGGAAACAGATTGCAATAGTTAACTCTGAAATCCACAACTAAGCAATCTCCTATAAAAACACTATTTTATTAACACCTGTAAAAATCACTACAGCGTGAGTGAGAAATGCAATCAAATATGAAAAATGAAATATAAAATCGCATCATTTGTAGATGTTGGCTATAGTTCCTAAAGAAATAGGTTTATCTTGCCAAGATGCATATGACATTCATATGGATTCTGAGTGTTAAGGGTAGCTTGTGATGACAATAGGTGAATGTTGCACATGTAAATGAGTGTTTTACTTGCATAGTGAACAAAAAGGTTACATAAATAGAGTAGTGTAATTTTAAGAGGTGTGAATGGGCTATTGTATTTGTCCATTTTCGGAGACCTCCCAGTCTCTATTTTGAAAACACGCACTTATTACAAGAAAATCCTTTTTGGGAGATTTTCTGTTGAAAACTCATTCACAGCAGCAGATTTTTAACAAATGATGCAACATAGCATTGTGATCACTCGAGAAACGTTGTTCCCAATTCACCCTGTATTAAAAATATTTTTCGGGAGCTGATAGCCAATAGATTGTGATCGACCACCTTTTTTTATAATACTTCATAACTATTTTTTATATTTAAATTGTCAAACTATAAACTCAGTTAATGCACATTTATCTGGTGATGTTATCTATATTATGCCACCAAACTGCAAAGTGAATAAAGGATTTAAGAGTAGTTGGCATTGAGCTTTCTACCAAGATTACAAATGTTCTGCTAAATGTTGTGGAATGTATTTGTCATGGCATTATCAGTGTCAAAGCATTATGGCAAAATAATTTAATAATTGTTAGGATTTGGAAGATGATGCAGGTTTAGCATATATTCTTTATATTGGACATTAGGGACATTAAACATCAAGTAAATACTAGGTAGAATGATGTATTCAAATTAAATATTAGCCTGACAATATTATGCAGATGTATTTGCTAAAGTCATTTTAGTTGTTTAAACTTTGAAAAAAATAAAGGTAATGTTTTAAAGTCCATAAATTGGTGGATACTGCCACAATATAACCTAGGTTTTTTCCTCTGCTGAGGTCAAATAGGGACAGATATAAATGGGTCTCTAGAGTGTAGATTATAACAAAGTTAAGTTAGGAATCTGCAGTTCAAGATTTTACAGGAATTAAAAAGCCCACAGTTTGCAGAACTAAACACACACAGGAAAAGAGAACACAGTAAGTAATAAAAGTACATTGCAAAGTTGTTGTTTGAAAGTCAATATTAAACTTTCATGAATAACTTTCCAATTTACTTCTATTATCTAATTTGCTTTATTCCCTTGGTATCCTTTGTTGAAATGTATATCTAGTTAGGCTCAGGAGCAGCAGCACATTACTAGGAGCTACCTGCTGATTGGTGGCTGCACATATATGACTTGTCATGTGATATGTTCAACTAGCTCCCAGTAGTGCTTCACTGCTCTTTCAACAAAGGATACCAAGAAATTGAAGTCAATTTGATAATAGAAGTAAATTGCAAAGTTGTTTAAAAGTCTTTGCTCTGTCTGAATCATGAAAGAAAAATGTTGGGTTTCATGTCCCTTTAAGTAGGCGTAAGACTAGAAAACTGACAATCCTGAATAGGAGATTCTAGAGAAATACTATATGGAATATTATAATACTGGAAATACCAGTAATGTGATTATTCAACCACATGAGCTAAAGTACTTGTATTCCTTGTTACAGGGATATGAACCTAACCCCTCTATAACTGCAATAGCTGAGCAGTTCTCTAAAGAGGTAAATATTTATATTTAATTAGCACTGTGTTTTTGCTGTAAGCTTAACCTGTTTGTTTTTTTGTTACTAATAGTCCGGCACCCAGTTGTTTCTGACAAATGATCCCCTGGAGGCTGCTAGTGGAGCCCATATTCTAGTTACAGATACATGGGTTAGCATGGGACAAGAAGAGGAAAAGAAGAAACGTCTCCTGGATTTCACAGGTTACCAGATTACAATGCAGGTACAGGGCACAGAGACTGTGATTCCTATTGTGTCTCTAGAATATTATAAATTATATTACAAAAATTACTTGCCTTTCTATTTTGACTCACATTGGGTACTTTCTACCTGAAGTGGGAAAGCCTAAGGGGGAGATTTAATAATCAGCAGATGCTGATATCTCCGCGTGAAGTTTCTGGCTCACCGGAAACAGAAGTTAAGAAGCAGTGTCTGACTGAAATCATCCTGATCCGATCTGGATGATTGATACCCCCTGCTAGCGGCTGATTGGCCACGAATGTGCAGGGGACGGCATTGTACAAGCATTTAACAAGAATTGCTTGTGCAATGTTAAATGCTGACAGCATTTAACGCTGTCACCATTTAACAAGAATTGCTTGTGCAATGTTAAATGCTGACAGCGTTAAATGCTGACAGCTGTTGGCATTTAGCGATGACGGGCGGACATGATTCGCTACAGCAAATCATGTCTGCCCCTGCACTTGATAAATTGGCCCCTATCATTTAAAGTATACTGAGATTTTATATGTACATTTTATGGTGAGCTTTTCAGCAAGGACGGAATCAACCAAATTGTTTCTTATTACTGCTGGTATCTGTAGGGAACTTGTTTTGCCAAGTGATAGAATTGTTAGCAAGTAAATTATTTATATGCTCCTAGTGATATCACAAGGACTAGTGAAATCATAGGGACTTTATGCAAAGTTTAACCATCATAAAAACTGGGAACATGGAGAGAAACAATATATTTGCCATGAAGAATGTAAATATGCATAAATAGTAATTAAAAAGAGTTCACTGTAAGACAACTATATAGAGATACAAGCATAAATGTATTGTTTCTTTTGTCTAAATCTCTTATTGTTTCAATGAGACTTCCCCTGAATACAATACTTGAGTTCTGCTTTGCAATATTGGAAAACATTATTTTAAATCATGAGTATATACTAAGGGCTTGATGCTAAAACCATTGTCACAATAGAGCTAAGCCCGATGCCTCGGGGGTCACATTTGACACAGATCTTTCTTTCACTCCTCACATTCAGTCCTTGGCTAAAGCCTGCCTTTTCCACCTTAAAAATATCTCTAAAATTAGACACTTCCTTACACAAGACACAACTAAGATTTTAATCCACTCTCTCATTCTTTCCCACCTTTATTACTGCAACTCTGTCCTCTCTGGTCTCCCCACCTGCCGCCTAGCTCCTTTACAATCCATAATGAATGCCTCTGCCAGACTCATCTTCCTTACATGTTGCTCTTCATCTGCTGCACCTCTCTACCTATCCCTTCCCTTGCTTCCTCTTGCCTTTAGGATCAAACACAAAATTCTCATTCTGACATACAAAGCCCTCAACTGCACTGCTCCCCCCTATATCTCAGACCTTGTCTTCAGATACTCTCCCTCCCGTCCCCTTCGCTCTGCTCATGACCTCCTACTCTCCTCCTCTCTGGTTACCTCATCGCACTCCCGTTTACAGGACTTCTCCAGACTGGCTCCCATCTTGTGGAACTCTCTGCCTCGCTCCACAAGACTCTCCCCTAGTTTTGAAAGCTTCAAGCGCTCCCTAAAGACTCTACTGTTCAGGGATGCATACAACCTATGCTAACCTTACTTTATACCAGTTCCACTCCTCCATTGCTATCCCCTGAACCCCCTTATCATGTAAGCCTAAGAGTCCAGCTGTTTGTAGATCACCTTCTTAAGAACTGACTACAACAGTGCAACTCTTGGCAGGGCCCTCTACCCATTTGATCCCTATAATTGTTTTGTTGTACTCCCCCTTTGTTTATAGCGCTGCAGAATCTGTTGGCGCTCTACAAATAACCGATAATAATAATAATAAAGGTATTCACTCACAAACAGGTGAAATGTTCTAAAGGGAGGAAATCACTGTTAAAGAGGCGTTTTACTATACTATACTGAGGGGGGTGATACTTGCAGAATGTTAAAACCAGTATTGCCATCTGCAGTGAAGGTGTAATGTAAATCCCTTTGGAAAATATTGAATGACAACACAATTTATATGTGTGAACTGAAACTGAAACTTTTCTATACAATTCAATAGTTAAACTTTAACATTGATAATAAAGCTATATGAGCTGGGGGATTGTTAGTGTATTGTCAGGGATAGGCACAGACAAAGGCTGTGGCGAACATTTTCCAAAGTACAGACCTTAGTGAAGGACACCAAGGTACATTTGAAATTAAAACATTATTTTATAGTGCTTGGTGGTATTATACTGATGCAGATACCACTGATCCTATAACCAGCCCTCCTCTGGCTATACCCATGAGCCAGTGTCACTACTGTGTCATTATATAGTGCTGGGTGTTATTATACTGATGCAGATACCACTGATCCTATAACAGCCCTCTTCTGGCTATACCCATGAGCCAGTGTCACTACTGTGTCATTATATAGTGCTGGGTGTTATTATACTGATGCAGATACCACTGACCCTATAACCAGCCCTCCTCTGGCTATACGCATGTGTTAGTGTCACTACTGTGTCATTATATAGTGCTGGGTGTTATTATACTGATGCAGATACCACTGATCCTATAACCAGCCCTCCTCTGGCTATACCCATGAGCCAGTGTCACTACTGTGTCATTATATAGTGCTGGGTGTTATTATACTGATGCAGATACCACTGATCCTATAACAGCCCTCCTCTGGCTATACCCATGAGCCAGTGTCACTACTGTGTCATTATATAGCGCTGGGTGTTATTATACTGATGCAGATACCACTGATTCTATAACAGCCCTCCTCTGGCTATACCCATGAGCCAGTGTCACTACTGTGTCATTATATAGTGCTGGGTGTTATTATACTGATGCAGATACCACTGATCCTATAACCAGCCCTCTTCTGGCTATACCCATGAGCAGAGGCGTAACTAGAAAACACAGGGCCCAGGTGCAAGAATCTAAGAAGGGCCCCCCCACCCCCCTACCCCACCCCAAAAAAAATGAGAATTTGATACATTTTTTTTTTAACCCAGAAAAAAAAATGTGATTCAGATTACATGTCTGCAAAATGAGGTACCCTGTGCCCACAGTCTGCGAGATGGTCTGACCCCCTATTACTGTATATATTGACACTGTTTTACCCACCAGTACTGTATAAAAGTGAGTTAGTGACACAGTCTGTAATCTGCCAGTGAGGTGGCTGGCCTGACCCCCCCCCCCTTCCTGCGGTAATAACAAGGTCTGTAATTTGGTGGTTCCACAAAATATACATACACATACATGCATGCATAAATACACACACAGTCACATACATACATACACACACACACACACACATAAACACCAATGGGTAAAACAGAAAGACTAACCCCTGTTATACACATGTAGCTAATCAAGCTGTCAGATGTACACACACAGTAATACACAATCTCTCAATTTGGTCACACTGATGTCTGCTGATAGTCTCTCACACACTACACAGACATGCTGACAGTAACTCGTACATACATACAGACAAGCACATGTCACACAGACATTTAGTCAGACATACACAGACTGCCTCACATACAGATAGTGCCACATACACAGTTACACACACTGTCACACAGACATTTAGTCAGACATACACAGACTGCCTCACATACAGATAGTGCCACATACAGTTACACACACTGTCACACAGACATTTAGTCAGACATACACAGACTGCCTCACATACAGATAGTGCCACATACACAGTTACACACACTGTCACACAGACATTTAGTCAGACATACACAGACTGCCTCACATACAGATAGTGCCACATACACAGTTACACACACTGTCACACAGACATTTAGTCAGACATACACAGACTGCCTCACATACAGATAGTGCCACATACACAGTTACACACACTGTCACACAGACATTTAGTCAGACATACACAGACTGCCTCACATACAGATAGTGCCACATACACAGTTACACACACTGTCACACAGACATTTAATCAGACATACACAGACTGCCTCACATACAGATAGTGCCACATACACAGTTACACACATTGTCACACAGATATTTAGTCAGACATACACAGACTGCCTCACATACAGATAGTGCCACATACACAGTTACGCACACTGTCACACAGACATTTAGTCAGACATACACAGACTGCCTCACATACAGATAGTGCCACATACACAGTTACACACACTGTCACACAGACATTTAGTCAGACATACACAGACTGCCTCACATACAGATAGTGCCACATACACAGTTACACACACTGTCACACAGACATTATTTAGTCAGACATACACAGACTGCCTCACATACAGATAGTGCCACATACACACTTTCACACATACAGTTACAAACACACACCAGCAATTTTATTTTACACCACTCTTCACTAAACTAACACTGCAGTGGAATGAAGCCCAGGGAAAAAAAGGTGGGCATAGAAAGATATCAGATACAGTAGAGATTGGACGTAAACTGCACAAGTACATTTAGAATATAAATACATCAATTCAGAACAGCAGCACCAGGGACCTGTATTATTCCCTGAAATAAAAAAAATTGACAAAAAAATATACATGTTTAGTGAAATGAAAATAAGCAAGACATCCCTCAAATAGTAAATAATGTTGAAAAGCTTTTTTTTTTTTTTTGCAGTAACAGTTTCCTCTTAACAACAAACAAACAAAGCATACTTAGTGCACTAGCTTCTTACCCCTCTTAACTTTGTTTATTGATTTATGTGGACTGAACTGTGCAGTGTTTTATCTCAAATAAACTGTCAGGGGCAGAGAGAGGGGGGAGGGAAGGGTCTGCACTTAAGTAGGTGCAGACCATGTAGTTGTATCTGAGAAGCTGCAAGTATTAAATATTCCAGCAGTGCTAGGATGAAAACTGTTGGTGGGGTCACATACACCCAGCAATTGTCCCTCAGCCCAGTCACCCCTGGATTATCCCACTCCAATACCCCTAGGAAAAAAAATGGTCCCTGCCAGACTGACACTACAGGGACCTTGGGAAATACTGTAGAGCTGCACTTTAGTAGAGAACCAGTTCCCTGACAATTCAGGAACCAGACCATAGAGATTAAAGCAAAGGGAAGAACTTTAGCAAAGAACTGGGTCCTTATCAGACTAGCAGCAGATGCTTACTGTTAGGCCCCCACGACTGTCAAAGTAACTCCTCTCTGGTGACTAACTAGAATGAGCGCGGCAAAGAGCATCATTCTCATCAATCAATTAAATAGTAAACCTCTTCAAATTAATTGACAGCACTGCTTTGCTGGGAGAGGTTGTGCTAGTCATAAAATGTTAACATAACATTCCTTTGTATTCGTTCCTTGAACGTCATGGTAATATATCAAGTCAAGTGTGTGTGAGAGCCATAAAACCAGCAGCCTAAAAACACTGCAAGTTGCAAATAAAGGGTTACAAACTTTTCTTCGTTGACTTCTCTAATCTCTATGCTATCAGGCATGATCAGCCCAACCCCCACTGCTGTCTTAACGGCTCCGTTTGACAGGGGAGTTAGACAGTTTGAGAGGAGAATCTACAGCTACCACAGCTAAGGAGAAAAATTACTTTTAACACGGGCCACAACAGAACAAGCAGCTGACCTGTACTCTGGGTTACTGGCTGCATTCTGACATCTCCTGCCTCGCAGAGTCGCAGCCTCCTTCTTTCCCGCTCAGTCAGCAGCCAGCAAATGTTTCAGAGCGTTGCCATGGTAACCTGCGGCAACGCTCTGATTTAAAACTGTTACAATTATGCAGGCACGCAGTCACTGAAAAAAAATACTGAAAAAAAAATTTGTTGGAAAAAAAAAAGTAAAAAGTTTAAAAAAAAGTTTTGTTCTGCTGAGGCCCCCCCCCAGGGTTGGACCTGCCGGGCCCGGTCGCAACTGCGATCTCTGCACCACTGATAGTTCCGCCCCTGCCCATGAGCCAGTGTCACTACTGTGTCATTATATAGTGCTCAGCGTTATTATACTGATGCAGATACCACTGATCCTATAACCAGCCCTTCTCTGGCTATACCCATGAGCCAGTGTCACTACTGTGTCATTATATAGTGCTGGGTGTTATTATACTGATGCAGATACCACTGACCCTATAACCAGCCCTCCTCTGGCTATACCCATGAGCCAGTGTCACTACTGTGTCATTATATAGTGCTGGGTGTTATTATACTGATGCAGATACCACTGATCCTATAACCAACCCTTGTCTGGCTATACGCATGTGCCAGTGTCACTACTGTGTCTTTGTATAGAGCTTGGTGTTATTATACAGATACAGATACACATCCAGTATTTCACTCAGGCTTTATTTATTCCATAACGTATCACCCAATATCGCTAGCAGTCTCTTGACAAGCCACTAAGTTTATTCACACTACATATTTTTTTTTTCTATTATTTAATCAGAAAGAAAAGATATACTAAGGTTGTGGTGGACACTGCAAGGGCTAGTCACGGACACCAGTGCTCGTGTACGGACACCTTGCCCATACCTGTATATTGTACATGTGTATATAGTGCAGTTTTCTCCCCAGGACATTTTTAGCGGGGTGCACCACCTGTATGATTTTAATAAGGCTAGCTAATATTAAAAATATTCAATTTTTATTGCACAAATTATCATTAAATACATTTATGTTAGATTATGCAATTAATTTGTGTTTTGGATTGCAGAAAATTATGTAATATTAGAAAATATTACACTGCACCCATCTGGCTACTTCATAATGCTAGCTGACTGGCAACATTTTCTGTGGAAGTCACTGTTGTGTGTTATATACAACGCCAATTCCAAAAAAGTTGGGACAGTATGGAAAATGCAAAAAAACTAACAAAAAGAGTAATTTTCAAAATTCAATTAACAATGTACTATCATGAAAAAACATTATTAACACATTATGTGAGTTTAATGTATTTTTGAAAATATACGTTCATTTCAAATCTGATGACTGCAACACGTTCCAAAAAAGTTGGGACAGGGGCAATTTAGGACCAATAGCAATGTGACAAGTTGAAATAACAAGGTGATGTGGAACAGGTGAGGCAATTGTGTAATCATAGTATATAAGGGGCCTCCAATAAAGGCCTAGTCCTTAAAGAGCAAGTATGGGTCAAGGCTCGCCAATCTGCCAACAGATGCGTCAGCGAATAATCCAACACTTTGAGAACAACATTCCCCAAAGACAAATCAGTAGTATTTGGGACATTTCACCATCTACAGGGCACAATATAATCAAAACATTCAAGGAATCCATTCAAATCTGTGTGTAAAGGGCAAGGACGAAAACCACTTCTGAATGTGCATGATCTCTGATTCCTCAGAAGTCACTGTCTCAAAACTGTTAACATTTCAAATAGTTTTTGGAAAAAAACAACAGTCGTGTTCTCCGGACCAAAGAGGAAAAGGACCATCCAAGCTGTTATCAACGTCAGGTCCAAAAGCCAGTATCTGTCATGGTATGGGGGAGTGTCAGTGCCCATGGCATAGGTAACTTGCACATCTGTGAAGGCACCATTAAAGTGAATGTAAAGTTGAGCGTACTCACTCAAGTCATATGATAGAATTTAAAAAATTAGGTAGACTTTCATTCATCAAATTTGTACTATTTATTGATATTTTCCTATTTCTACCTTTTAATGCTATAACAAGCAATTGCAAAATAGCATACAACATTTGAATTAGAATGAATGAATGAGTGAATGACATTTTTTAAGGAATGTGCCAAATGGCTATTATTAGTATATTTTTTGGTGTTTATACCAAAGGAATATGAAAAACAAAATTGAAAGACATATTAGCCTATTTGAGATTTGTATTAAAGCAATTTAGCAATATGAATCTATTTGTACATTGTTGTCTCTTATATACTCCATTTGCCAGTAGTGATAGCATGACATTGTGAGGGAGGTCATGCATATGCAGTAAAATTGATCACTCAAGGAGTGATAATGTAAAAAAATTATAAATAGATGTATGTTGCAAAAATATGGCAATTCAAATGTTAAATGTAAGAAGTTTATATTCATGTCCTTTATGTTGGTTGATGAATTGTTAAGTATCTTTACATGATGGTGATACTTTGTGTGTGTTGTCTTGTTTATTCTTAAGACTGGAAAAGTTGCTGCCCCCAATTGGATATTCCTTCATTGTTTACCAAGAAAGCCTGAAGAAGTTGATGATGAGGTTTTCTATTCTCCAAAATCCTTGGTTTTTCAAGAAGCAGAAAATAGGAAGTGGACAATAATGGTATGTTATATAAACAAACATCAATTAATAAAAATAAATTAAAATGACATGAAAAGTATTTAATAGTTTGCATTTTATAAAACATTTTTTTTCTTGGATGCAAGTGGTAAGATCAGAATAGAGTAAAGTAAGTTGTATTACCTAGAGTGTAGGCACCTTCATAATCTGTATCACTAGTTCCTGCTTTGTGTAAAGTTGAAACAAAACAATATTTATATTGACTTTCAGTCTACACCAGCATTTTTATTGTTTAAAAAGATAGATAATCCCTTTATTATTACCCATTCCCCAGTTTTGCATAACCATCACTGTTATATTAATAAACTTTTATTCCTCTGTGATTACCTCTGCAGACTGCCCCTTATTTCAGTTCTTTGGACAGACATGCATTTAAGTCAATCAGTGCTGACTTATAAATATCTCCATTGGAGTGAGCACAATGTTATCTATATGACACACATGAACTAGCAGTGTCTAACAGTCATAACGGTCAAAATGCACTGAGATAAAGTGGCAGTTCAACGGCTTTGAAATTAGCATATCTGCCTACCTAGGTTTATCTTTCCACAAAGAATACAAGGAGAATAAAGCAAATTTGATGATAAAGTGAAGTGCATGCCCTATTGGAATCATGAAAGTTAAATTTTGACTAAACTGTCCTTTATTTAATGAGTTTAATATTTTAATTTATTTTAAGATTCTTTTTCCGGAATACCTTGCCATTTACCATCTGAGACCTAGGGCTCCATGTACTAACAGGCGGGCGGGCGGACAGATTCTCAACTTGCGAAGCTGTCCGCCCGCCTTCGCTACATACGGGCAGCAGATCTGTTCGTCTGCTGGCCCATATGTATCATTACACACTCATCGCAGTGTGTAATGCCGGCCCCTCCAATCACGCAAGTGAAGGGGCTGTCAATCACAGAGAGCGAGCTCTCAGTGATTTTACCTCGCCACCTCAGAGGTGGTGTAGGGTGTAAGAAGTAGTGGTCTAATGACCGCTGCTTCTTACATTGCGGGAAGCAGGCTCACTGCTTTGTCCATGGAGCCCCTAGACTACAATAACCACAAACATTTGCCTAGATTACGAGTTTTGCGTTACGGTGCGGTACGGCTATTACTGCTGAAAAATTGGCCATTGCACTGGAATGGCTGGTAACGCATATTATGAGTCGCGGCAGTATAGCTATACCGCAAGCATTTTAGCCTGCAACACAACGTCCTTTCCGCACTCAAAAAAATGATGTTTGAGTGTGGGATTTTCCATAGTGCCGTATTACAGGTTGTACGGTCCAGCTAAAATGCTTGCATTACAGCCTATATTGACACGTTCTATTCCGCCATCTAAGAGTAGTAATTATGGATTTTGCAAAACATAAATGTTTCACAAAACTCATAACTAAAATGTTACAAACTACACTAACACCCATAAACTACCTATTAACCCCTAAACTTAACCCCTAACCTGTCACCCACCCACATCACCAACACTATATAAACCCATTAACCCCTAATCCGCCGCCCACCCACATCGCCAACACTAAATAAATCTAGTAACCCCTAATCCGCTGCTCCCCGAAATCGCCAACACTAAATAAAATTATTTACCTCTAAACCACCAGCCCCCCACATCATAACTAATAAACTAAACCTATTAACCTCTAAACCGCCAGCCCATATCGAAAAACACTAAATTAAACTATTAACTTCTAAACCTAACATCCCCTAACTTTAAATTAAAAGTTACAATATAACTATCTTAAAATAAATAAAAACTTACCTGTGAAATAAAACAAACCTAAGAGATTAAGTTTTTCCTCTGTGGAATAGTCTTTGGATACTGAACTATTGCTAGGAATCTGAAGGGGCTCATGCAGTACTCCTGGCCTGAATGAATAAGGTGATTCTTTTGGA
Organism: Bombina bombina; assembly: GCF_027579735.1. Classification (NCBI taxonomy): domain Eukaryota; kingdom Metazoa; phylum Chordata; class Amphibia; order Anura; family Bombinatoridae; genus Bombina; species Bombina bombina. The sequence goes on from NC_069501.1 coordinate 352,950,420, forward strand.
GTATCGCTATTTTTGAGGACACAGTGGGCCGCAAACTTCTCAACTTCTCTTTCACTATGGAGAAAGGCATTGGCGCCACATTACAGACCCTACTGGCTGAACACGAGCAGCGGATCCTCAAAAGATTTGACGTGCTGCTCACAAAGATTGAAGCAGCGCGTGTAACAAGCAGCAGTGTAGGTGAGGAGGGAGAGAAGGCTGTTGGAGGGGGGTCTGGAGCTATGCGGATGAGTGCTGACTTCTGCGTGGGGCCTGATCTCCCTGTGAGTGTGCAACGGCAAGATGGAAGTGCAGGAGGTCTTACCGGGGGTTGTGATGTGTTGCCCCTGCTGGATCACAATGAGCTGACCCCTGTGAGAGACACCTGTGAGACTGGGGGGCTCCCCTCCGGTGTAGGCAAGATGGTGAGTCAGGCAAATGGTGGCACCTGGAGGTGTTTCCTGTTTGTTCCCGTAGGGCCAAGTCTGTATGTGAGAGTGACCGGTCTCCGTGAGCGCGGCACTGCTGAGATGTGTGGATCACTGTCGGCCTTCTATTGCGGCACTGCCTTGGAGATTTCCTTAACCTGGGGCCTAGATTGGTATAGCGCATGGGGTCTGCCTATGGATACCAACCTTCTTTTGATGACCCTGCAGCGTGAAGGATTTAGGCTCTATAGGATGACCGTAAAAGCTGGAGTGGGGTGACATTCTTACTACTGCAGAGGTTACTAAGTACCCACAATACCACCTTGCCTTTTAAATGTGCTGCCACTTAAAGCCAAGTTCTTGGACTTACTGAATAATTTTATTTTAGTTGTAGCCGAAGAATCTACATTCATGAAGATCATTGTCTGAGACCATGTGGATTTCGGGACTAAACCTCCTTGATGTTTTCCCTATGAACAGTATAAATGAGGACTTGCCAATAATAGTCCCTAAGTTAAGTGTTTGGTTCATCAATCATATTCCAGGTTGTTTAACTTGGGAATTATATATTCAGAGCAGTCTATTGCTGTAAATTTCAGATATTTATTAGTGTGCTATGCATTGCTGTGAACAATATTGTTTTGTTTTACATATTATTGCTGGTCTGTTTGTATGGCTATACCTTCACAACTAGAACCTGCTGTTTTGTGATTATTGGCTGTGTTATGTTGATAAATTGCTGTAATATAGCTGGTTCAGTACCAATCCTTAGCTTTAATATAACATCAACACCTATACAACCAAGGGAATTCCCCCTGGGTCTATAGTTATTGACCTCTGGTTAATAGGGTCTAGCCCCGCACACTATAATGATGCTTCCTTTTTCTCTGCATTAATTTCATTGCAGACTGAAAACACATAAGTTACCCTGCTGAATTCTTGTACCCCACAGTTTCTTGATATGTTGGTGTAATAGATAAGCAGGTAGCCTAGGTTTCTTATAACCCTGGAATAATTGAAATTGCATAGATTGTACATAAGAGGATAATCAGAGTTTGTTAAATGCTATGTACAGGTTGCCTGTGCCACTCAATGTCATATTTTAATGGTATATCTGTTCTTTGCATGTGTATTCTGTTAAGCAGCTAGGGAGAACTACTTGAGGTCCAGTTGTAGGTGGGAAATTGCGTTTCTCAATGAGCCGTTTTAATACTGCGAGGTTCTCGTGTATAATTCCTAGAGGCTCATGAGGGGGCTGTGAGAGCTTAAAATAACAATCTTTCCCTTAGAGTTATTTCTATAGGCTTTGCCATCTGATAGTGGCTTCTAAAATTAAAAATTAAGCTTTGGGGGGGCGGAGCCAAGCCGTGCAGGAACATGGCCGCAAATCTGTAAAGCTCCGTGTCTGCCTTCTCTCTTAGCAAGAAATACCTTATTCAGGGTCACACTTTTTACATGCTGGACAATACTATATCTGCCTAAACCTTCCTGCCCTTGCATCCAAGCTACCAGAGGGCTAATTACAGCCGGAACCACTCGCCTTTCTACCTACATCAGGCGCGGGACTACAGCACTACTTCCCCGCACCTAAAATTACAACCGGATCTCCTCTGCTTACCCGGATTCCCCCGGCCTGCGGCCCGATCATTTGAGAGATCCTTGGATGCGGTCGACAGAGCCGCTCTTACCCTAGCTGTTCTCGGCTCATACTGCGCTCTCAGGGGCGTTGAGGCCTATCTGCGGAAGAACGCCGGATCTCTAACCTTTGCTGCAGGACTTACTATACTTCCCGGTCTCCATCCGAAGTTCCCCACTAAGGTACCCTATAACATTCTGGGTCTGGTTGTGCGATTGGTCCTGGGCACGTCTCTGTAGGAGGGGGGCTGAGCGGAACACTGGAACCGCTGGGCATTTCTACAACAAATAGCGGCCATTATCTAGATACGCCACGTGGCCTCATACCTTAATGTGTGCTGTTGGACAGTTACTGTGAGACCTGGCTCTTACTCACACAAAACCACAGGCTTTAATTCTATTAGATAAGGGGAACAAGGATCATTGTGGCTTGCCGGTATTAAACACTACCCCTTCTGCAGCCTCAAGGCCTCACTGAGATTTTTTCAAGCTATCTACGCAATACCTTTACCTTTTATTTTGCCGATGCTGATACGCTAAAATTGCATATTATAGAAAAGAAATCAGCAGCAACCTGCCTGTACCCCAACACAGCTTCAACTATATTACTGGGGCCTTACAAGGGACTGTTCACAACTTATATACAACACTGATAGTCCCTTCCAACTTGTTGTTAGTGGGATGCTAGATACAATTTTATCCCCCTCGGCACTAAAATACAATCCCCTGCTACCTGCTCCACCAAGCTCTTCCCCGCCTCTGCCTTCCTCTATATTAACTCTTGGAGAAACTATTACAGAATACCTCACTTGTTCATCTGGAAGGCCCGAACCTAAGATGGCTTCCAGGAAGGGACAGAAATCTGATAAGCCAAACAAGTCACTCTCCCAAACCCCTTCAGTATCCTCCTTCTTTCAAGCTTCAGATTCAAACCCAGCTCTATCTGACACCCTTTTGGAACAGCCGGGCCTCCCAAGCCTACACATAAACCCGAATGGCCAACAGGACCCACTACATGCTATCCAAGAAAGATTGAATACGCTTCCTTCCAAATCTGACCTGGACTCTCTCAAATCTTTTATTAAGGAAGAGATGAGGGACCTCAAAAGAGACCTCAATGAAATGGGCGCTCGCATGGATTACTTTGAGGAGGGTCAGGAAACCTTGAATAACCTAGTCAGTATGAACACACAACAACTCTCTATCCAGGACTCTAGAGTCCAATCTCTTCAGGACAAAATAGAGGACTTGGATAACCGCGGACGCAGGAACAACTTGAGGTTCCGCGGTGTCCCAGAGGAGGTGACTCCTGACCTCCTTAAAGGTTACATTATTGGCCTAGCGCAACATCTCTCTCCTGGATCACCACCACTATTGCCTGAACATTTGGACAGGGCACATAGGGCATTACGCCCTCTACCTAAACCTCCACTTCCTCCACGGGATATTATTGTACGATTCCTAAGATTTTCATCCAAAGAGGACGTGTGGCAGGCGGCAAGGTCCCAAAGATCCATATCCTACAGGGGCCACTCCCTCCAGATATATCAAGACCTCAGCCCTTACACAGTACAGAGACGCAAGGAGGTTAAATTTATCACTAGTGCTCTTCAAGACCATCACATTAAATATCGATGGGGATTTCCCTTCAGTCTCATTATTAACCATAACGGTTCACAAATTATATATAAAGACTTTAACGACCTTGACCACCTATCCCAAGCTCTCAACATTCCGTTCAACAATCCACTGGACCCACCCGTCTTGGGCTCACCCCAAGCTGAGGAGTCAGGGCCTTCACGGCCGCTGGGACAAAGACCACAATGGCAAAAAATTCAACCCAAGAGAAGAAAAATGGACAACCTACCATCTAGAAATGATTCACCGCCCTCTGTATGATCTACTTCCAGGCCCTGGCATAGGAACTACCTATTTATCTCCTATGGTTTTCTTTCCACCTGATGTTCATTGACCACCCTTTTTCGTGGATGGACCTCGGGCTTTCTTACATGGGCTGACCCGCAGCGCATCAACATATATTTAGACTCTCGATACCCACTTGACCACTTTTGATGGCCTTTCTACAACCCTGACCTCATATTGGTAACGTATAAACAATGTCTATATCCTTAGTTCTATGTCTGATGCTCAATTTTGATTATATCTGTTATCCATGCCATAGACTACCCCTCCTGGCTCTCCCAGGAGGACAGCTACACAACCTAGGCTATGAAGAACTCTGCCTTATGGGTCACTAGATGTTCCTGGACATTATAACTAAATAAATGTTTTGTTCTGTTATTCTCACTAAATGTTAATATATGTTATTACACGTTATGTAAATTATTGTGTGAACCTCCAGTAAACGAGACAATAAGCCTTTATTAGATTAACATAACTTATTTTCCTCATGGCCACTACATGCATATTTTTTCACTGGGTTATGAGGATCACGTGTAATGTGCTTATATTGGCCTATGCTAGTTCTAAACTAAACTCTATGCCTCTCTTCTCTAGCCTGTAGCAGCAATCACTCCAGTTAAGCTTAGGTTTGAAATGTTAAGAAGCTTAAATATGTGAATTTTTTCGTGCCTGCATTTTCATCCCTAGACTACCCATGGCATCAAGGCATAACTATCATTTCATCTGCTAGGCTGCATATGTTTAGTTTTTATCTAGACAACCTATGTTTATAATGTTTTACTGTTATCTCGCTTAAATACTCAAATGTTTTACGTTCCATATTAACATATTGGCCCAGTCCCTAGTCGACTGACATGCATTTCTTTGGAAAACAAGGCCACTATATTTAAAATATCCAACCCTGATTCCTAACGTATATAACATAACCTAAGAGTATGTAAGGCGATACTTTCCCCCCTATTTGCAAGGTGTATTACAGTCTGTTTCTTTCACTTTGCACAATTGTTACTGTTAAATCAATGTTTATTACTCTCTATTATGCTTTTTCCCAATTTTCAATATGTGATTTTTGTCCTTTTATTTTAAACTTTCCCTCCTCCCCTTCCTTCTGCCCAGCCTCGGTAATCTCATACCTATCCCTAATAGCTGTCGCTATACTTTTGCTCACATCGGCTGATTCCGTTCAATCCTTAGCCAATGAATAGCTCAAATTCTAAAATAAAAATCCTCTCACACAATACCAAAGGCCTTAATGGCCCTAATAAACGGTCTATGGCTTTGAGAGATTACAAGAGACACAAGGGAGATATCCTTTTTATTCAAGAGACCCATTTTAAAAGGGGTAGCGAACCCAAAGCTAGCTTTCGAAAATTTGGACAGAGTTTCTTCTCCTCTAATACCACAAAACATAACGGGGTTGGAATTCTGATACACTGAGGACTCCCCTTTGTTGCATCTTCCACTTATAAAGATAGGGAGGGAAGATACTTGATCCTGGTCGGTTATCTATATCACAAACCACTGACACTGGTCAACATATATGCCCCCAATGTTAACCCAGCTCCCTTTTTTCACCAGCTTAGCAATAAAATCTTAGAAGTAGCTAGGGGTAGCCTTATATTGGGGGGGGATTTCAACATAGCTTTTGACCCAACTCTAGATTGCTCGTCTGGCACATCTTCTATATCACAAAAAACTCTAAGGCAAATTAAACATTCCATCTCATGCCTAACGATACATGACACTTGGCGCCTTCACCACCCAAACGATAGAGAGTTCACCTTTTTTTCAAACCCCCATCAATTATACACAAGAATAGACTACATTTTTGCCGATGTCTCTAGCTTATCTTCTATTACTCAGACTCATATAAACCCCATAACATGGTCGGACCACGCCGTCATCACTTGCCAACTTCACTGGCAGCCCATTGACCCCTCCACTTCTCGGTGGAGACTTGACGACTCCCTACTTAGAGACCCCATGATCTTTATCCAGGTACAGAAAGCACTAATTGACTATTTCCAAACAAATGACACCCCAGATGTCCACATACACAATATATGGAACGCCCATAAATGTGTTATCCGAGGGGAATTAATCGCCCTCAAAGCAGCGAAACGGAAACGACAGAATGAGTACCTTAATTCTCTTTTAACTGACATTCATAAACTACAGGACCTACATAAACTACATCCCACAAGTGCATCATTAACAGACAGCATCACACACAAAAGAGACCAGCTTCGTACATTCTTAGGCGTAGAGGCTAAGAACAGAGCCCTATATCTTAAAAAGGTTTATTATGAAGGAGCAAATCAACAAGGTAGGATGTTGGCCCGACAGCTCCGAAAACGTACCAACAAACAATATATCATGGGATTACGCGACCCTGGAGGTGCTAGACTGTCCACCTCCAAAGATATTTCCCAGGCCTTTAGAGATTACTATGACACCCTTTATAACATCCGTAGAGGTCTCCCTGATCCTTCTCAGACAGAGATAACAGACTACCTAAGAGATATTAACCTTCCTAAACTGACTGAAGACCAAAGGGACGAACTAGACACTCCATTCTCGGAAGAAGAGCTCTTACAGGCTATTACCTCCCTCCCCTCGGGGAAGGCCCCCGGTCCCGATGGTTTTGGGAACTCTTATTATTCACTATTTAAGGAAATATTATCCCCTCACCTATTAACATACTTCCACAGTATTGACGAAGTAGGCGCTTTCCCACCACCTTCGCTTCAAGCCCACATCACTGTACTTCCCAAACCTAACAAACCCACAGATTTAATAGCTAATTATCGCCCTATCTCACTTATTAATACTGACCTAAAGATCTTCGCTAAATTAATTACAAACCGTCTAAATAGACTTCTCCCTTCCCTCATACATAACGACCAAGTCGGATTTATCCCCGGGCGAGAGGCTAGGGACAACACGACACGAAATATACACCTTCTCTGGCATGTCTCAAATAAAAATATCCCAACCACGTTCATATCCACTGATGCTGAGAAGGCGTTTGACCGGGTCAACTGGTCATACTTAAGAGCCTTCGGCCTTGGCCCAACGACCCTTCAACGTATATTCGCCCTATACTCTTCGCCCAGTGCTCGCATTTTAGTAAATGGCTCCCTAACCCCTCCGATTGAAATCACAAATGGAACACGACAAGGTTGCCCTCTCTCCCCTCTTTTATTCGCCCTATTCATTGAAACCTTTGCTTTAAAGATTAGGAATATGCCAGAAATACAGGGTGTCACAGTGGAAGGCGATGAATTTAAGGTCTCGTTATTCGCTGATGACATCTTATTTTCTTTGACAGAACCCGAAACCTCTATCCCTCCTCTCCTATCTGAATTCTCCCTCTTTAATAAGCTCACGGATTTTCTTATCAATCCAAACAAATCTGAAATATTGGCCCTCGGCTTATCCACCCATTCTGTCAATGTCATCAAAAATTGCTGCCCCTTGAAGTGGTGTTCCAAAGCTCTCAAATACCTAGGAATATATCTCCCTCTGTCGGCTGACGACTTATTTCATATTAATTACACACATATCAAAACCGCAATAATGCGGGACTTTTCTTCTTGGAGCTCAAAACAACTCTCCTGGTGGGGTAGAATCCACACTATAAAAATGAATATCTTCCCAAGATTACTTTATATTATGAGTACGGTCCCGGTGCCTTTGCCTCCTAAGTTCCTCACCCAAATACAAAGCCTAATCAACTCTTTCTTGTGGAAGAGAAAACCACCTAGAATAAATAAAAAGACCATGCTGCTACCGCGGGAACAGGGTGGATTGGGTCTACCCGACCTAGATAACTATAGAATGTCCATTCACTTGCAAAGAATTCTGGATTGGAGGGTGGGAGATGGCCAGAGGAGGTGGGTCCGACTCGAGAAACAACTTAATCCCGACTTGCCACTAGCTTCTATATGCTGGAACCCTAAATTCCAAGAGCAAATCAAACTATTACTTAATCCCATCACAAAAGAGACTTTCACACAGTGGAAAAGGGCCTCTCACCATCACCCTTGCCTATGCTCTAATCCCGGTCCTTTAACTTCCCTCAAAAATAACCCCGACTTCTCTATAAATCTCTTACATACCTCATTACCTATTACCACTAATGATGATGACATTCTTCTACACAACGTCACCACTAACGACTCCATAAGTACTCAAACACAACTGATAGATAAGGGCTATGAATGGGCACGCAACTGGTTTTCATACAGAAGACTCCATAACTATATATCCACAAATAAACATAAAAATAACATGACTCGTCCTACAACTAATATTGAAAAACTCTACCTTTTAAGCTCTCCAATTAAACACTCTCTTTCCGCTATATATAAAATCCTCACCCAACCCCCACCGGGCAATCTTCCTTACTCCATAGAAATGTGGGAAAGGGAGCTGGGAATAATTATTTTACCTCAAACAGCCACTAATATATTCATTAATACCAAAAAGTCATCCACCTCAGCATCTATCCTAGAGACCAATTATAAAATACTACATTGCTGGTATCTAACCCCAAGGAAATTACATCGATTATTTCATAACACCAATAATAAATGCTGGAGATGCGGCCACGTGGGGAGTGGCATGGGCCACATGTGGTGGTGGTGCTCTCAACTAAACCACTTTTGGTACAAAATAATAGATGAGATCAATACTATCTTACGTGCGTCCCTGCCAGCTGATCCCCTTATCTGGCTGCTAAATAAGTCCGTCAAGCTCCCTTTTAAATCTCTTCTTCCTCTGTTCAGAATATTCACTAATAGCGCTAAAATCCTGATCGCCAAGCGCTGGAAAGCGAAAGATGTTCCCACTCTGGGAATGTGGAAGGCTAAAGTGTCCGAGTTACTAGAGCTAGAGGAATATTCAGTTTATAAGAGAGGTGGCACTGACAACTTTATATCCTTACAAGCAATATGGGATGAATACATTAAAACAACGACCCCTAAGTAAGTTAATGATGTATAACTTTAAATAGAGTGGATTGCCGCTTTTTAACAAGATTCCGAGGCTGGACAGTCCCCCTCCCCTCCCGTTTCCCTCCCCTTCCCCCCTAAATTTTCTGGCTATAACAAGTTTTGTTTTTTTTGTCTTTTCTCTCTCTTCCCTATACGATACTCGTTTATAAACGTTTGGATCTGTGCCGTTCTTTAACATATTTAATGCTGTAAATGTATACCACAATGTGCATATGTGTTGTTGGATGTGTACTGATTCACCTCAATAAAAAAGATTTTGATTAAAAATTAAGCTTTGGAGATCAAGCCACTTTAACACTTTTAGTACTATATGTCTGACAAATTTGGAGATGTGTGTGACTAGAGGCCCTGGGGGGTGCTATAATACCCTACAAGAGTACAGTGGGAGATTAATTATTCCACCCTATTGCTGTACCCCCCAGTATTTACTCCCTATCTTTATCTAGGTTATTCCCCCTCCCTTTAAGTCAATATTTAGAATCCCTAAACTTCTAAGCTAGGCCTTAGAGTTTTGTTTGTAACTACCAATTGTGGTCTAGAGGGGCTACATTTCTCTGATGTTTATGATTGATCCCCACCCACGCCACTTCTCTTCTAGCTAATATACTTTAGGAGCCTAGGGGAGGTCCTGGTAACTTCACTGCCCCCTATCACTAAGTTTTATTATGTAGCTATTCAAATATATTTTCAGTCCTGGGGTGGTACCACATATATAGCCTAGATAATAACATAGGTGAAGTTGTTTCAAGTTTCACTTATCCTGATATGGTGCCCCTCCTGGCACTTGTTCTTCAATGGATGTTGTTTATTTTAAACGTTTTTACTTCTGTATAAGTTGTCTAACCTACTATTGTACATAATTGATTATTTGCCCTCATCTGTTTCTATAGCTTTTCGGGCAATTCTGAGGCCCTGGCAGGCATAGGAGATGCGCTTGTCCATTATAGACCCAAGAGCGGTCTAGCGCATACAAAACCCTCAGTTTAGTGAGTTGCTTTATTTGAGGTCAAAAAGTGGCCTCTATTGTTTATGAGGGACAAACTTAGAGGGTAGCTTTTCAGTTTGCTCTCCATATTTATGTATATGTATATATTACTCTGTGTAATCAAGCAAACTGTTTCTTTGTAACTCTTTTACCCTCAATAAAAAATATTAAAAAAAAAACAAAAACAAAAAAACAAACCTAAGATTAAACTATAAATTAACCTAACATAACTATTCTAATAAAATAAAAAAACTACCAATTAAAATTCCTTAATTACAATTTTAAAAAAAACTAACACTACGAAAAAAATCTAACTTTACAAAACTAAAAAACACTAAAATTACAAAAAATAAAAAAACTCTAAGTTTACAAAAATAATAAAAGAAATTATCAAAAATAAAAACAATTACACCTAATCTTATAGCTCTATAAAAATAAAAAAGCCCCCCTGAAATAAAAACACCCCATAACCTACATTAAACTACCATTAGCCTTAAAAGGAATGCAAGGTAGGCCATTTTTAAACGGGTACCTTGCATTCAACTTCACTATACGGCGGTGATCGTTTGAGGAGGACGCTCCATGCAGGATGTCATCGCCGGTCCTGGGTAGCTTTGCTCCACGCTGCCGGTATGAAGATAGAAAGATGCCCCCGCGATGGATGTAGATATTGCCGCTTGGATAAAGACTTCTAGCTGCCTGGATGTAGATGGATGTCCGGAATTCAGGAGCCGTGGGTAGATTTTATCGGGTGTTTTTTTTTTTTTTTTTAGATTAGGGTTTTTTTGTGCACTGTAAAAGAGCTAAATGCCCTTTTAAGGGCAATACACATACAAATGCCCCTTTAGGGGCAATGGGTAGCTTAGGTTTTATTTAGACTCAGGTTTTTTTATTTTGGAGGGTTGATTGGGTGGGGGAGTTTACTGTTGGAGGGGACTTTTTTTCTAGATAAAAGAGCTGTTTAACTTAGGGCAATGCCCTACAAAAAGCCCTTTAAGGGCTATTGGTAGTTTATTGTAGGTTAGGGGTGTTTTTATTTTGGGGGGGCTTTTTATTTTTTATAGGGCTATTATATTAGGTGTAATTGTTTTTATTTTTGATAATTTCATTTATTATTTTTGTAAGTTTAGAGTTTTTTTATTTTTCGTAATTTTAGTGTTTTTTATTTTTTGTAATGTTAGATTTTTTTATTTTTTTCGTAGTGTTTTTTTTAAATTGTAATTTAGGAATATTAATTGATATTTTTTTAATTTTATTAGAATAGTTATGTTAGGTTAATTTATAGTTTAATCTTAGTTTTTTTTTATTTCACAGGTAAGTTTTTATTTATTTTATGATAGTTATATTGTACTTTTAATTTAAAGTAAGGGAGTGTTAGGTTTAGGGGTTAATAGTTTAATTCAATGTTTAATTCAATGTTTTGTGATGTGGGGTTTCTGCGGATTAGGGGTTAATAACTTTTATTAGTGTCAGTGATGTTGGGGAGCAGCAGATTAGGGGTTAATAACTTTTATTAGTGTTGGCAATGTCGGGGAGCATTGGATTAGGGGTTAATAACTTTATTTAGTGTCAGCTATGTCAGGGAGCGTTGGATTAAGGGCTAATAACTTTTATTAGTATCGGCAATGTTGGGGAGCGGAGGATTAGGGGGTAATAACTTTATTTAGGGTTGGTGATGTCGGGGAGTGGCGGATTAGGAGTTTATAACTTTTATTAGTGTCGGCGATGTCGGGAGCTGCGTATTTGTCAGGGTGCCAGGAATCAGACTGAGACGAGAAGTGCAAAAATAATCACACCTTTATTAATACCAAGGAAATAATAAAAAGTCCACAATTCAAATAACAAGCCAGGAGTCAAAGCCAGAGCTGGTAGTCAGACAAGACGAGTCAGGAGCCAAAGCGAGTAGTCAGACGAGCCGAGCCAGGAACCAGGAGGGATGTCAGACAGCCAGGTAATACACAGGAACTCACAAACAGCACTGAGACAACGCAAGGGTAAAGCATACTGAACAGAGGTCCTTTAAATAATAAGTGATGACATCACAATACTGAGACTGCAACCTGTTTCCCACGGATGATGTACACCAGTCTGGCCATAAGAGGGAGTGCAGGAAATGAGTAGCATCAGACACACTGCACCAAATTCAGTAAGAGGTATGTAAAATGGCTGCCAGCAGAACATGGCAAACAAAGCAGGGAAAAAACCCTGACAGTATCCTCCCCTCAACGACCCCTCCCCCACGGGAGGGCAAAAGGCTTATTGGGGAAACGGGCATGGAAGGCACGGAGGAGGGCGGAAGCATGAACATCAGAGGAGGGAACCCTTGAACGCTCCTCCGGACCGTAGCCCCTCCAGTGAACCAAATACTGTACTCGGCCCCTGGACATGCGAGAGTCAATAATGCTGCTGACCTCATATTCTTCATGGTTGTCAACAGAGATAGGACGAGGCAACACAGTGGTAAACCAATTATAAACCAGTGGTTTCAAGAGGGAGACATGAAAAACATTGGAGATGTGCATTGCAGGAGGAAGGTCAAGCGCGTAGGCCACAGGATTGACCCGTAGGAGTATTCAAAAAGGACCAACATGACAAGGAGCCAGTTTATTAGAAGGCACCCGAAGGCTCAAGTTGCGGGAGGATAGCCAAACCCTCTCACCAACCTGGTAGGAAGGCATGGGCAGACGCCTACGATCAGCCTGGAACTTTTGGCTTTGCATAGAACGATGAAGGAAATCCTGAATCTGCACCCACGTAGAACGGAGTTGCCAGAGATGCTCCTCCAAAGCCGGAATACCCTGATACATGAATGAATCGGGCAACAAGGATGGTTGGAACCCATAATTCGTCATGAACAGGGATAACTGGGAGGAAGCATTAATAGCACTATTACAAGCAAACTCTGCCCAAGGTAACAGTTCAGACTAAATATTGTGGTGATCTGAGACATAGCAATGGAGGAACTGTTCCAGAGCTTGATTAGACCGTTCCGCAGGATTGAGGGTGAAATGCTGAGGAGAATGAAAGCTGGATCCCCATTTGAGTACAAAAGGAATGCCAAGATCTGGAGACAAACTGGCTACCCCGGTCCGAGCCTATCTCCTTGGGTAACCCATGTAAATTGAAGACCTCCCGGGCAAAAATTGAAGCAAGTTCCTGAGCAGTAGGCAGCTTCTTCAAGGAAATGCAATGTGACATTTTAGAAAAACGGTCAACCACCATTAGGATAATAGTATTGCCATTGGAAACAGGGAGCTTGACAATGAAGTCCATGGAAAGATGTGTCCAAGGACGCTTACCATTAGCAATAGGTTGAAGAAGACCCACAGGAAGATGTTGAGGAGTCTTATTCTGTGCACAGACTGAGAAGGAGGCAACATACGCAGCAACATCAGAACGAAGACCTGGCCACCAGAATTGTCGAGTGACAGACCAAATCATTTGGTTCTTGCCCGGGTTACCTGCGGCATTAGGATAGTGGTAAGTGTGCAATAGTTTAAATCAAAGATTCTCAGGAACAAAGCACTTACCACTAGGTTTCTCTGGAGGTGCATTGGTTTGTGCAACCAGGATCTCCTCCCCCAAGGGAGAAGTCAAATTAGTACGTATGGTAGCCAAAATATGGTCAGGAGGTATAACTGGAATAGATACAGACTCCTCCTTGGACAGAGGCAAAAAATGTCGAGAGAGGGCATCAGCCCTAACATTCTTACTACCGGCAGGTAGAAGACCACATAATTAAATCGAGTCAAAAATAGCGCCCATCTGGCCTGTCGGGCGATAAATGTTTTGCTTCGGATAGATAAGTCAAATTCTTGTAGTCAGTAAGAATGAGCACTGGTACGCTAGTACCCTTGAGAAGGTGCCTCCATTTCTTGAGTGCCAAAATTATGGTCAGTAATTTCCTGTCACCAATCTCATAATTGCACTCCGCCGGAGACAATTTCTTAGAGAAGAAACCGCATGGATGCAAGGAACCGTCAGGCGTAGGATGTTGAGACAAGAGGGCACCTACTCCAGTCTCAGATGCATCAACCTCAAGAATGAAAGGCTTAGGATGAGCCAGAACTGGAGCAGCAGCAAAGGCAGTCAAAAGACTCTCAAAAACCTTATTGGCAGTAGGTGACCAATGGAGTGGATCATTCTCCTTACAGGTCATGTCAGTGATAGGTTTGACAAAGGAAGAAAAGTTTTTAATAAACTTCCTATAGTAATTGGCAAAGCCCAAAAAACGTTGAATAGAGTGAAGACCAACTGGGAGAGGCCACTGCAGGACTGCAGACAACTTGTCAGGATCCATGGAGACCCTGCAACAGAGGTTACATAACCTAGTAAGATTACTTGAGTCTTATGGAACTCACATTTCTCGAGTTTACAAAACAGGCCGTTTTCACGTAATCTCTGAAGTACTCTTGAAACATCAGAATGATGAGCCTCAAGAGTGGGTGAGTGTATGAGGATATCATCTAAGTACACCACAACACACTGTTGCAACATATCTCGTAGGACATCATTAATAAATTCCTGGAAAACAGCTGGAGCATTACATAGGCCAAAGGGCATTACAAGATACTCATAATGCCCGCTCCTGGTGTTAAATGCTGTTTTTCATTCGTGGCCATCCTTAATCCTTACGAGATTGTATGCTCCTCTCAAATCAAATTTAGAAAAGACCGTAGCTCCCTTGAGGCAGTCAAAGAGTTCCGTAATGAGCGGAATAGGGTAAGCATTCTTAATGGTAAGACGATTAAGACCCTATAATCGATGCATGGTCTTAACTCGCCACCCTTTTTCTTCACGAAGAAGAAGCCAGCCCCTGCAGGAGAGCAGGATTTGCGGATGATCCCCCGCGACAGAGCATCATTCGGCAACATACTCCTCCATAGCACAATTCTCCGCAACAGACAGAGGGTAAACGCCGGCCCCGAGGAGGAATGGCTCCGGGTTGCAGGTCTATGGCATGAGGCAATGTACCAGCATGCACCTTGTCAAAAATGGCTAGGAACTCTTGGTACTCCTCTGGCAATTGAGATACCGAAGAAGTGCACAAACCTTGAATGGTTTCCGAAAGACAAGTGGAGATACATAAGGGGGACCATGACAAAATTTTGGGACTGCCCAGTCGAGACTGGGATTGTGCTTTTGGAGCCAGGGATAACCCAGAACAACCGGAAAATGCGGAGAGTTTATCACCTGGAACTGGAGGGTTTCAAAATGGAGAGCCCCAACAGCCATGGATAGAGGAGCGGTTTCATGAGTAATGTGTGCGGGCTGAAGGGGCCTACCATCGATGGCCTCAATTGCAAGCGGAAGGTACTGAGGGAATACAGGAATGGAGTGCTTTGATACAAAGGCACTGTCAATGAAATAGCCTGCAGCACCGGAGTCAACAAGAGCCTGGGTGACTATGGAGGAGTCCACCCAGGAAAGGACAACCGTGACCAAAGGTTTCTCATTTAGTGGTTCTGGGGAAGAGGATAAACCACCCAAGGTCTTCCCCCGACAGGACCTTAGGTGTGAGCCTTTCCCGGCCGTGTAGGACAAGACTTTAAAAGGTGGCCCTGTAACCCACAATAGAGGCAGAGCCCCTCCCTCCTCTTAAGGCCCTCTCTGCCAGGGAGAGATGCGTGAATCCCAACTGCATTGGCTCAGCAGTACCTGGTGACTCAGGACCAGGTGGCATGGGAGGAGAGGGAGGCATGGGTGGGAGCGAACACGTAGGAGACAACGTAACAGGAGGCTTCTGCAAGCGCTCCTTTATAGAGGGCCTCTCACTTAGTCTGATGTCAATTAGGATTAAAAAAGACAGCAATGCCTTGAGATCCTCTGGTAAATCTCTGGTAGCAACTTTGTCTTTAATCGCATCAGAGAGCCCATGAAAGAAGGCGGCAACAAGGGCCTCAATGGCATACTGAGCAACAGATCTCGTACCTTGCTGAATGGAAATGAGTCATTTAGCAGCAGAGGAGGAGCGAGCCGGAACATCAAAAACCCTTTGAAAGGAGGCCACAAATTCAGGGTAATTTGAAATCACAGGTTTATTAGTTTCCCACAAGGCATTAGCCCAGGCAAGAGCTGTGTCAGAGAGTAACAAGATGAAAAATCCCACCTTCGCTCTGCCAGAGGGAAACGCCTAAGTTAACATCTCAAAGTAAATGCCAACCTGGTTCAAAAACCCTCTGCACTTAATAGGATCACCTCCGTATTGCTGAGGTAGAGGTGCAGAACAGAACATGCTTCTGGTAGGACTAGGTGCAGCAGTGGAAACAGGAGCAGCCATAACTTGTGGGACACTCTCGTCCAAATTTGCAGTGCGAGTCAGCAGGGTTTGCAGGGCTAGTGAAAATTGATCCAAGTGGTGATCCTGTTCATCCATCCTGGAAATGATGGTAGGTAAAGGTGGATTATTAGCACCATCAGGATTCATGGCCCTTGCATAATGTCAGGGTGCCAGGAATCAGACTGAGACGAGAAGTGCAAAAATAATCACACTTTTATTAATAACAAAGAAATAATAAAAAGTCCATAAGTCAAATAACAAGCCAGGAGTCAAAGCCAGAGCTGGTAGTCAGACGCGCCGAGTCAGGAGCCAAAGCTAATAGTCAGACGAGCCGAGTCAGGAGCCAAAGCGAGTAGTCAGACAGGCCGAGTCAGGAACCAGGAGGGACGTCAGACAGCCAGGTAATACACAGGAACTCACAAACAGGCCTGAGACAACTCAAGGGCAAAGCATACTGAACAGAGGCCCTTTAAATAATTAGTGATGAGACTGTAACCTGTCTCACACGGATGATGTACACCAGTCCGGCCATAAGAGGGAGTGCAGGAAATGAGCAGCATCAGACACTCTGCACCAGATTCAGTAAGAGGTAAATAAAATGACTGCCAGCAGCACATGGCAAACAAAGCAGGGAAAAAAACCCTGACAGGATTAGGGGTGTTTAGACTAGGGGTTTATGTTAGGGTGTTAGGTTTAAACGTAACTTTCTTTTCCCCATAGACATCAATGAGGTTGCGTTACAGTGATTTGCCATTCTGCGATCAAAGGTTTTTTCTAACACTCTCTCCTCATTGATGTCTATGGGGGGAAAGCGTGCATGAGCACGTAAACTCAGCCCTTGGCTTTTGCGTGATATGGATCTTAATGCACCATAACGCACAGCACAAGGAGGTTTTTCAGTAACTCGTAATGGCAGCGCTATGGAAAGTGTGGGACCGCTCATTTTATTGTGTTCTTTACGCATCCGGTATAGCGCAAACTTATAATCTAGGTGATTGAAAATAAACTTGTGGTTAGGACAATTAACAGTAGTGTACCTACTCAACAGAACACTCCCAACAGTAGCTCAGTAGCAAACAATAGTAATAATATACATGCTGCTTTGTGTAATGATTTTAAGGATAGATCTGCATCCTGCATTAATAAAAAGCTCCTCTGTATTAGGAATCTACACTTTCTGTACACACCTAAGTATAGACAGGCTGCTATGGGCCACCTCCAGCACTTGTGCCCTGGTGCCACTGCACCAGATTCAACAATGGCAGTTAATTAGTGACTTTAATGCAGCTGCTAAGTTGCTGGTATATGCTATGAGTTTAATGTCTCTTTTAATAAAACTTCCTTTGAATAAGGAACATTTCATTAGATCCAGTACTTTTAGTGGACCCTGAGAATTTGAACTATTGCAAATCTCTTTGCCAGAGGGAATGACACATCCCTCAAAGTTTGTACTCAATCAGTACAATTTATCAAGCTGCAAAAACAGATTTTGAGATGGTTGAGCTAGAACATGAGTTAAGAAGCAACTTTTTAAGCTTTTCTACAAGGATGATTGACAAGCCCTGCTGCACAAGAGCATGGGGAAGGGCGGCACAAGTAAACACTTGTGTAAAGGTAAAGTCAGATGGCAAACGTCTTGCTGGCCCCAGACAGGTTCCCTGTGTAGGAACCTTTTTCACTCATAGAATGATAAATGAGGTCAAAAGAATATAATACTTTTCCTAATTATACTCATGCAGAACTTTAAATCAAATTCAAATTAATATAGCATTTAGTTTATAAATGTTTAACTGCAGAGAGGTAAATTCCATCTGTTGATAAAATACATACTATGGGCTAGAT
Source organism: Bombina bombina (assembly GCF_027579735.1). Classification (NCBI taxonomy): domain Eukaryota; kingdom Metazoa; phylum Chordata; class Amphibia; order Anura; family Bombinatoridae; genus Bombina; species Bombina bombina. Next base: position 352,968,510 of record NC_069501.1, read on the forward strand.
TACAGGTAGAGCACAATCGTTTGCTAGACAAGCGATTGCTTGATCACTGTATTTTTTTAGCTCAAACTCCGTATTACAAGTGGTGCTGTGTTTCAATTACTGCAAATTTATTTGTGCGGAAATTTATGCCCACCATATTTTCTATAAACAGTGTTGAGTTTCAATGTGCGCTGGTATTACGGCTTGAAAGTAAATGCGATCAATTGAATGCAATCGCATTTTATGCCCAAACTTTTTATGTGAACTCAAAGCTCATGTAAAGAGTTTGGGCTGAGAAAAAAGTTGCACTAAACACCAAATAAAAAAAAAAAAAACGCCACATAGCTCACCACAAATTACCCCACTACACTATTAACCCCTATACCACCACATAGCCCACCACAAATGACCCCGCAACAGTATTATCCCCTAAACTGCCACATAGCCCACCACAAATTACCCCACTACACTATTAACCCCTAAACCACCACATAGCCCACCACAAATTACCCTGCTACACTATTAACTCCTAAACATCCACATAGCCCACCACTATAAACTCCCTATACTAGTAACCCCTAAACCGACTGTACCCCATTGCAAACTACCCCTTACCTATTAACCCTCTAACTGCAACAATACCCCTTCACAGAATACCTCTAACCTATGAACCCCCTAACTGTCAAAACCCCCAATCACAAAATACCCACTAACCTCCTAACAGGTAACACCCCAAGACCGCTAATCTAAGACCCCCTAAATTACATTAAAAAAAAACACTACCATTACAAAAAATAAAAAAACACTGACATTAAAATAAAAATACCCCAACCAGTAAGACCTATCCTAAAACTAAAATCCCCTTAAAATGCCCACCCCTAAAAAAAAAAACTAACACTGAAACCTACTCTAGAAATTGTCCTGAAAAGAGCATTTGTCATGCAGTACCCTAGTTGAAGCGATTAGTCCTTTTGCATATAAAAGATCCCTATACTAGAACCCCCCACCCCTCCAAGAAAAAAACAATCTTTTAAAAAAAACTATCCTAAAAAATTGCCATGAAAAGAGCATTTGTTGGGCAATGCCCTAAAGTAATAATAACTATTTTGCATTACAAACAAATCCTATCTTACAAAAATCCTAAGCTAAAAAAACTATCTGGAAAAAAGTATGCACTGAAAAGGGCATAAGTGATTTAGCCCTTTTGCCAATCTAAAAAACCTATGCTAAAAAAAAAACTACACTGAAAAAAATAACTGGCAAAACAAGTATGCCCTGAATATGGCATAAGTGATTATAGCTATTTTGCTATAAAACCCCATCACTAAACCACAAAGTTGATACTTACCAAATTTGAATCTGGCTTCTTAGGGGGGGGGGGGGGGCAGCTATGGGTCCAGATCTTACGTCCAATGTCCTCTTCATGCTGTCACTGCAGCACACTGATGCTTGAATGCAAGGTTCCCCCTTGTATAGGGATGCCTTGCATTTCTATTGGCTGATTTTCCAAATCAATTTTAAATCAGCCAAGAAAATGAAAATTTTCATAACAAATATAAAATACAAAGAACATTTTCTACTAAGTGAAAAACACTGGAATGTAAAGATATTCTATTTAAAATACATTCAACACATTTAAAAAATGTTAAAATTTAAGAAAAATGATATTGCTTGATTTAAGGAATTTGTAACTGGAAAGGGCTCCAATATATATATATGTGTGTGTGTGTGCGTGTGTATTTATGTATATACAAATGTATGTATGTATGTATATACACTATACTAGGCTGGAAAAGGTGGAAATGAAAGAAATTCAGGGAAAGCGCTGTGCACAATTCAATATAAACAGACTATTTGTAAACCTGTTGATCAAGTAATAGTATACACTGAACTTAGAGCTGTATAGGTATTTCATTATCCACCTGTATAGTTCTTGTATTGATGAAATGAGAAATAGTATACACAAAATTAGTAATAATGGTAATCCAAAACAATAATCCTGAACTGACTAGAAGTCTCTATAGTAAGAGTCCAAAGTTTGTACATTTCCACTGTGAAGATATTAATGAGAGATCCCCAAATTGTAGGAGTATCTACTTACTAGACCTTACCTCAATTGTATGAGGTAAGTAAGGGTGATCCAGGATAGCCTGAGTGTGTCTCAGTAAACGGTTCCTGCCGCCAGATCCGTATCAGAAAGTTTTGCTGTCTTCAGTGCATCCTTTAGTATGGTATGGATCAGGAAACTTCCCTCTCAGGCCACCAAGGTTCCAAATCTGAACTCTATGTCCAGTATTAGAATCTGGAATTCTCCATTGTTCAATCTCTTCTTGATCAATTATTTAATAAAATTGCCCAACATCACCATGAAAAATATGAGCTGGAAAACACTTTTACAGAAGGAATGTGCCTTTCTTTGCTAAAAGTTATACAATATTCATCCACATTGGCTTCCAAAGACAAGCTTGTACTGTGCAGTCATACTGGTGTGGGACAGATCTGTTTTGAATTTGAAATGAACAGTAGAATATTTTCTGGCAAATTTCAAAGTTAATCCAATTTTCCAACCCCCTGTTCCATGTGACAGAGTTTGAGAATGCAGGTGAGATGTTGACTCCTTGTACTGAACCACAGATAGTACAAATAGGCTTGAAATAACACTCCATGTGAGAGCTGCTAAATATCAGAGATACAAACACCTTGGTACTAATATGGGACATAGAGTTTGGATTTGGGACCTTGGTGGCCTGAGAGGGAAGTTTCCTGATCCATACCATACAAAAGGGCGCACTGAAGACAGCACAACTTTCTGATCCGGATCCTGGCGGCAGGAACCGTTTACTGGGCCACACTCAGGCTATCCTGGATCACCCTTATTTAACTCATACAATTGAGGAAAGGTCTAGTAAGTAGACACTCCTACCATTTGGGGATCTCTCATTAATATCTTCACAGTGGAAATTTATAAACTTTGGACTCTTACTATAGAGGCTTCTAGACCATTCAGGATTATTGTTTTGGATTACTATTATTACTAATTTTGTGTATACTATTTCTCATTACATCAATACAAGAACTATACAGGTGGATATTGAAATACCTATACAGCTCTTAGTTCAGTGTATACTATTACTTGATCAACAGGTTTACAAATAGTCTGTTTATATTGAATTGTGCACAGTGCTTTCCCTGAATTTCTTTCTTTTTCATATATATATATATATATATATATATATATATATATATATATATATATATATATATATATATATATATATATATATATATATATATATATATATATATATATATACACACACAAACATACATATACATAATAGCCCTTCCCAGTTAAACAACTTGTCATATATCCCTTTGATCCCTTATATAACATTTATCAAAACAGTAAATGTATAACATCACCAATTTTGAGAAAAAGATAAAATGCTACTCCTTTAGTTTTATTAATAAGAGCAAAACACAAAAATATATAGTTATAGTAAGGCACATAAAGTATGGGCTTGAGGATCCTCTTTTAAAATAGAATACAGCAGATTGATATTGAGCATAAATAGCATTAGGTATAAAGACAGAGGTTCTAAACAAAGGTGCTGTATGGAAAAGCCAGCTTACTTATTGTAATCTTTATTTATTTATAAAATATTTTACCAGGAAGGATACATTGAGATTTCTCTCGTTTTCAAGTATGTCCTGGGTCCACAAAACATTGCATTGATACAATGGGGTACAATAAAATTCAAAAACAATAATAATACACAATAGATGCAACATTTTTACATAGAACAGGTAAGAAATATATAATCAACCATGACAGGTGCATTCTTTCATCAGATATAATACATTGTTTAATATGTGTAGCAAATTCCTTGTGATATTGACAAGCCAAGTGTGAGACATATATATTTAAAGCTCTATCCCAAATGACCTATATAGAATTTTGTGTTTTAGAATATTTATATATTTGTGTGTTTTTTGCTACCAATTAATTATATTTGATTTGTTTTTCTTATAGAGGCTGTGTACTTTGCTCTTATTAATAAAAAGTCAAGTATTTACAGCAAAATATCTACCCATTTTTGGGTGGCATTTAATCTATGAGACTTTTTTGTTTCTTTCCTCAAGTTTGTAACACTGATGTTATATATTTGTTATTTATTTGTATACATACATGTTATATATAAATATATATTTATAAATATATATAAATATATAAATATATATTATATATATTGTAACAGCTGCATCAGTACAAAAACCAAAACACTGATGCAGAATATTTGCTCATTGTCTGTTTTGTAGTTTTAAAATGTTTGTCTCTGCTTTTTATTTTTCCTCAGGGTGTCATGGTTTCTTTGCTGACTGATTACTCTCCGCAGCTGCCAAAGCCTACATTTTAATTCCTAATAGATGCCAGCAAACATTTACAACATCGAAGCTATCTGATTTAGAAAACTGAACCTAATCGTAAACAACCGGAGAATAATTCCTCTTTCTGTAATATGCATGACGATGACATAAATATAGACATAAATAGCACTAGGCTCCTGCATATTTTTTTAGATGATGCAAAATATTCTGACTGAAATGATGTTATTTCATGTATTTTTAAAGTAATTCTATGAATGAACTGAAAATATATTTAATTACAATTTCTCATTTCCCAAACAAAACTGTTTTTGTATTAAAGGGACACTGTACCCAAAAATTTTATTTTGTGATTCAGATAGAGCATGCAATTTTAAGCAACTTTCTAATTTACTCCTATTATCAAATGTTCTTTATTCACTTGGTATCTTTATTTGAAATGCAAGAATGTAAGTTTAGATGCCGGCCCATTTTTGGTGAACAACCTAGGTTGTCCTTGCTGATTGGTGGATAAATTCATCCACCAATCAAAAACTGCTGTCCAGTGTTCTGAACCAAGAAAAAAATGCTTAGATGCCTTCTTTTTCATATAAAGATAGCAAGAGAACAAATAAAAATTGATAATAGGAGTAAATTAGAAAGTTGCTTAAAATTGCATGCTCTGTCTGAATCACAAAATATTTTTTTTTAGGTACAGTGTCCCTTTAATATATAATGACTGAGCCAAAGCTTCTATCTAAAATTATCTTCATGTAATCATCATTCATATTTTGATTCTTGTCTGAAAATACAAACCAAGGATTTGGTGAAATATACTGTGTGTGTTTGAAAATACACTTTTTTTTTGTAATACGGGTCCATTAATCAAAATAACAAACAAATAAAAGTTATTTATTAGGCTTCAATTTGCTGCACATTGTAATTGTGTTGTTCAGCTGTATGATGTACTGAAATGATCCACAAGGTTCTTTTAAATAAACTTCTTTATTATATCTGACACCTGAGCTGCTTTCTGTCTCTTCCTGACTGGGCTCTTCCTGACTGCTCCAGAGCTAATCACTTCCTGGGGCATCAGCTCCCTTTCTGTTATCTGACCCTTATGCATCTGCATTACAGGCTCAGCTCAGCACAGTAATACTTGTTTCGCATAAATTGGGTAGCACCCACTACTGCTTTATGAATGGAGATGGACAGTGTCTGTTTTAGGTATATGTTAGGTAGAAAGAATGTTTCTGCTGATATTTTTTTTCTAATAAATCTATTAAATATGGCAGCTGAATACAGGTACAAATCCCTAAATACGGAATTCCAAAATCCAGTATTATTCTGAAATACAGACTTTTTCAATAATATTTTTTTTAATGAAATTATTAAAATTACAATTTTCCCCACCAGTAAGTCACAATCTTCGCTGTCTGCATCTTTGGGGTTTTTTGTTTGTGTTTTTGTGTTCTAAAATGCTAATTATAGTTTATATTTATTTAAAACAGCTATTACCTTTCTGATGTATGCAGTTCCCTGGGTTTAGGGACCCAGGTTTTGGAAGGGACCATGACGTTTTACCTGGGCTTGTCCCATTTGGCCCAATGTGGTAACTAACCCTTAAATTCATCAGGGTTTTTATTGTGAACCTCCAAAAAATGTTTTGAAACACCATACTGCAGTTCCCCATCTTTGATACTCTTGGGGGGGTAGTTATCAAGCCGTCAACCTCAAATACGCTGGAATTCCGCAGCGTATTTGTGGCGAGGCTGATTCGCCTTAGTTATCAAAGGCTCGAGTCCGGCAAAAGTAGAATTTTGTGACGTAAGCTTCGATCCGCCGGACTCAGTCCGACACAGATCGATTCTTACGTCACTCCAGATGTTCCGCACACAAGTGCGGCACATTCTCACTACTTTTGCTAGCTATCAAAAAACTAGCAGGTACGCTCGGCACTTTTACGGCCCAGCGTACCTGGTTTTCAATCCGCCACCCCTGGAGGCGGCGGATCCCATAGGAATCAATGGGAGTCTGACCATAGCGAAAGTACAAGTTCGCTGCTGACAGACATCCCATTGATTTCTATGGGAGCTGTCTACACCTAACACCCTAACATGTACCCCGAGTCTAAACACCACTAATCTGACCCCCCCTACACCGCCGCAACTAAATAAAGTTATTACCCCCTAAACCGCCACTCCCGGAGCCCACTGCAAGCTACTCTATACATATTAACCCCTAAACCGCCGCTCCCGGAGCCCACCGCAACTATAATAAATGTATTAACCCCTAAACCGCCGCAACCTATATTAAATGTATTAACCCCTAATCTGCCCCCCCTACACCGTCGCCACCTATAATAAATTTATTAACCCCTATCCTGCCCCCCACTACGCCGCCGCCACTGTAATAAAATTATTAACCCCTAAACCTAAGTCTAACCCTAACCCTAACGCCCCCTAACAAATATTAATTAAATACATCTAAATAAATTAACTCTTATTAACTAAATGAATCCTATTTAAAACTAAATACTTACCTTTAAAATAAACCCTAATATAGCTACAATATAAATAATAATTATATTCTAGATATCTTAGGATTTATTTTTATTTTACAGGTACCTTTCAATTTATTTTAAACATGTACAATAACTATTAAATAGTTATTAACTATTTAATAGCTTACCTAGCTAAAATAAAGAGAAATGTACCTGTGAAATAAATCCTAACCTAAGTTACAATTACACCTAACACTACACTATACTTTAATAAATTATTCCTATTTAAAAATAAATACTTACCTGTAAAATAAACCCTAAGATAGCTACAATGTAATTAATACTTATATTATAGCTATCTTAGGATTTATATTTAGTTTACAGGTAACTTTGTATTTATTTTAGCTAGTTAGAATAGTTATTAAATAGTTATTAACTATTTAATAACTACCTAGCTAAAAGAAATACAAAATTACCTGTAAAATAAATCCTAACTTAAGTTACAATTAAACCTAATACTACACTATCATTAAATTAACTAAATAAACTACCTACAAATAACTACAATGAAATACAATTACATAAACTAACTAAAGTACAAAAAATAAAAAAAGCTAAGTTACAAAAAATAAAAAATTAAGTTACAAACATGTTAAAAATATTACAACAATTTTAAGCTACTTACACCTAATCTAAGCCCCCTAATAAAATAACAAACCCCCCCAAAATAAAAAAAATCCCTACCCTATTCTAAATTACATAAATTTCAAAGCTCTTTTACCTTACCAGCCCTTAAAAGGGCCATTTGTGGGGGCATGCCCCAAAAAGTTCAGCTCTTTTGCCTGTAAAAGAAAAATACAACCCCCCCCCAAAATTAAAACCCACCACCCACATACCCCTAATCTAACCCAAACCCCCCTTACAAAAACCTAACACTAATCCCCTGAAGATCATCCTACCTTGAGTCGTCTTCACTTAGCCGAGCCACCGATGGAACTGAAGAGGACATCCGGAGCTGAAGAAGTTAATCCTCCAAGCGGCGCTGAAGAAATCTTCCATCCGATGAAGTCATCATCCAGGCGGCTCTGAAGAAGTCTTCGATCCGGCCGATGTCATCTTCAAAGAGGCGCTGAAGAGGTCTTCTATCCGGGCGAAGTCATCTTTCAAGCCGGGTCTTGAATCTTCCTTCCGCCGACGCGGAACCACCTTCTTCACCGACGGACTACGACGAATGACGGCTCCTTTAAGGGACGTCATCCAAGATGGCGTCCCCTCAATTCCGATTGGCTGATAGGATTCTATCAGCCAATCGGAATTAAGGTAGGAAAAATCTGATTGGCTGATGGAATCAGCCAATCAGATTGAGCTCGCATTCTATTGGCTGTTCCTGGATCAGCCAATCGGATTGAACTTGAATCTGATTGGCTGATTCCATCAGCCAATCAGATTTTCCTACCTTAATTCCGATTGGCTGATAGAATCCTATCAGCCAATCGGAATTGAGGGGACGCCATCTTGGATGACGTCCCTTAAAGGAGCCGTCATTCGTCGTAGTCCGTCGGTGAAGAAGGTGGTTCCGCGTCGGCGGAAGGAAGATTCAAGACCCGGCTTGGAAGATGACTTCGCCCGGATAGAAGACCTCTTCAGCGCCTCTTTGAAGATGACATCGGCCGGATCGAAGACTTCTTCAGCGCCGCCTGGATGATGACTTCATCGGATGGAAGATTTCTTCAGCGCCGCTTGGAGGATTAACTTCTTCCGCTCCGGATGTCCTCTTCAGTTCCATCGGTGGCTCGGCTGAGTGAAGACGACTCAAGGTAGGATGATCTTCAGGGGATTAGTGTTAGGTTTTTGTAAGGGGGGTTTGGGTTAGATTAGGGGTATGTGGGTGGTGGGTTTTAATGTTGGGGGGGGTTGTATTTTTCTTTTACAGGCAAAAGAGCTGAACTTTTTGGGGCATGCCCCCACAAATGGCCCTTTTAAGGGCTGGTAAGGTAAAAGAGCTTTGAAATTTATGTAATTTAGAATAGGGTAGGGATTTTTTTTATTTTGGGGGGTTTGTTATTTTATTAGGGGGCTTAGATTAGGTGTAAGTAGCTTAAAATTGTTGTAATATTTTTAACATGTTTGTAACTTAATTTTTTATTTTTTGTAACTTAGCTTTTTTTATTTTTTGTACTTTAGTTAGTTTGTGTAATTGTATTTCATTGTAGTTATTTGTAGGTAGTTTATTTAGTTAATTTAATGATAGTGTAGTATTAGGTTTAATTGTAACTTAAGTTAGGATTTATTTTACAGGTAATTTTGTATTTCTTTTAGCTAGGTAGTTATTAAATAGTTAATAACTATTTAATAACTATTCTAACTAGCTAAAATAAATACAAAGTTACCTGTAAACTAAATATAAATCCTAAGATAGCTATAATATAAGTATTAATTACATTGTAGCTATCTTAGGGTTTATTTTACAGGTAAGTATTTATTTTTAAATAGGAATAATTTATTAAAGTATAGTGTAGTGTTAGGTGTAATTGTAACTTAGGTTAGGATTTATTTCACAGGTACATTTCTCTTTATTTTAGCTAGGTAAGCTATTAAATAGTTAATAACTATTTAATAGTTATTGTACATGGTTAAAATAAATTGAAAGGTACCTGTAAAATAAATATAAATCCTAAGATAGCTAGAATATAATTATTATTTATATTGTAGCTATATTAGGGTTTATTTTATAAGTAAGTATTTAGTTTTAAATAGGATTCATTTAGTTAATAAGAGTTAATTTATTTAGATGTATTTAATTAATATTTAAGTTAGGGGGGCGTTATGGTTAGGGTTAGACTTAGGTTTAGGGGTTAATCATTTTATTACAGTGGCGGCGGCGTAGTGGGGGGCAGGATAGGGGTTAATAAATTTATTATAGGTTGCGGCGGGTTCATGGAGCGGCGGTTTAGGGGTTAAACTATTTATTTAGTTGCGGAGAGGTGCGGGATCAGCAGGATAGGGGTTAATAATTTTATAATAGAGGGCGACGGTATAGGGGGGGCAGGATAGGGGTTACTAGGTATAATGTAGGTGGCAGCGGTGTCCGGGAGCGGCGGTTTAGGGGTTAATACATTTATAAGACTTGCGGCGGGGTCTAGGAGCGGCGGTTTAGGGGTTAATACATTTATAAGACTTGCGGCGGGGTCTAGGAGCGGCGGTTTAGGGGTTAGTAACTTTATTTAGTTGCGGGGGCCTCCGGGGGCGCCGGTATAGGGGGTAGAACAGTGTAGTTTAGTGTGAGTGCTTAGTGACAGGCTAGCAATAAAGCTGGGAAAAAGCTGAAGGGCAGCGAGATCGGATGAGTGATAACTCTCACAGTCCGCTGCTCATCGCCCCGCGGCTTTTTGACAGCTTTATTTGATAACTTAGGCGAACGTATTCAAGGTCCGCGGCGGCGAAGGTAGGCGAGCTTAGGCGGACGTATTGGGCCGGCGAAGCCAGAAAAGTAGACGGCTTGATAACTACCCCCCTTGATGTGTTCTAGGCACGTAGTCTTTAAAAGTCTTTTTGTGCAACAAATTACACGTGCATTGAAGGATATATACAACGTGGTCAGATTTACAATTTAGAAATGTCTTGATGGGTAGCTGTTTCCCTTCTATTACTGTAATGATTTTATTGTTTTCTTTATTAGTGTCACTATGTTCACAACATACACAATTCTTTCTCCCACATCTAAAGAAGTCTTTTATTGGGAAAGATCTATTTGTTCGTTTCTTAGTTTGGTAGGGGCAAGAATATTTTTTATATTCATGTTCTTTTTTAAAGTAATCATAGGTGTATTGCTAAGTTCATTTCCCAGCAGTGGATCTCTTTGTAATACCCCCCAATTTTGCTCTATTGTTTTATTTATTTTACTAGATTCACAGTTGTATGTAGTTAAGAACTTATTTTGGCCCTTTTTATTTTCTGGGTTTTCTGTTCTCAATAAATTCTGCTTTTTAACTTGTATAATGTCATTTCTATTACTCTCTTTGGCTCACCTATAGGAATGTTCAATGACATCGGTCGAGTATTTCTTCTCTTTAAATCTATTTTTAAGTATATCAGAGACTGTATCAAAGTCTCTTTATTTTGTACAATTTCGTTTCAACATCTGAAATTGTCCAAAAGGAAGATTTTTGATCCATCTGGGGTGATGATTACTGGTTGCGTGCAGATAACCATTGGTGTCCGTTGATTTCATATAATTTTTGGTACACAAATGATTATCCTCAATAAAAATAGTTACATCCAAAAAAATAATTTTGACTTTGTTCCACTCATAGGTGAATTTTAGATTGTAAGTATTGTCATTAAGGAGTTCAATGAACTCAAGTAACTGTTTTTCAGTCCCTTTCCAGATGAGAAACACGTCGTCTATGAATCTCTTCCATAGTACTATGTTCCTTTTATTTGCACTGTCCACCCATATTTTCTCCTCTTCAAAGTTCCCCATATATATATTTGCAAAACTGGAGGCAAATTTAGTGCCCATGACAGTCCCCCTTTTTTGCAAATAGATCTTATTTTCAAATGAAAAAAAGTTTCTAGTAAGAACAAACATGATACAATCTTTCATGAAATTAATTTGGTCCCTACACATCCTGAAGTTTTTACTCATCGAAATTCAACAGGCTTTTAACCCCTTAGTATGTGGAATGGAGGTGTATAATGTGGAGACATCTAGAATCACTAGCATATATGAGGGGTCCCTTTTTATACTCTAGAGGAAATTCAATAAGTGTGGTGTGTCCCTTAAATATGATTTTAAATCAATGACTATTGGTTGCAGGAAACTGTCTATGTATTCTGAGAGATTGATTGTTAAGCAGTTAATCCCTGATATTATGGGTTTACCAGGGGGGCACTGTTCATTTTTGTGGATCTTGGGTAAGTGGTAAAAGGTTGCTATCTTGGGTGATTCTTGGTATAGGAATTTATATTCATCAGTATTAATAAGATTTTTACTTTTAGCTTGTTTTAGGAGCTTCAAATATTCATTTGTATACATCACAGTGGGGGTTGTTTTTAGTATTTCATATGTGTTCCTATCTGCCAATAAGTTATATGCTTCCTTAAAATAGTCATCCTTATCCTGGATCCCAATGTCCCCCCCTTATCCGCCTCTCTGAACACAATATCATAATTGTTACTACGTTTTTTAGAGTCTCCTTTTCTCCTAGACTCAGATTATGTTTTGTCTCTTTATAGTTGCTGCACAGTTTATCTAAATCCTGCAATACCAATTCTTTAAAGAGGGAAATAAATTTACCTTTATTATAAACATATATACATATACGTACAAATAGAACCCGCTCAAAAGGATATTATGGTGATTAGTAATGGGACACCTGACTTACAAAGTATTTGCAGATGAACCAGTGCTCAGAACTCATAAAGCTAATAATATGGAAAAAGTAAGGAAATAGGCAGATGAGTTAATCCAGCACAAACTAAATTGCAAACCAAATCCAATGATTGAATAAGTCTATAAAGAATCACAGGAAGCTGCCAATTCAAACCAGAGAAAGCAATTTATTGGTCAATAGCTACCTCTGTAAATCCCAACAATCAAATTAAAATGTATATAGAACAAAATAAAATATTCAACAAATCCAAAATCCCTAGGAAAAATCAGGCCTGATATAACCTAAATATACCGGTATATATACTTATAAAAAAGTAACTGTATTCAAGGCCTAGACTATAATTAACCTCAATATAGAAGCTAGTATGCATAGAAAGTCATGCAGCAAAAGTATATCATAAAGCAAGTTTACGGCATGGTAACAAAACACAATAACAAGATATCAGCAAGGTCTCAAAATGCAACATATTGTAGCAAAAGTAAATTGTAATCAAAAGCTCAGCAACATGTATATGCAGATTTGACGTAACAAAGATGAAATGTTAAGGCACATAGTCACTGTAGCTGAGTGGTAAGTTAAAGCGGTGTGTTTGTAGCCAAAGTAAAACTTGTCTTCACTTCAAAAGGCGGCTTGTCATAACAGTGATAGCACACAAATTAATACCAGCTTGTCGTAGCAAATGGTGCATAGTCATTTGAGCATAATATCAGCAGAATGTCAAAGCGGTATATTATGGCAAAAGCAGATGTTAGGCACACAAATTATCCAGCACTTCAAAGCGGCTTGTTATAGCAGTATTTGCTCACAGACTTATAAGCGGTGATGTAGTCACATAGACCCACAGTAAAACAAGCACAGTTGGAACAGACAATTCAGCAAAGCGTCCTTAATTTATAGACGAAATACAGAGACCGGGATCAAAGGCTTATAGCCCACAGCTCACCAGACCAGGCTTGACGCCTCCCGCTCACCAGACCAGGCTAGTGTGTCCTCCGCGGTATTACGGCCACAGTAATGAGAGCTGTCCTTCCGTCTCCGTCCGAACTGCTTCACAAGTAAACTCCAGCTGCACAGGTAAACCGGCCAAACGTTTCCCAGGTTCACGTTCAACACCTCTACCTTCTTAGAGGCGTCACCTTCACGCGTGACACCTCTAAGAAGGTAGAGGTGACGCCTCTAAGAAGGTAGAGGTGTTGAACGTGAACCTGGGAAACGTTTGGCCGGTTTACCTGTGCAGCTGGAGTTTACTTGTGAAGCAGTTCGGACGGAGACGGAAGGACAGCTCTCATTACTGTGGCCGTAATACCGCGGAGGACACACTAGCCTGGTCTGGTGAGCGAGAGGCGTCAAGCCTGGTCTGGTGAGCTGTGGGCTATAAGCCTTTGATCCCGGTCTCTGTATTTCGTCTATAAATTAAGGACGCTTTGCTGAATTGTCTGTTCCAACTGTGCTTGTTTTACTGTGGGTCTATGTGACTACATCACCTCTTATAAGTCTGTGAGCAAATACTGCTATAACAAGCCGCTTTGAAGTGCTGGATAATTTGTGTGCCTAACATCTGCTTTTGCCATAATATACCGCTTTGACATTCTGCTGATATTATGCTCAAATGACTATGCACCATTTGCTACGACAAGCTGGTATTAATTTGTGTGCTATCACTGTTATGACAAGCCGCCTTTTGAAGTGAAGACAAGTTTTACTTTGGCTACAAACACACCGCTTTAACTTACCACTCAGCTACAGTGACTATGTGCCTTAACATTTCATCTTTGTTACGTCAAATCTGCATATACATGTTGCTGAGCTTTTGATTACAATTTACTTTTGCTACAATATGTTGCATTTTGAGACCTTGCTGATATCTTGTTATTGTGTTTTGTTACCATGCCGTAAACTTGCTTTATGATATACTTTTGCTGCATGACTTTCTATGCATACTAGCTTCTATATTGAGGTTAATTATAGTCTAGGCCTTGAATACAGTTACTTTTTTATAAGTATATATACCGGTATATTTAGGTTATATCAGGCCTGATTTTTCCTAGGGATTTTGGATTTGTTGAATATTTTATTTTGTTCTATATACATTTTAATTTGATTGTTGTGATTTACAGAGGTAGCTATTGACCAATAAATTGCTTTCTCTGGTTTGAATTGGCAGCTTCCTGTGATTCTTGACCACACATCTAGGCAATATTAATATAAATAAAAACACAAGACAAAACTTTGGGGGAAAAAGGCCGCAGCCCGCGTTTATTATTTTAAAATAATAGATAAACTTTATTAAACCACAATAACATTCAAAAGGTGCTTGCCCCATAAAATCACGTGCATTCCACTGGCGCTCGGCCAGGCACGCCCACATACTTAACCTCTCCCCATACCTGAGGAGGTACCCATAATAATTAAATATAACTTAGCAGCTAGCACCCCGCTTTAGCTGCGACAACCACTTACCAAATCCAGGGAGGGAGGGAGGGCGCTTCTCTTCGCAGGTCTTCACTCCTGCTCGGCTAACAAACAAGTGAGCAACGGCTCACGTGACCACGCCCCTAATGCCTAGTGTGAGGTCATTAGCCCCTCCTCACATAGGCATTGCTCCGGGGCTTCATTGACCACACATCTAGGCAATATTAATATAAATAAAAACACAAGACAAAACTTTGGGGGAAAAAGGCCGCAGCCCGCGTTTATTATTTTAAAATAATAGATAAACTTTATTAAACCACAATAACATTCAAAAGGTGCTTGCCCCATAAAATCACGTGCCTTCCACTGGCGCTCGGCCAGGCACGCCCACATACTTAACCTCTCCCCATACCTGAGGAGGTACCCATAATAATTAAATATAACTTAGCGGCTAGCACCCCGCCACTGCTCGAAAAGACCTTCGAGCACCAACCCACAGGGCTAAGGCCTTTTTTACCCCTTCGCTCAAGTTAAAATTAAAAAGATGCAGGCCAATTTTGTTAAGGTGAACACCATCTTTTAAGAAGAAGCAGCTTCCAGACTCACCTTCAAACTCCACATGCCTTAAACCGAAGCCACCCAATTTTGCCACAAAGCTTGTGATAGTTCTATTAATCTTTTTGCGGGATGAGTCCAATCTTTTCACATCCCAAGCAGATCTCCACGCTAATCTGCACTCAATGTCAGACCAAATGATCATTATCTCAGGTAACAATTCTTTTAACCTACCAATATCTCTTTTGATCATATCAATAAAGTCTTTTTGTGCCATAAACCCCAAATCATTGCCCCCTACATGAATAATTAAAATCTCAGGTGGGTGAAACAATCTAGCCCAACTAATCACTTTAAATAATAACTGGTCCCATTTCATACCCCTAATCCCAAACCACTTAATCAATACTTTTTCAGATGAACAGCTAAGCTGCAGCCCTGCATCTCTTAATGCAGCCTCTTTTCTCGCCCAGTATATGTAAGAATGTCCCACGATCCAACAATGAATGGGACCTGCAGGAATAAAAAACTATAGCTATAACTTATTAACAAGCTCCGGTCTCACATATAACCTGAAACATTCAGACTTCCATCTCCCAATCTTTTTAACTGAACTGACATTCAAACCAGAAATACTAGCTTCCGTCGCTGCCCCAATTCTAAATGAATGACAACCAAATTCACTACTATTCAAACCTATCCTTTCTAACGCTTTTTTCAATACTGCTTCAAATTGAAAACGAGATAAAAATGTGCCGTCCTCGTGCACCAATAAAGGAATGCCATCAATAACTCTTCTAACCTTAAAAAATTCCCTAACTGCCGTAACTGGGCAGCACAATCCCCCAATCTCTTTCAAACAAACCCAGCAACCCTTACCTATTTGATCCGTTTTAGACTTCTTTAGCCAAATTAAAACTTCATGCGGGTTCAAAACTACATCCCTATAACACAAGCCCCCGCAGTTCCACCTGTTAGCAGATACCAGCTCTGAAATCCTAAAAGCACCAAAGAATGCCAACAAAAATGCCACCTTGAATAACAAAACTTCAAACTGGGAAAAACAAACAAAGGGCAACACTTTAACCAATTTGACAACAATAGCGAAGACCAAAGGTCTTCTATTATCAACTGATACTTTACCCCTAATTAAACTCCTTATAGCCATTCTCACAGAAAACTTTTTGGACAGATCGACCAACCCAACAAGTTAAACAAAAAAGACAAAGCCGCCATATTCCTCTGCACCACCGATTTAGATGTACCCTTCACTCTCCATTCTTCAATCCAATCTAATAAAAGGAATTCCTCTTTGTCCCCTTCAAAATCAGATAATTTGTTCAACCACTGAAGCCAGACAGGTAGGTAGGCTTTCCAAGTACTAGGAGCTAAGGCTCCCCTCACCGATTTTAACAATCTAGGAAGTTCAAATGCCACATCTCTTCCGGGCAAGGAAAACCGATTTCTTCCGCCTCCGGCACAGCCTCCCGGAATCTCCGCCACTGACAACGAGAAAGAGCGTCAGCCCCAACATTCTCCTTTCCAGGAACATGAATAGCTCTAAAAAAGACATTATGCTTCATACATTCAAAAACGAACATCCTCAGCAATCCAATCACTGGTTTCGAACTAGATGATAGGCGATTGATTGCAAAAACAACCCCCATATTATCGGAATGAAATACCACCTTTCTATTCTCGAATTCGACACCCCAAATTTTTAAAGCTACCACTAACGGAAATAATTCCAGAAAAACCAAATTTTTTGTTAGACCTACCACAGCCCAATATTCAGGCCACACGCCAGCACACCATTTGTTTCCAAATATGGCTCCAAAACCATGAGCTCCTGAAGCGTCAGTGAATAAATGAAGTTCACTACACAAAATTTCCATAGTCTGAATTAAAGATTTGCTGTTAAATTCCTTTAAAAAAGCTTTCCAAACTCTCAAATCTTCTTTCACCTGATAAGATAATCGAATCCGAAAATGGGGAATTTTAACTCCCACAGTGGCTAAAGATAACCTTCTGCAAAAAATCCTACCAACTGGAATGATCTTACATGCAAAATTCAGTTTACCCACTAGGGACTGAATCTCTCTCAACGAAAGCTTCTTTCTCGCGAGAGCTAGGTTAATGGAGGACACAAGATCACTAATCTTGTCCCTAGGAAGTCTGCATTCCATAGAAACAGTGTCAATACAAATTCCCAGGAAATTTATCACATGAGAAGGGCCCTCAGTTTTTTCATCAGCAACCGGGATTCCAAAATCCCTAGCTATCAGCATAAAAGAATCCATCAGAAATTGGCATGATTGGGTACCTTCCGGACCCACAAACAAAAAATCATCCAGATAGTGAGAAACGGATGACATACCAGAAATCTGCTTTACAACCCATTCTAGAAAACAACTAAATTTCTCAAAATAAGAACAGGAAATAGAACAGCCCATTGGTAAGCATAGATCCACAAAATAAGAACCACCCACAAAGCAGCCCAACAGATGATGACGAGATGGATGGACCGGTAACAGCCTAAATGCTGATTCAATGTCCACTTTCGCCAACAAGGCGTTTGGACCCGCCTCCCGAATCAAATCTAAAGCCTTATCAAAGGATGCATATCTGACTGCAGATAATTCAGGATCAATCCCATCATTCACTGAAAACCCTTTCGGGAAAGACAAATGATGAATCAATCTGAATTGATTTGGCATTTTTTTGGGAACCACTCCTAAGGGAGAAACACGCAAATTCTTAAAAAAATTTCTTTCTGAATCTTAGCCATCACTACTTCCGGAAAATCCGATGCTGACTTTAAGTTACCTGCAAAAACTGATTCAATCCCCTCAAAAAAGGGGATATAAAACCCAACTGAAAACCCCCTCAACAGAGTGTCCGCATCTGATCTTTTAGCTTTTTTCTTACCGTACAATTCTAACCACGGCGCCATCCTTTCGACTTTCACTGGCGTCCTGGCTTTGAACAGTACTTTCTCCTTTTGAGAGGGATTTACCTTTTTTAAAGCATTTTGCGCTAGAATGGACTCCTCCGCAAAAGGAGCACTCGTGCTTGTATTTACAAGCTGTTCCAAATTTACATGTTCCTTCATTGAATTGGAAGCAAAGCCCTTTTCTGAGGGCCACTGCTGATGATGATGCTGAGGAAGCATTACTTCCTCCTCCCGCAACACGAAAGGACTGAGACCTTAAAGGAGTCATAAGCTCCAACCATATCCCCATATCCCTATCGTCCCATCCCATTTCAGGACGAACTGCAAGACGTTGACGAAACTGTTCGTCATACTTCCACCATGCAAGACCGCCATACGTGCGACAAGCACTGGCTATTTCATTGAGGTAACAAAATAGGGAAGAGCAAAGCTCGGGGTTCTTTTCACCAACTACGCTTGCCAAAATACAAAAGGCAGTTGACCAATTAGATAAAGTTTTTGGCAATTTTCTAAATTTCTTTTTACGCTCGTCATCTTCTTTTTTAGAAGACTCACTCCTTACATCATCTTTGATGTCAAAAACTTGATCCACCGGAAGCAATGAGAAAATTTCAATAAACTCTCTACACCAAATCTTTTCTTTTATCTCTAAAGATAAATGAATACCCAAAGGCCCAACCGAACATAAGCAAGGGCGTCTCAAAGCCTGATCAGATACCTTTGGAAGCCCTACCATACTTGCACTACTTAAAATTACCGAAGGTGCCTGCTCAGGAGGACCACCTCCTGAGGGCGCAATTTGCTGAACCCAAACACCAACCGGGCCTGGAGTGCCCTCGGCACTCACCGGACCACAACCTTCCAACCTAGCTATTAAATCTTTCAATCCTTTTAACATCAGTTCACATCTTACATCAGAAGCATTCAAATCATTCACATTAACACTTGAACTCTCACCTGCAGCATTGGACATTACAGGATTCTCCCTTGTAATGACCGTCTCCCTCCTTGCTTCCTGGCGTGTTGATTCACTACCTTTTCTCTGTTTATCTCTTTCATTTTCTCTCCTTCTAACCGGAGTCCTAGACCTTCTGGGTCTCCCTCTTTCCCTTGACTGTTTATCCAATGATCCCCAAAGAGAAGAATCGCCTAATTCTTTGTTTTGTCTGAACGTAATAGGCGAACGGGATCTCTCCCGTCGCCGTGAAACTGAACTCCTGGAACTTTTCTCCTGTCTCTTTCTTTCACTGTGGACTACCTGAGGCTGAGAGGATGCGTATTCCCTGTTAGCTAACCTTCTATCAAAAATACTAACACCCTTATCAACAGAGCCCCCGCTAAGGAAAATCCTATCACTATCATTACTAACCATAGTGTTAACCCTAGCTGAATTACTCGCCCTATTACCCTCAGAATTAACATTACCTGGAACTAAAGCTCTAATTAACTGTGATACAATATCTAAACTGTTTACCTGCTCCGACGCTGCTGGTCCTGGTAAAGCTGCTTGCTCTTCCTCCTCCCCGAAATCACTGTACTGTTCATCAATCCATAAAGAGTCTGCTTCCTCCTGTATCTTAGACGGAAACGTATCACAGCTCCGGCCAGGTGTTATAAAATCAGGATGAATAGAATCTGAAGAAAAAGAAACGTTAACCTGCCTAGAATTAGCCTCCTTATTTACAATCCTACTTGTTCTATCACTATCATTATGCTCCTTTAAAAACATCTCTCTAGCACTACCATCTAAACTGGCATTCTCCCAATTTCTAAAACTCTCTGGCCTAACATCCCTCTCAGCGTTTTCTCCTCCTGGACCTGTAAAACAATGCTTTCTTTTTTCCAAAGCCTTTCTACCTGCTGGGGCAGAAGCACCTATAGTAACTGGCTTATTCAATGTAGCATTCCTTGAGCTAATCTTGTTTGAAGAGTCTGTATTAGCTGTTCTAGGCTCACTAGCCGTTTTACAATGCCTGCCTACCTGACTAAAATGCTCCTCACAATATTGCTGCTGCATTAAAAAAGGCTCATTAGCCGTAAACTGATCCTGGCCCCTGACTCTTAAAACTTCCTCATATACCATCTGTGCTGTGTTATCCCTTACGCCGTGACTCACTTCTTTACCCCGGCCTGTATTTACCTCAAGCCTAACCGCTGTACAAATTTCACCTTGCCCAACGTTATTTGGGCCTTCTCTGATTAAAGGCCTAAATGCCGTGTTCATGTCCTGTTGCGGTAATAAATGATAGCCCACATGCTGCCCAACATTATTTTTATTAATGATACCCCCAGGCCTAAAGGCCGTACATTTCTCCTGGTTTGTTGCGCACTTTGGGCCTGGAGCCGTTATCCCCTGATTTGGCGCCAAAATACTTACGTTCGCCGCCTCGCAAGATTCTTCCTCACCAGCCGCCATCTCCGCTTCTTCCGACACCTCTTCATCCCAACGGACGAAAACAGCTCCTGAAAAAGAAGAAGAAGTACCTGGTGCAGCTTCTCCCTGGAGAAACCGTGTTGCGTCCGTCCTGCTGATGTCTCCCGGTCCTGACCGATTTCCTGCAGCTCCTCTCCTTGTTACCGATGACGACCGCTGACCCGCTGCAGCTCTCACCGCTTTTCCTCTACGGCTCCCGGACTCCTGACGTCTTCCGGTCGATGGACTTAGCCTTTCTGGCAGACGGGATCTCCGTGTCGGCCTGGATGGCTCACCGCCCGCCGTAACGACTCCTCCGGTTCCTGAATCCTCCTCGATCGCCAACCGCTTCCGGACCCAGTCTTCACCCTTCGACGACAACAGCTCCTGGACCGTCGACAGGATCTTCTGCAACTCCGACATGGTGAGTAGAATTAACCGCTTCTCTTCGCAGGTCTTCACTCCTGCTCGGCTAACAAACAAGTGAGCAACGGCTCACGTGACCACGCCCCTAATGCCTAGTGTGAGGTCATTAGCCCCTCCTCACATAGGCATTGCTCCGGGGCTTCATTTATAGACTTATTCAATCATTGGATTTGGTTTGCAATTTAGTTTGTGCTGGATTAACTCATCTGCCTATTTCCTTACTTTTTCCATATATACATATACCCTTACTTAAATATCCTGTATTTATGTATCTAGCATTATAGCTGGTTTTGAATTGTTTGTTTTTTAACGACTTTTATTAAAAGATGGATAACATTTATGACACTCACTAATAAGCTTGATCGTCCCATATGTGATAGAAAGTATTAACAATATACACATTAACATGATGATATATGACTATAAAGCCAGCCCCCCCTTTCCCAGGTGTATAAGTGTTCCAAGAAGGAGGATGGCATTAGATTACCCTCTGACAAAGTGAAGAGAGCTTCATGAAATGCTTAAAGGGACACTATACCCAAACATTTTCTTTCATGATTAAGGTAGAGAATATAATTTTAAACAACATTCCAATTTACTTCTATTACCTAATTTGCTTCATTCTTTAGATATACTTTAATGAAAAAATAGCAATGCACATGGTGAACCAATCACAGGAGGCATCTATGTGCATCTACCAATCAGCAACTATTAAGTATATCTAGATATGCTTTTCAGCAAAGAATATCAAGAGAATGAAGCAAAATAGATAATAGAAGTAAATTAGAAAGTTGTTTATAATTGTATGCTCTTTCTAAATCATGAAAGAAAAAATTTGGGTTTCATGTCCCTTTAAGGGCAGAGCTACACATCGAGTGACGTCACATCCAATTTTGCGGTCTGGGGTCATAGAGACTCATACCGGAGCTGTTTGTTTTGCATTCTCCTACACGGAACGACCTGCAATCTTTCTCTGTGAGAGATTAAGACTCACTGCACTCTGCAAGCATGGATAAGTATAAACATCTGTATAGTATACTTTAAGAACCAGTGTTTTTTCTACTCTGAACTGTGCATCATATAAACTTATGAGTGTTTGTGGAGGCTGAACTGGCTATCACTAGACTTTTATTGTATAATTTCGTTTAAGGATCTGGTTGTGTCATTTCTTTTCAAGGATCCTGTCAAATTGGATTTTTAAACGTCCTTTTTTAACCATATTTGTTTTTTAACGATTCAATACATTGGTCTTTATGATACCTAACATAAAGTACATCCTCATTGGTACCTAAATGGATTATAAGTGTTTCATCTCTAACATAGTGGGCATAAAATATCCAAACTGAGCATATTATATACCTCATACTTATGAGGATCCACCAGATGACCATCAATAACCTCACATTGATATAACAAAGTGGTTAATATACTACACTATGGCCGCGTTCGGGCAGTGCTTACTCCCAGCGCCGGAACATAGGCAGTGGTGATGACGTGGTGCTGTGGATACGTCACCAGTTAGGGAGCTTTGACAAAATGCTCCCATCGCAACGTCCCACGTCAACACGCATTGACAGAATAGTAGGCATGCGCAATGGGATCTGCATAGTAGAGACGCTTCTAATTGCATGCAACATTTATAATACCTTTTAAGTATTAGAAATATTGCATGCAAATAGAAACATCTCACATATGAATTATATATTGTAATCCATTATCGTGCAGTAGTTCCCTTTGCACATGCAAACGTTTATTAGTAGCTCCCTTACTTGTGAAAGTATTATTCAATTTACAACACCTATTTATATAAATATATATAAATAAGTGTTGTAAATTTAATAGTACTTTCACAAATCGTGATAATAAATAATGCAGTCTTTAACTTTTACATTATTGTAAACATGGCAGCCTCCACGAGCAACACGTGTGTACATAAATATACTGTATGTATAGTGTTGCTCGTTGAGGCTGCCATGTTTACAAGCGTCTGAGCTTGCTCTGAAAAGTCCCAGCTTTACCAGCATGCTGGAAGCCCTGGGACTTACGTCATCAGAGCTTTGAGGGAACGCCCAGCTCCTCACTGGCAAGTGCTCACAGAACGCCCCAAACAAGTCCCAGTTCACTTGGAGCGCTTGCCAAACGCGGCCTATGATGTTGTTCTGTCTTCTTGTTTAAAAAAAAAAAACTGCTTTCTATATTCCTCTGGCTTATGGCATTACATCATCTACTTGAGAGCACTGTCTAAACACTCCATTTTGCATACAAACTTTTCTTCATAGACTTCCTTTATTCCAGTGACTATAAAGGTTCAGACAATTTTCTAGATACCAGCATTTAAAGTAGTTTGCAGTCAGATTGGATTATTTTATGGATCTTTATCTGTTTCTTTTGTTTGACTCAAACAAGTTGTATAATTATTTTTCATTGCTGGGTATATTAGCGCTTACACAAATCTCTTTTGTTTCATATATATATACTGTATATATATATATATAGATATAGATATAGATATAGATAGATAGATATAGATAGATAGATAGATAGATAGATAGATAGATATTGACGGCAGATAAGAGCCAAAGGTCCTGCAAGTCTGCCTGATATTTCCTAAAAGTATAAACTTATCTATTTTGTGGGATAGCCTTATGTTGTCCCAGGCATTCTTAAAGTCCCCCACTTTCTCAAATTACTCTTGAATATACTCCCCTTCAGCTTGAGATCATGACCCCCTTGTTCTTGAACCTTTTTATTTAAATTACTCACAGTCTCAGTTTTATTAAGCCCTTTAATATACTTGAAAGTTGGTATCGTATCACCTCTATCCCTTCTGTCCTCTAAGCTACATTGAGCCTCTCCTGATAATTTTATTTTTCAGACTATGTACCATTTTGGTAGCCATTTTTGCACAGATAATACAGGCAATAAAAGACAGTGTGTAGACAAGTGTGTGCTGAATATAGTATTGATCAAATAACTACCAGGGTCTCCACACAGCGTTGTTTGCACACTCTATTTTATTGTCTGTTTTATACCTGCCCCTAATTGTCCTCAGCAGAAATAAATAGATAAAGAAAAAAAATAAGTTTAAATATAGCAGTGCCCATTACTAGAAAACCAGTGGAACTGAGACAATTATACATTTTTAGAGTTAAATTACAGGAAAAGGCAGGAAATAAAGAATGAAAGTATATTGTAAAGTTTTTACTTTTCATAATTAAACATTTTTATATTACAACATAGTCAACAGTAACAGTTTTGAAAATCATTAACAAAGTGTGAATTTTATATTTTTTTTACTCCTTGCCTCAAATGGATGCAGCTAGTACATCCCACAGTACTTTGACCAGCGTATTGTGTTGATATAGTACCTACGTCCAAAACTGTGGCGCAGAAGCCATCTGCCATCGTATGGTAAGGGGGCACTGACTGTGCTCACTTTACCATAAGAAGACAGATCACCAATACAGGCAGTAACTCAGACAGTGTTGCCCATCACAAGAGGGTGGCAGGAAGGGGAGGGTTCCTTGCGGTACAGAAAAGATACGATAAGAAAAATTATTTGTTGACAGCCTTGTCCTCTTAAGAAAGCATTATGGCCTGTTTCAAGTGGCATAGATTGGCTGTTCATATGCCTTTATTTACTTTTAGAGCTTTTATGCATGCTCAGTTCACATATAAATAAACACAATTGTTTAGTTTAATAAAGAGTTAAAAAAAAATCACACTTTTACATTTTAAAACTTGTCCTTAAATTAAAATGGACCATGAGTCATGAATTGATATTCATTTTTAAAAACTTGCATTCAAACATTCATTTTCTTACCCATTTTTGGCCAGATTACGAGTGGAGTGCTAATAGTTACGCACAAGTTAAAAGGGGTTTATCGAGGGTGTTTGCATGTGTCGGGTTTTTCGCTCGTATTAGAAGTTGAAAGTAATTATGATTGCTTGAGCGCAATTGAAGTTAACGCATCAAAAATACATTGCAAAGTATAGTTACACATAAAAACACCATCTAATAAAACTTATTTTAAAAAAAATGTTGCACAAAAAATTTATAAGGGCTCCAAGATATGAGATCTTAGGTGTTAGAAAAAAAAAGACAGGCAAAGGGCTTTAATATTGAGATTGATATATATGCATGTCTAAAGTTGAATATGTTACGGGTAAAGTAAGATATCCGTGTAATCCTAGGATTACCCAGTTAAAACGGGCACTACCCAAGCGGCTGTGGGTAAAGCCCGATGTACTGTGATTACCCCATGTACTCTATTTTTTTTTTTTTAATAAAGTATTATACTGTGTATTTACTGTAAATAATTTACATTCCATTGTTCTGCACATAGTAGAATATGTTATACTAGTCCTAAAGCCCGTGTACACGGGCCATTTTTTGCAGTACAGGGGTCCCACCCCTTGCTCTCTTTCTATCCCCCCTCTCTTTTGCTCTCTCTTTCTCCCCTCTATTTTGCTCTCTCTTTCTCCCCTCTCTTTTGCTCTCTCGCTCCCCTCTCTTTTACTCTCTCTCTCTCCCCCCTCTCTTTTGCTCTCTCTCTCCACCCTCTCTTTTGCTCTCTCTCTCCCCCCCTCTCTTTTGCTCTCTCTTCCCCCTCTCTTTTTCTCTCTCTCTTCCCCCTATCTTTTGCTCTCTCTCTCCCCACCCTCTCTTTTGCTCTCTCTACCCCTCTTTTGCTGTCTCCCTCCACCTCTTTTGCTATCTCTCTCCCTCTCTTTTGCTCTCTCTCCTCTTGTTTGCTCTCTCTCTCTCCTCTCTTTTGCTGTCTCTCTCCCTCTCTTTTGCTCTTTCTCCCCCTCTCTTTTGCACTCTCTCCCCCTCTCTTTTGCGCTCTCTCCCCCGCTCTTTTGTGCTCTCTCCTCCTCTCTTTTGCGCTCTCTCCCCCTCTCTTTTGTGCACTCCCCCCTCTCTTTTGTGCACTCTCCCCCTCTCTTTTGCTGTCACTCTCCCTCTCTTTATCCCCCCTTCTGCTCTCTCCATCCCCCCTCTTTAGAGCTCTCTCCCCCTCTCTTTTGTCCTCTCTCCCCCTCTCTTTTGTGCTCTCTTTTGTGCCCTCTCCCCACTCTCTTTTGTGCTCTCTCCCTCCTCTTTTTTGTGCTCTCTCCCTCTCTCTTTTGTGCTCTTTCCCCCCTCTCTTTTGTGCTCTCTCCCCCCTCTTTTTTGTGCTCTCTCCCCCTCTCTTTTGTGCTCTCTCCCCCCTATCTTTTGTGCTCTCTCCCCCCTCTCTTTTGTGCTCTCTCCCCCCTCTCTTTTGTGCTCTCTCCCCCCTCTCTTTTGTGCTCTCTCTCCCCCTCTCTTTTGTGCTCTCTCCCCCTCTCTTTTGTGCTCTCTCCCCCTCTCTTTTGTGCTCTCTCTCTCCCTCTCTTTTGTGCTCTCTCCCCCTCTCTTTTGTGCTCTCTCCCCCCTCTCTTTTGCGCTCTCTCTCCCCCTATCTTTTGTGCTCTCTCCCCCCTTTCTTTTGCTGTCACTCTCCCTCTCTTAATCCCCCCTCTTCTGCTCTCTCTATCCCCCCTCTTTAGAGCTCTCTGTCTCTGCAGTCAGCCCTGGCATCTGGCCCCGCCTGTGTCACGCCTGGCCCCGCCCACGTCACCCCCCAGGCCCCGCCTACGTTGCACCTGCCCGGTCACGGCCACGTCGCACCTGTCCAGCCATGCCCACGTTGTACCTGCCCGGCCATGCCCACTCCACACACGCTGACGCCAGATGACGGGTCAGTTGGGAGGCCAGGTGTGCTCTAAGCAGGCGGACAGACATTGCCGCAATTCAACCCGATCGAGTAGGATCGGGTTTATTGACACCCCCCCTGCTGGCGGCCGATTGGCCGCAAATCTTCAGGGGGCGGCGTTGCACCAGCAGTTCACAAGAGCTGCTGGTGCAATGCTGAATACGGAGAGCGTATTGCTTTCCGAATTCAGCAAGGTCTGTTGGACCTGATCCGCACTGTTGGATCAGGTCAGACAGACCTTTGTTAAATAGGCCCCTATGCTATCAGGTTTGCTCCATTGACTTCTTTTTTTATTTTTTTTATACTTTTTATTGGTTTTTTACACATCAGACAAAATCAACACATCAATGTAGCATATACAATTATATTCATTGCATTGTCTCATAAAATTAAACTGCTGTAAAAATAAAATATGGTTATATCATAAATTGCACTAATAAAGACAAACAATCTTTACATTTTCAAACTCTATATTATATAGCTGATCTGCTCTCAGCCAACTAGTAGCTAATTTTTGCATGAGAAGAAAAAAAAACAAACAAAAAAGCATAAGAAACGAACCTGGCAAACATTCCATTTTTCCTGCTCTATCCTCCAACACTCTATGTGAATTGAATTATATAACATTTTCCTCTTTCAGATCGTTAAGGTGTACATACTATTAGAAGAATGTATAGTGCTACACTAGCCCCTTGAACTTAACACTTTTTCTATCCTCTCTTTTCTTCTCTTTTCTCTCTTTCTTTGCAAGACATAGAAGAAATGTAGGTAATGTTCCAATATCCCTATTCCTAAATTATAGAATTTGTGCATGAGAAAAAACCCCTACTGCCTATCTATAGGCATTTATTATTTTATTTTAATCCTTGTTGGTTACTATCTTGTTTCTATCTCTCCAAGAAGTTTAAATATACCAGAGAAACAGGAGGGAATGGGAGAGAAAAAAAAAAAAAAAAAAGGGAGAACCCCGTACCAACAAAAAGGGTAAAGGGGGTAACCATGATATCCATCCTAAGGAGACCAAGCTCTCGGGAATCTTCCTTGTTCTATCTGTTGTTTCAGCCAGATGGAGGCTTTACAGAAGGATAAAGCCTGCCTCTGTATTTCCAACTGAAGAGACATTATGTATTTCTCCCATTTCTTAAAGAATTTAGCCAATTGTTTAGAATTTGTGACTTTTAAATTGTATTGTTCAAAGGTCATTTGATATTGTATTTCCATAAGGAAGTCACTAAATCTAGGGGCTTTTAATCCTTTCCAACTTTTCAGAATTAAATTTCGACCCACCAGAATAAGTAGATTAATGAATCTGTTATTATTGGGAATTGAGGTATGCTTACTCAAGAAAAATATTAAATATTGATTTAATTTAAATTTATTCCCTGTTATCCTAATACCCCAAAAATTGATTTTTTGCCAGAATTGATATATCTTTGGGCATGTCCAGAAACAGTGTACTATATCCGCCTTCTCATGGTGGCATTTGGGGCATTTCCCTGCATCATGCCTCCATTTAGCTACTCTAGCAGGTGTAAGATAGGTTCTATTAAGCAATTTCATATGTGACTCTTTCCAAGTATGCATAATTGTGGCGCCTGCTACCAATGTTATGCTCTGGGATATAGTTTCAGTATCTACTCTGATTTGGACTTTGGCCCACTTATATGTTAAGTCCTGTATATTGTCCCTACCTCGTTGTTTCAGAATTGTATCATACACTCGGGAGATGGTGCTTACCCCATCCCTATATTCTCCAATTATTTTCTTGATTTCTTTACTATCCAATTCCAAACCTGTATCTAGCCTTAATTTTTCTATCCAGTGTCTCACCTGCAAGTACGCATAGAAGCTAGATCTAGGAAGATCAAACTGTCGAGATATTGCCTCAAAAGTTTTCAGTCTTAGATTTTTACCTTCACAGATCTGGATTACCAATTTCAGTCCCTGCTCGGCCCAGGTTTGAAATGCTGACAAGCCCAATCCTGGTGGGAAATCGGGATTGCCTATGAATGGCAAAAATTCAGATTTCCGATAGTCAATATTCAACTCTTTACCTATTTTTTGCCATGCCTGTATAATAGTTTTAAAAGTGATCATTTGGCATATTGGAACTGGCAATTTATTTGCATTATAATGTAAAATAGCCTGTAGGTTAAAAGGTTTAATTAACATTGATTCCAAACCATAGAATGTAACCAATTCTTTTTCAGTTACCCAATCTAATGCATATTTACACAAAGCTGCATAATTATAATATCTGACATTAGGGCAAGCCAAACCTCCATATATTCTGGGTAATGTTAATTTAAGCAATGAAATGCGAGGCTTCTTTCCTTGCCAAATGAAGCGATTAAAACATCTATTCAGGAAGACCAGATCCCTTTTATAGAGGAGCAAGGGAAGATTTTGTAGAAAATATAACAGTTTGGGAAACAAAATTACCTTGACCACCATAATCCTGGCTGTAATAGATAAAGGTAGATTGCTCCAATTCTGGAGCTTTTTATCAAATTCCTTAATAAATCCTTTAAAATTAAGGTCATACCATAAACTAGGATCTTTACTCAGTTTAATACCCAAATATGTGATTTGTGTTGTTTCAGTGAAAGGTAGATTAATTTGCTTATGTGGTTTACTTATCCACATAACTTCTGACTTCTCATAGTTGATTTGATATCCTGAAAATGAACTAAAGATTGTGAAAAGTCTGATAAGCTTAGGGATCGAGTCCGATAGATCGCTAAGAAAGAGCAAGAGATCATCCGCAAACAAAGATAAAATCAGTTTGTGCCCTCCAATTTGTATACCCTGTAGTTCCCTCCTTAGATAGATTGCCAGGGGTTCAATCGCTAGATTGAATAAAAATGGTGATAGAGGGCAGCCTTGTCGCGTGCCACGTTTCAATATAATCCCTTTTGTAGTTTCCCCATTCACTAGAATTGTGGAAATTGGTTCTCTATATAGTTGTTGAATGAAAGATTGGAAAACCCCTGTTATCCCAAAGTTCTCCAAGGAGGTAAAGAGATGATCCCATATAATCGAATCGAACGCTTTTTCAGCGTCGATTGAAAGAATAGCTAAATCGGGGTTACCGTGATATTTCTTGCCGCTTGATTTGTTCCAGTAATGATCTAGTACTAATTGTAATTTTCGTATGTTTTTTACTGGATTTCTACCATTCATAAACCCCGTTTGATCAGGATGTATCATATACCCCAAAGGGGATTTCAATCTGTTGGCTAAAATGTGGGTAAGGATTTTATAGTCCTGGTTGAGGAGAGAAATTGGTCTATAAGATGTAGGAAGTTCTGGATCTTTGCCTTTCTTATAGATCAAAACTATATTAGATGCAGCGAACAATGGAGACTGTGGTTTGTTACTTATGAAATATTCATTAAATAATTTACTTAAGATCAAAGGGACCTGTTCTGCGAGTATCTTATAAAATTCGGCTGGTAGTGCATCTGGCCCAGAAGCTTTTCCCATTTTTAGTTTTTGGATAGCAAGCTTGATCTCTTCCACAGATATAGGTTCATTTAACCTCAGCAAATCGTGCAACTCTATTTGAGGTAGGCTTATACCTTGCCAAAACTGGACTTTATTCACAGTATTAATCTGTTTAGATGCATATAGATCCTGAAAAGTTTGATAAATAATTTCCCTTATCTCTGAAGGTTCTGTCACCCTAGAATTCCTAGTTTTTAAAGCTGCAATGTAGCTTTTCTGTTGCCTGATTTTGACTATTCTTGCAAGATATTTGGCTGAAACACCCTGCGCACCTGAATAGAGGGCTTTAAGTTTCTGCTCTTCTACAATCGAGTTTTGTTTAAGAAAAAGATTGTAAAGCGACTTACAGTCTTTGTATTTGTTCCAATGTTCTACCGAGGGCATACTGATGTAATTGCAATAGCTATTTCTTAATGTATTAGATAGTTGTTCCTCTCGCTTTCTCAGAATTGCTCGCATTCTTATCAGATATGCTTTTATCTCTCCTCTAAATACCGACTTCGCAGTCTCCCACAATATTTCTGGTTTATCTAGATGGCCCGAGTTTTCCGCTAGGAATTGATACCACCTATTTTGCATCCATCTTTTAAAATGGACATTGTTTACTAGATAATTCGGGAAGAATATTCTACCTTTTCCAGTAGATGCTTTATCATTCAGGCCTATTTCTAATGAGATCACTGCGTGATCGGAGATCACAATATCTTGAATAGCAGTTTCTATATTCATTTTTAACATTTGTCTAGCTATTAAAAAATAATCAATTCTAGAGAATGAAGTATGTACGTTAGAAACACATGTATATTCTCGTTGATCAGGGTTTTGTGCTCGCCAAACATCTTGCAGTGCTAGTTTTTGACAGAACCTTCGAAGAATCTCTGTTTCCCTTGCTTTTCTTGGAGCAAATCTAGCTTTTGATCTATCCAGAATATGTGAAAAAGCCATGTTAAAATCGCCAGCTACTACAATGTTCTTTCCAATATGTAAAAACAATTTTAAGCTAATATTTTCCCAGAATTCTTTGTCTATCGCGTTTGGGCCATAAACATTACAGAAAACAAAATTAAAACCATTGATCTGTATTTCATTGTACTCCATTGACTTCTATTGGGGGGAAATGTTATCGCGCGCAATATTCTAAGTTCCGCTTTTTACGTACGTTGGGTTAGTGCACAAGCGAATACATTTTTTCTTCATCTTATAATATGAGCACTACACGACGCGTGCAAAAAAGCTTGCTTCTAGTGGCGTTAGCTCTTAATACTGCTCCACTTGTAATATGGCCCTTTATTTATTTTCCTCTCTATCGGCTAGATTATGAATTGTGCGTTAGGGTAAAAAAGCAGCGTTAAACGCTGCTTTTTTACGCCCGCTGCTATTACGAGTCTTGCAGGTTTAGGGGCACTGCACACTTCTTTGGCCTTACTGCAAAACAACTTACGTAATCTTCATAAAGTCTTTTTTCTATGGGACTTCCATAGCGCCGGTATTACGAGTCTGTCCTGGGAGTCCAAAAAGAGAGCGGTACACTCTACCCTGTCAAGATCCCTAACGCATTATAAAGTCAGTAGTTAAGAGTTTTATGGTACAACGCCGTAACATAAAACTCATAACTAAAGTGCTAAAAAGTACAATAACACCCATAAACTACCTATTAACCCCTAAACCGAGGCCCTCCCGCATCGCAAACACTATAATAAAATTTTTAACCCCTAATCTGCCGCTCCGGACACCGCCGCCACCTACATTATATTTATGAACCCCTAATCTGCTGCCCCCAACATCGCTGACACCTACATTATATTTATTAACCCCTAATCTGCCACCCCCAATGTCGCCGCAACCTACCTACACTTTTTAACCCCTAATCTGCCGTCCCCAACGTCGCCTCCACTATAAAAAACATATTAACCCCTAAACTACCGCACTCCCGCCTCGCAAACAGTAGTTAAATATTATTAACCCCTAATCTGCCATCCCTAACATCGCCGCCACCTACCTTCATTTCAGTGATGTGCAGTCAGAGGCAGGTGAGGCAGTGCTTCACCTCTCATATGGGCAAAAATATATATATTTTTTATTGGCTTTAAAAAAAAAAAAAGCAATTTTTTTCCCCAGCATTTTTTTTTCACAGCTACAGGTCTGCCCACCATTACACAACATGATGCACCATCTACTGGATGAAAGTGGTTAAGATCATTGCATGGCCCATTAACTGCTTATTTGAGGCATTCCTATTTTGGCTGACCCAATCCAGTGAGAGGCATTAGTAAGTGGAACTTAGGGTTAGGGCTGGATGTTAAATCATATAAAACAAAACAAAAACGGAAAAAAAAACAACTTTAATTTATTTTGTTGCTGTCCTGTGAAGCTACAAGCTTTGCTAAAGTGAAAAAGAGAGTTCTGTTCTTCCCCTCTAAGTGCAGTGGAATGTTCCACTGTCACTTCCTGAATCCTTACAGAGCAGGAAGAGAAGAGATGCAGAGAGCAGTGTTTTAGCCACATTTTATTAAAGTAAGTGCTGCATCCTTAGATTTTGCTGAAAGGGATTCTGTTAGTGAAAATGATAATTTTATGAATGTGGTTTAGTGTTTTTTTTTTTTTTTAATTATGTTTTCTTTTTATTTTCAATTTTCAACAAGGAAAACAACGCAAAATGAATAGACGGTTCAAATACAGATCTTAACATAGGCAGTTGTGACAGAATGGTACCATGATAAAACAACAACACATATGAGAAGAGAAAAACCCTTGTGCCCTAAATATCCCATCAGCCCATTGTTCATATTTGTTTCATCCAAAGCTAAGACAAAAGGGTTCCAAGAAGTAGAGGAAGTTAGAAAAAGTTATGCACATTGGAACCCCAAATTTTTCCAAAAACCGGGCTTCTGGTGATCTTCTCTCGGTCTGGGTATTTATGTGAGTTCTTCTTTGTAAATTGAATTATTGGCATCATCTGAATCCATGGTACAAAAAGAACCTATCTCATATATAACTTTAAACATATGTTATAGAAAGAGGGAAAGGAAAAAATAAATGGAATAGAGGAGAAATTAAATGGAAAAGAAAAGAAAAAAGAAAGGGTATCTGTGGTAGTAGAGTGATAAGGTTATGAGGTTTTAGGTTTTATGTTTTCGCTCACGCTTCATTTGTATGCAATATACTCCCTTCTCAGGAGAAATAAACTCAGTGTGGGATCGTATTACGTCAAGGGGGGATTGGGACTTCTCCTGTGTAGTACTAAGTGTGAGCCGTAGACTGGTTTATGCCTGCCTATCTGCGAATGTGAAGGACTCCCATAAAAACTGCATATCTTGGTATAGGGCGAGTTGGCCTAACTTAAAATAGTGCAGTCGTTCCAGGAGGAGGTTTCTGTTCACTAGCGCTTTCCATTCTTGTGTGGAGGGTATCAGCGTGGATTTCCATTTTTTTGGGATTAACTGATTCGCTGCATTTAGCATTAATTGATAGAGGTGTTTTCGTATTTTACAAGAGATATTAGGGGATTGGCGTAGTAGAACCAAGTCTGGGCTGGGAGATATATTTGTGTTTAATACTGTGTTGATGAGTTGGAAGATTACTGACCAAAAAGGTCTTATGAGGTCACATTCCCACCAAATGTGGGAGATGTGAGCTTCTTGCTTACAACCCCTCCAGCATGAAGTTGTGGAGTTTTTATATATGAATTTTAGCCTTGTTGGGGTCAGGTACCACCTCATCATTATTTTAATGTTGGTCTCTTTTGCTTGTATTGAGTGTGCTGAGTTTTTCAGGTTACCAAATCTGTGCGCCCAAGTTTGGGGAGAGGTATTAGTCTTAAGTTCTAGGTCCCATCTTTTCGTGTATGAGGGAAGGAGCGGGAAAGTGTTTGAGAGGATTAATTTGTGGAGTTTAGATATTGTTCCTGGAATAAATTCTCTGGCTATACAAATTTGTTCAAAGGAGGTAGGTGTTCGTGTTAAGTCTTTAATGTGCTTGTGTGTAGCTACATAGTGTCTCACTTGGTGTAACCGCAGCCATGAGGAAAGAAATGGATGGTTTAGGGTGTCTAATTGACTTTTGGTTTTAAGAACGTGAGTGGTGTCTGTTAAGAGGTGCATAGGGAGAGCCTTAATGGGGTACAATGTTTGTGAAGGGGCTGGGGTGTAGCCTGGAGGGAATTCTGGATTATTAATAATTGTGGTTAGGGGAGAGTATTTGGAGGATATTTTGTTTGGACTTTTACAAATCAGTCTCCAATCTGTCCAAGTTTCATTTGTTATTGAGGAGGATGATATAGCGCATTTATTAAAATGTGCCGGGTTCCAGCAAATATCATCCAATTTATGAGAGAATGATAGCGCATTTTCAATTTGAGCCCATTTTTTTGGGTTTGGCCCTTCCAATCTGCACCACTCAGTAATTCTTTGTAGTGAGATTGCAAGCTTATAGGATCGAAGGTGAGGGACTCCCAAACCACCGTCGCTTGGGGATTTATAAAGCGTGTTCTTATTAATTCTCGGAGGTCTACGTCTCCATATATAGTCATTTATGATTTTTTGCAGTGTATCTAAATCCTTCTGAGTCTCTGGGATAGGGATTGTTTGAAGTAGGTAAAGTACTTTTGGGAGTAGCGTCATTTTTGTGACATGAATTCTACCTAGCCATGATATGTTTTTGGGGAGCCAAGTATGTGTAAGGGATCTGAATTCTGATATTAAGCTACTGTAATTATGCAAGCGAAGATCTGTCATATTGGGGGTGATACAGATGCCTAAATATTTCAAGTATTTTGTCTGTTGCTTAAGGGGGCAAGTTTGTCTTAATGAGTCTAGGGATTGGCTGGGGAGGTTTATAGGCAGATATTCTGATTTTGTCATATTAACTAGGAAGTTAGAGACATTACCATAGAGGCCTAATTCTGAAATGGCTGAGTGGAGTGAGGATAAGGGGTTTGTGAGAGTCAGGAGTATGTCATCTGCGAAGATTGCTAATTTATGTGAATCTTTGCCAATATCAATTCCCTGAATTTGATCATTATGTCTTATCTTAATGGCTAGGGGTTCTAGGGATAGAATAAATAGGAGAGGGGATAGGGGGCACCCTTGTCTAGATCCATTTCTGATTTCAAAGGGGTCAGAGAGTGTGCCGTTTACCCTAACTTGTGCTGTCGGGTTGGTGTATAGTGCTAATATTTTATGAATGAAAGGGTCTGGGAACTTGAATCGAGTCAGGGTTTCTTGAAGGTAAGTCCAGTCAAGTCTGTCAAATGCCTTTTCGGCGTCGGTCGATAGAAAAACAGTCGGGGATTTAGTCTGTGAAATGAACTCTAAAAGGTTAAGGACTTTAACTGTGTTATCTTTGGCTTCTCTTTGTGGCACGAAGCCTACTTGGTCTTGATGGATCAAAGATGGTAGGAGATGGTTAATTATAGTGGCTAAGATCTTTGCATATATTTTAAGGTCCACGTTTAGTAAAGAGATGGGTCTGTAACTGGAAGGGGAGTCAGGGGGTTTGTCCGGTTTGGCAATAACTGAGATATTGGCCTGTAACATACTATCAGGAAAGGGCTTCAAAGTCGAAGTTGAATTAAATAGAGTTGAGAGATGTGGGATTAGTAGGCCAGAAAATGTTTTATAATATTGGCCCGTGAACCCATCTGGGCCAGGGGCTTTACCTATTTTCAAATGTTTTATTGCGTTTTGTATTTCCGCTGGTTGAATGGGTTGTTCCAACATCTCCGATTGTTCAGGTGTAATGTGGGGAATTGGAACCTTGTCAAGGTATTGTTTGCATAGTTGAAGGTGTGTTAGTGGATCTCTGTTGGGATATAAATTATAAAGTTTATGGTAGTATGTTTTAAACTCGTTTGCTATGGAATTGGTGTCTTCAATATTTTTACCTTGGGTTGATTTTATGGAATGTACGTATGTTTTTTGCTGTTGCGTTTTTAGAGCCCTTGCTAAGTATTTTCCTGGTTTGTTGCCCTCCCTATAAAAATTTTGTTGAAGAAAAAGTAGTTGCCTTTGAGATTTAATTTGGAGTATGGAGTTTAGTTTGTCCCTTTTTACTTTAAGTTCTTCTAGAACATCACTGTCTGTCGGGTTGATTTTGTGGGCATAATCTAGGTTAGATATCTCTGTGGAGAGCAGCTCTATCTCCGCTCTGCTTTTCTTTTTGATTTGGGCCTTAGCTTTAATAAATTCTCCTCTTATGGTGCTCTTGTGAGCTTCCCAAATGGTCGCTATGTTCATCCCTGGTGTAGTGTTGTGCGCAAAATAATCTGTAATATATTTCGCAAAGAGTTCAATCTGGGATGGGTCT
This sequence comes from Bombina bombina, assembly GCF_027579735.1. Taxonomy (NCBI): domain Eukaryota; kingdom Metazoa; phylum Chordata; class Amphibia; order Anura; family Bombinatoridae; genus Bombina; species Bombina bombina. The sequence continues at coordinate 353,005,063 of NC_069501.1, forward strand.
AGTAACATAGAGTCATCAAGCCTCCACTGATAGGTCCTAAGGGGGGCTGAAGGCCAGTTAATCACGCATGAGACAAGGGAGTGATCCGACCAGGAGGTATGCTTGATCTGCAAATGTTTAGAGTGAGAAAGAACTAAATGGTCAACTAAGATATAGTCTAGCCTAGAGTAGTTGCGTTTGGGATGAGAGAAGAAAGTGTAATCAAGCTTTTGGGGGTTAAAGTATCTCCACACATCATGTAAACCTAGCATTTTAAATTTCCGCCATATTTTGGTAAGGTTTGGGGTTTTGGCTCTAGTTTCTGGATTCGAACAGTCTACTTTGGGATCTAAAGGAAAATTAAAATCACCCGCGACAATGAGTGAGCCTTTTATTTCTTTCACAATTAAATCTGACATAGAGTTTATAAACTTGTCTTGTTTAGAATTGGGAGCATATGCGTTTACTAGAGTTACAGGCTTACCATATAATAAACCTTTTAGGCAAATGTATCTGCCTTCCCTGTCTGGGACACAGCTTGTTTTAGTAAATGGTATTGATTTATGAATCAGGATGCTGACTCCATTAATTTTTTTGTTGGGATTGGTGCTATGGTAATGTTGTGGATAGTGCGGTGAGAAGTATTTGGGAATATTTTTGGCTTTGAAATGCGTCTCCTGGAGCATCAATATGTGTCCACCTTTTTTTTGGAGATCATTAATGGCCAATCTCCTTTTATGGGGGCAGTTCAATCCCTTAACGTTTTGCGTGAATATGACTAAGTCTTGAGGTGTGTGGTTACCCATTTAAATGAATTGGAGGTGTAAGCTGTGTCACGTCAAGTGAAGTAGGACAAGTTATATTAATCGAAGTGTGAGCTACCCACAGATAAAAGAAGCATGAGAAGGGGAGGAAGTTATAGAAAAAGGAAAGAACAAAGACAAATTCAAAGATAAATAATAAACAGAGTACAATCTTTGCTAGTAACATGTAAAACATTCTTAACTAGAAGGAGAAAATCTCCCAACTGAATGAGAACAATAATAACACATGGTGATAATTAACAGTCAACTATCAGCTTTCGACAATCTATCAGGCTAATATAGTTATTGCGACCTTAAGATAAAAAAGAAAAAAAAACAACAACATTTCATTGCAAAAACAGAAACAACTTTAGTTATTTTGTACTGAAATACTTGTTGTTAAAGTAGCAAGTGCCACTTCTAGGTATTATGAAAAATTTAACGTGAAACAAGAGGGTTACCAGGACTGTCCAAAGTCATCCTTTATCGCCCACAGGAAGAAGTTGAGAAGAAGAGGGTTTTTGTGACCTTCTTTGGCGAGCTGGAATCCATTCTTTTCTCTGTGGTAGCGGTAGGGGTCCCTTGGATCTTTGTGCTTTGTCAAGTGCAGGGGTTGTGTCATCTAATTGAGGTGGTGGCAAGTCTAAGTCCCTGCAGATGGGTGGAATATCATCAATTGAAGAACAGGATAAGCGTCTACCCTGCCACATTATTATCAAGTGGAAAGGGAAACCCCATCTGTAAGGTATATTTCTTTTTCTTAGGAGCAGAGTGAGTGGCTTGAGGTCTCTGCGTTTAGACAGTGTTCTTTGGGATAAATCAGCAAATACCTGGATCTCTACATTTTTGTGCTTGATGGGCTGATGTTCCCTTGCGAGTTTCATCAAATCCTCTTTTACTTGATAATTAGTGATTTGCACAATGACGTCCCTCGGCGGTTGGTCATTTTGTGGTTTAGGGCGAAGGGCTCTATGAGCTCTGTCAATCTCAATTTTCGTTGGGTGTTCTTCACCCTTTAAGGCACTAAAGAAATCCTGTAGGTATTGATCCAAATCTTGTGGAGAGATAGTTTCAGGAATTCCTCTCAGCCTTATGTTATGGCGCCTGCTGCGATTCTCTGCATCATCCAGTTTATCTTCGAGCTCTGAAATATTAGCTCCTTGTCGCTGGATAGTGGTGTGAAGTTCAGAGATAGCTTCTGCTTGGGCGTCTTGGGCCCCTTCAAGTGATTCAACTCTGTGACCTATCTCTGATATATCTTTCTTGAGGTCTGAGATTTCGTCCCTAATGCATTGTTTAACTTGAGTTATTAACAAAGTAAAGTCCTTTTTTGAGGGAATCGAATTAAAAAGAGCTTTAGGTATTGTGATGTTTTCAGCCGCTTGCTCGCAGTCAGATTCTGAAGAGCTTTGACATGTCTCCTGCTCAGGTGGGTCAGTTTCTTCAGCAATGTTGGTTTTAGCTTCTAAGGCTTTGAAAAAGGTGTTCACTGTATGTGATGTAGGTTTCAGCTGCTTAATGGTCTTGCTAGGTTTGTTGCCTTTCTTTGGCGACATTTTTATTAGGTCTGAGCCCACACTTAGGTGTATAGTGGAATACTGACTTTTATGTGAGTAACAACAAGAAATAAGCAGCTTCCTCCACTCTATTTATTATTTAGCTGTGTCTCAACTCTTTTCTCTATCAGGGAGTTATGACAATCTCACCCAGGCAGATTTGTTTATAGCTTGTTTATGTAAAGCAGTTCATATATATATAGTGAGCTAGGTAGGGCACCTCTACAGCACTTCCTTCATACATGTGCTAGGGGTGGCTGTGCAAGGGTTAATATTTAGGCAAGGTCGCTTGCAAGGTGGAATAGATCAGCTTTATTGTGGAATAAACCTGCTTGGTATTTACAGGCAGCTCATTGACAGTTCATTGACCCCAGGGATGTTAGAGTATTAGAGATGGGCTTTTAACACTGCACGCCTTAGTTGCTATTGTTCGTTACCCCTTATGTGATCTGCGTGATCAACTTTAGTACAGGCTTTGGCCCACGACGGAACTCACCTCCGCAGTTGAATAACGGAGCACCTCGTTTCACTCTGCCTTTTCTCCCACCGTATCACTCAGGGTCAGTTAGGCAGCTGGTATACGCTAGTCCGGTGGTCTCGATGAGGCATTTCTTGAATGTGCAATGCAGGTGTCTATAGGGAGGCCGCAACAACTTGATGCGCATTTAAAAGTAAGAAAGCAACTTGCTATTTGAAGGAGAATGCTCTCCGTGTGTTCCGTTCTAAGTCTCTTCACATTATCTCCTAATTTTGGCTGTTATTTAATGTATGGCAGTAGCCAAAAGACGTTCTCAAACAGAAAGGGCTCAGGAGCTCTAAGAAGAGACAGCCATCTCCTAGGCTGGCTAGCTCCGCCCCCCCGTGGTTTAGTGTTTTTTGTTTTTTTACTCTTTTACAGCAGTTTAATGATCATTTTTGTATTTTGTTTACTCAAAATTTACACCCACTAACTTAGCAGCTTGCCTCTGTACTTCACACTAATTTATAGTCTCATTTTTTGAACTCTCTGTAGCTCTGCTGTTTTATTACTTAAAAATGCAGTGGTCCCTCTCCCCCCCCCCCCTTTGTGTGTATCTCTCTCTCTCTCTCTCTCTCTCTCTCTCTCTCTCTATCTATCCATCTTTCTCCTTCTGTGTTGTTCTCCCCCATGGTCTATTTCTCTCTCTGTCTCTCTTCCTCCCCATCTGACTCTCTCATCCCTTATGTGTCTCTCTAACCCTCTGTGTGTGATTGTGTCTCTCTCTCTTTCTCTAACCCTCTGTGTGTGATTGTGTTTCTCTCTTTCTCACTAACCCTCTGTGTGTGATTGTGTCTCTCTCTCTCTAACCCTCTGTGTGTGATTGTGTGTCTCTCTCTCTTTCTCTCTCTCTCTCTCTCTCTCTCTCTCTAACCCTCTGTGTGTGATTGTGTGTCTCTCTCTCTTTCTCTCGCTCTCTCTCTCTCTCTCTCTCTCTCTCACCCTCTGTGTGTGATTGTGTCTCTCTCTCTTTCTCTCTCTCTAACCCTCTGTGTGTGATTGTGTCTCTCTCTCTTTCTCTCTCTCTCTCTCTAACCCTCTGTGTGTGATTCTCTCTATCTCTCTCTCTCTCTCTCTTTCTCTCTCTCTCTAACCCTCTGTGTGTGATTGTGTCTCTCTCTTTCTCTCTCTCTCTAACCCTCTGTGTGTGATTGTGTCTCTCTCTTTCTCTCTCTCTCTAACCCTCTGTGTGTGATTGTGTCTCTCTCTCTTTCTCTCTCTCTAATCCTCTGTGTGTGATTGTGTCTCTCTCTCTTTCTCTCTCTCTCTCTAACCCTCTGTGTGTGATTGTGTTTCTCTCTCTTTCTCTCTCTCTCTAACCCTCTGTGTGTGATTGTGTCTCTCTCTTTCTCTCTCTCTCTCTAACCCTCTGTGTGTGATTGTGTCTCTCTCTTTCTCTCTCTCTCTAACCCTCTGTGTGTGATTGTGTGTCTCTCTCTCTCTCTCTCTCTCTCTCTCTCTCTCTCTAACCCTCTGTGTATGATTGTGTCTCTCTCTTTCTCTCTCTAACCCTCTGTGTGTGATTGTGTCTCTCTCTTTCTCTCTCTAACCCTCTGTGTGTGATTGTGTCTCTCTCTCTCTTTCTCTCTCTCTAACCCTCTGTGTGTGATTGTGTCTCTCTTTCCCTCTCTCTCTAACCCTCTGTGTGTGATTGTGTCTCTCTCTCTTTCTCTCTCTAACCATCTGTGTGTGATTGTGTCTCTCTCTCTCTTTCTCTCTAACCCTCTGTGTCTCTCTCCCCGTGTTTCTCTCCCTCTCCCCCGAGTGCATTTCTGTGTTTCTGTCTACCTTTTATTTATTTAATTAATGAATTGGTAGTGCCATCTGATGGTGTGGCTTTATTTAAAGGGGTGGGTTCAAGCGCCCCACCATCTTTAAATTTCACCAGCCGCCACTGGATCAAGACATTTTTATATTTACTGAATAATGAAAGAATCTATAAGCATAATTTGCAGCATTAAAGTAAAAAGTATGTTTTAAACATATTTTAATGGGCATGGAGTTCTAGATCTCATAATCAGAGCAAGCATTGTGTTATCTGGCAAGAGTTTCTGTTACAATCCTTTTAGAATAAAATCAGATGTTTACTAAGTTGACCAGTTTTCCAAGACACCATTTAAAGGGACATGAACCCCATATGTTTTCTTTCCTGATTTAGAAAGAGCATGCACTTTTAAATAACTTTACAATTTACATCTAATATCTAATTTTCTTCATTCTTTTGATATCCTTTGTTGAAAATCATATCTAAATATGCTCAGTAGCTGCTGATTGGTGGCTGCACATAGATACCTCATGTGATTGGCTCACCCATGTGCATTGCTATTTCTTCAACAAAGGATATCTAAAGAATAAAGGCGTATCCTAGCCACTGCCTCACCAGCCTCTGACGTCACCACACGTCACTGCTTCATTTATTAACCCCTAATCTGCCACCCCCAATGTCACCGCCACTATATTAAAGTTATTAACCCCTAAACCTAAGTCTAACCCTAAACCTAACACCCACTAACTTAAATATAATTTAAATAAATCTAAATAAATATTCCTATCATTAACTAAAGTATTCCTATTTAAAACTAAATACTTACCTATAAAATAAACCCTCAGCTAGCTACAATATAACTAATAGTTACATTGTAGCTAGCTTAGGGTTTATTTTTATTTTACAGGCAAGTTTGTATTTATTTTAACTAGGTACAATAGTTATTAAATAGTTATTAACTATTTAATAGCTACCGAGCTAAAATAAATACAAATTTACCTGTAAAATAAAATCTAACCTAAGTTACACTAACACCTAACACTACACTATAATTAAATAAATTAACTACATTAAATACAATTACCTAAATTAAATTAGCTAAAGTACAAAAAAGCAAACACTAAATTGCAGAAAATAATAAAGAAATTACAGAAATTTAAACTAATTACACCTAATCTAATAGCCCTATTAAAAAAAAAAAAAAAAAAAAAAAAAACCCTAGCCTAAACTAAACTACCAATAGCCCTTAAAAGGGCCTTTTGTGGGGCATTGCCCCAAAGTAATCAGCTCTTTTACCTGTACCCCCAACAGTAAAACCCACCACCCACACAACCAACCCCCCAAATAAAATACTATCTAAAAAAACCTTAGCTCCCCATTGCCCTGAAAAGGGCATTTGGATGGGCATTGCACTTAAAAGGGCAGTTAGCTCTTTTGCCGCCCAAACCCTAACCTAAAAATAAAACCCACCCAATACACCCTTAAAAAAACCTAACACTAACCCCCTGAAGATCGACTTTCTGGGAGACGTCTTCATCCAAGCAGGGCCGAAGTCCTCAACGAAGCCGAGAGAAGTCTTCATCCAAGCCGGGCGAAGTGGTCCTCCAGACGGGCAGAAGTCTTCATCCAGACGGCATCTTCTATCTTCATCCATACGGCACGGAGCGGGTCCATCTTCAAGACATCCGACGCGGAGCATCCTCTTCATCCGATGACTAAAGCTGAATGAAGGTACCTTTAAGTGACGTCATCCAAGATGGCGTCCCTTAGATTCCGATTGGCTGATAGAATTCCAATCAGCCAATAGGATTGAGCTTGCCTTCTATTGGCTGTTCCAATCTGCCAATAGAATGCAATCTCAATCCTATTGACTGATTGGATAAGCCAATAGGATTGAACTTCAATCCTATTGGCTGATTGCATCAACCAATAGGATTTTTTCTACCTTAATTCCGATTGGCTGATAGAATTCTATCAGCCAATCGGAATCTAAGGGACGCCATCTTGAATTACGTCACTTAAAGGTACCTTCATTCAGTAAGAAGACTCCGGATGAAGAGGATGCTCCGCGTTGGATGTCTTGAAGATGGACCCGCTCCGCGCCGGATGGATGAAGATAGAAGATGCCGTCTAGATGAAGACTTCTGCCCGTCTGGAGGACCACTTCACCTGGCTTGGATGAAGACTTCTCCCAGCTTCGTTGAGGACATCGGCCGGCTTGGATGAAGACGTATCCAGGTAAGTAGATCGTCAGGGGGTTAGTGTTAGGTTTTTTTTAAGGGTGTATTGGGTGGGTTTTATTTTTAGGTTAGGGTTTGGGCGGCAAAAGAGCTAATTGCCCTTTTAAGGGCAATGTCCATCCAAATGCCCTTTTCAGGGCAATGGGGAACTTAGTTTTTTTTAGATAGTATTTTATTTGGGGGGTTGGTTGTGTGGGTGGTGGGTTTTACTGTTGGGGGTACAGGTAAAAGAGCTGATTACTTTGGGGCAATGCCCCACAAAAGGACCTTTTTAGGGCTATTGGAAGTTTAGTTTAGGTTTTTTTAAGGGTGTATTGGGTGGGTTTTATTTTTAGGTTAGGATTTGGGCGGCAAAAGAGCTAACTGCCCTTTTAAGGGCAATGCCAATCCAAATTGCCTTTCAGGGCAATGGGGAGCTTAGATTTTTTTAGATAGTATTTTATTTGGGGGGTTGGTTGTGTGGGTGGTGGGTTTTACTGTTGGGGGGGTTGTTTGTATTTTTTTTAAAGGTAAAAGAGCTGATTACTTTGGGGCAATGCCCCGCAAAAGGCCCTTTTAAGGGCTATTGGTAGTTTGTTTAGGCTAGGTTTTTTTTATTTTGGGGAGGCTTTTTTATTTTAATAGGGCTATTAGATTAGGTGTAATTAGTTTAAATATCTGTAATTTGTTTATTATTTTCTGCAATTTAGTGTTTGTTTTTTTGTACTTTAGATAATTTAATTTAGGTAATTGTATTTAATGTAGTTAATTTATTTAATTATAGTGTAAGGTTAGGTGTTATTGTAACAGGTTAGGTTTTATTTTACAGGTACTTTTGTATTTATTTTAGCTAGGTAGTTATTAAATAGTTAATAACTATTTAATAACTATTGTACCTAGTTAAAATAAATACAAACTTGCCTGTAAAATAAAAATAAACCCTAAGCTAGCTACAATGTAACTATTAGTTATATTGTAGCTAGCTTAGGGTTTATTTTATAGGTAAGTATATAGTTTTAAATAAGCAACACTACTTCTCTACTCTTATCTCTAATCTTTCTTCAAACCCAAAACGTTTGTTCTCCACTTTCAATACTCTTCTCCGCCCTCCCCCACCTCCTAATACAACTTATCTGTCAGCTCAAGACTTTGCCAACCACTTCAATAACAAAATCGACTCCATCAGAAATGAAATCAGCTCTCAACATAATTCCATTCTCTCACCCCCTCAAATGCTCTCAATCAACAACAACCCACATAACCTTAAACTTAGCTATTCTCCCCTGTTACTGAGGAAGAAGTTTCAGCACTTATACTGCGCTCTCACCTCACTACCTGTCCCCTTGACCCTATCCCCTCACAGCTACTCCCCTCCCTCTCTGCCACCCTTACCCCTAAACTCACACACACTTTCAACCTCTCCCTCAGCACCGGTATATTTCCCTCATCGCTGAAACATGCACTGGTCACACCTATCCTCAAAAAACCTTCCCTTGATCCTACCTCCCCATCCAACTACCGCCCTATTTCCCTCCTCCCTCTTGCATCAAAGCTTCTCGAAAAACTAGCTTATGCAAGCCTATCCCATTTCCTTAAAATATTTTTCGTCCCCATCACTCCACAGAGACAGCAATTGTTAAGGTTACCAACGACCTACTGACAGCAAAATCAAAAGGCCACTTCTCTCTGCTTATCCTCCTTGATCTGTCCGCAGCCTTTGACACCGTTGATCACCCTCTCTGGCTCCAAAACCTCCAATCCTTCAGCATATGTGACACAGCCCTCTTGTTGCTCTCTTCCTACCTGTCAAACCGTACCTTTAGTGTAGCCTTCTCCGGGGCCTCCTCTGCCCCGACACCACTTTCTGTCGGAGTACCGCAAGGCTCTGTCCTCGGTCCCCTTCTCTTCTCAATCTACTCGTCATCACTATGTTCCCTAATAAAGTCCCACGGTTTACAATATCATTTGTATGCCAATGACACCCAAATATACTTCTCTGCACCAGACCTTTCTCCTTCCTTGCTAACCCATGTCACTAACTGTCTTTCTCACCTCTCCAACTGGATGTCCTCTCACTACCTCAAGCTAAATCTCTCCAAAACTGAGCTTCTTATTCCCCCCCCCCTTCTTCTAAACTCTCCACCCCCAATCTCTCTATAACTGTCGACAACTTCATCATTACCCCTACCCCGCATGCCCGATGTCTCAGGGTCACATTTGACTCAGATCTTTCTTTCACTCCTCACATTCAGACATTGGCTAAAGCCTGCCGCTTCCACCTTAAAAACATCTCTAAAATTAGACACTTCCTTACACAAGACACAACTAAGATTTTAATCCACTCTCTCATTCTCTCCCGCCTCGATTACTGCAACTCTGTCCTCTCTGGTCTCCCCACCTACCACCTAGCTCCTTTACAATCCATAATGAATGCCTCTGCCAGACTCATCTTCCTTACACATCGCTCTTCATCTGCTGCACCTCTCTGCCAATCTCTTCAATGGCTTCCTCTTGCCTCTAGGATCAAAAACAAAATTCTCATTCTGACATACAAACCCTCAACTGCACTGCTCCCCCCTATATCTCAGACCTTGTCTCCAGATACTCTTCCTCCCGTCCCCTTCGCTCTGCTCACGACCTCCTACTCTCCTTCTCTCTTGTCACCTCATCACACTCCCGTTTACAGGACTTCTCCAGACTGGTTCCCATCTTGTGGAACTCTCTGCCTCGCTCCACAAGACTCTCTTCTAGTTTTAAAAGCTTCAAGTGCTCCCTAAAGACTATACTGTTCAGGGATGCATACAACCTACGCTAACCTTTCTTTATACCAGTTCCTCTCCTCCATTGCTATCCCCTGAACCCCCTTAGCATGTAAGCCTAAGAGTCCAGCTGTTTGTTGATCACCTTCTCAAGAGCTGACTACAGTGCAACTCTTGGCAGGGCCCTCTACCCATTTGATCCCTATAATTGTTTTGTTGTACTTCACCTTTGTTAATAGTGCTGCGGAATCTGTTGGCGCTCTACAAATAACCGATAATAATAAAAAAATAATAAGAATTTTAAATAGGAATAATTGAGTTAATGTTAGGAATATTTATTTAGATTTATTTAAATTATATTTAAGTTAGGGGGTGTTAGGTTTAGGGTTAGACTTAGGTTTAGGGGTTAATAACTTAAATATAGTGGCGGCGACGTTGGGGGCGGCAGATTAGGGTTTAATAAATGTAGTTTTATAAATAATAGTAGTGAGATACTGTAATAGTAAGATACATATTAGATCCCCAACACAATTATACCTAATAAACAAAAGGAAAAAGGGGTTTTTCCTATTTAACTAATTAATAGGGTGGGGGGTGCTCAATATCCTAGATAAACATTGAAAAAATGTAGAGAAAAATATGGATATAACAGAGCACTCAAATAGTACTAATAGTAAATATTTCTGTATGATGAGTTTGCAGGATTGGGTGTAATATATAAAACGTAACTTTTAATATATGTTGAAATTAAAATAAATTGTGACAAACATTCACACAAATAAGTGTATATAAAAGCATTTAAAATAAATGATAAATGCTGAGATACCGGTTTGTGACTATCTATTGTGTGTTAAGTGGGTAGGTCTGGCAAGGAAGCACCATAATATGCTCACGGATTGCACGATTGCTAGTCTAAAAAGAGGATTGACCTCACACAAAATTAACTGACTGGTGCAATACTGGAGCAGTGCTATCTCTGTCAGAATCCCACACAATTGAATATACTCAAATTAAGTTAAATACAAGCTCATACAATTGTACTGGTTTGTAATGAGCCTGGACATAAATCGATGTCCAGAAATGATTACCAACGAAATAACTTGTAAGTAAATGTCTCTAAGAATTAAGGTTTTAACACACTAACTAATAAATTCTCAGCATTTATCAGAGCGCCTGATGCGCATTTCGCCACGTCGGTGGCTTTCTCAAAGGCTAACTCAAAGGTTAGCCTTTGAGAAAGCCACGGACGTGGCGAAATGCGCATCAGGCGCTCTGATAAATGCTGAGAATTTATTAGTTAGTGTGTTAAAACCTTAATTCTTAGAGACATTTACTTACAAGCTATTTCGTTGGTAATCATTTCTGGACATCGATTTATGTCCAGGCTCATTACAAACCAGTACAATTGTATGAGCTTGTATTTAACTTAATTTGAGTATATTCAATTGTGTGGGATTCTGACAGAGATAGCACTGCTCCAGTATTGCACCAGTCAGTTAATTTTGTGTGAGGTCAATCCTCTTTTTAGACTAGCAATCGTGCAATCCGTGAGCATATTATGGTGCTTCCTTGCCAGACCTACCCACTTAACACACAATAGATAGTCACAAACCGGTATCTCAGCATTTATCATTTATTTTAAATGCTTTTATATACACTTATTTGTGTGAATGTTTGTCACAATTTATTTTAATTTCAACATATATTAAAAGTTACGTTTTATATATTACACCCAATCCTGCAAACTCATCATACAGAAATATTTACTATTAGTACTATTTGAGTGCTCTGTTATATCCATATTTTTCTCTACATTTTTTCAATATTTAATAAATGTAGGTAGGTGGCGGCGATGTTAGGGATGGCAGTTTAGGGGTTAATAATATTTAACTAATGTTTGCGAGGCGGGAGTGCGGCCGTTTAGGGGTTAATATGTTTATTATAGTGGCGGCGACTTTGGGGGCGGCAGATTAGGGGTTAAAAAGTGTAGGTAGGTTGCGGCGACATTGGGGGTGGCAGAATAGGGGTTAATAAATATAATGTAGGTGTCGATGATGTTGGGGGCAGCAGATTAGGGGTTCATAAGTATAATGTAGGTGGCGGCGGTGTCCGGAGCGGCAGATTAGGGGTTAATAATATAATGTAGGTGTCGGCGATGTCGGGGGCGGCAGATTAGGGGTTAATAAGTGTAAGATTAGGGGTGTTTAGACTCGGGTTCATGTTAGGGTGTTAGGTTTAGACATAACTTTTATTTCCCAATAGGAATCAATGGGGCTGCGTTAGGGAGCTTTACGCTGCTTTTTTGCAGGTGTTAGACATTTTTTCAGCCGGCTCTCCCCGTTGATTCCTATGGGGAAGTTGTGCACAAGCACGTACGACCAGCTTACCCCTGACTTAAGCAGCGCTGGTATTGGAGTGCGGTAATGAGCAAAATTTTGCTCAACACTCACTTCTTGTCTTTTAACGATGGGTTTCTGAAAACTCATAATACCAGCGCTGCATGTAAGTGAGCGGTGAAGGAAAAATGCTCAATAGCACCGCATAGCCTCTAACGCAAAACTCGTAATCTAGGTGTATGTTTTAAAAAGACTGTTTATTGCACCTGGGCCTAGATTACAAGTAGAGCACTATTGATTGTGAAGGGTGCGCTATCAGTATTGCTGGTTTATGCTAATAATAGTGCACAATCTGGTATTACAAGTCTATTGTAAAACAGAATTACCAGAGAAGTTGTTCACAACAGTGGATACAATACTGAACTCACAATCACGAATGCTCATTTAGATTACAAGTTAAGTATTGATTTTGGCCAGCCAGTCAATAATATAGTTGAAAAACATCATTATAGCGAGAAGGATGATCTCGGCTGGAGGAACCAGCCACTATCCCCTTTAGATCCACCTATACTGGAATTTGACAGTATATGCCCTGAACTTTGCTCCTTTTGTAAATGTGATTGTAAAAGTAGACTTTGAGATTAGATTTTAAACCTCACTTAGTACTTTGATAGTAAACGTAGTTGTTTATGTTCTATGGTTAATAGAAAATGTAAATTAAATCATTTAGTGATACAGGATATACGGTAGATTTTTCATCCAGCAAAATAAATTTGACCCATTTATCTAATCATTTATCCCTAAGGGAAAAATAGAGAAATAAATTAAATTAGACAAAGAAAGTAGTCTTTGCTTTAGCACAAAGAGATTGTTACAAAACAGAGACGCACCAGTTCCCTTGAAATGTTCCTTTTAAAATTACTGATGAATACAAATTGAAAAATGGCATGGTTGATTTTACTAATTATAATCATTGTACAGCATTCTGGTCTAAAGCAACAAAAGTATTTCCATACAAACTGGCACCACTTGTCCTTAAACATATTGTTAAAAAAAATGCAATTACTTATTTAAGAGCAGTCATCTATTTTAAATCTTACAAGAAGAAAGCATAGATCATAGTGCAAAAGTGATGGCATCAGTATCTTCAAACCTTGTAATTTTTTTTCCTATTGGTTATCTATTAAATCAACCTGTGCATCATTTTTCTTTCCAATGACATGGAGACTCCACAAATCCATTAAATTACTAGGGGAAATTCAACTCCTTGCCACCAGGTGGAGGCAAAGAACACCCCAGCAAAGCTTCAAGCAACCTCCCATTACCCACAATCCCCAGTCATTATTTGCCTGCGTAACATTGTAGGTGATGTGCGAAGAAGGTGTCTGAAAAAAATCAAGTTGTTAATCCTTTAATAAGTACTTTTCCCTGCAAGCAAGGATTGGGGTTATGCTGTGTCCATGTAATTCTCTTTACTAAGAGTAAAGGTGGCATTTAGCAGTTGGAAGACGACAAGGTGGTCTTTGCTTACCTTTCAACATTTTTGCTACCCCTATTTAGAAAACCAGGGTTGGTTACTCTGTCTTTTCTTTATCTACAGGTCTATGTCAGTGAGGATTCTGTCACACCTGTTATCCACAGTTAAGTGCTTTTACCTTCTAGGTGAGAAGGATGCAGCACTTAGGAGTTCCTTGTTTTTACAGGGACAGCCAAAACCAGAATTTTTTTTGTTTTGAAAGATAGATAATCTCTTACTAACCCATTCCTTAGTTTTGCATAACCAAGACAGTTATATAAATACTCGTTTTACCTCTGTGATTACCTTGTATCTAAGCCTCTGCAAACTGCCCCCTTATTTGACTTCTTTTGACAGACTTGCGTTTTAGCCAATTAGTGCCTCGGTAAATTCATGTGCATGAGCTCAATGTTATCTATATGAAACACATGAACTAACACCCTCTAGTGGTGAAAAACTGTCAAATGCAAAGGCAGTCTTCAAGGTCTCAGAAATTAGCATATGAAACTCCAATGTTTAGCTTTCAACTAAGAATACCAAGAGAACAAAGCAAAATTGGTGATAAAAGTAAATTGTAAAGTTGTTTAAAATGACATGCCTTTTATTTTGTTTGGGTAATATCTCTTTAAGAAGGTTGTTGGACCGCACCTTACTTTTGAATTTGCGATCATGTGACCGCTTAGTTACTTCCTGAGTGCTGAACAGTTTGTTTTGTAGTCGGCTGTTTGGAAGCCGGATTTTCAAGGAGTCAGAGTTTTTTTTCTGCCATAAGATCGTTTTTCCTACCTGTCACTTCTCTCTGATGGTTGGAGTTTTCTAGGATTTGCAGTTTGAACAGGATTGTTTTATCTGCTGGTGTGGATTGGATTCCTGGTTATGGGTTGGGTGAGTCTCTCCAGCGTGGCTGGGGTGTAGAGGTGCTGGTTTTAATAATTATTTAATATCTATGCATAAAGTTTTTATATTCAAATTTTCTATAAGGAAAATAAAGGGCTATTTTATGTTTTACTATGGATGCAGATCCCAAGCTTTCCCTGTCATTTGATAAATGTCTTTATTGTGCAGATGCCCAGGTTTTTCCTCCTGTGCGTTTTTGTTCCCCTTGCCTTAATAAGGTTTTATTATCTAAGGATAAGAATTCCTTATCTGAGCCTTCTTTTTCTCAGGATAATGCTGTTTAGGGGTTGACTCAGCCTTCCTCTAACATGTCCCAGTCTTTGACAGATTCACATGCAGTGCCCTGCAGTTCCTCTCAGTCAGTTTCTGGGAGTATTTGTTTGCCTAAAGATTTTTGCTGCGCAGTTGACTTCTGCAGTTTCTGCAGCCCTAAGTGCTTTACCTAGTTCTGGTAAAAGGAAGAGGAAGTCTAAGAACATTTCTATGGGTTCCGATTCCGCCAAGACTGATTTAGTTAGTTTTTCTCCGTTAACTAGCGAGGATCATTCCTCTGCAGCTTCTGAGTGCGAGATCTCTGATTCAGAATCTGCAGTTTCTAGTTCAATAGATTCTGGAGGTTAATTTTAGATTTAAACTGAAGCATCTGTATTTACTTTTGAAGGAGGTTTAAGCTACTTTGGATGACTAAAACTGTTGCAAAGTTCCTAAAAAGGCTAATAAACTAAATTAAGTTTTTTTATGTCAAACCTAAATCTGTGGAGGTTTTTCCTGTTCCAGATCGCATGTCTGACATTATATTTCAGGAATGGGAGAAGCCGGGTGTTCCTTTTAACCAGTCTCCTGTGTTTAAAAAGATGTTTCCTGTGGCTGATTCAGTACGAGATCTGTGGTGCACTGTTCCTAGAGTAGAGGGCGCTCTATCTACCTTAGCCAAGAGAACTACTATTCCTCTCTAAGATAGTTCCTCTTTTAGAGACCCTACGCATAAGAAACTGGAGGGTTATTTAAGAAAGATATTTCTTCATCAGGGTTTGCAGTGGCAGCCAGTTGATAGTATTGCGACTGTTGCTGGTGCAGCCTCTTATTGGTGTGACTCTTTGTCTGATATAGTTTCAGAGGAGACTACTATAGAGAAGACCCAGGATAGGATGAAGGCTTGAAAGCTGGCTAATTCTTTTATCTGTGATGCCAGTATGCAAGTTGTTAGGCCGGGTGCCAAGATTTCTAGTTTTGCGATACTAGCCCGCAGAGCTGGTTAAAGTTTTGGTCTGCGGATTTGAATTCTAAATCCAAGCTTCTGTCTCTACCTTTTAAGGGTAAGATTTTATTTGGTCCTGGTCTGGCAGGGATCATTTCCCCAGTTACTGGTGGAAAGGGAGTTTTTTTACCACAGGATTAGAAGAATAGACCCAAGGGTTGTCAGACTTTTAATTTTCGTTCCTTTCGTAACTTCAAGGGACAGAGATCTTTCTCGTCTTATAAATCTGAGCAAGCCAAGACTTCTTGGAGAGCTAGCTAGCCCTGGAACAAGGGAAAGCAATCCAGAAAGTCAGCATGAAGGGGCTGCCCCCGATCCAGTTCTGGATCAGGTAGGGGACAGGCTTCCCTTTTTTCAGCAGGCTTGGATTTGCGATGTTCCAGATCCTTGGGCAGTGGATGTAGTCTCCCAAGGATACAGGCTAGGATTCAAGTTTTGTTCCCCCAGGGACAGATTCCTATTATCAAGATTATCTGTAAACCAGGTAAAGGGAGAGGCATAAGAGATTTGTCCTCTCTGGTAGTGATTATGCCAGTTCCTGTAGCAGAACAGGGTCAGGGATTTTATTAAAATCTTTTTGTAGCTCCCACAAAAGAGGGAAATTTTCAACCCATTCTAGACTTAAAGTCTCTCAACAAGTTTCTCAAGGTCCCTTTCTTCAAAATGGAGACTATTCGTTCTATTCTCCCTCAAGTTCAGGAGGGTCAATTTATGACCACTATAGACCTAAAGGATGCCTATCTTCATGTGTCTATCCACAGGGAACATTTTAAGTTCCTGAAGTTCACTTTTTTTGGGTCAACATTTCCAATTTGTAGCCCTGCATTTCGGCCTCGCCGCTGCACCTTGAATCTTTTGGCTGTGGCCAGATCTCTAGGGATTGCGGTGGCTCCTTACCTGGACGATATCTTGGTCCACGAACCATCTTTTCAGTTAGCAAGCTCACATACAGATTCGCTGTTAGCTTTTCTCTGCTCTCAGATGGAAGATGCATCTAGGGAAAGGTTCCTTGGTGCCAAGTACCAGGGTATGTTTTCTGGGGACAATCATAGACAGTATCTATGAAGTTTTTTTTGACGAAGGTCAGAAAACTCAAGCTTCTGGAGGCCTGTCGCTCTCTTCAATCCTCTGTTTGTCCATGGGTAGCTGTATTCATGGAAGTAATTGGTCTCATTGTGTCATCCATGAACATTATTCCGTTTGCTCGCTTACATCTGAGACCTCTACAGTTATGTATGCTCAATCAATGGAACAGAGACCACGCGGATCTCTCTCAGAGGATAGTATTAGACTCTCAGACAAGGATGTCTCTGTCTTGGTGGATCTCCTAGGACCATTTGTCTCAGGGCACTTGTTTCCTGAGACTTTCTTGGGAGATTGTGACTACTGATGCCAACCTGTTAGGCTAGGGAGCAGTTTGGGGGTCCCTAAGAGCTCAGGGACTTTTGAAATCTGCCCTCCCTATAAATATCATAGAATTAAGAGCAATTATCAATCATCTTGGCCTCAACTGAGTTTAGTCCGGTTTATCAGATTTCAATCAGACAACATCACTTTGGTAGCATATATCAACCACCAAGGAGGAACTCAGAACTTGTTAGCTATGAAGGAGGTAACTTGCATTCTTCAGTGGGCAGAGTCTCACAATTTTCATCTCTCTGCCACTCATATCCCAATGGTAGACAACTGGGAAGCGGATTATCTGAGCAGGCAGACGTTTCATCCAGGGCAATGGGCTCTCAGCGGAAGGATCTTCTACTTCAGGGTCCCTTCCTCCATCCGAACTTAGTCTCTCTGAAGCTGCCTGCTTGGAGATTGAATGCTTAGTCTTGTCCAGACTAGGTTTTTCCGTGATTATTGAGATTAATTTCCCGTATTCTGTCCTTTCTTCAGGAGGGCCTGGAGAAGGGTTTTTCAGTCAGTACCCTAAAGGGTCAGATATTGGCTCTGTCGATTCTTCTGCAGAAGCATCTGGCAATTTTGCCAGATGTTCAATCTTTTGTCCAGGCTTAGTTTAGAATCGAGCCTTGTTCTTAAAAATCTGCAGCAGGCTCCATTTGAGCCTATGCATTCTGTTGATATCTAGTTATTGTCCTGGAAGGTTTTGTTTCTGCTGGCAATTTCCTCTGCCCATAGAGTTTCTGACCTTTCTGCGCTACAGTGTGCTTCTCCTTATCTTATTCTTAATGCGGATTAGATGGTTCTTTGTACTAAATTAGGATTTCTACCTAAGGTGGTCTCAGAACCCAATATTAACCAAGAAATTGTTGTTCCTTCATTTTGTCCTAATCCTTCCTCTAAGAAGGAGCAGTTATCTGGATGTTGTGCATGATTTTAGGTTAGATTTACAGGCTACAAAAGATTTTCTGCTCTTTTTGTTGTCTTTACTGGTAAACAGAGGTCAGAAGGTCACTTCTTCTACTCTCTCCTTCTGGTTGAGAAGTGTTATTCAATTGGCTTATGAGTCAGCTGGACAGCAGCCCCCAGAGAAAATTACGGCTCACTTCACTAGGGCTGTTGCTTCCTCTTGGGCCTTTAAAAATTATGCTTCTATGGAACAGATTTGCAAGGCGGCCACTTGGTCATCATTGCATACTTTTTCCAAATTTGATGTTTTTGCCTCAGCTTAGACTTCCTTTGGGAGGAAAGTTCTTCAAGAGGTGGTGCCTTCTGTTTAGGTTCATCTGTCTTGTGTGTCCCTCCCTTCCATTCTGTGGACTCTAGCTTTGGTATTTGTTACCACTAGTAATTGAATGGATTTGTGGACTCTCCATGCCATTGGAAAGAAAACATAATTTATACTTACCTGATAAATTATTTTCTTTCCTTGCATGGAGAGTCCATGACCCGCCCTTATTTTTAAGACAGCTTTTTGTCATTTTTCTAAACCTCAGGCACCTCAATACCCTTTGTGTCTTCTCTTTCCATAATTCCTCGGCTGAATGACTGAGGATTGTGGGTAATGGGACAATACTTGAAGCTTTGCTGGGGTATTCTTTACTTCCACCTGGTGGTCAGGAGTTGAATTCCCACTAGTAATTAAATGGATTTGTGGACTCTCCATGCCAGGAAAGAAAATAATTTATCAGGTAAACATAAATTATGGGGTTTTTTTTTTGTTAAACTGAATTATTCGTTCTTCTAAAACTCTGGCAAACATGGTACCTTCCTTTTTTTCCAGGTCAATGAATTTTCCCATGCAAAGTATAGGTGGTTTTAATGCTGTTTGCCTCTTGATGAATGGATTTTAATTGTCTCACATTTAAAAACCTCACCATAACCCTCTCAACAGGTTTCAGAAGTAAATGAAGACGAATTGAAATCTACACCATAGTTAAATGGCCAATAGTAAAATCCTATATAGCACATTAGAGTGTTTTAATATTGCACTATTATGTCCATTTAAGGTCATAACGTCTTTTTTCTCACATTATGTTTATCATTTTTCATATTAAAGTTCTTCTGTCTATTAAATAGGAGCTAGATCAAACATACTGTAGGAGAATGCTCATATTCTACAGTTAACAGTGGGCAAGATTACAAGTTGTGCAGTATGGCTATACCACTTGAAAAATGGCCTTTGAGTGCATAATGGTAAGCTACTTGATATAACAAGTTGTGTGGTATGGCTGTAGCCTATACCGCAATGATACATTCCACAATCAAAGACCAGTAGTTATGGATTTTGCAAAACAAAAATATGTTACAAAGTACACTAACACCCATAAACTAACTATCAACCCCTAAACCGCCAATCCCCGCATTGCAGATACTAAAATAAACCTATTAACCCCTAATCTGCTGCCTCCCCACATTGCGACTACATAAATTAAAGTATTAACCCCTAATCTGCAATCCCCCGCATCGCTAACACCTAATCAACCTATTAACCCCTAATCCGCCATCCCCCCGCATCGCTAACACCTAATTAAACTATTAACCTCTAAACCTAACACCCCCTAAATTTAAATTAAGTTACAGCACAAAATTGCAGCAGCACCACAGGTAATCTTCAACAGAATCTCTTTATTTTCCACAAAGTGGGAGCAGGTATTAAAAGAACAACGTTTCGGGTTGCAAACCCTTAGTCATGTTCATACAAAATGTACATATCCAAGTCTCCTTAAGTACCCATAGGCAGGTAAAGCCACACCTCTTTAATTAACATTCTAATTACACAGAATTTCTTAGCTCTACTGGCCTCTAGTGGCCTACACCTATAGTAGTAAAACATTTTTTTTAATAAATAAATAAAAACACATCAACACACAAATGTTGTCAGCAAAAGATCTAATATCCAGAATAACAAAGATAGTGTTTAAGAAAAAACTTTTCATTTAACTTTCCAAACCTAATAATAATTCACTTTTTACATAAATATACTATAATCCAATTCCCTATTCATTCCATTGGGCATTAAGCAATCTAATTTATTAATCCAGAAAGCCTCTCGCTTTTTGAGGAGCAATTCTCTATCACCCCCCTCTTGGTACTTGTATATAATCTATTACTTGAAATCTCAATTGCGCAATCGTGTGGCCCTTATCTAAAAAATGATATGCAACTGGGGCATTTATATCCTTAGTTCTAATATTGGATTTGTGTTGGATAATTCTGTCCCTGACCCTTTGTGTCATCTCGTCAATATATATTAACTCACACTTAATCAGATAGATTACAAAGTTGGCATTACAGTTAAAATAACCTTTGATCCTGAATTTCTGTCCTGTGAGGGGATGAATAAACAAATCTCCTTTTTATCATGTTATTACAACTAGAACAAAACTCACAAATACATGCAATGGCACCACTTCTCATCTTCCAAGAATTCTTTTATTGCCATATAGTGGGAGCAGGTTCAGCAATAACAACATTTCGGGTTATGCACCCTTAGTCATGTTCATATCGTATGTATGCATTTATTTATGAGTTTTGATACTTTGGGATTGTTGCAGTGATCCAATGTCAGTGTGCACACACCTGAGGGTTTAGAGTGCTGGATATTGAACTGTGGTTACAACTAGAACAATTAAGGCAAGGGAAACAGCCATTATTTTCTGAGGTAATAAACCCATTTAGATTTCTTTCTACTGCCCACATTTGCTTTAATAATTATATCCCTCAAACTAGGGAGTCTAGTATAGGCTGGCATGGGAGGCTGATGAAATGCTCGCACCCCTGGATTACATTCCCTTAGGACATGCCAATGCTTCTTAACAATATTTTGTATTTTTGGACTTACGGCACTGTACTGTGAAATAAAAACCATCCTGTCAGGGTCATTCTTTTTCCATAAATTCTCATTATTAACCCTTCCTTTAGGTGTTTTTAATACTCTATCAATAACTTCCTGAATCATGTCATGGGGATAACCACGCTCCACAAATCTATTACCCATCTCTTTCAGTCTCCTAAGTGCAAGGGTTTCATCCTTTACAATACGCCTTACTCAGAGCATCTGACTGTAGGGTAGTGACTTAACAAGAGCAGGGGCATGAGCACTAGTAAAATGTAACAGGCTATTCCTATCCGTATCCTGTATAAATCTGTCTTTAACAGGGGACCATCCTTATACACTTTAGTGAAGGGTCTATCTGCCAGCGCTCAGCGTTAATGGATTCCTATTAGCTCCTAGAGACTAAGGGCCCCTAGCATGCCCTAAAAGTTAGCAACAGATATAGATTAAAGCTCGGGGAGCGCCTAATGGATGGTGAGGCAAAGGAAAAGGTAAGCTCTTACAACATATCTATTTAATATTAACAAACATATATACACAATTCAACATGGATCCATGCTATACACAAAGAAAATAAAATTAGTTAAAATTGCAGGAATGTATATATGGTACATATATGATACAAAGACTTAGTTAAAATACAAATATAAAACAGTCGGGATTATAACGATCAAAAATTTAAGAAAGTTACGTTGGGACCTATATGAGTCTCAAAGAGATAAGGTGGTCAAGATAATGAAATAGGATAAACCAGATAGGTGATTGTGCAAAAATGATATTGTGATAGTGTCCTATATTACACTTTGAGGGTGAAACATTTGAAAAAGTGAAAAAATGGTGAAATATGTATTGAAAAAAATATATATAATAAATAAAAAAATAAAGATAAAAATAAAAAAGCGTGAAAAAATGTTAGAAAAAATGCTAGAAAAGATGATTGAACTGATGAGGGTATAATCCAAACGTGCACTCTGGATCTTGAGTGGTAATCCTGTATAGTGTGAAAGTGTCTTAGTTGAATCCTCAGTGATATGAACTTATATAGTAAAAAGATTTTGGGGAAGATCCGGAGTTATCCAAAAGACCCCTCAATACATAAATCCTGAGTTCCTGTAAATGAAAAACAACAACATAGTGCAAAACTGCTATAAACAATTATGAATAATTAAAATGAAGCTCACCATAAGTTGTCAACGCATTTCAGCCCTACTTTTGGGCCGTTTTCAAGACTCATGTTAATGATCAGCGTTTTTTCCCTTGGCGGGTCCTCCTCTGGAACTCCTGAATCGGTTGCTTGCTCGACTTTGTGGTGGTGCCTCCTGCCACCCCGTCTCCTCCGGCATCTGATTCCCCAGACAATGACTCCATGGTCATTTCAGAGCTACTCACAGCTCCCTGTAATCTCCGCTCTCGTCAACGTGCAAACCCGAAAGTGATATTCCTAATACTTCCGGTTGGGTCCCGGGTCCACACTAGTGGTTTGGATGTTATTAAATATGTGATTTCAAGGAGTAAAAGATTTACAAAGGCACAACAATAGTTTATTGTTGAGCTAATGGAGATAATATTATACTGTAATTATTTTTTCTTTGAAGATACATATTATGTACAAAAACAGGGAACAGCAATGGGGTCCAACGTCGCCCCTACCTATGCCAACTTATTTATGAATGTGTTCGAGGAAAGATTTGTATATGAAAATAAACTTTTTCTTCTATGTGGCGCCACCTGGTGGAGCTACATAGATGATATTTTTGGCATTTGGTGGCTCCCTCAATCAGTTCATATTGGAATTGAATACAGCATCAAAAAGTATTACGTTCACAGTATCTTGGAGTGAAGAATCAATTCATTTTCTTGACACTAAAGTGTATAAGGATGGTCCCCTGTTAAAGACAGATTTATACAGGAAGGATACGGATAGGAATAGCCTGTTACATTTTACTAGTACTCATGAACCTGCTCTTGTTAAGTCACTACCCTACAGTCAGATGCTCTGAATAAGGCGTATTGTAAAGGATGAAACCCTTGCACTTAGGAGACTGAAAGAGATGGGTAATAGATTTGTGGAGCGTGGTTATCCCCATGACATGATTCAGGAAGTTATTTATAGAGTATTAAAAACACCTAAAGGAAGGGTTAATAATGAGAATTTACGGAAAAAGAATGACCCTGACAGGATGGTTTTTACTGCACAGTACAGTGCCGTAAGTCCAAAAATACAAAAAATTGTTAAGAAGCATTGGCATGTCCTAAGGGAATGTAATCCAGAGGTGCGAGCATTTCATCAGCCTCCCATGCCAGCCTATACTAGACTCCCTAGTTTGAGGGATAGAATTATTAAAGCAGATGTGGGCAGTAGAAATAAATCTAAACAGGGGTTTATTACCGCAGAGAATAATGGCTGTTTCCCTTGCCTTAATTGTTCTAGTTGTAACAACATGATAAAAGGAGATTTGTTTATTCATCCCCTTACAGGACAGACATTCAGGATCAAAGGTTATTTTAACTGTTATGCCAACTTTGTAATCTATCTGATTAAGTGTCCGTGTGGGTTAATATATATTGGCAGGACGACACAAAGGGTCAGGGACAGAATTATCCAACACAAATCCAATATTAGAACTAAGGATTTAAATGCCCCAGTTGCATATAATTTTTTAGATAAGGGCCACACGATTGCGCAGTTGAGATTTCAAGTAATAGATTATATACAAGTACCAAGAAGGGGGGGTGATAGAGAATTGCTCCTCAAAAAGCGAGAGGCTTTCTGGATTAATAAATTAGATTGCTTAATGCCCAATGGAATGAATAGGGAATTGGATTACAGTATATTTATGTAAAAAGTGAGTTATTAATAGGTTTGGAAAGTTAAATGAAAAGTTTTTTCTTAAACACTATCTTTGTTATTCTGGATATTAGATCTTTTGCTGACAACATTTGTGTGTTGATGTGTTTTTATTTATTTATTAAAAAAAATGTTTTACTACTATAGGTGTAGGCCACTAGAGGCCAGTAGAGCTAATAAATTCTGTGTAATTAGAATGTTAATTAAAGAGGTGTGGCTTTACCTGCCTATGGGTACTTAAGGAGACTTGGATATGTACATTTTGTATGAACATGACTAAGGGTTTGTAACCCGAAACGTTGTTCTTTTAATACCTGCTCCAACTTTGTGGAAAATAAAGAGATTCTGTTGAAGATTACCTGTGGTGCTGCTGCAGTTTTGTGCTGTATTATTTTGTGGGATTTTTGTAGTAATCCCTTGACAGTGCGCACACTTTTATGGGTTTAGAGTGCTGGATATTGAACTGTTTGTATTTAAATTAAGTTACAATATAACTACCTTACAATAAATAAAAACTTACCTGTGAAATAAAAAAAAAACTAAGCTTAAACTATATAACAAATCCTAACATTACTATTTAAAAAAAAATAAGATACCAAAAATAAAAAACCTAAATTACAAACAGCTAACATTACAAAAAATAACAAACTCTAAAATTACACAAAATAACAAAATCTAACATTACAGAAAATGACAAATTAAATTATCCAAAATTAAAAAAGATATTCCTAATCTAATACCCCCTTTTAAATTAAAAAGCCCCGCCAAAATAACAAAACCCCTAATCTATAAATAAACTACCAATAGCCCTTAAAAGGGTCCTTTGTAGGGCTTTGCCCTAAAGATACCAGCTCTTTTACCCAAAAAAACTAACATTACAACCCCCCACCCCAAAACAAAAAATCCTAACTAACAAAAAACCTAATCTACCTATTGCCAAGAAAATAGCATTTGCATGAAAATCAGCTCTTTTACATCTCATTAAAATAAAAAACCCTAATCTATAAAAAAAAGCCACCCCAAAACATAAAAAAATACCTATCACTAACCCAAAAATCGATACTCACCATTCCTAAAGTGGGGCGCTCCATCTTCATCCAGAGCGGAACCATCTTTAATCTTCATCCTGGTGGAGCAGTCATCCATCTGACAGGGAGGTCCTCTTTGTGTGATTGTGCGCCACATACTTAAACTTGAATGCAAGGTACCCCTTTTATATAGGGGTATCCTTGCATTCCTATTGGCTGAAAATTTCATATCAGCCAATAGAATGAGAGCTGCTTACATCCTATTGGCTGATCTGATCAAAGTCAAATCAGCCAATCCAATAGGATGTAAGCAGCTTTCATCCTATTGGCTGATTTGAAATTGAAGTCTGTCACCTCTGAGGTGGTGGAGAAGTTAAAGAGCAGCGTGGGTAGATTGCAGCATCCGCCGCTTAATAAATCTCCCCCTAAGGAGGGACTGAGAATGGCCAGCTAAAAGGGAAGTACTTTGTATTACTCATATTGTTACTGTAAGTGTTTACTGTAACTGTTACTGTTTTGAATTGTACAGCTTTTGTATTTGTAATATATTCAACCATGTTTATCAAATTAACAAGGCACAATTGTTGTATAAGGCAGATGTATAATAGTATTAGATATTAATAAATCTGCTGTAATTATTAAAAATAACAACAACAAAAACGTTTTAAGTATTCATTTACTAAAAAAGCATGATATAATGTATTTGTTGTACATTTTAATTTTCCATTTAAATTTAGTAATGTTATTTAATTTGAAATACTGGTCATATAAATAATGATCAACATATGTTAAACTTTTCAAATGAAATTAAGACATTCACAAAGAAATTTAGGCTCGCATGAAGTAGCAGCAATTTTAAAGGAACAGTAGACACCTAGTAATTACAAGACATTTCGGTTGTGTTGCTATAAAATCACATATCAGCAGCCAACGCCACATATCCTTGGTGAGAGACACTCACTCTTCACCTGGAGTATACGGAGCGAGGAGCTAGAACATCAGCTCCCTCACTGAGAAGCCACCAAGCAAAAGAGCAGTGGTGCGGCCCATGATCTCGGGCCGAAACACATCGGAACCATCCAGTTACCAGAATCAACAGCCGGAGGTGAGATCTGAAGGGTTGGGGGGACATCAGTCACATACCTCGCCCAGAAAACCAACAAATAGGAGAACCAGATAATGCCATCACTCTGGAACCGCGTGAGACGCCATTAGGTTGCAAAATAACCACACTGTATTTTTGATTAATTCCCCGCACCCGGTACAACCACAGGCCCCAGATAACCTCCCCACACTAGTACAGTTGTCACATAGAAAGACAGTAAACTTAAAGGCAAATCTAAGGTGGGCAAGCTATTACATATCATAGCTTGAAGCTGACCAGAATAATAAAGCAAGAGGAAAAAAGAGGCATATAATACGCATCCAAACACGCATAGCCAGGCATCAGAATATTGGGATAGAGGTATTAGCAGGGAGAACACAGAACACTTCATCTATACCCCTTATGATTAATTTCTTGCTGATCGAAGAAACATCACCTATTCCACTGCACAGGGATAAAATCCAAAGGTTACTCTCCTACTCTAAACCGGAAAACCTCCTTTACTCAAACAAAAATGAACAGAACCATAATGGAGTTAAACACTCAGGACCACCCCTGAAAACTCCCCCAACATTCTTGCCTCAGTCCACTATCATTTAATTGAACATTCATTGGTTTACAAGGAAACAACCACCAACTCTACTATTAGAACCCGCGCTTTGGTGCACAACCTCTGCATGCAAAAATATTATATGCTGTACAATAAGAAAACAGATAAAATGGCCAGGAAATAACGCCAACAAGATAAAATCTTAAACACCAGGCAGAGACACACACGTCGCCTGCAGCAACTATGGAGGTGGTAGATCCCTCACCACAAGAGTCACACCCAATAGTCTCCCAGCTATCAGCATTGTTCCTATCAAAAATAGAACAACTGCAGACAGGTCTGGGTGGTCTCACACCTGACTTCAAGGTATTCATGAGATTGTCAACTGTGGAACAAAAAGTGGCAGACACGAAGATACAACAAAGAGAAGCTACAACCAGCATCGTACAACTGCAAAGGCAGAATAAAGCCCTCCAGGAAAAGCTTGACAACCTGAAAAACAGGTCCAGGCAAAATAACATTCTAGTGGTGGGCCTCCCTGAGATAGTCCCAGGCTCAGCACTGATAGACTTTGCCAAAAGGACATTGCCAGGTCTGCTACATATCCCAGACAACGATATACCCTGCGTTGGGAAAATAACCCATAGGATAGGGCCCCAGCAGCAGAAAACAGACCAGAAAACACCACCAAGACAGATCATGATCAAATATTTAAACTTCAAAGACAAAACTAAACTCTTAAAAGCATATAGGCAAGTGACAGAGTTGACCTATGAAGACAAAAAGATCAATTTATTCAAAGACTACTCGGCTGAAGTAGCAAAGAGGCACAGAGAATTCTCTCCATATTGTAAGCAACTTTTGGAGAGGGGAGAATCTGTCTCTCTTCTATACCCAGCACGACTAAAGATGCAAACAGCACAGGGTCCAACGTTTTTCGACTCAACTAAGCAACTTCAAGCCTTCCTGAGGATACCGAACCTACGGAACTACAGTCAGAGAGAAGCAGACAGAATTCAAGAAGATGAGAGTTGAAGACGAAGACCTCAGATCTGTTTCCTGCTTTGTACAAGCCATTGCCTAAAACAGATGAACTTTCCATGCAAAGGACTGAGGACATTACTTTTATCTCTTATCTATTGTACACTGTAACAATGGAGGAAACATATCCTTTTGAAAAGGGGGGTGGGAATTTTAGCACTGCTACTATGTTTGAATTGCACTTGATTTTTATTGTTTACACTTGTATTATACTTGTTTGTTCTCTAAATACCACTACTCTGATCTATTTGTCTTTGAAATGACCAGCTTGATACTATTTAGTCTAACGAACATTTCAAGGGACCTCCCCAGGATGTCAAACTGTAAATATTCTCACTACACTACATAATCCTACAAGAAAACATTGATTGGAATCCTTGAAAACCCTCATCTATACCAGATAATATATATTGAAGATAACTACTGATCACATTGCCAAATATGGGGACACGCATAGTATCTTGGAATGTGGGGGGTATCACATCACCCATTTAAAGAAAGGCCATCCTGAAATACTTGAACTCAAAAAAGCAGATATAGCTATATTAGAAGAAACACACTTAAAACCTAATGAACATAAAAAATTAAAGCAAGGATGGGTGGGGGAGGTGGTCTACACCAAATACAAATGCAAGAGGGCTGGGGGAGTCGCCTTTCTCTTCAGGAAAAATCTGAACTATAAAGTGACCCAGACCATTCTTGATCCACAAGGAAGGTACATTCTGCTTAAAATTACATTGGACGGCTGTCCGTTAGTCTTGGGGGGGTTTATGGACTCCACACACACAAGGGGGACTTTTGGAGCTCCCTCAGAACCCACCTTTTGTGAATGGCAGATATTCCGATAATCCTGGGAGGGGATTACAATATAGCACCACAGACCCCAGCTGATAGATATAAAAACCCCAACTTAACACAAACTAGAGCTAGCAAAAATACTAATGTGAGAAGAGATTCCATAATACTGACCAAATTTAAAAAAGCCCTTTCCCTATCAGATATATGGTGAGACAGAAATCCAGAATCAATAAATTACACATGCATCACTCCGGCAAAAGACACGCTGTCCCGTATAGACTTCTTTTTGTTCTCACATACCCTGAATCCCAGAGTCTCAGACGATAAAATTGACAACCCAGTCCTCTCAGATCATGCCCCAATCACAATCAACATCAAACTAGGATGCACAAGGCCTTCTCAAAATGTCTGGTCCTTTCCCAAATATCTAGCCCTCGGTGCTAACTTTAGAAAACATTTGGTAGGAGAGTGGCTAGTTTACAGCTCGCTAAATAAACAACATATCAATAACCCCATTCTCTATTGGGAAGCGGACAAGACAGTACTCAGAGGAGTAGCAACCTCACATATCATAGGCATAAAAAAAGAGGAGAAACCTTAGGAAAGAGCTTCTGCTAAAACAAATTTTAAATGCAAGGAACAAATATGTCCGCCATCCCACTAGAAAAAACAGATAATAAAATAAATGTGATAATAGTGAACTAGCAGTTCATAAGATTAATTAGAAGGATATGTTCACTTCTTAGAGAATCTTCTGCAATCGATGTCTTCCACTTTGTTCTCAGAAGAAATGAGAAGAGAAGCACAACATAGCGTAATTCTGTAACACACTTGAAGTGACTGATGAATTTGTCAACGAGTAATTACTCACATTTGGTGGAGCCAATCCAAGCCCAGGGTCATGCACACACCTACTTTATACTGGTAGATAAACAGTATAGATAAACAGTGTCTCACACGAAGATATGTAAAAATATAATTTATTTAAAAACATAAAACGCAAAAACATAAAACGTCACAAATGCACAACCAACACCGTATGTTGAGGACTAACGAGTGACAATGCAATGATTATCACTCTAAGGAGCAAACCTTTATGCTGGTACATTTATTTAAAAAAAAAAGATGCAAATGTAAAGAAATCAAAGCACAAAGGGACAAATTCCTGTCGCAAAATGCGGCTAAAAACAGCAGCTCACACTAGATTCTATTGTCATGGAAACAAAACAGGTAGACTATTGGCCAGACTGACAAAGTTGACTAAAAGCTCAAACACAATAACAGCCATCAGAAATGACAGTAAATTATATACAGACACCGCCGATATCCAACAAGTGTTCAGACAATACTTCTCAGGACTATATAAAAACCAAGAGGTGGAACCTGAGAACATAACTAGATTTTGGAACACCCTCACATTACCAACCCTTTGAGCTGACCAACAGGGACTATTGAATGCCCTGATAGAACCCCAAGAGATAATCAAAGCCATTAGTAACCCCCTATTAGAAAAAACCCTAGGACCAGATTGACTTCTGGGGGAATTTTATAAAATACTGCAAAATGAGATAGCGGATACATTCTCGAGAGTATTTAATGGTATAATGAAGGGTGAGCTCAGCCTGTCTCAAAGATTCACAGAGTCGAACATTTGTCTAATGCCAAGCAGATAGAGACCATTTAAACCCAGCATCATATGTCCAATTTCCTTAATAAACTCAAATTAAAAACTGTTAGGTAAAATTTTAGCCAATAGAAGACTAGCCCCGATTCTCTCAGACCTAATCCAAAAAGACCAAACTGGCTTTGTCAGGGGTAGAACAGCTGTCACTAATATTCATAATTTTTTGCTAACCCATTACTGGAATGAAAGGAAAATAGGGAAAGTAGCTGATAATGGAGAGGCATGCGCCCTACTTGTAGATGCAGAAAAAGACTTTTGATAAGGTACTTTGGGACCACTTATTTTTCACCCTCATACAGTTTGGGATTACAGGGGACTTCCTAGAAACACTTAAAACCTTATACTCTGCACTACAAGCTGCAATTGTAATCAATGGTGCTCCATCCCAACCCTTCGCCCTTGAAAGAGGTACAAGGCAGGGCTGGCCACTCTCCCCTCACTCCTATTTGACCTAGTGCTAGAACCACTGGCATAAAAAAATTAGGCTAGCAATAGAAGAACTCACAATTGGAGACAAAACAATGCATCTATCACTCTTTGCTGACGATATGGTCCAATATGTGCAAAATACCAGAACAAATGTACTCAAAATTATGGAGATTATAACAGAATTCGGCCACATATCAGGTTATAAAATCAACACGGATAAAACTGAATTCATTTGGATGACCCACACTACTGACCTATCTGACTTACATTACAATTTCAAACGGGTAGGAAAAACCTTTAAATATCTG
Source organism: Bombina bombina (assembly GCF_027579735.1). Lineage (NCBI taxonomy): Eukaryota > Metazoa > Chordata > Amphibia > Anura > Bombinatoridae > Bombina > Bombina bombina. The sequence continues at coordinate 353,035,695 of NC_069501.1, forward strand.
GGAATTAAACTCTCGCTAGATCCAAATGACTGGTATAATGCTAATTACACACCACTAAAGAAAGAAGCACTAGATTTGACATCCCACTGGGAGAAACTCCCACTTTCCATATCCAGTAGAATAGGATTGGTGAAAATTATTTTCCCAAAAATCCTATACATCCTATAAATGTTACCACAAACCATACACAAAGCAGATATAACATTTTGGAATTCACTGATATTCTCTTTCGTTTGGGCTAAGAAAAAACATAGAATTAAATCAAACAGAATGACGAGCTCAACCGAATCTGGAGGTATGACAGTACTAAATATTAGGCTCTACAGCTGGGCAGCCCAGGCAAAGGGGGATATTTATCAAAGCCTCAACAGCAAATATGCCGGAGTTCCACAGTGTAATTGTTACAAGATTGATCCGACCTAGTTATCAAAGCCTACAGATCGGCAAATGTTGAAATTTGTGACGTAACATACGATCCGCCGGTGTCTCTATCCGACGCAGATCGATGCTTACGTCATTACAGATGTTCCGAATACACATTCGGCTCTATATGACACCTTTTCACAGTTATCAAACTTTTAATAGGTACGCTTGCGGCTATTCCGGCCCAGCGTACCTGGTTTTCAATCCACCACCATGGAGGCCGTGGATGTCATAGAAATCAATGGGAGTATCAAAGCAGCAAAAGCTTATGTTCGATGCTGCCAGATATCCCATTGATTTATATGGTTTAAAACATGTTACGTTTACACCTAACACCCTATCATAAACCCTGAGTCTAAACACCCCTAATCTGCTGCCCCTGACATCGCCGGCACCTAAATAAAAGTTATTAACCCCTGTTCCGCAACTCCTTGACACCGCCGCCAATAAATAAATTTATTAACCCCTAAACCTCTGGCCTCCCACATCACCACCACTAACTAAACCTATTAACCCCTAAACTGTCAGCCCCCCACATAGCAAAAAACTAAATTAAGCTATTAACCCCTAAACCTAACAACCCCCTAACTTTAAATTAATATTACAACATCCCTATCTTTAAATAAATAAAAACTTACCTGTAGAATTAACAAACTAATTTTAAACTATTAATAAACCTACCCTAACTATTATCCTACAATTAAATTAAACTACCAATTAAATAAACTAAATAACATATTAAAAAAAACCTAACCCTACTCAAATTATTTAAATATACTATTAAACATTATTACAAATTACTAAGTTACAAAAAACAAACAAACAAATAAACACTAAATAACGAAAAAAATTACGAAAAACAAAAAAACACATTATCAAAAATAAAAAAAGAATTACACCTAATCTAATAGCCCTATCAAAATAAAAAAGCCCCCCCAAAATAAAAAACCCTATCCTACAATAAACTACCAATGGCCCTTAAAAGGGCCTTTTGTGGGGCATTGCCCCAAAGATATCAGCTCTTTTACCTGTAAATAAATACAAAGACCCCCCCAACAGTAAAACCCACCACCCAACCAACCAACCCCCCAAATAAAAAAAAACTATCTAAAATAACCTAAGCTCCCCATTGCCCTGAAAAGGGCATTTGTATGGGCATTGCCCTTAAAAGGGCATTTTAGCCCAGACCCTAATCTAGAAATAAAACCCACCCAAAACCCCTTAAAAAAACCTAACACTAACCCCTGACGATCCACTTATATTTCTTGAAGTCACGCTTGAAGGATCCATCCGGAGTGGGAGAAGTCATCATCCAGGTGGCAAGAAGTCTTCATCCAGACGGCTCCTTCCATCTTCATCCAGCCGGTGAAGTCCTCATCCAGTCGGCAAGAAGTCTTCATCCAGATGGCATCTTCTATCTTCATCCATCCGGCGTGGAGCGGGTACATCCTGGAGACATCCAGTGTGGAGCATCCTCTTCATACGGTTGCCACCGTAAACTGGAACTTCAATGCAAGTGATGTCATCCAAGATGGCGTCCCTTGCATTCCTATTGGCTGAAAGATTTCAATCAGCCAATAGGATTAGAGCTGCTAAAATCCTATTGGCTGTTCCAATCAGCCAATAGGATGGAAGAGGCCGCCCGGATGAAGACTTCTTGCCGCCTGGATGATGACTTCTCTGGCTCCGGATGGATCCTTCAAGCAGGACTTCTAGAACTGTAAGTGGATCGTCAGGGGTTAGTGTTAGGTTTTTTTAAGGGTTTTTTGGGTGGGTTTTATTTTTAGATAAGGGTCTGGGCATGTAAAAGAGCTAAATGCCCTTTTAAGGGCAATGCTCATACAAATGCCCTTTTCAGGGCAATGGGGAGCTTAGGTTATTTTAGATAGTTTTTTTACTGTTTTACTGTTGGGGGTGTTTGTATTTTTTATACAGGTAAAAAAGGTGATATCTTTGGGGCAATGCCCCACAAAAGGCCCTTTTAAGGGCCATTGGTAGTTTATTGTAGGCTAGGGTTTTTTTTTTATTTTGGGGGGCTTTTTTATTTTGATAGGGCTAATAGATTAGGTGTAATTCTTTTTTATTTTGTGTTTTTTTATTTTTCGTAATTTAGTGTTTGTTTTTGTAACTTAGTGTTTGTTTTTTTCTGTAATTTAGTCATTTGTAATAATGTTTAATAGTATATTTAAATAATTTGAGTATGGTTAGGTTTCTTTAATATGTAATTTAATTTATTTAATTGGTAATTTAATTTAATTGTAGGATAATAGTTAGGGTAGGTTAATTAATAGTTTAAATTAGTTTATTTCAATTCTACAGGTAAGTTTAAATTTATTTGAAGATAGGGATGTTGTAATTTCATTTTAAAGTTAGCGGGTTGTTAGGTTTAGGGGTTAATAGCTTAATTTAGTTTATGGCGATGTGGGGGACTGCCAGTTTAGGGGTTAATAGGTTTAGTTAGTGGTAGTGATGTAGGAGGCCAGAGGTTTAGGGGTTAATAGGTTTATTTAGTGGCGGAGGTGTCGGGGAGCGGTGGGATATGGGTTAATAACTTTATTTAGGTTGCGGCGGGGTCAGGGGGCGGTGGGATAGGGGTTAAACATTTTAGTATAGTGGCAGCATTTAGTTACAGGGTAAAAATAAAGTTGGGAAAAAGCCGAATAGACGCAAGATAGATGATTGTTAGTTAACAACAGCCCCGTACTTGGTGCGCGTCTTTTTGCCGGCTTTTTTATAAATAAGGAGAGCGTATTGAGATACAATGCTGCGATGTTAGGCAAGCGTATTGGTGCAGGCGAATACAACAAAGTTGAGGTTTTATATATATAAGAGGTGTGACCTGGTCACACAAGGGGCGCTGCTGGTTAAATAGTGTAGAATTAACACGTCAATAATAAGCAATGTAAACCAAACAGAAAAAAAACTTGTATGCAAATTAAAATTATTCTTACAGCACCATTGACATATAGAACAAAAAGTAATGTCCTTGATAAGGTATAAGCTGTTTTTCAAGTGATGGCTGCCTCATCCTCACTGGCAGGTCCAGGTGAAACTATGCAAAAAGGAAAAGAACAGAGGGGCACCTCATGTGATGTATCGTCAGATGTAAATACAATGAATTCAACAGAAAGTCAAATGGGTACTCACATACTCCAAGAACACATTGATATGTTGGTAGGGACAGGCTGCAGATTAATATAGGTGTGACAGCTCACCCATTCAGTCAAGCTCTCAATGATGTGGTGATACTCCAAAAGCACACCAATGTGCTGGTAGGGTTGCTGGAGAAGTGGAGAAAGTTGTTGCTATCCACTTCTTTGAAATAGGTGGAAGACACAACATCCCCCACATTATCCCATCCAAGACGAACATCTAAGAACTCAATCTGTTCTATCTGTATATTGTAAGTGAGAGACCCATATTATTGGAGTTTAGATGATTGGCAAAGGCAGTGGCATCTTCTTTGGACCCATCCCAAATAATGGTCTACTTGCCACAACCTGTGTGTTGTTGTATTTTATTTTTGTGTTTTTAATTAAATTACTTTTTTTAATCATCTGCGAGTGGATCACTCTACCTACTTTCTGCCTGACTTCTTATATAAGAGGTAACTCTAACATTTGGTGCAAGTTGACTTTGAAAATTGCACCCATTACCTCACAGCATCTGAGATTGTGCCTTGAGGTGAGCTGCCACACCTGCCTAAATCTGCAGCCTGTCCCTACCAGCACATTGGTGTGCTTTTGGAGTATCACCACATCATTGAGAGCGTGACTGAATGGGTGAGCTGTCACACCTATATTAATCTGCAGCCTGTCCCTACCAACACATCAGTGTTTTCTTGGAATATGTGAGTACCCATTTGACTTTCTGTTGAATTCATTGTATTTACATCTGACGATACATCACATGAGGCACCCCTCTGTTCTTTTCCTTTTTACAAAGTTGAGGTTTTTATAAAATATCCCCCAAAGTATGTCTTGGACTGGCTGACAGTTGGGGATCACTTCACCATTCCAGATTTAGAACAACAAATAGTGGAACCATGGTCGCTAGCCATGCTACCACACTTAAAAGCAGCAAGCATAGAAAGACTTTTGACACAGTACCCCCTAATGCAGCAGCACTCTATGCATGGAGGAAGATTTGTCGTAAACTCAAGATTAATTATGAAATAACCAAATTTATTCCCCTACAAGGCAATCCCAATTTCATTCCAGGGATCACCACACAGACGTTCAGGGAATGGAAAAGTTCAGGGATAAATACAGTCTCAAAACTACTAGAGGGGAATGGAGAAATGATATGCACTTTTTTACAATTACAGACAAAATACGCTTTACCGCGCAAGCATAGTTTTGCATATTTACAAGCGAAACACTACATAACAGCCCATAAAAAAGCAAAAGATTTCTCTAGCAATGATAACACCATCAATCAGCTATGCAACCTGTATACACAAGGAATTAAATCCATATCCCCGGTATATAAATCATTGATAGCCCCTTACAATGAAGTTACCTTACGACACATTAGTGAGAGATGGTCAGAGATACTAGACACAGAGATCTCGACAACAAAGCATCCAGAGTACGACATGCTAGACTTTCTATGGACCTTAGAGAGGCTCATACCAGGTTAATAGAAACAGCATATATCACACCTAAATTATATAGGAACTGGGAAACAGAGTTGAGGGGTAACTCCCCAAAATGCTCAAAACCCAAAGCAGATCTACTCCACATGCTATGGAACTGTCCTAAATTGCACAAATTTTGGGGAATGGTAAATCACTGGTTGAAGACTATAGATATTCTGATCTCTACTTTTACACCACATACAGTCCTATTTTTGAGTTGTCAAAACCTTAATAAAGCAAACACACTATTCACGCATAACGTTATTCTACCGGCAATGAAAACTGTGCTCAGAAACTGTTTGAAAGGCGAAACCCCTACCCTAACCCAATTTAAAAGAGAAATCCATTAACAATGAGGAACATTCAGACAAGAGCAAACTACTTTATGAAAAAAATGGGAACCTTTCTTGCAGACACTAGATTATTCTCAACAAATCACATATTGTATCCCATCAGAAACACAGACTACATATTAAATGCCCAATTGATGGGAGAATGGCAGCTCAATTATGAGGGTAACATCCACTAACCTAATCTTACTGCTTAAGAACATAGGACAGGCAGCTGACACCCTGGGGACCCAGCATGAGACTTTGGAATGACAATCAGTTTAGTTATATTGTATAAATTAAAATTTAAGGACATACATGACCACAGAATTACTATGAAAGATGTTCGATAGTAATATTTTACGTCTGTTCTCTTATTGGTACATTGAGTTAACAATCGGCCAGATTACGAGTTTTGCGTTATGAGCGACTCATGATAACTTGCAAGTTATTGCCACTGCTCACCTCCCTATAGCGCTGTCATTACAGGTTTGCAAAAAATCGGCATTAGAAGGCAATATTGCAACGTTGAGCAAAATTGAGCACCATACTGCACTCAAGTGCTGCTTTAAGCTGGTTTTACGTGCTCGTGCACAATTTCCCCATAGACATCAACACCTGCAATAGAGGAGCGTAAAGCTCCGTAACGCAGCCCCATTGATTCCTATAGGAAAGAAAAGTTATGTTTACACCTAACAACCTAACATAAACCCTGAGTCTAAACACCCCTAATCTGCTGCCTCTGACATCGCCGACACCTACATTACACTTATTAACCCCTAATCTTCCGCCCCAACATCGCCGCCACCTACATAAATTTATTAACCCCTAATCTGCTGCCCCCAACATCACCGCCACCTACATTACACTTATTAACCCCTAATCTACTGCCCCAATGTCGTTGCTACCTACCTACACTTATTAACCCCTAATCTCCTGCCCCTAACATCTCCGCCACTATACTAAGGTTATTAACCCCTAAACCTAACCCTAAGTCTAACCCTAACCCTAACACCCACTAACTTTAATATAATTAAAATAAATCTAAATAAAAATAACTATCATTACCTAACTAATCCTATTTAAAACTAAATACTTACCTATAAAATAAACCCTAAGCTAGCTACAATATAACTAATAGTTACATTGTATCTATATGATTGGAAAAGCCAATAGAATGCAAGCTCAATCCTATTGGCTGATTGGATCAGCCAATAGGATTGAAGCTCAATCCTATTGGCTGATTGCATCCGCCAATAGAATTTTTTCACCTTTAATTCCGATTGGCTGATAGAATTATATCAGCTAATCAGAATTTAAGGGACACCATCTTGCATGACGTAATTTAAAGGAGCCTTCAGTGTACGGCTGGGACCGTATGAAGAAGATTCTCCATGCCGAATGTCTTGAAGATGGAGCAGCTCCACGTTGGAAGGATGAAGATAGAAAATGCCGTCTGGATGAAGACTTCTGCCCGTCTGGAGGACGACTTCTTTCCGCTTGGATGAAGACTTCTCCCGGCTTCGTTGAGGACTTTTTGCCGCTTGGATGAAGACTTCTCCCGGCTTCATTGAGGATGGATGTCCGGTCTTCAAAAACTGTAAGTGGATCTTCGGGGGTTAGTGTTAGGTTTTTTAAGGGTTTATTGGGTGGGTTTTATTTTTAGATAAGGGTTTGGGCCTAAAAAGAGCTAAATGTCCTTTTAAAGGCAATGCCCATTCAAATGCCCTTTTCAGGGCAATGGAGAGCTTAGGTTTTTTAGATAGGATTTTATTTGGGGGGTTTGGTTGTAAGGGTGGTGGGTTTTACTGTTAGGGGCTGTTTGTATTTTTTTTTACAGGTAAAAGAGCTGATTTCTTTGGGGCAATGCCCCGCAAAAGGCCCTTTTAAGGGCTATTGGCAGTTTAGTTTAGGCTTGTGGGTTTTTTTATTTGGGGGGGGGGGGGGGGGGGTTTAATAGGGCTATTAGATTAGGTGTAATAAGTTTAAATATTTGATCATTTCTTTTTTATTTTGTGTAATTTAGCTTTTGTTTTTTTTTGTAATTTAGTTAATTGTATTTAATTAATGTAATTGATTTAATTGTAGTGTAAGGTTAGGTGTTAGTGTAAGACAGGTTAGGTTTTATTTTACAGGTAAATTTGTATTTTATTTTACAGGTAAATTTGTATTTATTTTAACTAGGTAGCTAGTAAATAGTTAATAACTATTTACTAACTAGTCTACCTAGTTAAAATAAATACAAACTTACCTGTGTAATAAAAATAAAACCTAAGATAGATATAATGTAACTATTAGTTATATTGTAGCTAGCTTAGGTTTTATTTTACAGGTAAGTATTTAGTTTTAAATAGGAATTATTTAGGTAGTAAGTAATTGTAACTTTTATTTGGAATGATTTAAATTATGTTAAAGTTAGTGTGTGTTAGGGTTAGGGTTAGACTTAGGGTTAAGTTTAGTGGTTAATAACTTTAGTATAGTGGCGGCGATTTGGGGGGCATCAGATTAGGTGTTAATAACAGTAATGTAGGTTGCGGCGATGTTAGGGACAGCAGATTAGGGGTTAATAATATTTAACTAGTGTTTGGGATGCGGGAGTGCGGCGGTTTAGGGGTTAATATGTTTATTATACTGGCAGCAATGTCCGGAGCGGCAGATTAAGGGTTAATAATTTTATTTTAGTGTTTGCAATGCGGGAGGGCCTCGGTTTAGGGGTTAATAGGTAGTTTATGGGTGTTTGTGTACTTTTTAGCAGTTTAGTTATGAGTTTTATGCTACAGCTCTGTAACATAAAAGCCATAAATACTGACTTTCAGTTTATGGTACGGATCTTGATGGTATAGGCTGTACCGCTTACTTTTTGGCCGGACAGGCAAACTCGTAATAATTGCGCTATGGAAGTCCCATTGAAAGCTGCAGTAGTTACGTTGCGTTACGGTAAAAAAAGTGTGCGGTACAGATATACCTGCAAGACTCATAATACCAGCGGTAGTGAAAAAGAGCCATAACGCTGCTTTTTCACCATAACGCAAAACTCGTAATCTAGCCGAATGTTATTGGAACAATAACTTACACTACTCTTTTTGTATCGTATTTAACAGTTGTATGTCCTTTGCATAAATAAAGAATAATAAAAATAAAATCACAAATCAGCAAAGTCTGAGGCCTCGATATTCAAACCATTGTCAGGCCGACAAGAAATAGCCGACTTGGGTTTGCTAGGCTCTCAATTTGTTGGTCTGATTATATATTCTAAAAAGTGTGCTGAACCTCATAGTGCTGACGAGTGCAAAATTGTCTCCCATATGATATAACGGTGTATACAACTTCAGCAAAAGTCTGCCGACATTACCAGTGAGCTGCAATGTAGGCGGTGGGGGGGCTGTCTTTAAAGCGTATTTACACAAAATAAACTGTGCATTCTATAGATATAGATATATATATTAATATCTATATAGAACACATTTGTTACAGTGCGATCACAATATTATAAGTAAAACAAGATCGCTCAATCGTGATTGCAATATTGTGAAATATGAATACTGAAGTATGTATAGAAACAAGTAAATAAACTGGTTAAAACACTTCCCTTGATAGAGATCGCTGCCATCCCCGGTCCTCCTTAACTGTGTATAGAGTAGCAGATACAGATATGGTAGCACTGTGTCTCTTAGGAATTAAGCTGAATATCTTTCTTTGCTTTTCCTGTCAGATCAGATCTCTTTAACCTCCAAAATAAAATAGCCCAGAATAGAGTAATAACATCACAAAAAGAGTCACACCAATGGAAGATACTCACAGGATTTAAAATGAAGATCAACTTTATTACCGGAATCACCAACAAGACATTGATGGGATACAGCTTAATAAAAAGTTTTATTTAAAACCAAAAATGAAAGGGTCAGAAAAGTGTGTTTTTTAAAAACTAGTACTTCGTCTGTAAGCTGCATGCATAATACTTCCTGATTGTAAATTTTTTTAAATAATAATCCTTACCATACTTTGTTGATTTTGAAGAAGCCGCTTCATTCTGCGGTCTAGAAATAGCTGACAGCCCGGGAAAAAGTAACTGAAATAGGTCCAAGCAATCGACCAATCATATTGTTTATTTTAATTACTGAAATGAATATTCAATAAGGCAGTGCGCAATCCCATTCGCATGCGCATTAATGTTACTACATACACGCATGTCTCATCAGTGTGAAGTGTGTGTCAAAGTGATTGTGATTGCGTATTTCACAGAGCAAGTCTACAAGTGCTCATAGTGTATATCATTCTATATATCGAATTCTATAAGACAAAAATAGAAGAGGCAACCCTTTGGTGTAATATCTCAAAAACAATGCAATAGCGTGTAGCAGCAGTAGAAAAGGTACTCACAAACGGAGATGCACATCCAGTGCAATACAACATGGACGAGGCTTCAGAGCCGCTTGGCTGACTCAAACAATCCAACAGAACAGCTGGACCACGAAGGGGCTCGTCTCCCGTGATGTCACAGCTTCCGGTACCAGCAAAAGGAACACGGCCAGTGGAGTAGTAGCACTTACAATAAGTCTAGAGAGTAGGAGTAGTCCAGTTTCTCTGCAGAATAGTTATTCTCATATTACAGTGAATTGAGTAATTGATGCTTAAGTTTACAACTTCCTGCCAAGCCTCCAAGGTTTGAAACCAATTATCAGAATGATGTTGGTAAGTGTGAAGATGTTTTAACTATTGAGAGCTAATTTAAAGTGAAAAGATATACACTTGGGAGCCCGCATCACATAGAATTATTGTAAGTGCTACTACTCAATATATTTTTTGATCCACTGTTGTCGAGAGAGCTGCCTGCCTGTCACATTTTGTTTCGCTGTTGAAGGACGACCTATGGACTTTTTCACACATTTTATGCTCATATGAGTATTGGTTAAATATATGTGCAGTGTTTATAGTTTGTATTTTCTATTTTCTGTCAATTTGACTTGATTTGAATTGATCTGTTTGTATTTTCGCCTTATTGGGGGTGATAATTTGGAAAACCTCTCACACAATATTTTGTCTTGTATTGTGGTTCACCATCTATATCATTCTATGCCTGTTAAACGGTTGAAAGAGAATTATGGAAACCAATATGGCTGCGCACGCTCCTGAGGGCTATATGTAGAGCCATCCATGAATGGCTTTGCATAATTAGGTAAACGGAGGGAGTGCAAACATGGACATTTTTGCAAGGAATTTATTATATTAAAATAAAAAAATAAAAAAAACATATATTTAAGAAATGCAATATCACTATGTGTTTGTTTAAACCGTTAAGTTTTGTTCTGAAAGTTTACTGTCCCTTTAAAAGCTCTACGAGTTTCAGCAATTATATTACCTTTATCAAGAGCAAATCAAGAGCATGTAAGGTTAGCTGTGATAGTCTAGCACTAAAACATTGTAATATATAGCGTTTTAACCCTCCCTACCCGCCTCTTAACACACCCACTTCACAGGTGTTGTGAGGTGATTTACATCAGGGTAGTGCTATCTTTTTGCTACGATGGGACCCATTAAGTGAAAAACAAGTTAATAAAGATCAAATTGCATCGCTTCACTTCATATAAAACATTGTTTCTATTTTGAACAATAATATAATTTTGTAGCAAATAATGGCTTATAATCTTCATTAGTGTCAGATCTATACATTCAAGTTTTTAACAAATATTTAGCGCTATAATCATGTAGTACATTAAACAAAACAGCATCGGATTATGTTGATATCAATCATAAGATTTTTACATCAAATTCACGATCAAATACAATATAAAATATATACGTACAATAAACCAATGATAAAGCACTGTAAAAACACTGCGGTCATGTGACCATATCAACCAGTCATTCTCAACTTGCAGACAAGTTCTCTAACAAGTAGTGTGAACCGTGAAGTTCCCAAACAGGTACGTCATAGCAACCGGTCACGCGACCCTCTCCACATGATCATTGCAAACCAATCAATGCTGAAGATGTGAAAAGACCGTGTTAGTGGATCGATATTAAACCATTTTTCAAAGTATTGTCTCTTGTAAAACCACAGGGATGTGTTCATATTAACCATACATAAAATTATAGACTGAAAATACATAAAATGAAGCATTAGTAACATATAAAGCAATAGTGAACTTATTATTATTCATATGCGCAACAAAAGTGGATTCTAGTATACTTTTCCATTTTACTTTTATATAGGTGAGATAGAATCTATATTTTGATTTATTCAATATTATATTATTTTATAGTTAAAGTTAGTTTATTAGTGTCATTATTTTATATATGAGTGAAAAAAGGAAGATAATCAAATAATATCACAGCAGTGGTAGAAATCAATGAGTAAATTTCCCAAAGTGGTGAAAACTATTAAAATAAAAATATGATATTAAAAACGATTAAAAACACAAGAGAGCGAGATACTATCAATTATAGGATATAAAATACTGATGACATAGTTTATACATTTATTTCCTCATTCTAGTATCATCATGGCACAGTATTAGAATTCAGCCACAGTAGGTTAAAACAGTAAATATGTACACAAAATGTGTTACAATGTGTAGTGTAACTACTAAACTATAAATTGTAACAATCCCACCAGAGTTGTTGTTATTATAAAACGTACTTATAAACGGGTAGAGAAATGTATCTCTATCCCTGTAGAACAAGCTGGTTTTTATTCAGTAAGATGTGTAACACAACTGGGTATAATAACTGGCTAGGAGTAATGACATGCGTAAAGGAATAAAACACGCTTTGCAAAGAATTTTGATGTTAAGTCCTAGTGGTTAAAGAAGGACTTAACGTAATGGCAGAAGCGCTAATAAACTGTCATGGCAAATATCAAGCTCTCCACCCCAGTGCTCACTCCTATAGAAATAACATTAAACGGGTAGTTGTAAAATTAATAGTAGCTGAAAAACGGTTAGTATAATAGAATGGAATCTCGCTGCTATTGCAAGTTAAAAATGGAACCCCATGATTCCCACTCCCCCTGACATGTTTCGCCCAAAGGCGTTTTCAAAGTTGTGTGGTCCGAAAGTACTATTTCTTTTATGTTAGCCACAACCTCCAGGCTAGTGACTAAGAGATTAAAAAAGCATCAGTTCTGGACACACGTGTATATGACACACGTGTACGTTCTGTTATCCGGATCTTGTATTCTCCATAAATCCTTCATTTTTAATACATGACAGAAATTATTTAATAGCTTAGCTTCCTGTTTACTGTTTCTGTTTAATGAGGGTTTTAGTCTATCCAGTGATGGATGCATCACCATTTAAATCGGCTGCTATTATTAAGTTTTTTTAACAAAATTGGACCAGTTTAACTTGGAGGTTGTCCCAGAAAACTTTATCTAATTTATTAGATTCATACACATTGCATATTACTAATGGGACTCCCTCCACCTCTAGCTGTATTATAATATAATATATATTTCTTCTTTATCCAAGTCACTAGATAAGATCTTAAAATTTACTTTTTTTGTTAAATAAAATAGCTACCCCTTTTCTCCTGTTTAAACATGGAGTTGCTATTTCTTCACCCACCCAACCTATTTTTAATTTATCCAATTATTTCTCTTTCAGGTGGGTTTCTTGCAGTAGCACAATGTCAGGTTTATATTGCCTAAGGCTTTTTAAAATATTTTTCCTTTTAGAGGGAGAGATGATCCCACCCACATTCCAAGAAACTAATTAAATTTGTTCTATCATTACTGCCACCAATATAAGGGATACTCTTTAGTAAGGTGGGGTTGGGAGAGAACAAAAAGAAAAAGAAGAGAGGGAGGGAGTTACCCCCCTTAACTCCTAAAATAAGTTTATATACCAGAAGTGATAAATCCATTCCATAAAACTCTTTCTTAATATAGAACATAAAAATGATCTCATATGTGAATCCAAATCTAACATTTGATCTGATCTACCCTATTTAACTTATGATTCTGAGCAGTTCTTATTTGCGAAGTCTATCGCCTCCTCAGGATTATTCAGTAGAATGATACCATCTCTGGCTGTAACCTTAATTTTGGCAGGGTATATAATTGTTGCCTTAAGCCCAGCTTTAATTAGCCTTGTACATATAGGTGCCATCTCACTTCTCTTCTGAGATGTTTCTACTGAAAAATCTTGAAACAATAGAATGGTCTTATCTTTTATTGTGACAAAGGGATTTTCTGTCTGTACTGTCTCATTGGCCCCTATTTATCAAGGTCTGTCGGACCTGATCCGACAGTGCGGATCAGGTCCGACAGACCTCGCTGAATACGGCGAGCAATACGCTCGCCGTATTCAGCATTGCACCAGCAGCTCACAAGAGCTGCTGGTGCAACGCCGCCCCCTGCAGACTCGCGGACAATCGGCTGCCAACAGGGGGGTGTCAATCAACCCGATTGTACTCGATCGGGTTGATTTCCGGTGATGTCTGTCCACCTGCTCAGAGCAGGCGGACAGGTTATGAAGCAGTGGTCTTTGTAACCGCTGCTTCATAACTGCTGTTTCTGGCGAGCCTGCAGGCTCGCCAGAAACACGGGGCATCAAGCTCCATACGGAGCTTGATAAATATACCCCAATATTTTAACTTTATATTGGTAGTTCAGATATTTAACTATTATGGGTCTACCTTTGCATTTCTATCTGAGAATTGCCTTATGGTTCCTATCCTATGTGCTCTTTCTATTGGGATTGTTTGATGCAGCATTTGAATTCAAAGATTTAGAGGTAACTCAGATGAGGCAAATTTTATCTGATCTTGGAATTCTGATGTTTCAGGGACACCAATAATTCTTATATTATTTTGACGAGAGCAGTCTTCCAGTTCGTCCTATCTATTTTGCATCAGTTTAATATGGGAAGACTGCTCTTGATTTTTTGATCTTGTTGGAAAATAACATCTTCTAGATCTGATATTCTCTGTTCCACTTCATCCAGTCTATTTGCAAATTGTGTAACTTCACTAGATAGTACTCCTCCTAGATCCTTTCTTATTTGTTCAAACTATGGTAGCATACGATCTGATATTTTTTAACTATGTCTCGTGACAATGAGTTTTGCAATATCATAGTAGGAGAGGTAGTTGTAGCTTCAATCAAATTATCGTTACTACTCATAAAAAATGTTTCTCTTGCTTGCGACGGCATGGCAGGTGATTTAACTTTATTGTGTGTAATAAATGTATCCATAAGTGAGCAAACGACAGATAAATGACCGGCCATCCAACATAGAGGAGGAAAGGGAAAAAAAACAAAAAGAAAGAAAAATAAAATAAACGAGTGAGATAAGGACCCTATCCTACTCAATTTCCTTTCTGTTGTAACCTTTCTCCATAAACCTATGTTGAATGAATTGAGATTGATGTATATAGTTATCAATGCTGCTGCAATTACGTTTAATTCTATGAATTTTACTTTTGGGTATTGATCTTTGCCAATTTGGGTGATATGGCAACTATTTTTGTTTATATAGGTATTTGCATCCCACAGTTTGAAAAACATTTTAGTAGTTATTCTGTTTTCCACACTATGGATCACAAGATCCAAAAAGATTATTTAAGAAGCATTGTTGGTTGGAGTGAATTTTAATGCTAAATTATTATTATTCACAAATGCAAAATCGCAGTCACAATACTGTGAAATATGAATATTGCAACCACTAAATCGCAATCTTAAAATAAGTAGAAAAAGACACCTAATGACACAATAGAAGATAAGTACAATCACACATACAGTTCACATATACTGTATATTCTAACATTATCCTATACAATACATATACATTAAACAATGTACTGTATATGTTTACAGTTTACTATACATATACATTAAAAAATGTATATACCAACAATCCGCCGGCTCCTATAGGTCTATTATTGAGATTTAGTTTAATTCACTATGAACAGAGGTTGAGTTTCTGTTGACACGTTAATTGTATTGTCATACAGTACTGTGTAAAGGGATCATTTACATTACACCTTCATAGTATGTGGCGGTGCTGCTTAGAATATATTGCTGGTATCAGAGCAGCATTGTCACCCACTGAAATGTATGGTAAGATGCCCTTCTCTGTGAAACTGCCTTTAAACAGTACTGTCAGTCCTTTTGAATATTTGGCCTACTTCTCGACATCGTGATGGATCAATTTTGAATATCTCGCTGCCTCGAGGCACTTTTGATCATCAAGGCCTAAGTAGTATTAAAGCAAATTAACATCCTTTATTACTGCAGTTAGTTTTCAATAGCCAAACTCCACACAACATTTGCCTTATTTGGAGGAGCCAATCTGTGCTTTAGTCCGCAGACAACAAGGCCTTCAGGCTCACCGGAAACAGCAGTTAAGAAGCAGCGGTCTTAAGACCGCTGCTCCTTAACTAGTCCGCTGCCTCTGAGGCTGCGGACATCAAACCACCCGATCCTATACGATCGGGTTGATTGACACCCCCGGCTAGCGCCAATTGGCCGCATATCTACAGGGGGCGGCATTGCACAAGCATTTCCCCAGAACTACCTGTGCAATCTTAAATACCGACATCATATGCTGTCAGCATTCAACGATGTTTGTCGGACATGATCTGCTGAGCAGATCATGTAGGAGAGACACTTGGTAAATTGGCCCCTATACTTGAATGTCAAATAATGACAATGCGGCACTCCAGTTTCTTAATAAAGAAAAAATGTCATTAAAATCTTTTTTTTTGGAGGCCTCAAATTGGCACTCAGAAACCAACCAATAGTGAAACCACAAACAAAGTATATATAAAACCACATATAGAAAACTCCTAGCGCTAGGAACTTTATGCAAGATAACAAGACCCATATGAGCTTAGGGTACAAAAAACATAGGTCAAGTCCATATATATATATATATATATATATATATATATTCAGAGCACTCAAGTGTTAACAAACATGCTCTGAAAAGGAACCATTCATGTTACTTAAAATGTCAACTTGTTATTGTTTAAAAAGATAGATAATCCCTTTATTGCCCATTCCCCAGTTGTGCACAGCCAACAGAGTTATATTAATATACTTTTTAAGTCTGTGATTACCTTGTATCTAAACATCTTCTGACAGCCCCCTGATCACATGACTTTTTATTTATTATCTATTGACTTGCATTTTTAGTCAATTAGTGCTGTGTTGTGCACAACTTCACGGACATGAACACAATGTTTTCTATAAAACACTTGTAAGTGATGCAGCATTGCTGTAAAAAGCTGAATAGAAAATATCACCTAAACATCTCTATGTAATAAAGAAAGATATTTTACCTCAAAATGTCCTAAGTATTCACGCCCTATTGTAAAGAACTTTAAGCAGCAAATCAGTATGCCTGTCCCGGGACTTGCAAGGGAGCATGCCTCATGCACACTCATGTTACTTCCCTATTCAGTTTAAGGAATTTTACTATGAAATCTCATGAGATCACAGTTCATGACCTCAGCATGTTGACTAGCTGATGTTCACTAGCTGCTATTCATTTCGTTTTCTTTCTTTTCTTTTTTTTTACCTGCAGCTGGACTGCAGCTGACGTATAACTGTTTACGCAGCACTTACTCTGGTGGGCTGAAGAAATTGTGAGGTAAAATATCTTCTTTTTTTACATAGAGATGCTCAGGTGATATTTTCCAGCTTTTTCATGTGCTTTAACATTTGGGTATTATGTCCCTTTTAAGAACAACTAGCGTTATTAGCACTTTGAGTACTCTTTTAAATTGGATACCAGTGCGTATCTATATGTAAAACTATATGTATTAAGAGTTTATTTGTTGACACAATTATTTACCAGTTTTACATATGGATATATACACTACTTCTATAGGATATCTTTCTGTACGGATCATGAGGAATATTTTAAATAGCTATTTAATGGTTACTTTACATCCCCACTGTGCTGCATTGGCCATGCTGGGTGACATAGATTCTGGAGTCACTACTCTTCTTTGGAGATTGCTGTTTCTGAATAGCTACCAACATGATGTATGCAAGTGAAACAGGAACATCAGACACCAGCCAGCCCAAGAGACATTAATGTAAGGGGATTTAAAACAAAAAGGGTCTAATTGGATATGGGTATGTGGCTAACAGCTACAGGACCAATGATCTGATCTTAAGGTCTGATGTAGAAATGTGGCTAACAGGGGACTTTCAGACAGGGGTTTGATCTGAGGTCTGATGACTCTAAGAGATTTAAGAGATTCACAATCCTTTTGCAAAATTGACTGTTGTGGGTATTTAGCTATCAGGGGCTGCAGAGCCAGGGGTCTTATCTAATATGGGTTATGTGAATGAAAAAGGGGTACATAACTAGGAGTTTGGTCTGATGTGAGTATTTGAGTATTTGACTGACAAAGGGTCTGCAGGACCAGGGGTCTGATTTTGATATGACCATGTGGGTGACAGAGAGGCTTTGGACCTAGGGTTCTGTTCTGATGTGGTTGTGTTGATGATGGAGGGGCTATAGAGACAAGAGTTTGTTGATGTTGCTGATGTGATAACATTAATGAAATTGGCTGCTGGGCTAGTTGACGTCTAATGTTGATATATATCTGAAAGAAGGGCTGCAGGGTCAGAGATATAATAGTATTTTACATGGAAAAGGACCAGAGGATTATATTAAGTAAAACAGTTCATAAGGACAAGAGAAAGTCCTTTTAAAGATCAGATAATATATACTGTACATAACTGATCTCCAAAATTGTATCTTGAAATTGTAATTTTCCCAGTACTGGTTTTCTTGTAATAAAGCTTGTGCCAGTTCATTAAAACACAATTTCAGCTAATGACCCAATGCTATGTTTTTCTTTACCTCTGCGCTCTGCTAAACAATTAAATGGAATTGAAAAGACAGACATTCTTGCCAGTATTTTTCTAACAGTACCAAATTATCTTCATGGGACTGTTCACTAAAGCAAGAAAGAAAATATATTCATGAATCAACAAACTCTGCATGAATATCCAGCCTGTCGCTACACTAGAAAAGATGAGTTTTCTATATAGATTAGAAAAGGGGAGAAGCAGAACACATATGTAGCAAGGTTATCTGCACAAAATGATGATCTACCGTGTTCTGTAATTGATTATAATATTAAAGGGACAGTCAACACCAGAATTTTTGTTGTTTAAAAAGATAGATAATCCCTTTATTACCCATTCCCCAGTTTTGCATAATCAACACTGTTATAATAATACAGGATTTACCTCTGTAATTACCTTGTATCTAAGCCTCTGCAAACTGCCCCCTTATTTCAGTTCTTTTGACAGACTTGCATTTTAGCCAATCAGTTCTCACTCCTAAGTAACTTTACATGCGTGACCTCAATGTTATCTATGTGACACACATGAACTAACACCCTCTAGTTGTAAAAAAAACAGTCAAAATACATACAGATTAGAGGCGCCCTTCAAGGTCTAAGAAATTAGCATATGAACCTCCTAGGTTTAGCTTTTAACTAAGAATACCAAAGAACAAAGCAAAATTGGTGATAAAAGTAAATTGGAAAGTTGTTTAAAATGACAAACCCTATTTGAATCATGACAGTTTTATTTGGACTTGACTGTCCCTTTAATGAAGTATACTATTTTCTGTGATGTCTGAAACTGTATTAAAGGGTTATTATACACTATGATTTTACAATATAAACACAGTAAAACATCTTTGCAGTATACTTTCATTATTTATCCCCCTCCCCCTTTCCTGTAAATAGTGTTTTATTTAATTGCTATGAGTTTCTAAAAAAAGTAATAGGTGCCACCCTGTTGTAACTTATGCCTGATGATCTAAAGCTCTCCATCCTAGTGAGATTATCTAAGGAGTCTTATTAGTACTGCTAGATCACTCAAATAATTTTAGAATTAGGAGAGACACAGACATTACATTGTACTGATAAAAAAAAAAAGCTCACAAGGGTTTGGCATCATGTCTCTCCATGTTGGTGAATTTTGATCAGTGAGCCCTTAACCTTGATTTAAAAGCATGTTCTCTTTTTAGGGCTTTTAAGTTGCTCCTTACACTGCACTGATGTCACTGTGTGGCTGTATTCATTGTATCTCCTAGTGTATAACAGTCTCGTTAATATGCACCTAGATTCCGAATCTTGCGTTAGCCTTAAAAAGCAGCGTTGAGAGGTCCCAACGCTGCTTTTTTCCTAACGCTGGTATTACGAGTCTTGAAATGACAGGCTCACCGCTCACTTTTTTGGCCAGAGTCGTTAATACCGCAAATACACTTACGTAAATTGCGTATCCTATATTTTCAATGGGACTTGCCTAACACTGGTATTACGAGTAAATATTTATTAACCACTAAACTGCCGCCCTCCCGCATCGCAAACACTAGTTAAATTTTATTAACCCCTAATCTGCCGTCCTTAACATCACGACACCTACCTACATTTATTAAACCCTAATCTGCCGCCCCCAACGTCGCCGCAACTATATCAAATAAATCCTAACCTAAGTTACAATTACACCTAACACTACACTACAATTAAATTAATTACCTAAACTAAATACAATTAAATACAATTGAAAAAATTATCTAAAGTACAAAAAACAAACAAACACTAAATTACAGAAAATAATAAAATAATTACAATTCTTTTAAAACTAATTACACCTAATCTAATCCCCCTAATAAAATAAACCCCCCCCCCCAAATAATAAAAAGCCCTACCCTATACTAAATTACAAATAGCCCTTAAAAGGGCCTTTTGCGGGGCATTGCCCCAAAGTAATCAGCTCTATTACCTGTAAAAAAAGTACAATACCCCCCCAACATTAAAACCCACCACACACCCAACCCTACTCTAAAACAAACCCAATCCCCCCTTAATAAAACCTAACACTAACCCCTTGAAGATCACCCTACCTTGAGAAGTCTTCACCCAGCCAGGCCGAAGTCCTCAACAAAGCAGGTCGAAGTGGTCCTCCAGACGGGCAGAAGTCTTCATCAAAGCCGGCCAGAAGACGTCCTCCAGACAGGCAGAAGTCTTCATCGAGATGGCATCTTCTTTCTTCATCCATCCGGCGTGGAGCAGGTCCATCTTCAAGACATCCGACGCGGAGCATCCTCTTCGTTTGACGTCAACTGTAGAATGAAGGTTCCTTTAAATGACATCATCCAAGATGGCGACCCTTGAATTCCGATTGGCTGATAGAATTCTATCAGCCAATCGGAATTAAGCCAATAGGATTGAAGTTCAGATTGTTTGGATTGCATTGTGTGGCTGTTTTAGGGTCCCAGGTATTGGAAAGGACCTTGATGTGGTACCTGGGCTTGTCCCATTTGGCCAAATGCGGTAACTAACCTTTCCATTTTTGCTTTTAAATCTTAGCTGAGAGCTTGTAAGTGAGTGCTGGACTTTCTCTGTGTGTTGTATTAATTTATTTTGTAATTTTCCCTATGGTTCTTGCACCCAGACCTGTCTGGGGTTAGCTGCCTGTGACTCTGGGGACAGCACAGCTTCCTGTGAGTGCCTGTGAGCACCTAGGGCTGAGCATGTTACAGGGTCATGGGATGTGTACCCGGTCTGGTATGAGAGTGCAGTCCCCTTCCGTGTTTTGTATATATATATATATATATATATATATATATATATATATATATATATACAAAAGAATAGTGCACTCACCAGGACTTTTCAAATATTTATTCCTAATATGTGAACGTTTTCGGGGGTTTAGCCTCTTCCTCAGACATACAAAATACAAATGTGCAAAACCCCACACCAGACACCCTTAAGTTAGGAAGGCCATCCAATCACACGCTCTCCAGGGCAGCGTGCCACCCACATAGTGACAACACCCACCCTAGCAATGAGTGTGAATGGCCCAACTACAAACAAGTACAATATATATAATATGAAATACAGCAGGACTGCAAAATTAGCAAATGTAAATAGAATCAAATTGCATAGTTAAAAGCATAAGTCATCATGTAATGAACATCATAGGCATGACATGAAAAAACATATAATACAGACAAGCGAGCAGAAAAACAGAAGACTATAAATCAGCCACTAGCCATAAATTTTATATATCACATGCATTACAGTGTCACCAGAGTCAGAGAGCATAAGACAATGTCCATATAAGCATAACAGAGCAGAAAGCATAGAGCGCACACAATTTCAAATGTGACAAGCAGTGCAGATATGGTAATGGGCAAGACATGCCGGCAAAGTAACCCGTTATAGCATCGTATGTATAAGCATATAGCAATCTGTTGGGCACCTTGTGAAACACATATACATTGGAATGGAGCGCAAAATAACAGCCTAGCCCACCATAGTCCAACATAAAGTACATAATGTAAGAAAGTTATAAAAACTAACACGTACCCAGAGGCAATCCGCCTATCCTATGTGTGTGGTAGAGACTGACAGGGGTGGATTCCGATAGCCATCAAAGTATGTGAAAAACCAGGAAGGAGCGTTATAAATTCAAAATACAGCTACCAGGCCCGTTGTCATAGCAACATAAAGCATTCCGGAGACCGCAGCGCAACAAATGTTATGTATAATCAGGGTTAAAAACCTCAGTGGGGGCTATGTATAATGACATGCAATAACAACTAATAAACAAATTGCAAGGGAATAAGAGCCCACCCATTCAGTGTTTAGGAAGCATAGCATAGTACCTAAGTATTAAAATGTGCTGAGGCAATCACGCTACTAGTGTTTCCTCTGTACCGCAACAGTTGAAACCTATTACAATGATATATCATTAGAACACCCGGTCTGTGTAAAGCATGTCTAACAGGACCAAGGGACTGCATATCACGTATAATTCTTTCAGTCAGTTCATGTAACCCTATAGTGGCATGGTTAGTTCCTAGCTAACAGGGCAATGTATACACATGGAATGGAGTAGGTCATGTAGGGATATGTGCAGTATAGCCAAGGGGTTAATGCAACAGAGTTTCTAAGTCCCAAGTGTATCCACAGGTTGTATTGTAACAGTAACCACATAATCCCCCTACACTGTGGGCATAAATGAAAATTAGATATCAGTATAAAGCCAGTACATTTCAACATCAGCAGATATAAGAATAGAGACATTAAAACAAACAGTAAGAAAAGTAAATGAAAAAGAAGGTTATGCAATATATATATATATATATATATATATATATATATATATATATATATATATATATATATATATATATATACACAAACAATCCATAGACAAACCTGTCAGTGCATATATGAGTCCATGATCTATAGGCACACCTGCCAGTTCAAATGTGTACAGGTAGCCCTCAGTTTATGCCGGGGTTAGGTTCCAGAAGGAATAGTTGTAAATCAAAACCGTTGTAAATTGAAACCCAGTTTATAATGTAAGTCAATGGGAAGTTAGGGAGATAGGTTCCAGGCCCCTCTCAAAATTGTCATAAGTAACACCTAATACATTATTTTTAAAGCTTTGAAATGAAGACTTTAAATACTAAACAGCATTATAACCCTAATAAAATAATCACACAACACAGACTTCACTTGCATTTTTCTGCAAACAGTTCTTTCTATGCATTCCAATCTGGACTGATTTATATTTGTTCCTTTGAAATCTGCTCGATAGCTCAGGTCTGGTTAAACAGATTAATTTCAGTTTACTTGGCTTTGCTGCAACACAATCGGACAGCTCCACCTACTGGCTATTTTAATAAATGCACTGCTTCTCAATGCTTTTCAATAGCAGTCACATGACTGGAAAAAAAGGTTGTTATTCTGAAACGGTGTAAATTGAACCGTTGTAAAACGAGGGCCACCTGTATTTAGTCCCTTGGGAATGAGAGTGTCCAAAACAAAGGTCCATCGGGCCTCTCTCCTCAGTAGCAGGGTATTCCTATCGCCACCCCTTGGGGGGTAGTTATCAAGCCGTCAACCTCAAATACGCTGGAATTCCGCAGCGTATTTGTGGCGAGGCTGATTCACCTTAGTTATCAAAGGCTACAGACCGGCAAAAGTAGAATTTTGTGACGTAAACTTCGATCTGCCGGACTCAGTCCGACACAGATTGATTCTTACGTCACTACAGATGTTCCGCACACAAGTGCAGCACAATCTGACTACTTTTGCTAGTTATCAAAAAACTAGCAGGTACGCTCGGCACTTTTCCGGCCCAGCGTACCTGGTTTTCAAACCGCCAACCTGGAGGCGGCGGATCCCATAGGAATCAATGGGAGTCTGACCATAGCGAAAGTACAAGTTCGCTGCTGCCAGACATCCCATTGATTCCTATGGGAGAGGTCTGCACCTAACACCCTAACATGTACCCCGAGTCTAAACACTACTAATATGTCCCCCCTACACCGCCGCAACTAAATAAAGTTATTACGCCCTAAACCGCCGCTCCCGGAGCCCACCGACACTATAATAAATATGTTAACCCCTAAACCGCCGCTCCCGTAGCCCACCGCAAGCTACTCTATACATATTAACCCCTAAACCGCCGCTCCCGGAGCCCACCGCCACCTACATTATACCTAGTAACCCCTATCCTGCCCCCCCTATACCGCCGCCCTCTATAATAAATTTATTAACCCCTATCCTGCCCCCCTATACCGCCACCCTCTATAATAAATTTATTAACCCCTATCCTGCCCCCCACTATGCCGCCGCCACTGTAATAAAATTATTAACCCCTAAACCTAAGTCTAACACTAACCCTAACACCCCCCTAACTTAAATATTAATTAAATAAATCTAAATAATATTTCTCTTATTAACTAAGTTAATCCTATTTAAAACTAAATACTTACCTTTAAAATAAACCCTAATATAGCTACAATTTAAATAATAATTATATTGTAGCTATCTTAGGATTTATTTTTATTTTACAGGTACCTTTCAATTCATTTTAACTAGGTACAATAGCTATTAAATAGTTATTAACTATTTAATAGCTTACCTAGCTAAAATAAAGAGAAATTTACCTGTAAACTAAAAACTAACCTAAGTTACAATTATACCTAATACTACACTATACTTTAATAAATTATTCCTATTTAAAATAAATACTTACCTGTAAAATAAACCCTAAGATAGCTACAATGTAATTAATAATTACATTGTAGCTATCTTAGGATTTATATTTATTTTACAGGTAACTTTGTATTTATTTTAGCTAGTTAGAATAGTTATTAATAGTTATTAACTATTTAATAACTACCTAGCTAAAAGAAATACAAAATTACCTGTA
Organism: Bombina bombina; assembly: GCF_027579735.1. Lineage (NCBI taxonomy): Eukaryota > Metazoa > Chordata > Amphibia > Anura > Bombinatoridae > Bombina > Bombina bombina. The sequence continues at coordinate 353,060,302 of NC_069501.1, forward strand.
AAATAAATCCTAACCTAAGTTACAATTAAACCTAACACTACACTATCATTACATTAATTAAATAAATTAACTACAAATAACTACAATTAAATATAATTACATAAACTAACTAAAGTACAAAAAATAAAAAAAGCTAAGTTACAAAAAATAAAAAAATAAGTTACAAACATTTAAAAAAAATATTACAACAATTTTAAGCTACTTACACCTAATCTAAGCCCCCTAATAAAATAAGAAACCCCCCCAAAATAAAAAAATGCCCTACCCTATTCTACATTAAAAAAGTTCAAAGCTCTTTTACCTTACCAGCCCTTAAAAGGGCCTTTTGTGGGGGCATGCCCCAAAGAATTCAGCTCTTTTGCCTGTAAAAGAAAAATACAACCCCCCCAACATTAAAACCCACCACCCACATACCCCTAATCTAACCCAAACCCCCCTTAAAATAACCTAACACTAATCCCCTGAAGATCATCCTACCTTTAGTCGTCTTCACTCAGCCGAGCCACCGATGGAACTGAAGAGGACATCCGGAGCAGCAGAAATGATCATCCAAGGGGCGCTGAAGAAATCTTCCATCCGATGAAGTGATCCTCCAAGCGGCGCTGAAGAAATCTTCCATCCGGGCGAGGTCATCTTCCAAGAGGCGCTGAAGAAGTCTTCTATCCGGGCGAGGTCATCTTTCAAGCCGGGTCTTGAATCTTCATCCCGCCAACGCGGAACATCCTTCTTTCCAGACGGACTACCGACGAATGAAGGCTCCTTTAAGGGACATCATCCAAGATGGCGTCCCTTCAATTCCGATTGGCTGATAGCATTCTATCAGCCAATCGGAATTAAGGTAGGAAAAATCTGATTGGCTGATTGAATCAGCCAATCAGATTCAAGTTCAATCCGATTGGCTGATCCAATCAGCCAATCAGATTGAGCTCGCATTCTATTGGCTGTTCCGATCAGCCAATAGAATGTGAGCTCAATCTGATTGGTGACTTTTCCATACCGCAGATCCCCTTACGTCAATTGCGTATCCTATCTTTTCAATGGGATCTTTCTAACTCCGGTATTTAGAGTCGTGGCTGAAGTGAGCGTTAGAAATCTAACGACAAAACTCCAGCCGCAGAAAAAAGTCAGTAGTTAAGAGCTTTCTGGGCTAACGCCGGTTTATAAAGCTCTTAACTACTGTGCCCTAAAGTACACTAACACCCATAAACTACCTATGTACCCCTAAACCGAGGCCCCCCCACATCGCCGACACTCGATTACATTTTTTTAACCCCTAATCTGCCGACCGCCACCTACGTTATCCTTATGTACCCCTTATCTGCTGCCCCTAACACCGCCGACCCCTATATTATATTTATTAACCCCTAATCTGCCCCCCACAACGTCGCCGCCAGCTACCTACACTTATTAACCCCTAATCTGCCGTCCGCACTCCACCGCCAGCTACATTATAGCTATGTACCCCTAATCTGCTGCCCTAACATCGCCGACCCCTATATTATATTTATTAACCCCTAATCTGCCCTCCCTAACATCGCCGACACCTAACTTCAATTATTAACCCCTAATCTGCCGACTGAATCTCGCCGCTATTCTAATAAATATATTAACCCCTAAAGCTAAGTCTAACCCTAACACTAACACCCCCCTAAATTAAATATAATTTAAATCTAACGAAATAAATTAACTCTTATTAAATAAACTATTCCTATTTAAAACTAAATACTTACCTGTAAAATAAACCCTAATATAGCTACAATATAAATCATAATTAAATTATAGCTATTTTAGGATTAATATTTATTTTACAGGTAACTTTGTATTTATTTTAACCAGGTACAATAGCTATTAAATAGTTAAGAACTATTTAATAGCTAAAATAGTTAAAATAATTACAAAATTACCTGTAAAATAAATCCTAACCTAAGTTACAATTAAATTAAATAAATAAATTAAATAAAATACCTACAATTACCTACAATTAAACCTAACACTACACTATCAATAAATTAATTAAATACAATACCTACAAATAACTACAATGAAATAAACTAACTAAAGTACAAAAAATAAAAAAGAACTAAGTTACAAAAAATAAAAAAATATTTACAAACATAAGAAAAATATTACAACAATTTTAAACTAATTACACCTACTCTAAGCCCCCTAATAAAATAACAAAGCCCCCCAAAATAAAAAATGCCCTACCCTATTCTAAATTACAAAAGTTCAAAGCTCTTTTACCTTACCAGCCCTGAACAGGGCCCTTTGCGGGGCATGCCCCAAGAAATTCAGCTCTTTTTCCTGTAAAAAAAACACATACAATACCCCCCAACATTACAACCCACCACCCACATACCCCTAATCTAACCCAAATCCCCCTTAAATAAACCTAACACTAAGCCCCTGAAGATCTTCCTACCTTGTCTTCACCTCACCGGGTATCACAGCGATCCATCCTGGCTCCGATATCTTCATCTAAGCCCAAGCGGGGGCTAGACATCCATCATCCGACGGCTGAAGAAGTCCAGAAGAGGCTCCAAAGTCTTCATCCTATCCGGGAAGAAGAGTAGATCCGGACCGGCAACCATCTTCTTCCAAGCGGCATCTTCTATCTTCATCCGATGAGGGCCAGCTCCATCTTGAAGACCTCCACCGCGGACCCATCTTCTTCCGACGACGACTTCCCGACGAATGACGGTTCCTTTAAGGGACGTCATCCAAGATGGTGTCCCTCGAATTCCGATTGGCTGATAGGATTCTATCAGCCAATCGGAATTAAGGTAGGAATATTCTGATTGGCTGATGGAATCAGCCAATCAGAATCAAGTTCAATCCGATTGGCTGATTAGATCAGCCAATCGGATTGAACTTGATTCTGATTGGCTGATTCCATCAGCCAATCAGAATATTCCTACCTTAATTCCGATTGGCTGATAGAATCCTATCAGCCAATCAGATTTCGAGGGACGCCATCTTGGATGACGTCATTTAAAGGAACCGTCATTCGTCGTCTAGTCGTCGGTTGAAGAGGATGTTCCGTGTCGGCTTGGAAGATGGTTCCGCTCCGCTCCAGAAGAAAGAAGATTGAAGATGCGGCTTGATAGAAGACTTCATCCAGATGATGGACTTCCGACTTCAGCCCGAGGATGGATTTCTTCAGTCGCCGCTTGGATCCAGACTTCAGCCCGAGGATGGACGTCACTCTTCAGCCCCCCGCTTGGGCTTGGATCAACACTTCCGAGGCTTGGATCAAGACTTCCGAGGACGGATCGGTGAACCTGGCAGGGTGAAGATAAGGTAGGAAGATCTTTAGGGGCTTAGTGTTAGGTTTATTTAAGGGGGTTTGGGTTAGATTAGGGGTATGTGGGTGGTGGGTTGTAATGTTGGGGGGGGGTATTGTATGTTTCTTTTTACAGGCAAAAGAGCTGAATTCTTTGGGGCATGCCCCGCAAAGGGCCCTGTTCAGGGCTGGTAAGGTAAAAGAACTTTGAACTTTTGTAATTTAGAATAGGGTAGGGCATTTTTTTATTTTGGGGGTCTTTGTTATTTTATTAGGGGGCTTAGAGTAGGTGTCATTATTTTAATTGTTGTAATATTTTTCTAATGTTTGTAAATATTTTTTTATTTTTTGTAACTTAGTTCTTTTTTTATTTTTTGTACTTTAGTTAGCTTATTTCATTGTATTTATTTGTAGATATTGTATTTAAATAATTTATTGATAGTGTAGTGTTAGGTTTAATTGTAGGTAATTGTTGGTATTTTATTTAATTAATTTATTGATAGTGTAGTGTTAGGTTTAATTGTAACTTAGGTTAGGATTTATTTTACAGGTAATTTTGCAATTATTTTAACTATTTTAGCTATTAAATAGTTCTTAACTATTTAATAGCTATTGTACCTGGTTAAAATAAATACAAAGTTACCTGTAAAATAAATATAAATCCTAAAATAGCTATAATATAATTATAATTTATATTGTAGCTATATTAGGATTTATTTTACAGGTAAGTATTTAGCTTTAAATAGGAATAATTTATTTAATAAGAGTTAATTAATTTCATTAGATTAAAATTATATTTAATTTAGGGGGGTGTTAGTGTTAGGGTTAGACTTAGCTTTATGGGTTAATACATTTATTAGAATAGCGGTGAGCTCCAGTCGGCAGATTAGGGGTTAATGTTTGAAGTTAGGTGTCGGCGATGTTAGGGAGGGCAGATTAGGGGTTAATACTATTTATTATAGGGTTATTGAGGCGGGAGTGAGGCAGATTAGGGGTTAATAACTTTATTATAATAGCGGTGCGGTCCGCTCGGCAGATTAGGGGTTAATAAGTGTAGGCAGGTGGAGGCGACGTTGTGGGGGGCAGATTAGGGGTTAATAAATATAATATAGGGGTCGGCGGTGTTAGGGGCAGCAGATTAGGGGTACATAGGGATAATGTAAGTAGCGGCGGTTTACGGAGCGGCAGATTAGGGGTTAAAAATAATATGCAGGGGTCAGCGATAGCGGGGGCGGCAGAATAGGGGTTAATAAGTGTAAGGTTAGGGGTGTTTAGACTCGGGGTACATGTTAGAGTGTTAGGTACAGACGTAGGAAGTGTTTCCCATAGCAAACAATGGGGCTGCGTTAGGAGCTGAACGCGGCTTTTTTGCAGGTGTTAGGTTTTTTTTTCAGCTCAAACAGCCCCATTGTTTCCTATGGGGGAATCGTGCACGAGCACGTTTTTGAGGCTGGCCGCGTCCGTAAACAACTCTGGTATCGAGAGTTGAAGTTGCGTTAAATATGCTGTACGCTCCTTTTTTGGAGCCTAACACAGCCATTCTGTGGACTCTCAATACCAGAGTTATTTTAAAGGTGCGGCCAGAAAAAAGCCAGCGTTAGCTACGCGGGTCGTTACCGACAAAACTCTAAATCTAGCCGTCTGTTAATAAGAGAAATATTATTTAGATTTATTTAATTAATATTTAAGTTAGGGGGGTGTTAGGGTTAGTGTTAGTCTTAGGTTTAGGGGGTAATCATTTTATTACAGTGGCGGCGGCGTAGTGGGGGGCAGGATAGGGGTTAATACATTTATTATAGGTGGCGACGGTGTAGGGGGGGGCAGGATAGGGGTTAATAAATTTATTATAGGTGGCGACGGTGTAGGGGGGGCAGGATAGGGGTTAATAAATTTATTATAGGTGACGACGGTGTAGGGGGGGCAGGATAGGGGTTAATAAATTTATTATAGGTGGCGACGGTGTAGGGGGGGCAGGATAGGGGTTAATAAATTTAATATAGGTTGCGGCGGGTTCAGGGAGCGGCGGTTTAGGGGTTAAACTATTTATTTATTTGCGGCGAGGTGCGGGATCAGCAGGATAGGGGTTAATAACTTTATTATAGAGGGCGACGGTATAGGGGGGCAGGATAGGGGTTACTAGGTATAATGTAGGTGGCAGCGGTGTCCGGGAGCGGCGGTTTAGGGGTTAATACATTTATAAGACTTGCGGCGGGGTCTAGGAGCGGCGGTTTAGGGGTTAGTAACTTTATTTACTTGCGGGGGGATCCGGTTGTGCCGGTATAGGGGGTAGAACAGTGTAGTTTAGTGTGAGTGCTTAGTGACAGGCTAGCAAGAAAGCTGTCAAACAGCCAAAGAGCATCGAGATCGGATGAGTGATAACTCTCACAGTCTGCTGCTCATCGCCCCGCGGCTTTTTGACAGCTTTACTTGATAACTTAGGCGAATTTTTTCAGGTCCGCGGCGGCGATGTGAGCCGAGCTTAGGCGGGCGTATTGGGCCGGCGAAGGCAGGAAAGTTGACACGTTGATAACTACCCCCCATTGTGTATATATATATATATAAAAATTATATATAGGTTTTTATACAGATATATAAATATATTAATAACTATTTAGAGATACAAACAACATTTTCCCTTATGTGAAGAACATTGGAAATATTTACAGGTATACCCCGCTCATACAGCGGGTTAGGGACCGGAGCCCCGCTCTAAAGTGAAAACCGCCTCAAAGGGAAACAAGGCAGTTTTAGCTTTCTTTTCAGTGTTTAAAATCCTGAAAACATGTTTGAACTAACATATTATTAGGGGTGCAATAGTGCTACATTTAGTTTAACACTATCACAGCAAGTATTCAATTAGCATTCAATAAATACTGTACCTGTAAAATAGTGACAATTACTGTAGTAAAATGTGCAAGACTATAGCACTGAGACACAGATTGCACTGTAATGATATAAGCAGAGTGAACTAAGCATAACAAAATGGTGCCAGTCACTTTTCTTGCAATCTCACAATGATTAAAGCACTGTTTCAAAATCCTTGGAGGCTGAACTTCAGCTCCACAAAGCGCTGTATTAGCGAATCGCTGTGAAGTGAAGCACTGTAAAGTGAGGTATACCTGTACAGTAAATACACAGTTAAACAGTGTATCAAATATGAATATTGTCACGCTGCTCCTCTGCTCTGCTGTGGCCATTGCCAAGGACACAGGCACTCCTCCTGTTGCTAGGGATACCAAAGTGTAACAGCAGCACATCATCGCCACCCGCCCTGTCTTCCCTATGTAAAGGCCTCAGTCTCTCTCACCTGTGCCCAAGTATAGGTGTTACTTCTTGTGCTCCTGGGTGCTGTATATCTGTATGCTGAATTGCTGGACTGCTTTACTGTTAATGAACTCTGCTTGTCTTAACCCCTGAATTGCTGGACTGCTTAACTGTTGATGAACTCTGCCTGTTTGACTATGCTGCTTGCCTTAAACTCTGCATTGCTGGATTGCTTTACCGTTGATGAACTCTGCCTGTTTGACTACACTGCTTGCCTTAACCCCTGAATTGCTGGACTGCTTTACTGTTGATGAACTCTGCCTGTTTGACTATGCTGCTTGCCTTATACTCTGCAATGCTGGATTGCTTTACCGTTGATGAACTCTGCCTGTTTTGACTACTCTGCTTGCTTTAACCCCCTGAATTGCTGGACTGCTTTACTGTTGATGAACTCTGCCTGTTTTGACTTATCTGCTTGCATTAAACCTAAAATATTAGATTGCCATTATGTTGTCGAACTCTGCCTGCCTGACCATTCTATTGATTTGCCCTTGACTTGCTTTACCACTGGATTCCCTACCTATTGCTGTCAGAGACTATCCTGTCTGTTTCCAGTCCTTCAAGTTGTTTACCCTTGAACTGCCTAACCACTGATTCCTACTTGCTGCCGCCAAAGACTACCCTGCATAGTGTGAGTACTGCTTACCTCATTTTGCAAACTTTCTCTGCTCTGGGATATTCCCTATCATTCCAGCTTGACGCCGGGATAAGAAGACTACTGGCCAAGTTTGGTCTGATAGTGGAATATCCCACAAGCATTACATTATACTTGGGCCATGGACCCAAATGAGGTAGAAAATGCAGTTACTCATCAGGGTCTGACACTGGGATCACATACCGCACAATTGCAGAGTTTGGATTTAAAACTACAGGCTATAACCTCTTTGCTCTTCTCACTGGTTGCTGAAAAAAATGCTGCCCCTGTTGTTACACAGCCCGTACCTGCTGCTAGTGCCCCAGCTCCTTCCCCTGCTTCTGGAAGTATACCCCGGATATTATTGCCTTACAAGTATGATGGTACTACCGACTGTAGAGGGTTTCTTGAACCAGTGTAGGCTGCACTTTCACCATGACCCCACACCTTTCAGTCTCATCAGTCAAAGGTCACCTTTATTATTTCCTTACTGAAAGACAAGGCCCTAGCCTGGGTCTCGCCTCTTCTGGAACAGAGCGATCAACTCCTAAACGATGCTGATGCCTTCTCTTCTGCATTATCTTCTGTATTCGGGAACTCCAGCTGCGCTGCTGCTGCAGAGTACTCACTCTTGGACATCCACCAGAGTAATAGAACTGTGGCACAATACGTCATCGAGTTTTGCACTTTGGCACTCAAGACCAGTTGGGATGGCAGTGCTCTCAAGGTGGCCTTTAGGAGAGATTTGCATGAACGCATCAAGGACGAGCTTACCTATCGTAATGTCTCTACTTCCCTGGATGAATTCATAGCACTTTGTATTACTCTGGACTCTCGCTTTCAGGAAAGACAAGCTGAGAGAGACAGAACTTGTAGAATCCTTCCTTCCTGTCCTCCTACTCATCTGGTCTCTAGACCATCCTTTACCCCTTCAGCGCCTCCAGTTACCTCAGTAGAGGAACCCATGGATCTCCCCTCCCTCAAACTCACAGAATCTGAAAGAAAGAGAAGAAGGAGATTGAGACTGTGTTTCTACTGTGGTTCTAACTCACACCAGCTAAAGAACTGTGATAACCTGCCGGGAAAAGCCAATGCTTAGAGGATAAAACTGGGGTACCTCTAAGCATGGTCACTACTAAATCCCCTCAATCTTCTCGAATCCTTGTACCTGTTACCCTCTCCTTTCTTCAGAATTCTGTCCACACTCAGGCCTTTGATTCAGGGGCAGCTGGAAACATTTTTGGATTACCGCTTCATGATTCAGGCAGGATTACCTCTTCTGCAGAAAAAACACTGTCTTAAAATAACTGCTCTGGATGGCACTCCCTTTGGATCAGGTATAATTCATTTTGAATCAGCACCCCTAACCATGACTGTGGGAGTCCTTCATACTAAACAGTTGCAGTTTAATGTCATTCATTCTCCAGCACAACCAGTAATCCTTGGTCTTCCTTGGCTCCGTATACACAATCAACAGTTCGACTTGACTTAGGGACAGTTGGTCTCCTGGGGTACATCCTGTTTCCACTCTTGTCTGGTTAAAGTTACTCCATTACGCCATATCCCCATTGACAGCCTACAGACCCCTTCAAGTCTTCCCTCAATTTACAAAGATTTTACTGATGTGTTTGAAAAGAAAGCAGCTGATGTGCTGCCACCCCACCGTCCTTATGACTGCAAGATTGACCTCTTTCCTGGAGCCCCACTTCCTAAAGGGATGATTTATCCACTCTCCAAAGCTGAAACCAAGGCCATGGAGGAGAATATTCAAGAGAACTTAGCTAAAGGTTTTATTCACCCTTCCTCTTCTCCTGCCGGGGCTGGTTTCTTTTTTGACAGTAAGAAGGATGGTGGGCTCAGACCCTGTATCAACTGCAGAGCCTTTAACAACATCACTATCAAGAATCACTATCCTATTCCGTTAATCACTGAACTTTTTGATTCGCTCCAGAATGCTCGCTACTTCACTAAATTGGATCTACGTGGGGCATATAATCTTGTTCGTATATTCCCAGGGCATGAATGGAAGACTGCCTTCAACACAAGATCAAGGCATTATGAATAACTTGTAATGCCTTTCAGGCTGTGTAATGCCCCTGCTGTCTTCCGGGCATTTGTCAACAATGTCTTCGATGACCTCCTCAATCGCACTGTCATCGTCTATCTGGATGACATCCTTATTTTCTCCTCCACCCTTGAGAAGCATCATGAACATGTGAGATAGGTACTTCTTCGTCTCAGAGACAATTCCCTGGTAGCCAACTGGAGAAATGTGAATTTGACCAAGTTCAGATCCAGTTCCTTGGCTGTGTTATCTCGAAGGAGGGTTTTGCCATGGATCCTTCTAAGCTCACCGCAGTCCTGGAATGGCCTCAACTCACCTTATTAAAGGAATTACAGAGATTCTTGGGGTTCTCTAATTATTACCGCAAGTTTATAAAAAAACTTCTCCCAAATAGTTGCTCCCCTCACTGAGTTAACTAAATGGAACAGAGACTGCAAAAACTGCCTCCCGAAGCTGTGGATGCCTTCTCTCACCTGAAAAAGGTATTTTGTTCAGCTCCTGTTCTCCACCACCCTGATCCTGACATGCAGTTCACTTTGGAGGTTGACGCCTCTGAGATTGGAGCTGGAGCAATCCCAACCCAAAGGGATCCTTTTTCCTCCAAGTTGCACCCTGTAGCCTTTTTCTCCAAGCGTTTTACTCCTGCAGAGAAAAACTATGACGTGGGTAATCATGAACTCTTAGCCATTAAGATGGCTCTGACTGAATGGTGTCATTGGCTAGAGGGTACCGCCAATCCCATTCAGATTCTCACTGACCACAAGAATCTGACGTACCTTGACACTGCTCATAGACTTTTCCTCTACAGGTCAGGTGGGCCTTGTACTTTTCCTGTTTTAACTTTGTGGTCTCTTATCTTCCTGGGACCAAGAATAAAAAGGCTGACGCCCTTTCCCATCGGTTTCCTCAGTCAAGTGATTCCTCTGATGCTCCTATTGAACACATCATATCCCCCTTCTGTGTGGTTGCTCAACTTAACACCTCTCTTCTTCAAAGACTGCAACGTGCCCAGTCTAGAAAGCCTCTTAAAGCCCCAACGGCTCCTGATATCTTCTTTGTACCTCTGAACCTATGTACCCCTGTGCTATCCTGGTCTCATGATAGTAAACTTTCAGAATATTCTGGTTTAAAAAGAACTTTTAAACGTCTTTCCAAACATGTATGGTGGCCTACCATGAAGGCCGACGCTCAGGATTATGTGAAAGCCTGCACGACTTGTGCTGCCAATAAGACTCCTCGATCCTTGCCTCCTGGCTTACCCCAATAATTGTTCGTTCCCAAACAACCTTGGACACACATAACAATGGATTTCATTGTGGACCTCCTTCCTTCTGATCATCATACGGTTAACTGGGTTGTGGTAGATCGATATTCCAGACTGGCTCATTTTGTACACTTAAAGAAACTGCCATCTGCCCAAGAGTTATTGTCTCTTTTTTTGTTAAATGTGGTACGACTTCATGGCATTCCTGTGAATATAGTTTCCGACAGAGGTCCACAATTCATCTCTGCCTTTTGGAGAGCCTTTTGCAAGTTGATTGGAACCACCGTTTCCTTGTCGTTTGGCTACCATCCTCAGATTAATGGGCTGACTGAGAGTGTGAATCAAGATCTTGAAGCCTATCTCAGAACCTTTGTTAATTCTCTCCATACCAACTGGTCTGAGTTGTTGCCCGTAGCTGAGCTGGCAAAGAACACTCATTGGCACTCTCCTCTATGATGTTTACCATTTCAAGCCACAGAAGGTTACCAACCTTGTTTCTTTCCTCTTTCTGCTCAGTCCACAGGGGTTAATGCTGCAGACCAACATGTTACTAACCTCACTACTCATTGGCAACATATTCACTCTCAGTTATGTTCAAATGTCTCCAGATACAAGAGGTTTGCTGATCATCATAGAGCTTCTGTTTGTGCCTTTTCGGTAGGTGACTTTGTTTGGGTCTCTACTGAACATATTCGTCTATGTCAACCCAGTCACAAATTAGGGCCTAGGTTTATTAGCCTCTACAAGATCCTTAAAATACCTGTTGTCTACAAAGTGGCCTTGCCCAGAACCCTGCACATACACTCTGTCTTCCACATCCCGTTACTCAAACCTTACATCAAGAACAGATATACTCAGCTCCGACCACCTCCTCCACCACTCCTGATTCATGGTGACCCTGAGTATGAGGTTGCTAAGATCCTGGACTCCAGATACAGGTGCAAGCAAATACAGTACCTTGTACACTCGAAGGGCTACTCCATGGCAGATCGTTCCTGGGTTCCTGCCCGTGATGTGCATGCTCCATCTTTGGTCTCCGGATTTCATGCTGCACATCCCACCAAGCCTATGTAGGGTCCCAGAGGTACCCTTTGAGAAGAGGTCTCTGTCACGCTGCTCCTCTGCTCTGCTGTGGCCATTGCCACGGACACAGGCACTCCTCCTGTTGCTAGGAATATGGCAGTGTAACTGCAGCACAGTGATGACTGCTTACCTCATTTTGCGAATTTTCTTTGCTCTGGGATATTCCCTTTCATTCCAGCTTGACGCCGTGATAAGAAGACTACTGGCCAAATTTGGTCTGATAGTGGAATATCCCATGAGCAAGACTTCTGGAACAATGTCCTTTGGACAGGCGAGACCAAAGTGGAGATGTTTCGCCATAATACCCAGCACCATGTTTGGCAGAAAACAAACAAAGCATATCAGTACAAACTCCTCATACCAACTATCAAGCACGGTCTCCTGTTGTCTACAAAGTGGCCTTGCCCAGAACCCTGCACATACACTCTGTCTTCCACATCCCGTTACTCAAGCCTTACATCAAGAACAGATATACTCAGCTCCGACCACCTCCTCCCCCACTCCTGGTTCATGGTGACCCTGAGTATGAGGTTGCTAAGATCCTGGACTCCAGATACAGGTGCAAGCAAATACAGTACCTTGTACACTTGAAGGGCTACTCCATGGCAGATCGTTCCTGGGTTCCTGCCCATGATGTGCATGCTCCATCTTTGGTCTCCGGATTTCATGCTGCACATCCCACCAAGCCTATGTAGGGTCCCAGAGGTACCCTTTGAGAAGAGGTCTCTGTCACGCTGCTCCTCTGCTCTGCTGTGGCTGTTGCCACGGACACAGGCACTCCACCTGTTGCTAGGAATATGGCAGTGTAACTGCAGCACAGTGATGACTGCTTACCTCATTTTGCAAATTTTCTTTGCTCTGGGATATTCCCTTTCATTCCAGCTTGACGCCATGATAAGGAGACTACTGGCCAAATTTGGTCTGATAGTGGAATATCCCACAAGCAAGACTTCTGGAACAATGTCCTTTGGACAGGCGAGACCAAAGTATAGATGTTTCGCCATAATACCCAGCACCACGTTTGGCAGAAAACAAACAAAGCATATCAGTACATACCAACTATCAAGCACGGTGGTGGAGGGGTGATGATTTGGGCTTGTTTTGCAGCCACAGGACCTGAGCACCTTGCAGTCATTGAGTCAACCATGAACTCCTCTATATATTAAAGTATTCTAGAGTCAAATGTGAGGTCATTTCTCTAATAGTTAAAGTTCGGATGAAATTGGGACATGAAACAGAACAATGACCCCAAAAAGATGGTAAAAAAAACATCTTGTGATTTGTGAAAGTCTGTAATTGCTTCTGATTAAAATGCAGGAACCATTTGTAAAACAACCTTGTCTTGATGAAAAGAGATACATGGTTCTTTAAAAGAAAAGACTTGTAATTCAGACACACACCTAGCAGATGTGATGACCACCAGAAATATGGTCATCAAAGTTAAGAAACAAAGAGAAACTTACCGCAGTGGTTCAAATGATATATCCAAAAGAGCTTCAAGAACAAGAGACAAATCCCATGTTGGCTTAAAAAAATCTCGTAGAAGGAAGGATATGAGCCAATGCCTGGAAACTTTGGATAATTAACTGTTCTTTAGCCAATTTTATCCTGGATATGGCAGAAATGCACTTTTAAAGTTCCAAAACCCAAAAGATGAAACAATTCAATATATTCTATAGACATAAAATGGCGTAACATCCACGAAGGAAAGAGGTCCCATATTCTATAATAAACATTGACATTGACATTGACATTTTCCTAGCTTATAATAAAGAACAGGTGTAGAAATCTTCATCTGCTGCTACCTTTTGATCTCATCAGCCATACTGCCAACTTTAGGTGTTGTGGGTGTGGATGAAGAATAGCTCACTGATAAAGTAAATTCTTTGAGGGAGGAAGAATACACGGAGGAGCTAATGCTAGCGTCTGACAAAGGGAAGACCAAGGCCTCCTGACCCAAAAAGGAACTATTGCAATGAAGGTTGCTGTTTCCTTCTGAATTCTGTGAAATAGATGGGGTATTAGTGGAATTGGAGAAAAGACATAAATGAGATTGAAGTTGCAATCCTTTACTAGTACATCCACTCTAGGCCTGAAGTGTCGGATTTCGGCTAAAGTACAGAGGTGTTTGATCATTGGAGCTGGATGCAATAAGATCTATTTCTAGGTAACCCCACTTGGCTGTGATCTTTCAAACAAAATCTTGTTTAATTGCCATTCTGTTTGAATAATTTGAGTTTGACTGAGAAAATCTGCTTCCGTGTTCTTTATGCCTGGTAGGTGAACATTTTTTTTATTATTTATTTATAATCCAATTGATGGTACAGTTCACATAGAAAAAAAAAACAATGCAGTACATATTAATGGAGAATATCAAATTATATTACAAACGAAGAACAATGACCATTAACTTTACAAATTTTCAGTACTCCAGAAAAAGTAAGAAAGAAAGCAAGAAAAAGAAAATGAGTATATTTCTTACAAATATTTAGAATTATACCATAGTACATATGATAGATTTTAATATCGACCATGAATAGTTTATTTTTTACATCAATAAAAATAAATAAATAAACAACAATGTCTCTCCATCCACCCACTCTGCTAATTGCTATTAACTAAACCCTGTATCTTAAAGAGGCACAGGTATCCAAGGGAGATACAATTATCCAAGGGAGGGGAAATATACAAGCCTGGGCTAATGTGGTAAATGATTTAGTATTAAGTAGAGGGCTTAGTAGTTGCTTTTGAATAGGTAATGGTTGAGCTTTAATTAATGGTAGCCATTTATCAAATAACTCTTGAATCTTATTTTCAATAAGAAGATTAGTGTTCTGGATCTCAAAAATTAATTGCTGTAAGACATTATTTGAAAAGCTGGCAAAGTTAGGAGGGGCTACATTCTTCCATTTCTTCAAGATCAAATGTCTCATCACCATAATCAAAGTACAGAAATGTTGATAGTTCCTAGGTCTGGTGGTTAATAGGTCACACAAAAAAATAATGTGATACCGACAGATTTTAAAGTGATCTGAAAAAAGTTTATTATACCATAAATTTAATTTACACCAGAGTTGGTGGATTTTTGGACAATCCCAAAATAGGTGAAGGGTGTCAGTTTTATTATCTAGGTGGCATTTGAGACATTGGAAGTCTTTACTGGCATAAAAAATTTATTCGGATACATTTGAATGTATTTATTTCCGATTCATTCGGATTCAAATAAATTTGGATGTATTCGGAGGTATTCATTTCGGATTCGATTCCTAAATTCGGAAGTTCGGTATATGTTATGTTAATTCAGATGGTTCCAAGTTACACAAACGGAATTATTTCACTGTTCTATCTCACTAAATCTCACTAAATTTAATTTTTATACTGAATTGTGATTAGTCTATGGCCTTTCGAATGTAACAAATAAATCCAAACTAATTTGGATTTATTCATTACAAATGCATTCAGATTAGTTTAGTTTCGTTGCTAGGGTAATTCGGAAATTTGAATCAATTCGAATCTCCGAATTTGGTGAATTCGCCGGAATTTAGATTCGGAACTAAACAAAACGCACATGTCTAATATTTAATATTTCTAGTGAAGGAAAATGAGGTACCCAGTAAGTATATATTTTATTTAAGTGCATTTGGCCCTGTTTTGAGAACAAAATATTATATAGTAATGACATAGAACATTTACCAGCAGCAATTTTCCTGATAGGTTTATTAATCTCAGACCAGCGATAAAACAGATCCAATTTACAATTTTGAGCATTAATAAAATGACGAATTTGAAAGTATGCAGATTTGTTCTGGGGATCTCAAAGGTACGGATTAAATTATTAATTATTAAGGTGATAGCTGGCCAGTTGCAGAGAGTACTTGATAGAAATAATTCAATCCCTTCCGAGACCAGAGCTCAAAGGCTGACTGATGTATTCCAGGTATAAATTCTGAATTCCCTCCAATAGGTAAGAAGAAAGAGAATTTAAAATCTATGTTGAGAAGATTGCACACCTTTTGCCAGGCAACAATAATATTTTTTAAATTACTTGGAAGATTTTCTAAAGAACAATGAAGAATAGCCTAAGGAGAAATTATCACTTTTTCTAGTTCAATGGATGCACATTTATTCAGTTCTGTCAGTCAGTCTATCTAAGGCAATCTTGACTAGGGTTGATAAATTGTAAAGTTTAATATCTGGGAGGCCAGCGTTATCTCTCCATTGTGCCAATTTAGAAATAGAGATGCAAGCTTTTTGATTTTCCAAAGAAATTGGGAGCAAGCAGAATAAAATTTACTTATCTGATGATTATATAAAAAGAGAGGCAAATTTTGAAGAATATATAATATTCAAGGGAAAATGATTGTCTTTATTAAGTTTACTCTAGCAGATAATGATATAGGGAGATCCACCCAGTTCTTGAGATCTGAAATTGATTTTTGGAACACCTGAGAGAAATTTAGCTCGTACCAAAATTTGGTATTTTTATGGAGAAATATTCCAAGATACTTTATGTGGTCTGTTGTCTTAAATGGATGGTTTGTATCTCTGTCACATTTTTTTCCTTATACACAAAAGTTTACTTTTTCCTAAGTTTATCTTGTATCCTGAAAAGGAAATGAAAAATAGAAAACATCTCTAGTATTTGAGGAATAGGTTTTTGTTACGGTTACCCTTAGTCTCGCTGAGAGATGGACCGCTTAGTAGCCTGGATCCCTATTGCTAAAGAGGGGAGAAGCTGCTTTCCATAGTATTCTATATGAGTCTCGCAAATATAGAATAATCTCCCTTAGCTGCAGTACAGCTAGGATACCCTTCTGCCCACAAAAACGAGTCAACGCTGCGATTGAGGGTCAAACAAGAACTCAGGACTGGGATGCCCAGCCTGCTTTTTATTAAGGTTACATGCACACAGGGCACTCCCAGGGGAGAGGGGGGGAAGCACAAAATCCCCCATCACACATTTAGATAGAGAGCACTGTCCTTTGACAGGCCACAATAGGATTACAGTACTTAAGATAACAAGTTTACAAGTTCATCTTATCAATTAGCAGTCTGGCTCCAGAGGTGATTAGACAATGGGATTTGTTATCACTAAACTTAGAGCTGAGGCCAGCAAACGTGTAATTAGACAATAGTTTCTAAAAGCTGAAAAAAAAGAGTTAACTCTTTATGAAATGATACTTGTTACGGTTTTCTTGGAGCCCTTCTTAGGCGCTGGCTTGCTGGTTCAGGCATTGCTGCTCGGAAATAAGCTCTTCACAACTAAATAACTAATGCTTCTGTAACAGTGCTCCCTTTCTGTGGAACACTCTGGCAGACACGGTCTGACCCCTTTTCGGGGCAGACTAAGGCTGTCCAGACCGCTGGTTATGCGGGGCTGAGGTCGGTTTGTCTGGACAACCCGTCGGCGTTGCCATTCTGTTTCCCAGGTCTGTAAGTAATGGTGAAATTGAAGGGTTGCAACGATAAGCTCCAACGTAATAGCCTGCCGTTATCTCCAGAGACCCGGTTCAGCCACACCAACGGGTTATGGTCGGTGACCAGAGTGAACTCCTGACCATATAAATAGGGAGTCAATTTCTTTAATGCCCACACCAAAGCCAAACACTCCTTTTCGACCGCTGCATAGCTGACTTCGCGGGGCAGGAGCTTCCGGCTGATGTAGGCAACTGGATGCTCCCCTCCATCTTCGCCTACTTGGCTGAGGACGGCTCCCAGCCCGAACATGGAAGCATCTGTATGGACGATAAAACGTTTGTTAAGGGCTGGGGCCGCCAAGACAGGAGCGTTAATTAGAGCATTTTTGAGAGCCTGGAAAGCCGTTTCACAGTGGGGAGACCACAGGACCTGTCGAGGTAAGTTCTTCTTGGTCAAGTCAGTCAGGGGTTTGGCAAGTGTGCTGTATTCTGGTACGAACCGTCTATAGTACCCTGCCGTGCCCAGGAAGGCTAGGACCTGAGTCTTAGTGATGGGGGTGGGCCAATTGGCGACAGCTTCTATTTTGGCCGGCTCTGGTCGCTGCTTTCCACACCCCACCCGGTGACCCAGGTACTGTACCTCGGCCATCCCAAAGTGGCATTTTTCTGGCTTCAGAGTCAGGCCAGCAGCCCGGATCTGATCCAGAACCATTCCCACATGAGCTAAGTGGTCCTCCCAGGACTCACTGTGGATCGCTATGTCGTCCAGGTAGGCGCAAGAAAAACTCTGGAAGCCATCCAGGAGCCTATCCACCAAGCGCTGGAATGTAGCTGGGGCATTCTTCATCCCAAACGGCATTACCCTAAACTGATATAAGCCGAATGGGGTGACGAATGCCGACTTGGGGATAGCCTCCAGGGCCAGGGGAATCTGCCAGTAACCTTTGCAGAGGTCAATAGTGGTCAGGTAATTTCCCCTGGCTATACGATCGAGTAGCTCGTCTACCCTGGGCATAGGGTAAGCGTCCGTCACGGTATTTTCATTGAGCCTCCGATAGTCTACGCAGAACCGGGTGGTCCCATCTTTCTTGGGCACCAAGACAACTGGGGAGGCCCAGGGACTATCGGAGGGCTCAATTACCCTGAGCTGGAGCATCTCATCGATCTCCTTCTTCATTCCTGTCCTAACTGCTTCGGGGATTCGGTACGGAGCCTGGCGCAAGGGAGCTTGTCCCGGAGTATCTACCTGGTGGGTGGTTAAAGTAGTGTACCCTGGCTTCGGGGAGAAGGTGAGGTGTTTGGACTGGAGGAGTTGGTTGAGCTGCTCCCTTTCAGTGGGGCTAAGTCGGTCCCCTATCTGAACCTGCGCCACTATACCTGTGGGGAGGCTCTTTTCTAATAGGTCTGGAATGGGTAAACTGTCGGGGTCTTCCTGAGGGGAACAACATACGGCCGTCACGTTCTCTGGTCGCTCAAAATATTCCTTGAGCATGTTTACATGGAATGTCTTTCTAAGATTGTTGTCGTGGCAGCTAGCTATCACATAAGTGGTGTCTCCCCTTTTCTCTACGATCTGGTAGGGACCCTGCCAGGACGCCTGCAATTTGTCTGTCTTCACCGGCTTAAGTACTAACACCTTTTGTCCTATGGTGAAGATTCTCTTTAGGGCCCCCCGATCGTACCATACTTTCTGTCTTCTCTGGGCCAACTGGAGATTAGCCCGCACGGATTTGGCTAATTGCTCCATTCGGTCCCTGAGTTCCAGCACGTATGGCACAATGGGGACACCGTCAGCCTCCATCTCTCCCTCCCAGTGCTCCCGGATCAGGTTTAGGGGTCCCCGTACCTTTCTTCCGTAGAGCAACTCGAAGGGAGAGAACCCTGTCGTTTCCTGGGGCACCTCCCGATAAGCAAATAGGAGGTGCGGCAGGAAGCGTTCCCAGTCTCGGTATTCCTGAGTGAACGTCTTGAGCATTTGCTTGAGGGTCCCATTGAACCTCTCACACAGCCCGTTCGTCTGGGGGTGGTATGGGGAGCTCAGGAGGGACTTAATTTTGCAAACCTGCCAGAGTTGTTGGGTCAATTCAGCCGTAAATTGGGTGCCTCGGTCGGATAGGATTTCTTTTGGAAATCCTACCCGGGAGAACACCTGTACTAGTGCATTCGCTACCGTATCATCTTGTATGTTGGATAGGGCGACAGCCTCTGGGTACCTGGTAGCGTAGTCCACTACGGTAAGAATGTATCGCTTACCGGAGGGACTAGGGGTAGCCAGTGGTCCCACTAGGTCAATAGCAACCCGGCTGAAGGGTTCCTCTACAATGGGCATATTTACTAGCTGGGCTTTAGGGTGATCGCCTCGCCTTCCTACTCGTTGACACACATCGCAGGTGTTACAGTAAGTTCTAACGTCAGCGTGCACCCCTGGCCAAAAGAACGTGTGAGCAATGCGGTGTAGGGTACGGGTAACGGCTAGGTGGCCTGCTAAGGGGATGTCGTGGCCTATTTTGAGGATTTCTTGACGGTATTTGTGGGGCACTACCAGCTGTCGCCTACGCTGTCCCCTTTTCTCTGTCCAGCGGTATAGTTTCCCTTTTTCCCATAAGAATGTTTCGTTATCTGTCCCGCCCCCTCCGGTCTCTGCTCGTTCCCGGTACTTTTGTAAGGTCAGGTCAGTCTTAGACTCTGCCTCGAAAGCATCTGGGGTGTCCCAGGGTATGGGGCCTAACCTGTCAGGCAAGGTCGGGGTAGGTCTTACCTGTGTCTCCCGCACTGGTGAGAGCTCTCGCTCCGTCCGGGCTTGGGCCCGTGTAGTCACTGGGTCCGCCTCGTTGTTGCATACTGGAGCATAGGCAGAAGTCATGGGGCCCAAATCGTTGCCCAGTAGTACTTCGGCAGGTAAATTATCCATTAGGCCCACGTTCACAGCCCCCTTTCCCGCTCCCCAATCAAGATGCACTTTAGCTGTTGGAATTTTGTACACATCCCCCCCCGCCACTCTAACGGCCACAGTCTGTCCGGATCGCTTGTGCTCTGGCACCAAATGACTCTGTACCAGCGTGATAGTAGCCCCTGTGTCTCGCAATCTCTCGGTAGATCGCCCCTCGAGCCATACCCTCTGCCGATGGTGCTGGCGGTTATCTGAGGCAGCATATACAGGGTCTGCCTCGTGAAGCGGCCCCACATATCCCTCCATAGGGGCCTCTTGGTTAACACAGAGGGCCCGGGCCGGACGATAGGACCCAGAGGGGTAATTGTAATTCCTGGGTGTCTGGTGCGTATTAAGGGGGCAGCTAGCCATGAAATGCCCTGGTTGCTTGCATCGGTGGCAAGTCGGTCTGGGATGCTCAGAGCTGTTATTGGGTGGTCCTGAGTGTCGGACGGGCCCTGTGGGCACCGGGGCTCGGAATTCAGCACGAGGGGGTGCACGGTAAACCTCTCTGGGTTCGACCCGTGCTGGAGCTCGGTAGTTCATGGGTTCGTGAAGACGGGAGTCATAATGTTCATCGGCCAATTTGGCTGCTTCTTCTAAGGTAGAAGGCCGCCTGTCTCGCAGCCATTCCTTCCCTTGCTGTTCCATGCCATTATAAAAATGTTCTAAGAGAAACAATTGTAAAATTTCCTCCCCAGTCACCGCTTTACTTCCGCTCAGCCAGTGATTTGCCGCTCTCCGCATTCGGTGCGCCCATTCCATATGGGTATCGTTAGGCTTCTTTTCCGTGCCCCGAAACTGTCGGCGATACATGTCCGGAGTTACAGCGTACCGTCGCAACAGTGCCTCCTTAACTAGCTCATACTGTGTCACTTCCTCAGCACCCAGAGTACGAAAGGCTTCCAGGGCTCGCCCGGATAGTTTCCCAGACAATATCGTGGGCCACTCTCTGTTGGGAATCTGGTGCAGGGCACATTGCCTTTCGAAGTCCGCCAAATATTCATCAATCCCTGTCTCGCTCTCTAGGAAGGGTCGAAATGCCGCATAGGGTATCTTGGGCCTCCCAGCATTTTCGACAGGGATGATTACCTGCGGGGCTTCAGCATTGCGGTGTGCGTTCGCTAGGTTGAGTTCGTGGGCTCGAGTCTCTCGTATATCCTCGTCCGCCTCCGCCATCAACTGCTGTACCAATTCCATGGAGGGGTTCGGCCCGTATAATGAGAGCCTTTCCCGAACAATCCTGGTTTTTTCGTCACTAATCGTGGTCAGTGTTTCCGCCATTGTGAAGCTCTGATCCAGTTCGGTCAATTCTGCGATCAGCTCTCTCCTCGGCCGGTTGCTGGCGTACCCCCCTCTGCTTTCAAGTAAATCCTTTAGGGTTGTACGCTTCAATTTTTCGTAAGCGCTCTCCATCCGTTCTGTACCTCTCCTAGGAAATCCAGGAAAATCCCGCCGCTGCCGCCAAATGTTACGGTTACCCTTAGTCTCGCTGAGAGATGGACCGCTTAGTAGCCTGGATCCCTATTGCTAAAGAGGGGAGAAGCTGCTTTCCATAGTATTCTATATGAGTCTCGCAAATATAGAATAATCTCCCTTAGCTGCAGTACAGCTAGGATACCCTTCTGCCCACAAAAACGAGTCAACGCTGCGATTGAGGGTCAAACAAGAACTCAGGACTGGGATGCCCAGCCTGCTTTTTTTTAAGGTTACATGCACACAGGGCACTCCCAGGGGGAGAGGGGGGGAAGCACAAAATCCCCCATCACACATTTAGATAGAGAGCACTGTCCTTTGACAGGCCACAATAGGATTACAGTACTTAAGATAACAAGTTTACAAGTTCATCTTATCAATTAGCAGTCTGGCTCCAGAGGTGATTAGACAATGGGATTTGTTATCACTAAACTTAGAGCTGAGGCCAGCAAACGTGTAATTAGACAATAGTTTCTAAAAGCTGAAAAAAAAGAGTTAACTCTTTATGAAATGATACTTGTTACGGTTTTCTTGGAGCCCTTCTTAGGCGCTGGCTTGCTGGTTCAGGCATTGCTGCTGGGAAATAAGCTCTTCTCAACAAAATAACTAATGCTTCTGTAACAGTTTTTTTGTGTGTTTTCCAGGAAAATTAACAAATCATTAGCATATAGTAAAATTTGAACTTCATCACTACCAAATCTTAATCCTTAAAGTTCTGAACGGAGACATATAGCGAGTGATTCTATCAAAATGTTGAAAAGTAAGGGAGAGAGAGGACAACCCTGACGGGTCCCACGACCCAGCAAAATTCAAGCAGAAAGATTACCATTAATCAAGAGAAAGGAAAATATTTTTTTGTAGACCTTTAGGATAAAATCTAAAAAGTTGCCATTGAATCCAAATTGATGAAAATAATTATATAAATGGTCCCATGAGATGGAATCAAAGGCCTTCTATGCGTCTACTGAGAGAAGGGCTATATCTGAGTCGACTACCCTATTATTTTTTTATTTTTGGTTTGTTGAGTAGTTTTGTTCCAGAAATAATCTAAAATAATTTCCATTTTGCAGAGGCTAAGTGACATGTTTTTGCCTTGGATTAAGCCTGTTTGATCTGGGTGAATGATTTTATGAAGAGATTTATTAAGTCTATCAGCTAGAATTGAAGTAAGAATTTTATAGTCAGCATTTAGGACTGAAATCGGCCTATACGACGATGGCTCTTCTGGATCTTTCCCTTTATTGGGGATTAAAGAAATATTCACTACCATAAAGTAAATTGATACTGAAGTATTACTAGTATAATAAGTATTTAAAAAGTTTGGCAAGGGTAAATTTAATATCTTCCACAAGAATTTTGTAGAATTCTGCTGGGAGCCCATCTGGTCCCGCAGTTTTATTCAGTTTAGCTTTATTAATAGCTTCACAGATCTCATCAACAAGAATGGCATATTAATCAGCTCAAGATCAGTCTTGGATAAGGTGGGGGGTATGATTTTTGACCAGAAATGTACCTTATTGACGGTTTCTTCATCTACATTAGTATACATAGGAAGGAAAGGATAGAGGGCGCCACATGGTGCAGATCATAAAAATAAATAAAAACGGCAGCAAATGGATCACAAGAATCCTACTCACACAGTGTAAGGCACCAATGTGCAGTATTCGCAGTCCGGAACCACACGTCGTCCGGTAGACCTCTTTCAAGGGATGTCGTCAGGTGGGATTCCTCGTCTCACCAGGGAGAGTCCAGGGAGATCCAAAGTGGTGTGATGGAAGCAAGTCAGTATCCAATATGGCTCATACCAAAAAATCCAGAAAATCCAAATGGATGGTGGTAATATAAAATTGGCTATCCTCATTTAAACTTGAATACAGCACATACACACTGCAAACAAACGCACCACACCAATTTCCCTTAGGTGTCCCTGTAGAAGTAAACGCTGTAACAGAGCTGTTACTTGCTTCCATCACACCACTTTGGATCTCCCTGGACTCTCCCTGGTGAGACGAGGAATCCCACCTGACGACATCCCTTGAAAGAGGTCTACCGGACGACGTGTGGTTCCGGACTGCGAATACTGCACATTGGTGCCTTACACTGTGTGAGTAGGATTCTTGTGATCCATTTGCTGCCGTTTTTATTTATTTTTATGATCTGCACCATGTGGCGCCCTCTATCCTTTCCTTCCTAGATATATCATCCGTGTTGCGGCACAACACCCTGGAGGAGCAGCCTATACTATCTTGGAATACCCTCACCTGTCTATCAGCTTTTGGAATTGCCATTGTGTATGCTTGGACTCTGTATCAGAATACATACACTGAACGTTACAGGTTCTATTGTTACTTTTACTTTTGAGTGTCATTACAAGCAATGTTCTGATACTAATATTATAATACTGTTATCGCTATTTTATATACATTTATATACAATTATTTTTATCTTTACAGTTCATTTACTTTTGTCATCACTAATTTTTGTAAATACCTATCCTAGGCGCATCTTATAAGTGCTTTAGTGACATCATCACTGAAACACTAGTTGTCACATTAGTATACAGTTTCTGGTAGAATTAAAAAAAGACCTCCCTAATATTTTGATTGTCTGTAAATCTAGAGCAACCTTTCTTAATTGATGTAATATAGTTCTTACTTTTCCTATTCTTAGTTATTTTGGCTAAAAATTTAGCTGAACAACCATAATAGCCTTTTAAAGCGATTATTAATTCTCTTATCCTCCTCCAAACATTTTTGTTTTAGGAACACCTCCCTTTCAGTTCTAGCTTGACAGTATTTAGACCAATTGTGCTTAGAATTGTGAGTTCTATAGTGATAAAGCGCATTTTTAACCTGATTAGACATTTGTAATTCCAACGCTAATCGTTTCTTTTTCCAGCGGCACATATAGGCTTTTATTTGGCCTCTTAGAATGGCTTTTGTGGCTTCCCAATAGATTCCAATTTTATCATAATAACCCTTATTATAGGAGTGGAAATCATTCCATTACTGCGCCAGCCATTTAGTGAACTTAGTATTCCCTAGCATAAAACGGAGAAATGAAAAAGTAATATTTGCGTTATCTTCAGATTTAATTAATTGAAACATGATAGAAATGATCGCATGATTTGAGATTAATATATCATGAATCTTGGGGGAAGATTCCAATAAAATAAGCTGTTCAGAAGTGAAAATATAATCAATTTTTGAAAAGGAACAGTGTGATTTAGACTCACACGAGTATGCATACGTATCTGGATCTTTAATTCTCCAAATGTTTTTAAGTTTTAAGGCCATACAATTTTTTTTGAAATATAAGGCAATTTATCTTATTTCTTGCCACCTCTTTAAGGGAGGATCTATCTAGTTTGGGACAGAGCGTCATATTGAAGTCACCACCCAGAATTAACCGATCACTACAATAAGGGAATAGTTTACCTTTAATTATATCCCAAAATTCAGGGGAGGAGTCGTTAGGACCATATACATAACAAATCATGTATTGTAAGCCACAAATTACCATTTGGACAATAATATATCTACTATTTGGATCACACTCAGTCTTGAAAATCTGAAAATTCGAACTTTTTATGAATTAAAATATCTGTGTCACATTTCCTTTTAGCACATGGTATAGCCAGCACTTCACCAACCCAGCGAGATTTTAATTTACACAGCTCACTCACTTTAAGATGTGTTTCCTGTATCTAAAGCGATGTCGGGAGAGTGTTTGCCTAACTGAGCTATTATTTGCTTAAGTTTTCTGGGAGAAGAAATTCCCCTGACATACCAGGATAAAATATTCAGTTGAGTAGCCATTATATCCTCTCTATAGAGTTAGCAAGTGAGTAGGAGGACAGAGAGAGAGAGAGAAAAGAAGATAAAAAAAAGGGGGTCGAGAAAAGAACCTATAAAATAAAAACAAACAGGCAACTTTTTACCTTCATCTTTGCCACAAAACATTGAATTATTAAGAATATCAATAATCGAAATATACATCAATATCACATTTCCAAAATTATAACCTTAAACCAACAGTTAAGAAAGTTAACTAGAAGCCAGAAATTCCTTTGCTTCGTTGACATAATTTAGGATATTAATTTTACCATTAACATCTACCAGTTTCTTTGCGGGATATAGCATCCTAGCTTTATATCCTCTATCTTTAAGCTGAGGAAAGAACGGAGACATTTATTTCCTTTTTACTTGTGTCTCGTTGGAAATATCCTGAAACATCAAAATGTTATGATTATTTATACTTAGAGTACCCACTTCTCTATAATGTTTAAATAATTCAATCTTGTCCTGAAAGTTCAACACTTTAAAAATAAGCATTCTATCATATGTTGTGCCATGTGGCTTAAATATTTTATTGCCTACCCTGTGTGCTCTCTTTATAGTTAGAGGAAGTTTTTCTTTAGGTATACCTAAGGCCTGTGGTAATGTGCAGGAGGTACATTTAATTAGATTCTCATAATTAGAAGTTTCTGGGAGACCTACTATTCTTATATTGTTACGACTGGACCAGTCTTCCATGTCCTCAAATCTCACACTTATAGATTGAATTTGGTTTTCTTGTTTTTGAATTATATTATTTTTAACATTGACCTGATCCTCTAAATCAGAGATCCTATTTTCAGCTTCCATCATCCTTACAGCGAATTGTCTAAGTTCATTAGAGAGTGTAGACAGTGGAGATGTAATGCCATCTAATTATTTCCTGACTAGTACTAAAGCCCGTGTACACGGGCCATTTTTTGCAGTACAGCGGTTCCACCCCTTGCACTCTCCCCCCTCTCATTTGCTCTCTCTTCCCCCCTCTCTTTTGCTTTCTCTCCCCCCTCTCCTTTGCTTTCTCTCTCCCCTCTTTTGCTCTCTCTCTCCCCTCTTTTGCTCTCTCTCTCCCCTCTTTGGCTCTCTCCCTCCTTTCTTTTGCTCTCTCTCCCCCCTCTTTTGTTCTCTTCCCCCTCTTTTGTTCTCTCCCCCCTCTTTTGTTCTCTCCCGCCTCTTTGGCTCTCTCCTCCCCCCTCTTTGGCTCTCCTCCCCCCTCTTTGGCTCTCCCCCCCCCTCTTTGGCTCTCTCCCCCCCCCCTCTTTGGCTCTCTCCCCTCTTTTGCTCTCTCTCCTCTTTGGCTCTCTCTCTCCCCTTTGGCTCTCTCCCCCCCCCTTTGGCTCTCTCCCCCCCCCTTTGGCTCCCCCCCCCTTTGGCTCTCTCCCCCGCCTTTGGCTCTCCCCCCCTTTGGCTCTCTCTCCCCCCTTTGGCTCTCTCCCCCCCCCCCTTTGGCTCTCTCCCCCCCTCTTTGCCCCCCCCCTCTTTGGCTCGCCCCCCCCCCCTCTTTGGCTCTGCCCCCCCCCCCTTGGCTCTGCCCCCCCTCTTTGGCTCTCTCTCCCCCCTCTTTGTCTCTCCTCTTTGGCTCTCTTTCCTCTTTGGTTCTCTCTGTCCCCCCTCTTTGGCTCTCCCCCCCCTTTATCTCTCTCCCCCCCTTTGGCTCTCTCCCTCCCTCTTTGGCTCTCTCCCCCCCTCTTTGGCTCTCTCCCCCCCGCTCTTTGGCTCTCTCCCCCCCGCTCTTTGGCTCTCTCCCCCCCGCTCTTTGGCTCTCCCCCCCTCTTTGGCTCTCCCCCCCCTCTTTGGCTCTCTCTCCCCCCTCTTTGGCTCTCTCTCCTTTTTGGCTCTTTTTCCTCTTTGGCTCTCTCTCCTTTTTGGCTCTTTTTCCTCTTTGGCTCTCTCTCTCCCCCCTCTTTGGCTCTCCCCCCCCTCCCCCCCCTTCTCTTTGGCTCTCCCCCCCCTTCTCTTTGGCTCTCCCCCCCTTCTCTTTGGCTCTCCCCCCCCTTCTCTTTGGCTCCCCCCCCCTTCTCTTTGGCTCTCCCCCCCTTCTCTTTGGCTCTCCCCCCCCTTCTCTTTGGCTCTCCCCCCTCTTCTCTTTGTCTCTCCTCCCCCCTTCTCTTTTGCTCTCCTCCCCCCTTCTCTTTGGCTCCCCCCCCTTCTCTTTGGCTCTCCTCCCCCCTTCTCTTTGGCTCTCCCCCCCCTTCTCTTTGGCTCTCCCCCCCTTCTCTTTGGCTCTCCCCCCCTTCTCTTTGGCTCTCCCCCCCCTTCTCTTTGGCTCTCCCCCCCTTCTCTTTGGCTCTCCCCCCCTTCTCTTTGGCTCTCCCCCCCCTTCTCTTTGGCTCTCCCCCCCTTCTCTTTGACTCTCCCCCCTTCTCTTTGGCTCTCCCCCCCTTCTCTTTGGCTCCCCCCCCCCCTTCTCTTTGGCTCTCCCCCCCCTTCTCTTTGGCTCTCCCCCCCCCTTCTCTTTGGCTCTCCCCCCCCCCCTTCTCTTTGGCTCTCCCCCCCTTCTCTTTGGCTCTCCCCCCCCTTCTCTTGTGCTCTCCCCCCCCTTCTCTTGTGCTCTCTCCCCCCCTTCTCTTGTGCTCTCTCACCCCCTTCTCTTGTGCTCTCTCCCCCCCTTTCTCTTGTGCTCTCTCCCCCCCCTTTGGCTCTCTCTCCCCCCCCTTTGGCTCTCTCCCCCCCTCCTTTGGCTCTCTCCCCCCCTCTTTGGCCCTTCTCCCCCCCTCTCCTGCTCCCTCTCTGGCTCTGTCTTCACATTGCGGGACCCCGCCCGGCCACGCCCCATCGCGGCGACACCCGCCCGGCCACGCCCCATCGCGGCGACACCCGCCCGGCCACGCCCCTCGCGACACCCGGCCACGCCCCTCGCGACGCCCGGCCACGCCCCCATCACAACGCTCCCGTCGGCCACAAACAGCTGTGAGGTCTGGGGAGCGCGTGGCCGCTTCTCACGCAGCAGACCTCACAGCTGTTGAGTAGCTTACCTCGCGCTCCCCAGACCTCACAGCTGTTTGTGTACCTCGCGCTCTCTATCTCAAGGCCAAGTGTGTTTGTCTCTACTGCGCATGACAGCTTCGGACAAACACACTTGGCCTTTTATAATATAGGATTGAATCCAACTTGGGGGATAAAAAGGCAGAAAGCTGAGACATTAATGATGTAGGTGTTCAGAGACTGGGCTGGGGGAGTCTCGATACTAATATCTACATTTTTAAGTTTCCTATCTTTAGGTTTAGCAGGCATTGTGGGTGATTGTGTCTTCACCTGTGAAATAAATGTATCCATAAATGTCTAAGTGCAGAGAAATAGGTTAAGTAAGTAAAAAAAAAAAACCTA
This sequence comes from Bombina bombina, assembly GCF_027579735.1. Lineage (NCBI taxonomy): Eukaryota > Metazoa > Chordata > Amphibia > Anura > Bombinatoridae > Bombina > Bombina bombina. The sequence continues at coordinate 353,088,937 of NC_069501.1, forward strand.
GGACCTACAATCCTGTGTACCGCCTACCTAGGCCGGTTATTAATATTGAGTGAACAAAGTGTATACCAAGAAACAAAAAATCAAGAGAAAAAAACAAAATGCAAAAAATAGGATAACACTGCACAAGTAGTATGTGTGGTTATATGCAATATAATGTAATATTTTTTTTTAAACAGATGTGATTATGCTTGTGAATATCACACTAGTGCTTTAGCTCAGAGCCATTATTGAATTTGATTATACAGGAATTTAAACAAAGGATTTCAACACAAAAAAACAAAGTATCAGGTAGGTGAACATTTTCTGAGCTTAATGCTGTACCCAGAAAAAAATTGGAGATACTTCTTTGAAAACTTGTTTACTCCTTGTTCCCCCTTGAATCTGATTGATTGTAAGTTCCCACAGGAATAGGGCCCTCAATTCCCCCTGTATTTGTCTGTAAAATTTTGTGTCTTATTGTATTGTTTCTCCACTGTACTGTTATCCTTGTACCCATGGGCAGCGCTGCGGAATCTGTCGGCGCTTTATAAATAAAGAATAATAATAATATAGGAGCTGCCTTGCTGTCGTCAACTTCCCCCACAGACTATCCTTCAATTGAATAAAACCTAGACATATTGCTCTGACTTCGAGAAGGTTGGAAGGAAGTTGCTGGTCTGTGATGAGCCAAATACCCTGTGTGAATTGATCTTTACATATGGCTTCCCATCCTAACTTGGAGTCTGTTTGAATAAACCAATTTGGATCGTAAAAGGGTAGCCCCTTGGAGAGATTTGATGTGTGAATCCACCATGTGAGATATTTCCTGAGATGATGAGGAAAGGGGAATGTGCTGTGAAAGACCCAAATGTTTGTTCCAATATAATAGGAAATGTAACGGCCACATCTGCCATCTTGCCCATTTCACCAGATGTATCACTGACACCATATGGCCCAACAATTTCATTCAAGTTCTTGCAGAGAGTAGCTTGCAATAGGAAATGTAATTGTAGAGGCCACATCTGCCATCTTGGCCATTTCACCAGATGTATTAATGACACCATATGGCCCAACATCTTCATCCAAGTTCTTGCTGAGAGGATCCTGCAGGGCTGAAGATTTGTGAAGTAAGAATCCAAATCTGTTGTGAGGGAAGTGATTCCAACTGTCTTACAGTATTTAACTGAACCCCCATAAACATGATTTCTTGGGAGAGATTAGCTGACTCTTTTGTAAATTTATCAGTCAACCATGTTCCTGTAGAAACTAAAGAACTTGATCCCTTTGTAGAAATGCCTTTTGAACTTAGTCTACAACAAGTATGTTGTCCAAGTAATAAATTAAAAAGGTACCTGTGACACGTAGATCTGCGATGAGAGTAACCAGAACCTTCGTGAAAACCAGTGAGATGGTTGAGATTAACTGAAAATGGCATTCTGTTTCATTATTGGGATATGATAATAAATATCTTTTAAATCTATGGAGAGAAGGAATCATCTTGATAATATATAGGAGTGTCTCCATTCTGAATGTTTTCTCCACTAAATGAGTGTTCAGTCGTCTCAGATCCAGCACAGGTCTCAATTTCTTGTCTTTTTTCCTTACAAGGAATAGAGGAGAATGCAATTCCTGGAAGTGTTGAGTCAAGAGAAGCTCCTAAATAACCTGTTGTATCAGAAGTTGCTGAATTGGTAAATGGCTGCTATTTTTAGACTATCCAAAGGGAGTGGTGATGTCATTAAGCAAGGTAGAGGAGGCTTCTTTTTGAATTCTAGATGATATCCTATTAACAAAAGTTCCTGGACCCATCTGTCTGAAATAATAACAGTCCGGATGTCCCTGTATCTGGAAATTCTGCCCCCTAGTACAGACATCTGGACAGGTGCACAGTCATTGCTTCTTTGAGGACTGCAGGGGAGCTGACTTCCCACAACCTCTACCCCTAAACTGAGATTGTGGCTTCCAATTTTGGTAACAAAATTAATCCTTATTACCACAGGCCTTATAGCCCTGAAATCACACATTACATCTGTGAACATAAGAGGGGGACTTACAAGACTTAGGCAAGGACGAAAAGCACTCTTACTACCAGTACATTTAGAAATAAATCTTTACCAATAATCTCTCTTTACCAATTAAGATACCAATTATACAAAGTTCAGGATATTAATTTTGAAGCATTAATCTGATTTCCAGTGCAGTAGGGCCCGTCTAACCAGATTAGCTAATTTAGCATTCAACTGTAACATCTCAATAGCTGCAGACATCAGAAAAGTGTTAACGTTTGTCAAATCTGTAAGAAAAGGTAAAAATGTTTGAGCCTCAGGCAAAGCAGATACTGTCTGTATCATATTGGAAGACCAAACCTCTGTTGCTTTAATTGCTGAACATAGATAATAATGGATAAAACACAGTGCCTGCTACAGAAATAATTTCTTGAGATTCTGTTCCATCCTTTTCTGAAATTATTCTGGAATTGGAAATGTTTTACACAGATTATTAGATACATTAAATTGTTTCTCATTCTTAGAAAATAAATTCAAATACATTTGTTTGATTGTGTCAGACAGGAAAAACTTCAGATGCCCGAGATTGAGATTTAAACCAATATGAAGTATTAGGCAGTCTCTTTAATAGGGAAGTAAATCTGCCACCATATATGTGGCCAATACAGACTCTATAAAGCTTTTTTTCTTTCATCTTATGGGCAATATTGTGGGCTCAGGTCTGTCCAAAATATTAAATATCCTATTGAAAACCCATATATAAGTAAATGCCATAAAACATATCAAAGGTAACGAACAAGTTCAAACAAATACCTCTTTATTGATTCAACGTTGTGTCTTGGGCAGAAAATAGAAATCTGTAATAGATCCACACTAAAGCTGCTTCAAGGTATGTAGCAACAAATATTTATAGAAAGCTGTCAGGACTTACAGTGGAATGAAGGAACTACTATCCCTGAACTCCAAATTGCAATGCAGAGATACAGAGATAGTACAGTAGCTTTCTTATCTGAAAATACTATTTTAAACCTTGTTAGTGACTTCTGCAACATCACTCCCAATAACATCACCCAAGATGGCACTTCCCCAGTACAGAAAAATGGAGCGTACAGGAAGTATACTCAGCCACAAGCCTGAAAAGTCTGAAAAATCTCACAATGTGAGAACCATAGGTGATTGGCCTTTTACAGTAGGGGTTGGCAAACCTACTTGCCATTACTTCTTCTACAGTACTGATTAACAAACCTACACTATGACTTTACACTCAGCTCTGTATAACAAGTTTAGTAGAAGGAGTACTAATGATCAGATAACTAGGACCCGCATTGCCAGCACATCTTGCAATAGCTGTACTTTGCATGGAGCAGTAGAACAATATAGATTACCCCCATAGTACAACAATGTTGACTTATTTGGATATAGTGCATGCACAAACTTTACAAATGTATTACTATTATATGCTTCAAAAGTGATAGTTGGAACGAATCCGGTCACGTGAACAGTTACTTTAACAAACAGGTTTGGATATCAAGCCAGAATATCACAGGCACTTGTGGAGGCTGGACAGAACAAGGAGCAGGAGGGGTAAGTGGAAGAGAGGTTACCTATAAACAGGTAATTGGGGGAGGGGTCAGTTCTGTCCAAGCCCTTTTCTCTCCAGAAAGGCAAGTTTTAATGATTGGGCCCTTATTGAGAAGCCATGTAGTAAATTGCAGAGCTCCTTGCACTACCGACTACCTTCCAAAACCAGAGCTTCAGGGAAACAGAAAACCACATGGAGTTAGAGGGCTGTTTAGGCAGTTTGTACTTGAGAAAGGGGCACTGCTGTTTTAGTCACTTCATGCAGGGTAAAGAAGTGTCTCAAATGTGCAGTGAATACATTTGTAATTTGTTCATATTGGTTATGGCATAATTTTTAAAGCTTCAGCTTTTACCATATATATTCAGTGGTAGTTTTGGCCAAGTTTTTTTCCTTTCCATTTTCTAATTAAAGTTACATAAAAGTGCAAAAACATATACTCCAATATGCTAGATAATTTTATTATAACATTATTGCTTGTTTAACACCTGGAACTTAGCTTAACACATCTGGTGAACCAAAGACAAGAAGCATGTGTGTAGCCACCAATCACCAGCTAGCTCACAGTAGTGCATAGCTGCTTGTAAGCCTGCCTAGGTATGGTTTAAAGGATACCAATTAAAAGTCTCTTTAAAACTACATGCTCTATTCCTGTTTTTAACTTTGTGTTTACCTCCTTCAAAAAAGTTAAGCTCATAGTCAATGTTGCACTGCTGGACCACGCCCATTCTACTCCAGATGATGATATGTTTAGTGATTGGCGCATACAAATATATGCCTGCTTCTGATTTGCTTGCCAGCTTTATCCTCAGGAATACAGCAACTATATATTTGATTGGGTTAAACAAGAGTATTTACTATGACCCCATTTAATAACACCAAAGAAGAGTGAATACTTCACGTTTCACAATGTAGCAGGATCCTAAATCATGTCCCATATAGCTCAATGACAAACAATAGTAAAAGGCACATAGTGTATAGTTAGTAGTGTGAATGTGAAAGCTGACTCACCACTACAAGGAAGGTCTAACATCCACCCAACTGGGGCCGTAGGCATATAACCAAACCTTACCCTGTACACACTCGGGTATTGCTCAGTCTCACTTCGGTCGCTGCATTTGCTTCTCCATAGCGTTCACCATCAGCGTGTGATCCTCCAGCACTTCCGGTTGATGTCAGATGCCGCATCCACACAGCTTACATCTATCACACCCTCTTCGCTGACCGCTATGTGCAAACTCCTCTTGCCGTTCCTTCAGGGACTTGATCCAAGGCTGGGGAAACACTGTTAAAGATGGATAGAAGGGCTCCTCTCCCTCCAAGGTATATAGAAAAAAGAAGAATCCACAGGAAACAGATTTCCAAAAATATAAAATCAGATAGACTTTATTCAATGCTTTAAAAGTACATGGGCATCTAGGTGGAATAAAAAAGTAGAAGAGCCGGTCTTACGCGTTTCGGCAAGATAAAGCATAAACCATAATTTCTCACAGGTTTTACTTCCATTTATACCAGTCTTAAATCACCCATTGGAGGATAAAAACACACACCCTCTTTTTCATTCCTCACCTATATTAAAGGCAACAATTAACAATACATATAGTTCAAAACTATGGCAATTATGTAGAATTACAGGAACATCACTTAATGACATTATTACAAGAGAGTTCTGTTTTAATAAATACATGAAAAATTGGATTTTAATTTATACATAAAGAGAATAAATAAATAAATAAAGATTATACCCAAAATATTTATCAAAGATACATACATATGCTTACTGAAATTAATCCAATTTCCTTAATAACTTAAATAGTAAAATATTTCATACAGCATTTTAGCCTTTCAAACGTATAACTACATACATTGATAAATTCAAATCCATAAGGCAAAAAAACCTCTGTGCAAAATCCAGCAAGTGCTTTGCTTACACAATTCATATACTTATCTCTCCGAAAATTAATAAGGTCATTTTCAGAATTAAAGCCCTCTGGCATAAGTGTGCACAGTTTGTGGATCCAATAGACCTCTTGCCTGGCCAAAATAGGCCATTTATCTCCACCTCTAGGAGGGCATCTAATAGTTTCTATGGCATTCCATTCAAAATTGCACACATTGCCATCATGGACTTCAATAAAATGACTGGCAAGGTTAGAACAATGTATCTTGTTCCTGATATACCCTAGGTGTTCAAGTATCTGAGTACGAACATCACGGGTAGTCATACCCACGTACTGTAATTTATGATACGTGAAACCTATAAGGTAAATCAGAAACTTAGAAGAACAATTTATACATCCTCTAGTATCAAACACTTGGTTGGTCACATATGAATAAAAAGAACTGCCTATCCTGATATGTTCACAGGCCTTACAATCTTTGCCCCATTTATATGTCCCATTGTGTCTCAGCCAAGAACTATGGCTAACAGGCTTACGAAGTTAGCTTGGTGATACCATATTGCCTAGAGTTAGATTCCTTCTATATGTGAACCTAAATCCTCTTTTAACTACATCCTTCAGTAAATCATCTCCGTAAAGGATTGGTAAATACTTTCTAACTATGTTACAAATTAAATAATATTGGTTTGAATATCTAGTGATGAAGTTTGGTCTATTCTCAAGCTTCTTCTTATTTAAATTAGACATATTACTCCCTGCAAGAAGACGCCTTCTATCACTTCTAGCTGCATAATCACAAGCATGATGTATGACCCTATCACTGTAACCACTATTGCGTAGTCTTGTCCCCAAAACTGTGCATTCAGAGCTAAATGCCTTCTCACCTGAACAGATCCTTCTAGTCCTAAGATACTGACCCTTAGCTATGCCCTGAAATACGTGTTTTGGATGGGAGCTAGATGAATGGAGAATAGAATTTCCTGTTATGAGTTTTCGAAAACAATTGAGTCTCTATTTTTCCAGAACCCAAGTCCATCATCAGCTCCACATCCAAAAAGTGAATTTTACTCCTTTGCCATTCAAAAGTAAACTGATTTTCAGAAAAACAAGGGATAATCAACAAAGGACTTCGCTTCTAGTGATGAAAAATTAGTAGCAAAAATAAGATCATCTATGAATCTTTTGTAACACAAAATCTTGTGAGAGAACTCATTATTATGTCCAAATAAATGTTTATATTCAAACCAGCCCATAAATAAATTAGCGTATGAGATGGCGAATTTTGCCCCCCATGGCCGTACCTCTTAACTGGACATAATAAGTTCCCTCAAACAAGAAGTAATTGTGCTCCAAGAGAAACTGAATTGTCCTGATAATAAATTCCTTAGTTTCCTCAGAATAATTAGTCAATAGGTTCAAAAAGAAAGAAGCCGCTTCCAAACCCAACACATGAGGTATAGAAGTGTATAAGGCTATCACATCTACTGTGAGCCAACTCATATTTTCAATCACCTGCACAGACTCCACAATGTTACGTAAATGAGTTGTATCCCGCAAAAAAAATAGGGAGAGACCAATGGCTGCAGGATACTGTCAATCCATTCTGACAGATGTTCAAATAAAGAACCTATCCCTGCAACTATTGGTCGTCCTTTGATGCCATCCAAACTCTTGTGGGTCTTGGGCAGGTGATGGAAAAAGGGAGTGACAGGATTCGATATATACAAAAAAATCAAAAAGTATCTTTATTAATGATACCAAAATACAAACCATCATCTAGTAATGCTCTAAGCTGGGTTTGAAAAAAATTAGTTGGATTTCTGTTTAGTATTCTGTAGGAAGTTTGATCATTAAGTTGACGTAAAGCTTCAGATATATACATCTGCCTATCCATTACAACAATGTTGCCTCCCTTATCTGAGTTTTTTATCACTATAGATAAATTATTCTGTAGTGAACTTATAGCCTCATTTTCTTTATTAGTCAAGTTTGAATGTTTATCTCCAACAGACTTATCCAAATCTTTTAGGTCCTCTAAAACCCTCTTGTGAAATCTTTCCAGGGCTTTGCCCCTTGACTGAACTGGGTAAAAACTTGATCTATTCTTAAAGTTAGGGGGGCATTGTGAGATAGTTGAAGTATCAATGATTTGTTCCTGCTCCAACTCTTGGAGTGAAGCTAAATCACACATATCCCTAAACTGAAAAAGGAAACCAATATTAGTGGCTAAAGCATCCCTTCCAACCGGAGGGATATCACGTTCATTATCCATATCACTAAAATGTCTGCGTAAAGTAAGGTTCCGTATAAACCTATTTAGATCTAAAATGGTCTGAAAAATATCAAATTTTCTAGTTGGACAAAAACCTAGTCCTTTGTTAAGTATCTTGAGTTCAAATTTAGTTAGGGAATAGGATGAATCATTAATAACCAAATTATCAATTACTTCTTGGTTAACTCCCTGAGGGGGTACCTGTTCATTCCCCTCTGGTTCCCTACATGTTCTGTCCCACCCCCTCCCTTGGTCTTTAGGACTGACTGAAAAACCTGACCCAAAGGGGGACCCATATTTAAATTATCTGGTGCACTTACTTGGGTCATACCTATATTGGGGCTCAATACCTGGTTAGGTTGATTGTTGCTACTATTGATGTTGTTACCTTTACTTGTATTTTTGGGTATCACTCCTGTATGTGTTGCAAGTTTAGTAACCTCTACATGTACTTTAGGTTTGGCCATTTTCATTTTCTGTTGTGTCTTATTTGTTACATCATGATGACTTTCTAGTGTTACACCACTATTGATAATGTTTGGGGAACTTCTGGCTTCATTCTTATTTTCTGAGTTTGAACCTTCCTCATAAGAGGTAGAAAAATTTGACAGAGAGTCCTTATCTGTACTTACATTATCACTCTCTTTAAAAGTAACTTTCTTCCTATTACTATTCCTCCTTCTCCATTTTCTATGCTTATTACCATTAGTACCCTCTGTACCTATAGTGTCTCGTTCACCAACATCCCCTTGGTTCTGCCATGTGTGCCTTCGTCTATGTATTTTATACCATAGAAATACATTCCCTGTGGAATAGTCCTTCTGGTCTCGCAAAAATTTCAAATGCTTTGCCTGTATGATATCATTTTTGTTGGTTCAATCACCTCCTGCAACATCTTATCATATTCTCCATACCCAGTATTTAATTGATGTCCATTCAGTTCCCCTTGTAATACAACAATTTCATTCCTAACAATAGCTAGTTGTTCAGACTTATATTTAATTAACATAACCATAAGCCTAATTGAACACGCTGAAATAATGCTATTCCATTCATTAATGAAATCTTTGTCATGAACCTCAAATGTAGGAAATTTCTTCACCCTCAAGCCCCTTGGTATCATATTAAGGGAAACATATTTATTCATGATCCATGAGTCCAATTTAAGTCTTAGTTCTTTAAGTCATAAAAGTTCCAAAGAATGAAACAAATCACTCAATTTAGTGCTTGAACAGAGAAGCGAATGCAGCGACTGAAGTGAGACTGAGCAATACCCGAGTGTGTACAGGGTAAGGTTTGGCTATATGCCTACGGCCCCAGCCAGGTGGATGTTACACAGCCTTCCTTGGAGTGGTGAGTCAGCTTTCACATTCACGCTACTGACTATACGCTATGTGCCTTTTACTATTGTTTGTCATTGAGCTATATGGGACATGATTTAGGATCCTGCTACATTGTGACACATGACGTATTCACTCTTCTTTGGTATTATTATCTCTTTGTTTTATGTGTTTCAAGTTGTAGTGTTGTGGCTGGTGACTTTTTTGATAGTTTATACATTTTCTTAAAACATGGAGGCATCAGCGGAACAACAACATACATACTTTTCTTTGGCAGCTGTGGATGACCAGGACCTGGCGGGTCTTGAACTAGAGGACTTTTTTTACTCTGGACAGTTCAAACACTAAATTGAGTGATTTGTTTCATTCTTTGGAATTTTTCACTAGAAGCGAAGTCCTTTGTTGATTATCTTAACTCTTGTTTTTCTGAAATTCAGTTTACTTTTGAATGGCAAAGGAGTAAAATTCACTTTTTGGATGTGGAGCTGATGATGGACTTGGGTTCTGGAAAAATAGAGACTCAATTGTTTCGAAAACCCATAGCAGGAAATTATATTCTCCATTCATCTAGCTCCCATCCGAAACACGTATTTCAGGGAATAGCTAAGGGTCAGTATCTTAGGACTATAAGGATCTATTCAGGTGAGATGGCATTTAGCTCTGAATGTGCAGTTTTGGGGACAAGACTACGCAATCGTGGTTACAGTGATAGGGTCATACATCATGCTCGTGATTATGCAGCTAGAAGTGATAGAAGGAGTCTTCTTGCAGGAGTAATATGTCTAATTTATATAAGAAGGAGCTTGAGAATAGACCAAACTTCATCACTAGATATTTCAACCAATATTATTTAATTTGTAACATAGTTAGAAAGTATTTACCAATCCTTTACGAGATGATTTACTGAAGGATGTAGTTAAAAGAGGATTTAGGTTCACATATAGAAGGAATCTAACTCTAGGCAATATGGTATCACCGAACCAACTACGTAAGCCTGTTAGACATAGTTCTTTGCTGATACACAATGGGATATATAAATGTGGCAAAGATTGTAAGGCCTGTGAACATAGGATAGGCAGTTCTTTTTATTCATATGTGACCAATCAAGTGTTTGATACTAGAGGATGTATAAATTGTTCTTCTACATTTGTGATTTACCTTATAGGTTGCATGTATCATAAATTACAGTACATGGGTATGACTATCCGTGATGTTCGTACTCGGATACGTGAACACCTAGGGTATATCAGGAACAAGATACATTGTTCTAACCTTGCCAGTTATTTTATTGAAGTCCATGATGGCAATGTGTGCAATTTTGAATGGAATGCCATAGAAACTATTAGATGCCCTCCCAGAGGTGGAGATAAATGGCCTATTTTGGCCAGGCAAGAGGTTTATTGGATCCACAAACTGTGCACACTTATGCCAGAGGGCTTTAATTCTTAAAATTACCTTTTTGGAGAGATAAGTATATGAAATGTGTAAGCAAAGCACTTGCTGGATTTTGCACAGAGGTTTTTTTTCCTTATGGATTTGAATTTATCAATGTATGCAGTTATACATTTGAAAGGTTAAAATGCTGTATGAAATATTTTACTATTTAACGCCTAGATTTAGAGTTTGGCGTCAGCCGTCAAAACCAGCGTTAGGGGCTCCTAACGCTGGTTTTGGCCGCCCGCTGGTATTTAGAGTCAGTCAGGAAAGGGTCTAACGCTCACTTTGCAGCCGCGACTTTTCCATACCGCAGATCCCCCTACGCCATTTGCGTATCCTATCTTTTCAATGGGATCTTTCTAACGCCGGTATTTAGAGTCTTGGCTGAAGTGAGCGTTAGAAATCTAACGACAAGACTCCAGCCGCAGAGAAATGCCAGGAGTTAAGAGCTTTCTGGGCTAACGCCGGTTCATAAAGCTCTTAACTACTGTGCTCTAAAGTACACTAAGACACATAAACTACCTATGTACCCCTAAACCGAGGCCCCCCCATATCACTGCCACTCTAATAAAAAATTTTAACCCCTAATCTGCCGACCGCACACCGCCGCAACCTACGTTATCCCTATGTATCCCTAATCTGCTGCCCCTAACACCGCCGACACCTACATAATATTTATTAACCCCTAATCTGCCGCCCCCAACGTCGCCGCCACCTACCTACAATTATTAACCCCTAATCTGCCGACCGGACCTCACCGCTACTATAATAAAGTTATTAACCCCTAATCCGCCTCACTCCCGCCTCAATAACCCTATAATAAATAGTATTAACCCCTAATCTGCCCTCCCTAACATCACCGACACCTAACTTCAAGTATTAACCCCTAATCTGCCGACAGGACCTCGCCGCTACTATAATAAATTTATTAACCCCTAAAGCTAAGTCTAACCCTAACACCAACACCCCCCTAAATTAAATATAATTTTTATCTAACGAAATAAATAAATTAATCCTATTTAAAGCTAAATACTTACCTGTAAAATAAACCCTAATATAGCTACAATATAAATAATAATTATTTTGTAGCTATTTTAGGATTTAAGGGCTGGTAAGGTAAAAGAGCTTTTCTATTTGAATTTTAGAATAGGGTAGGGCATTTTTTTATTTTGGGGGGCTTTGTTATTTTATTAGGGGGCTTAGAATAGGTGTAATTAGCTTAAAATTGTTGTAATATTTTTATAATGTTTGTAAATATTTTTTTATTTTTTGTAACAGTTCTTTTTTTATTTTTTGTACTTTAGTTAGTGTATTTATTTGTATTTAATTTATTTATTGATAGTGTAGTGTTAGGTTTAATTGTAGATAATTGTAGGTAGTTTATTTAATTAATTTATTGATAGTGTAGTGTTAGGTTTAATTGTAACTTAGGTTAGGATTTATTTTACAGGTAATTTTGTAATTATTTTAACTAGGTAGCTATTAAATAGTTATTAACTATTTAATAGCTATTGTAATTGGTTAAAATAAATACAAAGTTGCCTGTAAAATAAATATAAATCCTAAAATAGCTACAAAATAATTATTATTTATATTGTAGCTATATTAGGGTTTATTTTACAGGTAAGTATTTAGCTTTAAATATGATTAATTTATTTAATAAGAGTTAATTTATTTTGTTAGATAAAAATTATATTTAACTTAGGGGGGTGTTAGTGTTAGGGTTAGACTTAGCTTTAGGGGTTAATAAATTTATTAGAGTAGCGGTGAGGTCCGGTCGGCAGATTAGGGGTTAATACTTGAAGTTAGGTGTCGGTGATGTTAGTGAGGCGGATTAGGGGTTAATACATTTATTATAGTAGCGGTGAGGTCCGGTCGGCAGATTAGGGGTTAATAAGTGTAGGTAGGTAGCGGCGACGTTGGGGGGGGGGGCAGATTAGGGGTTAATAAATATAATATAGGGGTCGGCGGTGTTAGGGGCAGCAGATTAGGGGTACATAGGGATAACGTAGGTTGTGGCGGTGTACGGAGCGGCAGATTAGGGGTTAATAATAATATGCAGGGGTCAGCGATAGCGGGGGTGGCAGATTAGGGGTTAATAAGTGTAAGGTTAGGGGTGTTTAGACTCGGGGTACATGTTAGGGTGTTAGGTGCAGACTTAGGAAGTGTTTCCCCATAGGAAACAATGGGGCTGCGTTAGGAGCTGAACGCTGCTTTTTTGCAGGTGTTAGGTTTTTTTTCAGCTCAAACGGCCCCATTGTTTCCTATGGGGGAATCGTGCACGAGCACGTTTTTGAAGCTGGCCACATCCGTAAGCACCGCTGGTATTGAGAGTTGCAGTGGCGGTAAATATGCTATACGCTCCCTTTTTGGAGCCGAACGCAGCCCTTCTGTGAACTCTAAATACCAGCGGTATTTAAAAGGTGCGGGAGAAAAAAAACACGCGTAGCTAACGCACCCCTTTGGCCGCAGAACTCTAAATCTAGCGGTAAGTTATTAAGGAAATTGGATTAATTTCAGTAAGCATATGTATGTATCTTTGATAAATATTTTGGGTATAATCTTTATTTATTTATTTATTTATTATTCTCTTTCGGCTAGATTTAGAGTTCTGCGGACAAAGGGGTGCGTTAGCTACGCGTGTATTTTTCCCCCCGCACCTTTTAAATACCGCTGGTATTTAGAGTTCACAGAAGGGCTGCGTAAGGCTCCAAAAAGGGAGCGTAGAGCATAATTTACCGCCACTGCAACTCTCAATACCAGCGGTGCTTACGGACGCGGCCATCTTAAAAAACGTGCTTGTGCACGATATCCCCATAGGAAACAATGGTTCAAAAAAGCAGCGTTCAGCTCCTAACGCAGCCCCATTGTTTCCTATGGGGAAACACTTCCTAAGTCTGCACCTAACACCCTAACATGAACCCCGAGTCTAAACACCCCTAATCTTACACTTATTAACCCCTAATCTGCCGCCCCCGCTATCGCTGACCGCTGCATATTATTTTTAACCCCTAATCTGCCGCTCCGTACACCGCCGCAACCTACGTTATCCCTATGAACCCCTAATCTGCTGCCCTAACCCCCGCCGACCCCTATATTATATTTATTACCCCCTAATCTGCCCCCCCAATGTTGCCGCTACCTACCTACAATTATTAACCCCTAATCTGCCGACCGGACCTCACCGCTACTCTAATAAATGTATTAACCCCTAAAGCTAAGTCTAACCCTAACACCCCCCTAAGTTAAATATAATTTTTATTTAACGAAATAAAATAAATCTTATTAAATAAATTATTCCTATTTAAAGCTAAATACTTACCTGTAAAATAAACCCTAATATAGCTACAATATAAATAATAATTACATTGTAGCTATTTTAGGATTAATATTTATTTTACAGGCAACTTTGTATTTATTTTAACCAGGTACAATAGCTATTAAATAGTTCATAACTATTTAATAGCTACCTAGTTAAAATAATGCAAAATTACCTGTACAATTAAACCTAACACTACACTATCAATAAATAAATTAAATACAAATACCTACAAATAAATACACTAACTAAAGTACAAAAAATAAAAAAAGAACTAAGTTACAAAAAATAAAAAAATAATTTACAAACATTATAAAAAAATAAAAAAATAATCTTCCTACCTTGAGTCATCTTCACTCAGCCGAGCCGAATTCTTCATCCAATCCGGGCGATGTCTTCATCCAAGCGGGGGCTGAAGAGGTCCATCATCTGGATGAAGTCTTCATCCAAGTGGGGGCTGAAGAGGTCCATCATCTGGCTGAAGTCTTTATCCAAGCGGGGGCTGAAGAGGTCCATCATCCGGCTGAAGTCTTCTATCAAGCGGCATCTTCAATCTTCTTTCTTCCGGCTCCATCTTCATGCCGCCGACGCGGAACATCCTTCCTCCACGATGAACTCCCGACGAATGAAGGTTCCTTTAAGTGACGTCATCCAAGATGGCATCCCTCGAATTCCGATTGGCTGATAGGATTCTATCAGCCAATCGGAATTAAGGTAGGAAAATTCTGATTGGCTGATTGAATCAGCCAATCAGATTCAAGTTCAATCCGATTGGCTGATTGGATCAGCCAATCAGATTGAGCTTGCATTCTATTGGCTGATCGGATTGAACTTGAATCTGATTGGCTGATTCCATCAGCCAATCAGATTATTTCTACCTTAATTCCGATTGTCTCATAGAATCCTATAAGCCAATCGGAATTCGAGGGACGCCATCTTGGATGACGTCCCTTAAAGGAACCTTCATTCATCGGGAGTTCGTCGTGGAGGAAGGATGTTCCGCGTCGGCGGGATGAAGATGGAGCCGGAAGAAAGAAGATTGAAGATGCCGCTTGATAGAAGACTTCAGCCGGATGATGGACCTCTTCAGCCCCCGCTTGGATGAAGACTTCAGCCGGATGATGGACCTCTTCAGCCCCCGCTTGGATGAAGACTTCAGCAGGATGATGGACCTCTTCAGTTATTAACTATTTAATAGCTATTGTACCTGGTTAAAATAAATACAAAGTTGCCTGTAAAATAAATATTAATCCTTAAATAGCTACAATATAATTATTATTTATATTGTAGCTATATTAGGGTTTATTTTACAGGTATTTATTTAGCTTTAAATAGGAATAATTTATTTAATAATATTTATTTTATTTTGTTAGATAAAAATTATATTTAACTTAGGGGGTTGTTAGGGTTAGGGTTAGACTTAGCTTTAGGGGTTAATGCATTTATTAGAGTAGCGGTGAGGTCCGGTCGGCAGATTAGGGGTTAATAATTGTAGGTAAGGTAGCGGCAACGTTGGGGGGGGGCAGATTAGGGGTTAATAAATATTATGTAGGTGTCGGCGGTGTTAGGGGCAGCAGATTAGGGGTACATAGGGATAATGTAGGTTGCGGCGGTGTGTGGTCGGCAGATTAGGGGTTAAAAAAATTAATAGAGTGGCGGCGATGTGGGGGGGCCTCGGTTTAGGGGTTCATAGGTAGTTTATGGGTGTTATTGTACTTTAGAGCACAGTAGTTAAGAGCTTTATCAACCGGCGTTAGCCCAGAAAGCTCTTAACTCCTGGCTTTTCTCTGTGGCTGGAGTCTTGTCGTTAGAGTTCTAACACTCACTTCAGCCAAGACTCTAAATACCGGCGTTAGGAAGATCCCATTGAAAAGATAGGATACGCAATTGTCGTAAGGGGATCTGCGGTATGGAAAAGTCACGGCTGGAAAGTGAGCGTTAGACCCTTTCCTGACTGACTCTAAATACCAGCGGGCGGTAAAAACCAGCGTTAGGACCCCCTAACGCTGGTTTTGATGGCTAACGCAGAACTCTAAATCTAGGCGTTTATGTATAAATTAAAATCCAATTTTTCATGTATTTATTAAAACAGTACTCTCTTGTAATAATGTCATTAAGTGATGTTCCTGTAATTCTACAAAATTGCCATAGTTTTGAACTATATGTATTGTTAATTGTTGCCTTTAATATAGGTGAGGAATGAAAAAGAGGGTGTGTGTTTTTATCCTCCAATGGGTGGTTTTAGACTGGTATAAATGGAAGTAACACCTGTGAGAAATGATGGTCTATGATTACGGCTTTGTCTTGCCGAAACATGTAAGACCGGCTCTTCTACTTTTTTATTCCACCTAGATGCCCATGTACTTTTAAAGCATTGAATAAAGTCTATCTGATTTTATATTTTTGGAAATCTTTTTCCTGTGGATTCTTCTTTTTTCCCCATTTAATAACAATAAGGTAAAAAAGGTTTCAGCCAATCAGTTTAGAATTATTTAACTAAACCACCTATAAATTGTTACTAAGCAAAGTCTTAAGATCGCTGCTTCTTAACTTGCGGTTGCAAGCTAGCATAAGCAAACCCTCACCACAAGGGCTCCAAATCAGCATACACAAGATGATAAAAAGAACACTATCTCCCTTTAAATGAGTATTACAGTTAACCAATAACACATAGGAAGATTATCAAACCAGGTTTGAGAATATGGAAAAGTGACCAAGCAATAAGCATAACTAATTTAAATGATAGCATGTGCCTTTCTTGAGAAATGTGCAAAACAAAGAAAAGAGGTGGAGAAGTGAAAGGGGTAAAAGCAAATACAATTTGCTAAGGATTAAGAAAGCAGAGTAGAAATATGAGAATTGTAGAAAGTAAATGGGAAGGGAGAGCAAGATAAAGCACAACAGAGATAGGAGGATGAATCATGTGTAATAATGAATGCTAAATAGCATCTCTGCATACATATAACATCTTTTGTCTCTAGTTTAAAATGCATGACTGATGCTATAGTATAGTGACAAGGATACTTTATTACCAGCCTTTACTGAGTAAAAACATTAGGCTTATCTATGCAGTGGCATTTCAGCAGATGATCTAATTTTCTTTGCGGCAGCACTGAGCATGGCAATAATACATCTGTTTCTCTCTTTGTGTTGACAGATATTCCCTTATGCCATATAAATAAATGGAGTTCAAGTCTATACTAAAATATGTCACATGGCCACCAACATGGAATTAAGTAGAGAAAAAAAAAAACATGCTAGAGACAAAATGTATAACTTAATTCATATTAGAATACAACCCAAATGCTTTGCAGTATTTCATACTTCCCAATAGACAGATGTTTAGTAGCTGAAGCTGAATTGGTCGGAATTATGGTTTACATGTCCTGGAAGGAATCTGGATTGCCAAAAGGTGTAGTTTGGTTGACCACAGGGGATAAACTGAATTGTGTTCAAGGAAGAAACCGAGCGTAAATACTACAGGAATGATAGGCTGAGCAGCTAAAGCCAACATGACAGTAAACCCCAAAGAGGGCTTACCTGGTAGTAGAGATCATTTAGAAAACAGGGAGGGAAGGGTGGGGACCAATCACCCCAGAGAAGGAACATATGGAAGGTAAATTGTAGTATAAAAAGACCCTCCCACAACCACAGGCCTAACAACCTTTATATGCATACAAAGAGAGAAGCGCTCTACCAGGAACGAACAACAGCTCAGTGGCTTGTTCTATGGCGATTTACCACCCGGAAGCAGCCTCTTTTAGACCAGTGTGCTTTTCACAGAAGAAAACTTTCCTGAAGTATATCAGTCTGATCCCGCCAAGTAAGGTCAGTCCAGCCCCGAAATACCAGGCAATTCTCCTCTGAACAAGGAACATGACAACCCCAGACGATCGTTTCGGCCTCCTATGGGCCTCGTCAGTGAGGTGCAGCCACATTCCTCTAAGCACACTGGGCAAGGAGGCCACGTCTGGTTTCCCCCATCACCCATAGGGAGACTTCCCCAGGGTCATAATAATTTGCATACAAAGAGAGAAGCGCTCTACCAGGAACGAACAACAGCTCAGTGGCTTGTTCTATGGCGATTTACCACCCGGAAGCAGCCTCTTTTAGACCAGTGTGCTTTTCACAGAAGAAAACTTTCCTGAAGTATATCAGTCTGATCCCGCCAAGTAAGGTCAGTCCAGCCCCGAAATACCAGGCAATTCTCCTCTGAACAAGGAACATGACAACCCCAGACGATCGTTTCGGCCTCCTATGGGCCTCGTCAGTGAGGTGCAGCCACATTCCTCTAAGCACACTGGGCAAGGAGTCCACGTCTGGTTTCCCCCATCACCCATAGGGAGACTTCCCCAGGGTCATAATAATTTGCATACAAAGAGAGAAGCGCTCTACCAGGAACGAACAACAGCTCAGTGGCTTGTTCTATGGCGATTTACCACCCGGAAGCAGCCTCTTTTAGACCAGTGTGCTTTTCACAGAATAAAACTTTCCTGAAGTATATCAGTCTGATCCCGCCAAGTAAGGTCAGTCCAGCCCCGAAATACCAGGCAATTCTCCTCTGAACAAGGAACATGACAACCCCAGACGATCGTTTCGGCCTCCTATGGGCCTCGTCAGTGAGGTGCAGCCACATTCCTCTAAGCACACTGGGCAAGGAGTCCACGTCTGGTTTCCCCCATCACCCATAGGGAGACTTCCCCAGGGTCATAATAATTTGCATACAAAGAGAGAAGCGCTCTACCAGGAATGAACAACAGCTCAGTGGCTTGTTCTATGGCGATTTACCACCCGGAAGCAGCCTCTTTTAGACCAGTGTGCTTTTCACAGAAGAAAACTTTCCTGAAGTATATCAGTCTGATCCCGCCAAGTAAGGTCAGTCCAGCCCCGAAATACCAGGCAATTCTCCTCTGAACAAGGAACATGACAACCCCAGACGATCGTTTCGGCCTCCTATGGGCCTCGTCAGTGAGGTGCAGCCACATTCCTCTAAGCACACTGGGCAAGGAGTCCACGTCTGGTTTCCCCCATCACCCATAGGGAGACTTCCCCAGGGTCATAATAATTTGCATACAAAGAGAGAAGCGCTCTACCAGGAACGAACAACAGCTCAGTGGCTTGTTCTATGGCGATTTACCACCCGGAAACAGCCTCTTTTAGACCAGTGTGCTTTTCACAGAAGAAAACTTTCCTGAAGTATATCAGTCTGATCCCGCCAAGTAAGGTCAGTCCAGCCCCGAAATACCAGGCAATTCTCCTCTGAACAAGGAACATGACAACCCCAGACGATCGTTTCGGCCTCCTATGGGCCTCGTCAGTGAGGTGCAGCCACATTCCTCTAAGCACACTGGGCAAGGAGTCCACGTCTGGTTTCCCCCATCACCCATAGGGAGACTTCCCCAGGGTCATAATAATTTGCATACAAAGAGAGAAGCGCTCTACCAGGAACGAACAACAGCTCAGTGGCTTGTTCTATGGCGATTTACCACCCGGAAACAGCCTCTTTTAGACCAGTGTGCTTTTCACAGAAGAAAACTTTCCTGAAGTATATCAGTCTGATCCCGCCAAGTAAGGTCAGTCCAGCCCCGAAATACTAGGCAATTCTCCTCTGAACAAGGAACATGACAACCCCAGACGATCGTTTCGGCCTCCTATGGGCCTCGTCAGTGAGGTGCAGCCACATTCCTCTAAGCACACTGGGCAAGGAGTCCACGTCTGGTTTCCCCCATCACCCATAGGGAGACTTCCCCAGGGTCATAATAATTTGCATACAAAGAGAGAAGCGCTCTACCAGGAACGAACAACAGCTCAGTGGCTTGTTCTATGGCGATTTACCACCCGGAAGCAGCCTCTTTTAGACCAGTGTGCTTTTTACAGAAGAAAACTTTCCTGAAGTATATCAGTCTGATCCCGCCAAGTAAGGTCAGTCCAGCCCCGAAATACCAGGCAATTCTCCTCTGAACAAGGAACATGACAACCCCAGATGATCGTTTCGGCCTCCTATGGGCCTCGTCAGTGAGGTGCAGCCACATTCCTCTAAGCACACTGGGCAAGGAGTCCACGTCTGGTTTCCCCCATCACCCATAAGGAGACTTCCCCAGGGTCATAATAATTTGCATACAAAGAGAGAAGCGCTCTACCAGGAACGAACAACAGCTCAGTGGCTTGTTCTATGGCGATTTACCACCCGGAAGCAGCCTCTTTTAGACCAGTGTGCTTTTTACAGAAGAAAACTTTCCTGAAGTATATCAGTCTGATCCCGCCAAGTAAGGTCAGTCCAGCCCCGAAATACCAGGCAATTCTCCTCTGAACAAGGAACATGACAACCCCAGACGATCGTTTCGGCCTCCTATGGGCCTCGTCAGTGAGGTGCAGCCACATTCCTCTAAGCACACTGGGCAAGGAGTCCACGTCTGGTTTCCCCCATCACCCATAGGGAGACTTCCCCAGGGTCATAATAATTTGCATACAAAGAGAGCTTTGTGCTTAGAGGAATGTGGCTGCACCTCACTGACGAGGCCCATAGGAGGCCGAAACGATCGTCTGGGGTTGTCATGCTCCTTGTTCAGAGGAGAATTGCTTGGTATTTCGGGGCTGGACTGACCTTACTTGGCGGGATCAGACTGATATACTTCAGGAAAGTTTTCTTCTGGGAAAAGCACACTGGTCTAAAAGAGGCTGCCTCCGGGTGGTAAATCGCCATAGAACAAGCCACTGAGCTGTTGTTCGTTCCTGGTAGAGCGCTTCTCTCTTTGTATGCTAACAACCTTTATATTTGTGGTTGGGGAAGAAGCAGAGCGGAAATACCACACAAAAAACAAGTTGGCTGAGGGGTCAATAGGACAGTAAACCTGAAAAAAAGGCAAAACAAAACAACAAAACTTAACATGAATGTATAAACGAGCAAGATCCCACAATTTGCATTCACATACAAACTGTGGAAATTTAGTGTAACAACAGCCCCCCCCCCCCCCACAAATGTCAAGAATCCTAATAATGACAACAGGGAGGCTGGAGTGGCATCCCAAATGCTGAAGGAGGTGGTCCCTGGGACTGGGGCCTAAACTGTCATGACAAGAGCTTTTAGAACAGAACAAAATTAGCTGTGATTAAGGGACCTACCAAAGTGAGCAAACAGGTTAAAAACTATGTACAGAGTGAACAACTGTGGCAAACATAAGTCACACATGAGCAATAAGTGTCACTAACACCACACAACATTTTTAAATGCAGCTTAGCAATCACTGCGGCAGCCACGTTTAAAATTGAATCTTTGTATCATAAAATGACTATCAACTTGTTAAAGGGACAGTATACACCAATTTTTGTTTAACTGCATGTAATAGACACTACTTTAAATAATAATATCCACAGATACTGATCTAAAAATCCAGAAAAAAAACATTTAAAAACTTACTTAGAAGCTCCCAGTTTAGCTCTGTTGAAAAGATTAACTGGAACAACCAGCAGTGGTTCTATAGCAAAAAAAGCAGACACTCCCCCCCTGGGCCCCCTTCCCCTTCTATATGAAACGACTCTTTACGCAAACAGGAGCAAGCTGGAGACATATAATAAATCTACCCACCTCACTTTATTGTTCTGTTTTGTGTGGTCACTTTTCTCCAACTCTTTTTTACTGGACATTTTATTAAATGGTTCATTTAAACGGTTTTTATTCTAGTCTGAGACATGAAATAATATTTTATAATATATATATTTTTTCCCCATTGGCGCTTACCCCCTCTAAGCAGCAGCAGCCTGAGCCCAAGCCTCTTGCTATATTTTTACTTCTGGCACAACCTGTGGTACAGATAATCAGAAGTTGTACCCCCACCCTATAGCAGAATAGCAGAGTGAGCTTTTGCTGTTCTGCTTAGGCTCAATGACATTCTGCTTTGTTTGAAAAAGAACAGCTGTCAGTGAGCTTCAGAAGAGCCATAGGTATGTGTCCTCTGGGTGGGCAATGAGGATTCTGATTGGCTGTACCATCAGCAGTGTCTCAATTAGCTAAGAAAGAAAAAACATCTGCACACTGTAATAGAAGAAGAGGCACAAGAGTAATTACCCTCCTTGCTCCTAATTATACAGAATTATTCCAAAAATATTTGCTTGTTGCAGTTTGGCAACTTTCTATTCTTTAACTGTTATGTTACATTACATATTGGGAAAAACCCTGGTCCTTTTAGATGTCATATCATAATACTTGAATCCTTATCTACTGTCTACTGTCTCTATTCACAAAGAGATGAATTACAGGGGAATTGTAGGTGATTTTAAATCTTTAACATTATCAAGGTTCAAACCCAGTGAGTATCTCCTGCAAGAAAAGCTGAGATAGCCCTGCACAATGCATAGATAATGCGCCAAACAATTCACCTGCAATTCTCCCATTTTAGGTGAATTGTACACAACATTAAAGGGCCATAATACCCAAATGTTTAAACACTTGAAAGTGATGCAGCATAGCTGTAAAAAGCTGACTAGAAAATATCACCTGAACATCTCTATGTAAAAAAGAAAGATATTTTACCTCAAAAGTTCCTCAGTAGCCACCTCCCATTGTAAAGGATTTCTAAGCAGCATATTAGTATGTCTGTCCCGGGACAGCTGAAAGGATGAGCCTCGTGCACTCTCATGTTATTTCCCTATTCAGTGTAACAATGAAATCTCATGAGAGTTAAGTCAAATCTCATGAGATCACAGTAAAAGAGTTCATGACCTCAGCACTGCTGATGCTGATTGGCTGCTGTTCATTTCTTCATTTTTTATTTCTTTTTACCTGCAGCTGGGAGCAGCTGAGTATAACTTTTTACACAGAACTTACTCTGCTGAGCTGAGGAGATTGTGAGGTAAAATATCTTCCTTTTTTGCATAGAGATGCTCAGGTGATATTTTCCTGTCAGCTTTTTACAGTTATGCTGCATCAGTTTCAAGTGTTTAAACATTTGGGTATTAAACAGTTTCAAGTGATTTAGCATATGAGTATTATGTCCCTTTAACTATGCAATGTGCTGGGCTAACTCATCTCTTCTTGCAGGAGATACTGACTGAGTTAAGCCCTTTATAGTGCATCAGATACAGGGGTTGATTGTGTTTATCCACTGTTTATGATACGCGTTCTTCATCACTGAAGCAAACACAATCCAAAAAATAATAGCATTTCTATATTTAAAAGACCGCTTATTGGATTTGAGCACATATCGGAATTCACTTATACCATGCTGACATCGACAATGGCAATCAAAATATATCCGACCACAAGTTATTGACTAAGGGGCATATTTATCAAGCTACTGCAGGCTCGCCAGAAACAGTAGTTATGAAGCAGCGGTCACAAAGCAGGCGGACACACATCGCGGGAAATCAACCCGATCGAGCACAATTGGCCGTGAGTCTGCAGGGGGCGGCGTTGCACCAGCAGCTCTTGTGAGCTGCTGGTGCAATGCTGAATACGGCGAGCGTATTGCTCGCCGTATTCAGCGAGGTCTGGCGGACCTGATCTGCACTGTCGGATCAGGTCCGCCAGACCTTGATAAATAGGGGCCTAAATATCAACCACAAATTGGAAATATTAAGTTAAAAGTCAAAGGCGGTTAATAAATGCTAAGACCAGAAAAGAAAGATGGCACAGCCTATGCCTACAACTGTGAAAGCCCTTTTTGATGACAATAGTGCCAAAGAATAAGTAGTACTAAATATTATTTTGGGGGTTTCATTAGCAAATGAATGCTGGCTATTATCAGAGCTGGATTTCTTCTTGTGAAAGTGCAATACCCTAGATTTATGCAAATCCAGATCTTAGTGTGTCAGGTACTGTGTGGTATTAGATCTGTGTACAGTGAATCTCAACTGCAGACCAGGTATGAGAATACAGGTATTATAGGGAGACTCCTGTTATCTTGTTACAGGAGGTGGTTATGAGACAGTCAGGCTGCAGTTAGCAAGAGAGCAGCGGTTAAGAGGTTAACTGCAATGTCAAGGTTAGCGTGCCTTTTCCTGAGTAGTGGGCTCACACAGCTTAAGAATAGTTCAGAGGCTAGACGTCTTATATAACTGCTAGGAGGAGACTGGAGACTCACTAAGGAAGCTGGTATTAGTCCTTGAACAAGACAGTAGTAACAGTGATTCCTCAAGAGAGTCCGTAGTAACTGACAGAGGAGAGGTGCCTGGAGCTGCAGCGGCAGCGTCTGTGATGAGAGGAGAGGTGCTTGGAGCTGCAGTGGCAGCGTCTGTGGAGGGTGTGAGCGTTCTGACCAATCTGAACGCTGGAACTGCTGACAGGCTGTGTGCACGCTGAGCGCACTGAGAGCGGAGGGCTGGAAGCCGCGAGAGGCAGAGAGAGGCTGAAAGCAAAGTAGCAGGCAGTTGGTTCCAAGTTCGTAGAAAACTCAGCTTCTTTGACAGCGGTTAAGTAGTTGTTAAGGTAAGGTGTTGGCTGTTAGCTAACCCCTTCCAGACAGATGGGTGAAATGGAGGATAAAGCACTTAGCAAGTGCACGGTAGAATAAACTTGAAGCTTGATAATATTTTATCTTTGCAGAGCGTTAGCAGAGCCTGCATCAATATAGCTTGTTCAGTAACACAACCAAATTAATTGGCAGGTGGAAGGGGGAGGAGTAGCCTTATGTAGGGTTTGTTTAAAGGTACATACACTCCAACAGGTACCTGACAGATCCCCCCGTCAAAGGTGCTGCACTGCAGTACCAGCATTTGGGTTTTCCGGATGATCCCTGTGGAATCGGGCAATCAGGCGAGTGGCGTTAACATTAGCAGCAGGCTCCCAGGAATCCTCATCGGCAGTGTACCCTTTCCATCGGATTAAATATTGTAGCTGACCATGGTGTATCCTGGAGTTGAGAATAGTTGAGATCTCATATACACTTTCATCGACGACCACCGGAGGGGTTGGCTGGTCGGATGTCTGTTGTCTGGTAGAGAGATAGGGCTTCAAAAGAGAAACATGGAATGTGGGATGCACAGGTATCTCAGGAGGAAGGGCCAACGTGACGGCATTTTCGTTTATTACTTTAGTAATCTCGTAGGGTCCTATGTATAGTTGGGAGAATTTCTTTGATGGAGTCTTCAGTTTTAAGTGTTTTGTTGAGAGCCATACCTTATCTCCTATAAGGTAAGAAGGGGGCTTACGTCTCTTTGAGTCATAATACTGTTTATGTTTTTGTTGAGCCTGCTTGATATTGTCCTTGAGGAATACGACGATGTCCGATAAGGTTCTGGGGGTATCGTCCACATGTGGAGATGTGGTATTGAGATGCGGGTAGAGATGGAATGTTGGATGATATCCGTAGTTTGCGTAAAATGGTGAGCACTTTATGGAGGAGTTTAAGGTGTTATTGTACGCAAACTCTGCCATAGGTATGTTACTTTCCCAAGCATCTTGTTGGTGGGAGCAGTAACAACGTACATACTGCTCTATCCATTGGTTGACTCTCTCCGTTTGTCCGTTTGTTTGTGGATGGAAAGCCGTGCTATATCGGTGGTCTATTTTCAAAACGGAACACAAGTGTTTCCAACATTTGGAAGTGAATTGTGAGCCTCTGTCAGAAACTATGATCGAAGGCAAGCCATGGAGACGTACAACATGTTTTAGGAAGAGGGCTGCGGTTTCTGTAGCTGTGGGTAGTTTGTGGTGAGGAATAAAGTGGGCCATCTTAGTGAGGAAGTCCACCACTACCATGATGGTGTTGGAATGATTAGACTCTGGTAGCTCCACAATGAAATCCAAACCCACTGTGTGCCAAGGCCTTTCGGGTATCGGAAGTGGTTGGAGTTCGCCAAAAGGTTTGGATCTGTCAGACTTGGATACTGCACAAACCTGACAAGACTTGATGTATGAATCCACAGTTTGTTGGAGGTTCGGCCACCAAAAGTTTCTTGTAATGAGTTTGCTGGTTTTGCGAATGCCTGAGTGGCCAGCGAGTGGAGAATCATGGTGTTCATGGACAATTTCCTGTCTTAATGTAGGTGGAACATATATTTTGCCATGCACATGATTGATACCTCTGGAATCGGGATGTTGTAGGGTTTTGGATAGAGTGCTGTCAGCTTGTTGGTGAGCCCGTAGGGTAGAGTAAGCAAGACTAGAGAACCCCAGAAAATGATGGGGATTTAGGATACTTATGTGCTGGGTAGAGTAGCTTGGACTCCAGGTCGGTAGGTGATCTGAAAGTTAAACCTTGTAAAGAACAAACTCCAACGAGCTTGTCGGGCCGAGAGCGTTTTACAAGTCTGAAGGTACTCCAAATTCCTATGGTCAGTGCAGATGAGAATCGGGAGGATGGTTCCTTCCAATAGGTGCCTCCAATGTTCCAGAGCTCACTTGATAACCAGAAGTTCCTTCTCCCCGATAGCATAATTGTGTTCGGCGGGCGTCATTAGCCTAGAGTAGAAGGCTACAGGATGTATGGGTTCTGTAGGGGATTTACGCTGTGATAGAATTGCCCCCAGGGCATACTCCGAAGCATCAACCTCTAGAATGAACTGGAGTTTTGTATCCGGGAACCGAAGAATGGGAGCCGTGGTGAAACTTCGTTTGAGAGAAGAGAAGGCCTTCTCTGAATCTAGATCCCAGATGAACTGCTTATGGGAACCAGTAAGAGAACTGAGGGGTTTTGCGATCTTGGAGAAACTTTTGATGAACTTCCGATAGAAGTTAGCGAAACCAAGGAAACGTTGAACATCCTTTTTACAGCGAGGTGTAGGCCACTTGAGTATAGCTTCAATCTTATCGTTTTCCATCTTAACACCTGATGAAGAAATGTTATAACCTAGGAAGGTTATTTCATTGGAATTGAATAAACACTTCTCCAACTTAGCATATAAGTGGTGAGTCCTAAGTCTGCCCAAAACCCAACGGACATGCTTTTTATGTTCATCTATGGAGTTAGAGTAGATAAGGATATCGTCCAAATAAATGACTACACATACGTCCAATAAATCCCTGAAGACATCATTGATGAAGTATTGGAACGTAGCAGGGGCGTTGCAGAGCCCGAATGGCATTACCAAATACTCATAAAGTCTGTATCTTGTGCGGAAAGCGGTGAGCCACTCATCCCCTTCCCTGATCCTAATCAGATTGTACGCCCCTCTAAGGTCTAGCTTGGTGTAAACAGTTGCCTTACTGAGGCGTTCCACCAGTTCGGAGATCAAGGGAAGGGGGTACCTGTTCTTTTTGGTCCTTCTATTCAACTCACGGTAGTCGATTATGGGGTGTAAAGAATTGTCTTTGTTTTTTACAAAAAACATCCCGGCTCCTGCCGGGGATGTAGAGGGACGGATGAAACCCTTCTTCAAATTTTCATCCAGGTAACCCTTTAAATGATCTAGTTCGGGTTGTGAGAGCGGATATATGTGCCCATAGGGGATGTTTGATCCAGGTAGCAATTCAATAGGACAGTCATATATCCGGTGTGGGGGCAGAGATTCTGTCTGTTTTTTGTCAAAAACATCCTGGAAATCCTGGTATTCAAGGGGGATTGCTGGGTTTGATACATGTAGTATATTCTGTTGGGGGTAACAGGTATTAGTGCAGTAAGTAGAATTAAAGTCCACTTGTAGGGTCTGCCAGCAGATTGAAGGCTGATGTTGTTGCAACCATGACAACCCCAACACTATAGGGAATAAAGGGGAAGGAATGACATCAAAGCATAACAATTCAGTGTGCCCCTTACCTATAGTGACCCTAAGAGGAACGGTGTGATGTGTGATGGGACCAGAGCTCACCAAGGAACCATCAATAACACGTAGAGACACGGGTACTGCTTTCACACACAATGGAATTTTATTTTTATTTACAAGGGATAAGTCTATGAAGTTTGCATAGGCTCCGGAATCAATTATTGCTGCCGCCTGAAGGGCCTGGAGGTCCCACTGTAAGGATAAGGGGAGAGTACAGTAAGCAACATCAAACACCTTGTTTGTTAAACAATTCCTAGTGACTGTCAACTTACTTCTTTTCTGACGTTGGAGCAGAGGGCAGTTCTTTACTGGATGAGTAGGAGATGCGCAATACATACAGAGGTCCTTCTGCTGTCTGCGGTGTCTTTCTTCGAGTGTGAGTGGGCCTTTTGTGAAGCCAATCTCCATGGGGACAGTGGAATCTTTTGTACCGTAGGAAGTTGAAGTCGTTCTTAGTGTAGCTTCTGACTGTTGTCTTTCGAAACGTCTCTCTCTAATTCTGCGATCTATCTGTATGGAGAGGTTCATGATGCCTTCCAGGGTATTGGGCGGTTCAGTACGGGCTAACTCATCCTTCAGGATATCAGATAGTCCCAAACGATACTGATTCCGTAGCGCAACCTCACTCCATTCAGAGTCTTTGATGTATAGTTTAAATTCTGAGAGATATTCCTCCACTGGACGTCTGCCCTGTCTGAGGGAACGCATCTTGGCTTCCGCCGTGAGCTGTTTTTGAGTATCTTCGTAGAGCAAGCTCATTTGTGTGAAGAAGTCAGTCAGAGAAGTGAGCGTTGGATCATTATTTTCGAATAGATTATCAGCCCAAATCCTGGCTTCACCAGACAGAAAGGATATCACTGTCATAACCTTTAGTCTCTCTGTTTGATATGTCCTTGGCCGCATCTGAAACAAAAGATAACAGGCATTCCTGAATTGCCTGAAATTCTTCCTGTCACCTGAGAATCTTTCGGATAAGCAGACTTGAGGTTCTGGTGTGTTATCCCTTAAAGCTGCCCTCAAGTTGTCATTTTGCAATTGGAGCTCTCTGAAAGCCTGTGAGAGCTGATCCACACGTTGTGTGAGGTTATACACGACATTGGGGAGGTCTGCTGGATCCATTATTTTAGGCCAATTAATATGTCAGGTACTGTGTGGTATTGGATCTGTGTACAGTGAATCTCAACTGCAGACCAGGTATGAGAATACAGGTATTATAGGGAGACTCCTGTTATCTTGTTACAGGAGGTGGTTATGAGACAGTCAGGCTGCAGTTAGCAAGAGAGCAGCGGTTAAGAGGTTAACTGCAATGTCAAGGTTAGCGTGCCTTTTCCTGAGTAGTGGGCTCACACAGCTTAAGAATAGTTCAGAGGCTAGACGTCTTATATAACTGCTAGGAGGAGACTGGAGACTCACTAAGGAAGCTGGTATTAGTCCTTGAACAAGACAGTAGTAACAGTGATTCCTCAAGAGAGTCCGTAGTAACTGACAGAGGAGAGGTGCCTGGAGCTGCAGCGGCAGCGTTTGTGATGAGAGGAGAGTTGCTTGGAGCTGCAGCAGCAGCGTCTGTGGAGGGTGTGAGCGTTCTGACCAATCTGAACGCTGGAACTGCTGACAGGCTGTGTGCACGCTGAGCGCACTGAGAGCGGAGGGCTGGAAGCCGCGAGAGGCAGAGAGAGGCTGAAAGCAAAGTAGCAGGCAGTTGGTTCCAAGTTCGTAAAAAACTCAGCTTCTTTGACAGCGGTTAAGTAGTTGTTAAGGTAAGGTGTTGGCTGTTGTATCCGCTGTGGAGTCCTGTACTGGGGTTGAAATAGGACAAAATCGCCAGATAGGATGCAGTCCGTTAGCTAACCCCTTCCATACAGATGGGTGAAATGGAGGATAAAGCTCTTAGCAAGTGCACGGTAGAATAAACTTGAAGCTTGATAATATTTTATCTTTGCAGAGCGTTAGCAGAGCCTGCATCAATGTAGCTTGTTCAGTAACACAACCAAATTAATTGGCAGGTGGAAGGGGGAGGAGTAGCCTTATGTAGGGTTTGTTTAAAGGTACATACACTCCAACAGGTACCTGACATAGTGTGTTGCACTCTCACAAGAAGAAATCCGGCTCAGAAAATAGCCGAATGCTGCTGGCAGCTGCCATCTTCAGCATTTGTTTGCTAACGAAACCCACAAATGCACATCCCTAATAAATATGTCTTACAATCAGTATTTAAATGTAAAAACATAACTAAAACATATCTACAGAATATAGCCAGTTGCCAAATCAATATAGATATCAATACCTCAATGTATACCTATCAGCAAGTGTCACTAAAGATGTATTTTAATAAAAAATAAAAAATACACAAACATGGACACCATAGAATCCACTATAAAAGGAAGCACTCACTAATAGGGAAGATGTTGCGTTTTGATCATGTTGACAATGTTTAGGTGAATTGAGATTTGCATAGTTGTTTTTTGTGGGGGCTTTTGGTGTATCTGTTTTGATGTTTGTTGACTGGCATCCATTATCAGTAGTTCAGAGTGCCATTGTTGGAGATCAAATATTGTGGAAGCAGGGACGTGCAGTCATAGGAGGCAGGGGAGGCCAAAGTTTAATTAAATTTATTTTAATTAAAAAAATCAATTTTTTTTCACCTATGTAATGCTATGGAGAGGCATAATACAGGACTGCATCTCTACATTGCGAAACATGGATACATTTGTTTGATAGCTGCAATGCCACCCACTGGTTGTAAAACAACCTTAAAACTACCTGCAGCAAAATACTGAGCAATAGGAGGCATCCCTCATGCTGCCTCGAGCCAATCAGAGATGGTTATGTTCTCCTGGTGATTGACAGCGCAATGTGAACTCACCGGCGCTGATTGGCTCCCTGCGCATGGGAGCAGCATAGACGGCGGGAAGTGAGGAGAGAGAAACTGTCAGTGCTGCCTCCTGTCATCATCTAATTCTTGAGCCCGGCCCAGATCTTGAAGATTTGCTGGTTGCTGCCATGCCCATTCCCACAGAGCGACAGTGAGTGAATCATAGCGTCAGCTTCAAAACCTACTCATCTGCTTCAGGTCCTCTAATTCAAATTCCATTGATAGATTGCGCATTAAATGTTTTATTAAAATACTTAATGCGCAATCTATCAGTTGGAAATTGAATAGAGGAGCAGATGAGTATGCTTTTTGTAAGTTCCTCTGCTTCCGCTTCCCCCACACACACTTATTCACTGGCACTCTCATTGCAATAAAATGTTAAAACGAGGCATCACAGAGGAATGGCTGAGGGGAAGATGAGCTCTAATGGACAGGGACCTATTAGCGGTACAGCCGGTGCGACTGGTGAGTGAGTTGCTGAGGAGCTTTGGCTCTGGGACTTTTTTATTGAGTGAGTTGCTGAGGAGTTTTGGCTTAGGGAATCTGGCAATATCAGACAGATTTGCTGAATAAGATTTTTCTGTCTGTTTTCTTGAGTCTGATCTTGGCTAAATCTGATTTTTTTAAGTGAAAGTTTTATCTTCCAGTATTTTGTTTTAGGAAATCTTTGTTTGAGAACCTGATTAGGGGAGAAGATTTGTGTTGAATGATTTCAGGAGATCAATTTTTGTCACAGCGGGAAATGAGAATTAAAATAGGCTGATCTAATCATGGTGTCCTGTAATTTTAAGAGGTGTTGTTCACTGTTTACTATATTGTTTTTAATATTGCTTGGTAAATCTATTATAGATAGTAAAATGCTGGAGCACTGACATCAGCATTTTGGTTTTGTTTTCCTACCCAGCATTAAGAACACAAGTGTGCCATAATGAAAACTTGCATTGCCAACTCTAATTCACTAAAGCATGCTATTTTAAGACTCTGCACCACTATGTGTTTACCCCCCTGCAAAGGTGTTAAACACATAGTAGAAGTACCACTCAGGCCTCACACAACACCACTGGCCCTGAGTGGAAACTAACACTGATACAATTATCAGCACTAGTAATGTGATTCAGCAGTGTAACTAGTGCTGCTGAATGTATTAGTGTCAGTTTCTACTCTGGACCAGCAGTGCAGTACTTCTACTATGTATTTAACCCATTTGCGAGAGTTAAACACGTAGAGGTGCAGGTCACTAGTTTTAATACTGCATGCTCTACAGAAAAAGAGTATGTAGTTTTTCAACTATAATGTCCCTTTAATTTCTAAATAAGGTTTTATATATATATATATATATATATATATATATGTGTGTGTGTATGTATGTGTGTGTGTGTCTGGTGTGTGTGTGTGTTTCTCGGGTTATCAAGCCAGTGCCTCACCAGCATCTGAGCTCACCACACATCACAGTGTGTCAGTTACCAAGTTCCTTTCATAATCCCAGTTAGAAAAGGGAATAAGGTAAGTGCTTGACAGGAGCGGTCTAATAAAATCAAGGTGCTCACAAGTAATTTACTTAAAAATATTAAATGCATTTGTATAAAAGCTATACATAAATAGAAAACAGAAAAAATAAACACCTAATTGTGAAATATACATATTTTTATTATTAAAACTTCTAAAAAAATAAATCTAAAAATAATATGATACCGGTATCAAAAAATGATAAACAACGGTCAGAGTAAAAATATGTTGGTAACATTCATACGGCTAGATTTAGAGTTCTGCGGCCAAAGGGGTGCGTTAGCTACGCGTGCTTTTTTCCCCCCGCACCTTTTAAATACCGCTGGTATTTAGAGTTCAAAGAATGGCTGCGTTTTCAGTGAGTTAGGCTCCAAAAAGGGAGCGTAGAGCATAATTTAACGCCACTGCAACTCTCGATACCAGCGGTGCTTACGGACGCGGCCAGCTTCAAAAACGTGCTCGTGCACGATTCCCCCATAGAAAACAATGGAGCAGTTTGAGCTGAAAAAAACCTAACACCTGCAAAAAAGCAGCGTTCAGCTCCTAACGCAGCCCCATTGTTTTCTATGGGGAAACACTTCCTACGTCTGCACCTAACACTCTAACATGTACCCCGAGTCTAAACACCCCTAACCTTACACTTATTAACCCCTAATCTGCCGCCCCCGCTATTGCTGACCCCTGCATATTATTATTAACCCCTAATCTGACGCTCCGTATACCGCCGCAACATACATTATAGTTATGTACCCCTAATCTGCTGCCCCTAACACCGCCGACCCCTATATTATATTTATTAACCCCTAATCTGCCCCCCACAACGTCGCCGCCAGCTGCCTACAATAATTAACCCCTAATCTGCCGATCGGAGCTCACCGCTACTATAATAAATGTATTAACCCCTAAAGCTAAGTCTAACCCTAACACTAACACCCCCTAAGTTAAATATAATTTTTATCTAACGAAATAAATCAACTCTTATTAAATAAATTATTCCTATTTAAAGCTAAATACTTACCTGTAAAATAAACACTAATATAGCTACAATATAAATTATAATTATATTGTAGCTATTTTAGAATTAATATTTATTTTACAGGCAACTTTGTATTTATTTTAACCAGGTACAATAGCTATTAAATAGTTAATAACTATTTAATAGCTACCTAGTTAAAATAATTACAAAATTACCTGTAAAATAAATCCTAACCTAAGTTACAATTAAACCTAACACTACACTATCAATAAATAAATTAAATAAACTACCTACAATTACCTACAATTAAACCTAACACTACACTATCAATAAATTAATTAAATAAAATACCTACAAATAACTACAATTAAATAAACTAACTAAAGTACAAAAAATAAAAAAAACTAAGTTACAAAAAATAAAAAAATATTTACAAATATTAGAAAAATATTACAACAATTTTAAACTAATTACACCTACTCTAAGCCCCCTAATAAAATAACAAAGACCCCCAAAATAAAAAAATGCCCTACCCTATTCTAAATTTAAAAAGTTCAAAGCTCTTTTACCTTACCAGCCCTCAAAAGGGCCATTTGCAGGGCATGCCCCAAAGAATTCAGCTCTTTTGCCTGTGAAAAAAACATACAATACCCCCCGCCCAACATTACAACCCACCACCCACATACCCCTAATCTAACCCAAACCCCCCTTAAATAAACCTAACACTAAGCCCCTGAAGATCTTCCTACCTTATCTTCACCATGCTAGGTTCACCGATCCGTCCTCAGAAGGAATCAGCCAATCAGATTGAGCTCGCATTCTATTGGCTGTTCCGATCAGCCAATAAAATGCGAGCTCAATCTGATTGGCTGATTGGATCAGCCAATCGGATTGAACTTGATTCTGATTGGCTGATTCCATCAGCCAATCAGAATTTTCCTACCTTAATTCCGATTGGCTGATAGAATCCTATCAGCCAATCGGAATTCGAGGGACGCCATCTTGGATGACGTCCCTTAAAGGAACCGTCATTCGTCGGGAAGTCGTTGGTGAAGATGGATGGATCCGTGCTGGAGGTCTTGAAGATCAGCCGGTCGTCATCGGATTGAAGAACATAGAAGATGCGGCTTGGAAGAAGATGTTTGCCGGTCCGGATGTCCTCTTCTGCCCGCTTGGATCAAGACTTCAGCCGGAGGATGGACATCACTCTTCAGCCCCCGCTTGGGCTTGGATCAACACTTCCGAGGCTTGGATCAAGACTTCCGAGGACGGATCGGTGAACCTGGCATGGTGAAGATAAGGTAGGAAGATCTTCAGGGGCTTAGTGTTAGGTTTCTTTAAGGGGGGTTTGGGTTAGATTAGGAGTATGTGGGTGGTGGGTTGTAATGTTGGGGGGGTATTGTATGGTTTTTTTTTACAGGCAAAAGAGCTGAATTCTTTCAGGGCTGGTAAGGTAAAAGAGCTTTGAACTTTTTTAATTTAGAATAGGGTAGGGCATTTTTTTATTTTGGGGGTCTTTGTTATTTTATTAGGGGGCTTAGAGTAGGTGTAATTAGTTTAAAATTGTTGTAATATTTTTCTAATGTTTGTAAATATTTTTTTATTTTTTGTAACTTAGTTCTTTTTTATTTTTTGTACTTTAGTTAATTTATTTAATTGTAGTTATTTGTAGGTATTTTATTTAGTTAATTTATTGATAGTGTAGTGTTAGGTTTAATTGAAGGTAATTGTAGGTAGTTTATTTAATTTATTTATTGATAGTGTAGTGTTAGGTTTAATTGTAACTTAGGTTAGGATTTATTTTACAGGTAATTTTGTAATTATTTTAACTAGGTAACTATTAAATAGTTATTAACTATTTAATAGCTATTGTACCTGGTTAAAATAATTACAAAGTTGCCTGTAAAATAAATATTAAACCTAAAATAGCTACAATATAATTATAATTTATATTGTAGCTATATTAGGGTTTATTTTACAGGTAAGTATTTAGCTTTAAATAGGAATAATTTATATAATAAGAGTTAATTTATTTAGTTAGATTTAAATTATATTTAATTTAGGGGGGTGTTAGTGTTAGGGTTAGACTTAGCTTTAGGGGTTAAAAATTTTATTAGAATAGCGGTGAGCTCCGGTCGGCAGATTAGGGGTTAATGTTTGAAGTTAGGTGTCGGCGATGTTAGGGAGGGCAGATTAGGGGTTAATACTATTTATTATAGGGTTATTGAAGCGGGAGTGAGGCGGATTAGGGGTTAATAACTTTATTATAGTAGCGGTGCGGTCCGCTCGGCAGATTAGGGGTCAATAAGTGTAGGTAGGTGGCGGCGACATTGCGGGGGCAGATTAGGGGTTAATAAATATAATATAGGGGTCGGCGGTATTAGGGGCAGCAGATTAGGGGTACATAGGGATAATTTAGCTGGCGGCGGTGTACGGAGCGGCAGATTAGGGGTTAAAAAATTTAATAGAGTGGCGGCGATGTGGGGGGACCTCGGTTTAGGGGTACATAGGTAGTTTATGGGTGTTAGTGTACTTTAGAGCACAGTAGTTAAGAGATTTAAAACCGGCGTTAGCCCAGAAAGCTCTTAACTACTGTTTTTTTTCTGTGGCTGGAGTTTTGTTGTTATATTTCTAACACTCACTTCAGCCACGACTCTAAATACCGGCGTTAGAAAGATCCCATTGAAAAGATAGGATACGCAAATGGCGTAGGGGGATCTGCGGTATGGAAAAGTCGCGGCTGTAAAGTGAGCGTTAGACCCTTTCCTGACTGACTCCAAATACCAGAGGGCGGTAAAAAACAGCGTTAGGAGCCTCTAACGCTGGTTTTGATGGCTACCGCCCAACTCTAAATCTAGCCGTTAGTTCTTGAAAAAAAATCAAAAGTGTTTCAATTAAGTTTGGGTATTTGTTATCATTGGCCACTTGATGGTAAAATATATTCACTTTAAATCCACCTCCAGATAATATAAGCTAGATAGCCCATTAGTGAATGCCAAAAATGTGGAAGGACATCTATTACCAATAATAATCCATGCTCAGCTGCTAGAGTTGTCCTTCTGAATTTGTGGTAAGTTATTCATCCACATTATTGACATTATTTCCCATTTCACTAAAGGGCTATCTACCTTAGCATACTTTTTACAGATTCACGTCACCTATTACAACATTCTTCGGATAATGTTAAGCAGTGTCCAATCAGGGACAGGTTATTTTTCTCACACCATTTTCTGTTCTGTTATAACCCCGGTTAGTGCACTTTGGTGGGGCCACACTCAATTACCTTCAGGACAGTGCACTTAGGCTAGGTTGTGCTATTAATCTTTGCTCTGTGCACTCTATTATCTATGGGTGCGCACTCAGTGCTCTAATTCTTCGTGGCATTGAGACGCTCTAATTCCTTGTTAACTAGGCGAGCTATTACTGCTATATATAAGGCCTGATTGGCATATTCCCAATGCTTGTGTATAAATGTTTCTTCTGGGGGAGATTTATTCTTGGTTATCTTTTGGTGCTGTCCTTATTTGCTTGGACTAGACTACTCTTTTGGATTACGCCTGTTATCTAATCTGCTCGCAACCTTCTTACCATTGGCTTGTTTTTTTACTACTCTTGTGGAAACTGGTTAGGCTTTTCTTCTGCCTCTTTTGGTTTGACTCTTTGCCTGGACTGTATTATTCTTATGTTTTGTGATTCTACACTTAGCCTGCCTGACCGTTTCTAAACCTGCCTTTCTGACCAACCTTGGCTAATTTATTGGTCATATCCTGGGATTTATCCTTTGTGCTGGGACTGTGTGTTTCACAAAGTCACTTCCCAACCTAATGGTCCTTTTCTGGACAGATATCACCCTACAATGCCTTAAAGCTCTGCTGTTTTGGGCTCAGAAAGATTGAGATTGCTTTGTGAAAAAAAACCCACAAAAAACAATCCCATTTTTCCTATCCTTGTAATGTTTCCATAACCTTCGTATACTGAAATGCAAAGATTGTTCTCAAGTTAAAAACTTTCTTTAGAGAATTAAAACAGGGGCTTCATAGTACTGGCAAGATTTCTTACAGTGTCTTGCAAGCCCAGAGACCTTTATAGAATCATACCCATAGTTCTCTCCTTGTTTCCTTGGGTTGTGGACTACAGGTGCCAATGTTTTGCTGATACATTTTTCTTAAATTTTTCCTAATACAATAATTTCAACATATTGATTTGTATTCTTTATATCAGTTTTTTTTTAAATTAATTTAGGCATCTATTTTAGTAATTTTGTTTAGAAAACAATGTTAGAGATGTCTAGTATTCAGCTGAACAGTCCAGTAGTCCAGTATTTTAGCAGCCTGTCCAGTAAAACTTTTGAAAAAAAATACTGGATACTTAAAGGTACACAATACTCATATGCTAAACCACTTGAAACTGTAAAAAGCTGACAAGAAAATATCACCTGAACATCTCTATGTAAAAAAGGAAGATATTTTTCCTCAAAATTTCTCTGTAAATTATACAGCAGCTACTGTCCAGCTGCAGGTTTAAAAATAAAACAATAGCCAATCAGTGCTGATGTGATGTTATGCTTGATGTCATGAGATTTCACTGAAATCCAGTGAGATTCTATAGTAAACTTCCTTAATAGGGAAATAACATATGTCATATGCACGATCCCTTGCAAGTCCTGAGACTAGTATCCTGCATGGCTGCTTAAAGAAAATACAGTCCTAGAAGACAAAAAACGAGAGGCGCTCTTGGTGCAGCAAATTCCAAACAGGGGCAAATTATGAATACACAATATATACCATGTACTCACAAGTGAAGTTGCACAAGCAGTGCAATATCGTGCAGGCCGAAACTTCTGAGCCGTTCGGCTGACTCACAGTGGCTGAAGCAGATGGTATCCAGAATGAGGCTCCAATCCTGATACTCGTCACCTCTCAGGAACGCCAACAGAAACCGATCAGTGCTATAGAAATCCAGCACTCGGCTGAGAGTCCAACCAGGTGTTTCACTCCAACAACACCGGAGATAATAAAGGGTCCAGAGCAAGACTTAAAATAACATACACACTTTATTAAAACATATAAAAGTGTTGCTTAGCAACGCGTTTCTCGGCTGATTGCCGTTTCATCAGGCTATTATTTTGTTTATGGTCTTGCTCTATTTAAACCCCTTCTAACCTATCAGCGGCTTTAAAATTTGGCGCGCCTCCTAACCCGGCTCTATTAGATTCCTAACATTGGTTAATACAGCTGAGAGCCAGTATCCAATAAAATTCAACGGTTAAGGCACTCCTCTGAAATGTGGTGCATCGTCATAATCATCATAATAATGACCGTTGGATTTGTTTGGACTAGCGCATATTACTATTATGCTCAGGATGATCTAGGCATAAGAAAATAATATATACATTAATATAAAATGTTCTTTGTACTAACCTTTATAATAATGTAAAAATGCTGAATTGTAGTGTTCACTAATGAACTCAATTAGTTCTAGGTTACTACGATACAGATAACCCTTACGTGCAGTTAATACCTTTGCAACCAAAGTAAAAATACATATACAGATATGAAAATCTAAATATATCAATGGGAAAACTAATTTACTCTAAGTTAATGCTAATAATCTTATTTGACACTAGCTCATAGATGTATAATGTTATACCCATTGTTACCAACATTATAAAATAAATACATTCCAATCACATTTGTTATTAGAACAATACATAAATAAAAAACCATTATTATTTAATAAAAATAAAAATAAAAAATATATATAAAATTGAAAATAAAAATAATAAATAAAAATAAAAATAATAATAATTAAAAATAAAAATAAATATAAAATTGCCCATACAAATAACATTATAAAATAAAATACTATGAACAGATATTATACATATAATACATATAATATATAACATATATAATATTTTGTAATTTCATAAAGAATATGAAGGTACTCATTGTTCATTCAAGATGTAAACTTAAGCTGTAAATTGGGCACATAGGACATATTAGAACATATTAGAATTCATCGTACCCCCCTATCTATCTAATCCTAATGTTATGTGTGTTGTGAATTTATACTTATATAATATAAGTCAAGAATAATTAATATTATATATGTGATTAATAAAAGTGAAATTTGTGAATAATTACACTAAATAAACTCTATGTTGGCGTGTTATGTGTGGAAGGTGTGAATGACCTATATAGGTATAGAAATGTCAATAATTTACCACTAAACATATAGATACATATAATTTATATCAATGTGTTTAAAAATTAAAATTAGTAACGCTAAGTGAACTCTATGTTGGCGTGTGATGTGTAGGAAATGTGAATGACATGTGTGTGTTTGTATATATCATAATTGAACGCTAATCATATAGACATAAATATAATTGCTACAGTGAACTAGTAAACTATATATAAACCGGGAATTGTGTATATGTGAGGGGGCAGGGCAAGGGGGGGGGGGTTGCTCAGATAGATAAAGGACAAGCTAATGTGGTAATAACGCCTAGAACTAGAATAAGGCGATGATAAACTTTTTGACAATGGATAACATAAAAAGCATTAAAAGGCTGCTAGATCCACATTCAAATTCAATCCCATAGGATGAATAGTTTTTAATTTGTGGATCCAGTAAGTCTCCCTTTGTCTTAGTCTCATAAATCTATTATAAAGGTGTGAAATAGGGACTTCTTCAATGGGAATAATTGTATAACAATTTGGATCACCATTATGTTTTGAATGACAATGTTTAATCACGCTGTGCGATTTTTTGTTCCTCAAGATACTACAATAATGCTCGGACCACCTATGGCTAAGGCGTCTAATAGTACGGCCTATATACTGGATTCCGCAAATGCAGGATAGCAAGTAAATAACATAGTGTGAAGCACAAGATAATCTGCTCCTAATTTTGTAAGATTTTTTATTCACAAAGGAATGGAATACTGTCTTTTTATTTTCAATATGATCACACATCTTGCAATTTTTTATGTTACATTTATATGCTCCTCTTATAGGTGGTCGGTGATGATTAATCCGTTCGTTGGCTGTCCTATTAACTTTAATAATATTCTTGTGTTTTACTACTTTACTTGGTGCTAAGATATTCTTAAAATTTGGTGCTCTTTTATACACTATAGAAGGTTTTTCACCTAACAATTCATTTAAAATAGGATCCCGTTTCAAAATTCTCCAATGTTTGTGCAAAATATCACTAATGAGATTATAGTTACAATTAAATTGCGTAATAAATCTAATTTCTGGAGGTTTAGAAGTTTCGATTTTGGCACGGTTAAAACTTTGTTCTATAATGCTCAAAGGATAGTTTTTTTCTGTAAATCTCTCTTTTAAAATAAGACTTTGTTTTTCATAGTCAGAAAGTTTACTACAGTTACGCCTGATTCTCTTAAACTGTCTATATGGGACATTCCTTTTCCAAGGATGATGGTGATTACTATGAAAATCTAGATAGCTATTGCTATCAACAGTCTTGAAATGAGTACTACTTTCTATTCCTCCCATATCATTAAGTGTCAGACATAAATCCAAAAACACCACTGTTTTGGGATGAATACAACTAGTGAA
This sequence comes from Bombina bombina, assembly GCF_027579735.1. Lineage (NCBI taxonomy): Eukaryota > Metazoa > Chordata > Amphibia > Anura > Bombinatoridae > Bombina > Bombina bombina. The sequence continues at coordinate 353,129,411 of NC_069501.1, forward strand.
TATCAAACCTTTATCATTACGATTAAGGTGATCCACAAATTCCTAAGCTTCTGCATTAGTCCCTTTCCATAAAAAAATCAAATCATCTATAAACCTGCCATAGAACACCAGGTTCGCCGCAAACTCAGGGCGATATACATATTGCTGTTCATAATGACCCATATACAAATTTGCAAAGCTTGGGGCGAACCTGGTGCCCATGGCAGTTCCTTTAACCTGTAAATAAAATTCATCCTGAAACATAAAATAATTATGCTGTAATATAAATAATATAAGTTGTAAAATGAATTGTTTCTGGAGTGGGGGTATATACCAATCCTCCTCCAAAAAAACAGAAATGGCCTCCACTCCTAAATTATGGGGAATGTTGGAATATAAGGCCTGTACGTCACAGGTTATCCACCTAGAATCTGCAGGGACATTTAATTTGTTTAATTTCATCAAAAGATCGGAGGAATCTCTGATGTGAGAGTCGAGATTAATCACATACTTCTGAAGGAAGTAATCTACATAGGCCGATGCATTTTCCGTTAAACTACCTATGCCCGCCACTATCGGTCTCCCTGGAGGATTTTTAGTATCCTTGTGGATTTTGGGGAGATGATAGTAGAAGGCAAAGCTAGGTTCACAGGGAATCAAATACTATTTTTCCTGTTTGGAAACTATACCCTCCTGATGGGCAAAATTGACCAAGCCAGTTAAAATTTTGAGATAATCGGGGGTAGGATCTTTAGCCAGAAGAGCGTAGTAGGATTTATTTTCTAAAATATTTTTAGCTTCCTTGATATAGTCCCCCAAATCCTGGAGGACTATACCACCACCCTTATCGGCTTGTCTTATGACCAAATTTATGTTGTTTGTTAAGGATTTTAAAGCTCTTACTTCATTCGGGAACAAGTTTTTATGTTTAGTATTTTTTGGGAGCATCTCCAATTCCTCCAACACTAATTCCTTGAATATCTCAATATAACTATTGTTAGAGGTTGGTGGATTAAAATTGGACTTGTTTCTGAGATTTGTCTGTATATAACCCTCTCTCAGTTGGTCTAGGAGGGTATCAGGTTCATATATCGGAATATCAGAAGTTAACCTTGCTTCCATATTATCTGTTAAGATGGGTAATACATTAAGCTCTTTCAATTTACGCTCAGCAAAATATTTTTGCATATTTAATTTTTGGGTGAATCTATTAAGATCCACAAATAAATTGAAGATGTTGTGGGAATTGGAAGGGCTAAAGGATAATCCTTTGCCCAATACCCTTATCTCGTCATCAGTGAGTTTATGACTAGATAAATTGTAAATCCCTTTTTCTAATCTTTGTAATCTTGTTTTTTTGATGGTGGTCCTGTGCCCTCTGCACCCCTGCCTGCGTATGGTCTTTTTCCTTTTTGGGATGATACCTGTGTGGGAAGGGGTTCTAAATAACTGGCAATTTTCCTTTGCAACCAAGACTGTTGTCTTGGTCTCTGTTTTAAAAAAAGAGGAGAATTGTCAGAGGCTCGCTCAGGATCGTGGTCACCTTGGTTTGGTGTCACGGAAGAAGTTCCATTTACCAACTCAGGGTTCAAATTGTCATTCAAAATCTCATATCTATTAGAGGTGGTCACTTGTTGTGGGGGAAAACGATCATTATAATTTCTTGTAAAATTGTTAGCTCTACTATCAGTATCATAAGAATTCTGATTATTATGCCATACTGGTTTATTTGAATAATACCTTTCAGAATAATTATAGTATGCAGAGTTGTTACTTGAGTTGAATCTGTGGTGGGTATTATGCCAAGAGGTATTCCCCTGATTGGACTGTGGTCTATCATAGCCACCATTTCTATGTTGATTATTTCTACCTACTGTAGTCCAGGAATTCTCCCTAGGTCTAGATGTGGGAGTGTCACACTTGTAATTATCAGAATGATGAAAGTCAGTCCTAGGATGTTGCATTGTGTCAAGATTATGATTGTCTGTAGGTCTAGTCGGATAAACATTTGGTTTATGTATCTTGTTACCATTTCTATTTTTATTATTAAACCTATGTCTCCCATGATTATACGTATGGATTTCTCCTCTGTTGTAATCACCCTCATCTCTTATCATTTTGCAATTTTTATTTGCTAACAATTCTTTTTGATACTCCTCTACCCTCTGTAATGTTAATTTATTCAATTCCTCATACTCCGTTGACGTTTTAAACTGTTCTAAATGTAATTGCAATTTTTCAATTTCAGTAGTAATTTTAGCCACTAGTGTCTCTCTATGTGAGATTAAAATTTTCATTAAGCGAATAGAGCAATCACCTAAGGCCTCTTCCCATTTCTGTATTAAATTTTTATCATCTTTGAATGAACATTTTTTAAAAATCCTCAACCCCCTGGGTACTTGTTTTTTCTCAATATATTTCTTTAACATTTCGGCATCCCACCAGTGCCTGCACTCGGTATTAATTAATTCTTCTAATTTAGAAAATGAGGAGTGTAAAGATAGATCTTCCACATTACTATCAGGACCGAGTGTAGGAAGGGTGGGTGCAACCGTAGAAACCATTAATAACCTCTTGTTAACTCTTTCATTAACAGATAACATGATGGCAGCAAAAACCTCTAAAAAATAAATGAAAACTAAAACCAATAGAAACCTAAATAGCTGCACTATCAGGGTCTATCAGGGTCTATATAGGAGGTGCGCCAATATATATCGAAAATATGAGCGTATATAAAATCAATTTTCAAGCCTGTTAGTATTTGAGGCATAGATTAAGACCATACGAGATAAACTGTTAAATAATAAATGATTAATAATATATAATATAAAAACCTAGATAACAAAAAAATGTATATATTTAATATGCCTATCAAAGTCCCAAATCAGAAGAGTAAATATAAATATATATATAAGTCCATATGAACCATAGACCAGATCCCACGATGTACAGCAGCTCTCTCCAAAAATGGCAGGAAGAAAATACAGTCCTAGAAGACAAAAAACGAGAGGTGCTCTTGGTGCAGCAAATTCCAAACAGGGGCAAATTATGAATACACAATATATACCATGTACTCACAAGTGAAGTTGCACAAGCAGTGCAATATCGTGCAGGCCGAAACTTCTGAGCCGTTCGGCTGACTCACAGTGGCTGAAGCAGATGGTATCCAGAATGAGGCTCCAATCCTGATACTCGTCACCTCTCAGGAACGCCAACAGAAACCGATCAGTGCTATAGAAATCCAGCACTCGGCTGAGAGTCCAACCAGGTGTTTCACTCCAACAACACCGGAGATAATAAAGGGTCCAGAGCAAGACTTAAAATAACATACACACTTTATTAAAACATATAAAAGTGTTGCTTAGCAACGCGTTTCTCGGCTGAATGCCGTTTCATCAGGCTATTATTTTGTTTATGGTCTTGCTCTATTTAAAAAAAGGATAATGTGGTATTGCAGCGCTGAGATATACCCTAAGCTGTGAAACACAAAAGGGGTCTAACCAATCCCCTAAAAGGACAGATACTGAAAAAGGTGTGAGTGATCACAGCGCCAAACGGCCTAAGGGTATGTATACACACAAACGTTTTAGAGGACTGAATAAATTTTATTGTATACAAAATAATACTGGTTAAAAATAATAAAAGCGGTATATCTGATTTCCTTCGTGGAAGTCTAAAACAAAGCGGTTTACCAGCTATTAAGGGAAAACTGTTACATTAACCTCGCTGGCAACAATGTTAAAATAACTCAGAAAATTTAAAATAGTATACTATAACAAAATACCTAAAAGCAGCTGTTCAATGAGACCCTACCCCAAATAGTGGGTGTAATAAGGTATATCTATACGTGAGTGAGCGCGGTCGAAAACCACCTACTGAATCAAGCCGTTAAATAGTGGCAGCAAAAATCGTTGGTGACGCTATTTAAGAAGGCTATGAAGCTGATAAATAAAGTGCTAGAAGTATAGCACAATAGATGTCAGTATAGTTATGGATCCATATCTAAGGATTGGCCGCAGTTTAGATCCTGAAATTGGAGTGCTTGACAAACGCCGCACTCGAATTGGAATCTATGGCACTGACCCCTGGCCAATGTAAGAAAGTGTCAACAATGCCTACATGTGCTTCTGTGATACCAGAAAAGTGCTAGGTGTGTAACAAAAAATGAAACAGTAAAACAAGTGGGTACAATGCAAATAAGCAATGAAAAATGCTGGCAATAATTACACAAATCTTATACAACAGTGAAACAGTAAAACAAGTGGGTGCAATGCAAATAAGCAATGAAAAATGCTGGCAATAATTACACAAATCGTGTACAATACTTGCAGTGGTTACGATGAATTAAAATTGATAAAAAATGATAAAAAATGATAAAAAATGGTGTTCAACAAAGGATAACAAGGAGCACTGCAGTGTAAAAGTGTTAGTGAAAAAAGTGTCAGTGAGCAATGTCAGTAAAAAATCTGTATGCTGGCACTAAAAGATATCCAGAGAAACTCCTGTTTAGCCAAAAAACGTGGTGAGAAAAATTTGGGGAAAGGAAAAAATGATGATTAAAATGATGATTAAAACGTAGGTTGTAGCTAAGTGTGTCAGTGGAAAAATAAACAAACACAATAATCCAATAGTCAATCAAAAATGTTCCATTGTGGGTCTTTTTCCATGTGAAAAAAGTGATGATAGCTGGAAGAGGATTGTCCAAGAGAATCCTTTAGGGAGCTCAGCTGTTTCTATGAAATTATCGTTGATCCCTAAAATCAAAAATAAAACATAGCGTGGCAAAAATTTTTAAAAAAGAGAATAATCAGAAAGATGCTTACCAATGGGTCGTCTACGCGTTTCGGTCCTCACAAGACCTTTATCAAGACTAGTTCATTGGTAAGCTAAGCATCTTTATATAGGCCTACTGATTTAGTGACCGGAAGTAGCTTAAACTAATTCTACTTCCGGTTTTTCGCTACTTACAATAGCACTTATTTTCTTATTTAGGATATTCTTATGTGTTTAGCACTTGGTGTGTTAATATTCTGCTAGTGGGTGGTATATATATATCCTTAATACTCAATTTACAATTTATTTTTCTGACATCGATTTTATGATGTCACTTCCGGTTAATAGTACCAGGTGTAAACAAACCCGGTGTCACTTCCGGTTGTCATTTATTGAGTTGTTAAGGGCAAAGCTTGTCTTGTTTTATCTCTAATCTGTTTGCTTAAACATCCAAAGATTATTTATCAAATAGCAAAATATCTGCATTGCTAATGTAAAGTGTATTAGCGCAACCATGGTTGTCTCCGTAAAAAGACCCAGAAGAATACAAAATAAAAATAAAGGTAAAAAATAGTAAATAATAAATAATAAAAAATAGAAAATAAATAATAAAAAATCTCTGGCATCTAACCTGAGTCTTAAAATAGTACACTTGATAGCATAGAGTATCTAGTGTCTCGGATAGATAAAAGTGAGGACAATTGGGCTTATCATTTGATCGTTAAATTGTATGAACATAGGCGGGTGCGGGTAGGGGACCCTTATCTAACCTATTATAATACAAACATACAGTTTATGCGTCTAAAGGTCACATTAGAAAGGGGTTGGTGTTTCTAGTAAGTGTGTGCTTAATAGACTGATACACATACAGATGTGTAATATCCTAGGTTAATAAACTACTGAAATCGTAGTTATTTTACATATAGTAGAACCTATTTATTTCAATCACCATATCGTTTTCAGATGGAGACGATTTTTTAGCGGAGCATCAGTGCTCTCTATCGGGTTCTGGGGTTGTTTTATGACCCTGGTCGGTGGAGGTTGTGAAGGATTATCTGACATGTGTACAGAAATCACAACCAGGATAGGAGATTAGTTCATATCTCAGATGGTTGTTACTCCTTAGAGAACAGCCGTTCTGATCTACGGCTGAGGATGATATAGCCATTAAGAGCACAGTAGCCCCATACTTATTGGAGATATGTTGCCCTAATTTCTGAGATTGAATTTCGAGTGTTTCCAAGAGGGCTAGGTGGCTGCATTCTTTATTTATACGTGAAGATTGTTAAATTCTAGATGGTAACGATGTTCATAATAGGATTAGTATTCTGGACTAATGGTGGTATTTGTTTGGAAGAGCCGTAAGTGGATCACTAACAGTCAGGTCATGAATCTATAAGATATGTCTTATTTGGAAAATATTTGTCTTAATAAAGATAAATAAAAATTCAAATCAATAAAAGAGGGGGTGGTCAATCTAACATTGCGGGTTCTAAATTGGAGGTGAGGTTATCAAGGTAGTTTGATAAGAAAGGCGATTTTGGTGTGGTGTATTATATGAGAGGGGAACATAAAATCATAAGCGCATGGTCTGGTATTAATTACATCCAATCACATAAGTTGGCATTAGTTAAATAGATAAGTGAGGTCCTCTCTGTTGTTCAGACCTTTCGGATGAAGGCAATCCATTAGAAAGATCCATTTGGATTCAGCTTTGAGAAGGGTCTTTTCAAAATCCCCTCCTCTCCAATTTCTTATCACTTTCTGTGTGCCCATAAATTTCATCTCTTGTATTTTGCCATTATGTTTGGTGGCAAAATGTTTGTAAAGTATCGTGTCTTTATCCTGTTTTTCTATTAACCGGATATGCTCTCTTAACCTATCTCTGAGGCTTCTTGAGGTCTGGCCGATGTATTGAAAGCCACAGGAACACTCTATGAGGTAGATGATACCTGTATCTTGGCATCTGATAAGGTCCTTGATCTTAAATTCTTCTCCAGTCTGCGTTGATTTGAATATCTTTGTTTTAGTCCCTCTTTTACAAGCTTTGCAGCTTAGGCACGGGAAGAAACCTTTAATTGGTTCTCCTTTTAAACTTTGCATGCTGGGTTTTTTCTTTCTTAGCAGGCTTGGAGCTAGTCTGTTTTTGAGATTCCCTGTTTTCTTGTACACAAAGCTTGGTTGGTCTGGTAGTTTCTCTCCAATAATATCATCGTTTTTCAACAGATGCCAGTGTTTCTTAAAGATTGTTTCCATAATGTACCTATTGCTGCTATATTCAGTAATCATTGGTACATTGAGGGTTTCTTCTGTTCCTTGTTTTCTCCTCTCTTTGTATTTTATTAGTTCTTTTCTTTCCACCTTTCTTACTTCCTCTATCTTGAGGTCCAATTCTTCCTCTTTATAACCTCTTTCAATGAATTTTTCTTTTAGACGTATTGCTTGTTCTTCCCATTTTTCAATGTTGAAACAGCTTTTTCGAACTCTTAAGTGTTGGCTTTTGGGAATATTCTTTTTCCACTTTTCATGATGGCAACTTTCGTAATTTACATAGTTGTTGCTATCAACTGTTTTAAAGTGTGTGGAAGTTTCCCATTTGTCGTTTTTCACTTCTATTTGTAGATCTAGAAAGACAATTTCCTTTAAACTCCAAGTGTGGGTAAATTTGAGGTTCAGGCTGTTCTGATTCATGATCTCGATCGTATATAGTAGATCTTGTATTGAGCCTTTCCAGATGATTAAAATATCATCTATGTATCTGCGGTAGAGGACCAGGTCCGCGCTCGCTGGGCAGGAGTCCCAGAATATACTCTCCCATTTGCCCATATACAAGTTGGCATAGCTGGGCGCGAACCTGGTCCCCATAGCTGTGCCGCATATTTGTTGGTAGTAGACCCCCTCGTTACAAAAATAATTATGTTGTAGGATGTATTGAATGCTATCCACTATGAACTTAGCCTGATCTTCTAACATCTCTGGATCTTTCTTCAAAAACCAATTCACTGCTTCAAGTCCCTCTGTGTGTGGTATGCTGGTGTATAAAGCAGCGACGTCACAAGTCGCCATAATATATCCATCTTCCCACGGGATTTCTTCCAAGATATTTAAAACTTGGGTGGAGTCTCTCAGATAGGACGGGAGGGCTCTTACATATTTCTGGAGATGTTGATCGACGTATTCTGACAAATTGCTGGTAAGTGATCCAATTCCGGAGATGATTGGACGGCCAGGTGGTTCTTTGAGATTTTTGTGTATCTTGGGCAAGTGGTATATTATGGGTGTTATCGGATATTTGGTGTCCAAATAGCTGTATTCTTTTTCATCCAATATACCTGATGATTTTGCTTTTTCTAGAAGTTCCTTCAGTTCTTCCTGGAACCTATTCACAGGATCATTCCTGAGCTTTAGGTATGTCATCTGATCGTTGAGTAGGCGTTGGTTCTCTGCCATGTACTTCTCTCTATCTAAGATGACTATACCTCCACCTTTATCAGCTGGTTTTATCGTCAATTGGTTGTTGTTCTCTAGTCTCCTAATTGTTTCTGTATGTTGCTTTGATAGATTTGGTTTAATTCTTTTCAGGCTTTTTTGCTTGATATCTCTAATATCTTTGGTGACCATTAGTTCAAATGCCTCAATGGCATTTCCTTTCGCATAAACAGGGTAGAATCTCGATTTTGGTTTTAACCCTGTATGTATGTAAGGGTCCTCAGCAGTTGCTGATGTATAGCTTTTTATTGGTGCCGGGTCCAATGGAGTTTTTAGGAAGTACCTCTTTAGGGTTAATTTCCTTATAAAATTCTTGGTGTTCATGAATGCTTGAAATTTGTCCATACTTCTTGCTGGAGCAAATGAGAGGCCATATTTCAAAATCTCTCTTTCCTCTTTGTTAATTTCATAGGTACTGAGGTTAAAAATACCATCTCCAATACTTTTATCGTTGTTTGGAGTGTATGATGTAGTCGCTATCTGTGTAGGTTCTTTATCATCCAATGTCCTCTCTTCTTCATCATTTATTTCTAATTTCTTTTTTGTTGTTTTTTTGCCTCCACGTTTTCCTCTGGTCTTTTTCCTTTGTTTTGATGTTATTAAATTTGAGGTCTCTTCTTCTATTTTGTTTGTTTCTTCTATTTTGTTTGTTTGTCTTTTGCTGTTGATGGATTCGTCCTTAAAAAATGTGATGAAGAGGCAGTTTGATTTAAACTTGTTCCTGAATTTGTATCACCATTCTGTGCCGTTCTATTAGAACCTTCATTTTGTCTGCAAACCATATCCGGTTTTTTGAAGGGTTTCTTATCATGTGTTTCATAGGTTCTTCTTTCATAGTCACCATGCATTCTTTCGTTATCCCAATTTACATGTCTCGATCCAGCATTGTAATAGTCATTGCTTTGATCTTCTGTATGTCTTTGATTACCGGAGTAATTCTGGGAATTGTTCCCTCTTTCTCCTCTATATTGGCGTCTGTGTGCCCTTCTGTAGTGCCATGTAGGATACTGTGTTTGGCTATGGTTATCTCTATCACTAAAATTATTTCTATAGTTATTCCTATAGAATCTCTGATAGGGTGCCTTATCCCATGGTCTTAAAGGGCTGTCATATTGTCTATAGTATGGTTCTGGTCTGTAATGTTGTGACCCTCGCCACTGTTCGTCTTCCCTTCTGTAGTTAGAATTGTCTCTATAGTTATTATTTCTATCCCATTCATATCTGTTGGGGCTATAGTCCGAATACATCCTGTCTCTTTGAAATCTGTTTGTGTATGGTTTTTGTGGGCGAAATCTATTTTGCCTTAGTTGTTGTGTGTGCTGGTTTGTCTCTTCAGGTGGTCCTTCGTGTGTCATATTGCCATTAGATTGTTCTATTGTATTCCCCCCCATGGTTTCATTGGTTGGTGTGGAATCTACAATTTCAATACTTTCGTTAACATGAATTCTTTTTCCATCTAGTTCTCTCTTTAGTTTTTTGGTTTTCTTTGTGATTACATCCTCTCTAATTTTTGTAACTTTTTAAACTAAATTTATTTTCTTCTCAGAAATGTCAATTCCAGAGCTTTCTAGGTTCATCAATATCTGTTCATCCTCTTTAATTTCGGTATCAGTTTCGTGTAGTAGTTCATCTCTATAATCGATGATAATATTCATTAAGGTGACAGAAGCAGTTGATAATGCTTCTGTCCATCTTTTAGAGTATTTGGGTTTGGATATTGGGAAAGCACAATCTTTGGTGACCATTAAACCTTTAGGTATAATGTTGAGTTCAATACATTTTCTTAGAAATGATATGTCAGCTTTGTACTTAACTTCTGATACTAATGATTTCTCTAAGTTTTTAAAGATGGTTTGGATATCCAAACAATCATCTCCTTCTTTGTCTATAAAACATGCATCAAGGTCAATATCTTGCCTGATGTCTGTTAAGGTGTCCATACTGTTTAAAATGTGAGTGTATTCAAAGCTGCTGAAATACCGGTTAGAAAGAACAGTTAGTCAAAAAGGATAATGTGGTATTGCAGCGCTGAGATATACCCTAAGCTGTGAAACACAAAAGAGGTCTAACCAATCCCCTAAAAGGACAGATACTGAAAAAGGTGTGAGTGATCACAGCGCCAAATGGCCTAAGGGTATGTATACACACAAACGTTTTAGAGGACTGAATAAATTTTATTGTATACAAAATAATACTGGTTAAAAATAATAAAAGCGGTATATCTGATTTATTTATTTATTTTTCCACTGACACACTTAGCTACAACCTACGTTTTAATCATCATTTTAATCATCATTTTTTCCTTTCCCCAAATTTTTCTCACCACGTTTTTTGGCTAAACAGGAGTTTCTCTGGATATCTTTTAGTGCCAGCGTACAGATTTTTTACTGACATTGCTCACCGACACTTTTTTCACTAACACTTTTACACTGCAGTGCTCCTTGTTATCCTTTGTTGAACACCATTTTTTTATCATTTTTTATCATTTTTTATCAATTTTAATTCATCGTAACCACTGCAAGTATTGTACACGATTTGTGTAATTATTGCCAGCATTTTTCATTGCTTATTTGCATTGCACCCACTTGTTTTACTGTTTCACTGTTGTATAAGATTTGTGTAATTATTGCCAGCATTTTTCATTGCTTATTTGCATTGTACCCACTTGTTTTACTGTTTCATTTTTTGTTACACACCTAGCACTTTTCTGGTATCACAGAAGCACATGTAGGCATTGTTGACACTTTCTTACATTGGCCAGGGGTCAGTGCCATAGATTCCAATTCGAGTGCGGCGTTTGTCAAGCACAAAAACAAAGGAAAAAGACCAGAGGAAAACGTGGAGGCAAAAAAACAACAAAAAAGAAATTAGAAATAAATGATGAAGAAGAGAGGACATTGGATGATAAAGAACCTACACAGATAGCGACTACATCATACACTCCAAACAACGATAAAAGTATTGGAGATGGTATTTTTAACCTCAGTGATGAAATTAACAAAGAGGAAAGAGAGATTTTGAAATATGGCCTCTCATTTGCTCCAGCAAGAAGTATGGACAAATTTCAAGCATTCATGAACACCAAGAATTTTATAAGGAAATTAACCCTAAAGAGGTACTTCCTAAAAACTCCATTGGACCCGGCACCAATAAAAAGCTATACATCAGCAACTGCTGAGGACCCTTACATACATACAGGGTTAAAACCAAAATCAAGATTCTACCCTGTTTATGCGAAAGGAAATGCCATTGAGGCATTTGAATTAATGGTCACCAAAGATATTAGAGATATCAAGCAAAAAAGCCTGAAAAGAATTAAACCAAATCTATCAAAGCAACATACAGAAACAATTAGGAGACTAGAGAACAACAACCAATTGACGATAAAACCAGCTGATAAAGGTGGAGGTATAGTCATCTTAGATAGAGAGAAGTACATGGCAGAGAACCAACGCCTACTCAACGATCAGATGACATACCTAAAGCTCAGGAATGATCCTGTGAATAGGTTCCAGGAAGAACTGAAGGAACTTCTAGAAAAAGCAAAATCATCAGGTATATTGGATGAAAAAGAATACAGCTATTTGGACACCAAATATCCGATAACACCCATAATATACCACTTGCCCAAGATACACAAAAATCTCAAAGAACCACCTGGCCGTCCAATCATCTCCGGAATTGGATCACTTACCAGCAATTTGTCAGAATACGTCGATCAACATCTCCAGAAATATGTAAGAGCCCTCCCGTCCTATCTGAGAGACTCCACCCAAGTTTTAAATATCTTGGAAGAAATCCCGTGGGAAGATGGATATATTATGGTGACTTGTGACGTCGCTGCTTTATACACCAGCATACCACACACAGAGGGACTTGAAGCAGTGAATTGGTTTTTGAAGAAAGATCCAGAGATGTTAGAAGATCAGGCTAAGTTCATAGTGGATAGCATTCAATACATCCTACAACATAATTATTTTTGTAACGAGGGGGTCTACTACCAACAAATATGCGGCACAGCTATGGGGACCAGGTTCGCGCCCAGCTATGCCAACTTGTATATGGGCAAATGGGAGAGTATATTCTGGGACTCCTGCCCAGCGAGCGCAGACCTGGTCCTCTACCGCAGATACATAGATGATATTTTAATCATCTGGAAAGGCTCAATACAAGATCTACTATATACGATCGAGATCATGAATCAGAACAGCCTGAACCTCAAATTTACCCACACTTGGAGTTTAAAGGAAATTGTCTTTCTAGATCTACAAATAGAAGTGAAAAACGACAAATGGGAAACTTCCACACACTTTAAAACAGTTGATAGCAACAACTATGTACATTACGAAAGTTGCCATCATGAAAAGTGGAAAAAGAATATTCCCAAAAGCCAACTCTTAAGAGTTCAAAAAAACTGTTCCAACATTGAAAAATGGGAAGAACAAGCAATACGTCTAAAAGAAAAATTCATTGAAAGAGGTTATAAAGAGGAAGAATTGGACCTCAAGATAGAGGAAGTAAGAAAAGTGGAAAGAAAAGAACTAATAAAATACAAAGAGAGGAGAAAACAAGGAACAGAAGAAACCCTCAATGTACCAATGATTACTGAATATAGCAGCAATAGGTACATTATGGAAACAATCTTTAAGAAACACTGGCATCTGTTGAAAAACGATGATATTATTGGAGAGAAACTACCAGACTAACCAAGCTTTGTGTACAGAAAACAGGGAATCTCAAAAACAGACTAGCTCCAAGCCTGCTAAGAAAGAAAAAACCCAGCATGCAAAGTTTACAAGGAGAACCAATTAAAGGTTTCTTCCCGTGCCTAAGCTGCAAAGCTTGTAAAAGAGGGACTAAAACAAAGATATTCAAATCAACGCAGACTGGAGAAGAATTTAAGATCAAGGACCTTATCAGATGCCAAGATACAGGTATCATCTACCTCATAGAGTGTTCCTGTGGCCTTCAATACATCGGCCAGACCTCAAGAAGCCTCAGAGATAGGTTAAGAGAGCATATCCGGTTAATAGAAAAACAGGATAAAGACACGATACTTTACAAACATTTTGCCACCAAACATAATGGCAAAATACAAGAGATGAAATTTATGGGCATACAGAAAGTGATAAGAAATTAGAGAGGAGGGGATTTTGAAAAGACCCTTCTCAAAGCTGAATCCAAATGGATCTTTCTAATGGATTGCCTTCATCCGAAAGGTCTGAACAACAGAGAGGACCTCGCTTATCTATTTAACTAATGCCAACTTATGTGATTGGATGTAATTAATACCAGACCATGCGCTTATGATTTTATGTTCCCCTCTCATATAATACACCACACCAAAATCGCCTTTCTTATCAAACTACCTTGATAACCTCACCTCCAATTTAGAACCCGCAATGTTAGATTGACCACCCCCTCTTTTATTGATTTGAATTTTTATTTATCTTTATTAAGACAAATATTTTCCAAATAAGACATATCTTATAGATTCATGACCTGACTGTTAGTGATCCACTTACGGCTCTTCCAAACAAATACCACCATTAGTCCAGAATACTAATCCTATTATGAACATCGTTACTATCTAGAATTTAACAATCTTCACGTATAAATAAAGAATGCAGCCACCTAGCCCTCTTGGAAACACTCGAAATTCAATCTCAGAAATTAGGGCAACATATCTCCAATAAGTATGGGGCTACTGTGCTCTTAATGGCTATATCATCCTCAGCCGTAGATCAGAACGGCTGTTCTCTAAGGAGTAACAACCATCTGAGATATGAACTAATCTAATATCCTGGTTGTGATTTCTGTACACATGTCAGATAATCCTTCACAACTTCCACCGACCAGGGTCATAAAACAACCCCAGAACCCGATAGAGAGCACTGATGCTCCGCTAAAAAATCGTCTCCATCTGAAAACGATATGGTGATTGAAATAAATAGGTTCTACTATATGTAAAATAACTACGATTTCAGTAGTTTATTAACCTAGGATATTACACATCTGTATGTGTATCAGTCTATTAAGCACACACTTACTAGAAACACCAACCCCTTTCTAATGTGACCTTTAGACGCATAAACTGTATGTTTGTATTATAATAGGTTAGATAAGGGTCCCCTACCCGCATCCGCCTATGTTCATACAATTTAACGATCAAATGATAAGCCCAATTGTCCTCACTTTTATCTATCCGAGACACTAGATACTCTATGCTATCAAGTGTACTATTTTAAGACTCAGGTTAGATGCCAGAGATTTTTTATTATTTATTTTCTATTTTTTATTATTTATTATTTACTATTTTTTACCTTTATTTTTATTTTGTATTCTTCTGGGTCTTTTTACGGAGACAACCATGGTTGCACTAATACACTTTACATTAGCAATGCAGATATTTTGCTATTTGATAAATAATCTTTGGATGTTTAAGCAAACAGATTAGAGATAAAACAAGACTTAAGCTTTGCCCTTAACAACTCAATAAATGACAACCGGAAGTGACACCGGGTTTGTTTACACCTGGTACTATTAACCGGAAGTGACATCATAAAATCGATGTCAGAAAAATAAATTGTAAATTGAGTATTAAGGATATATATATACCACCCACTAGCAGAATATTAACACACCAAGTGCTAAACACATAAGAATATCCTAAATAAGAAAATAAGTGCTATTGTAAGTAGCGAAAAACCGGAAGTAGAATTAGTTTAAGCTACTTCCGGTCACTAAATCAGTAGGCCTATATAAAGATGCTTAGCTTACCAATGAACTAGTCTTGATAAAGGTCTTGTGAGGACCGAAACGCGTAGACGACCCATTGGTAAGCATCTTTCTGATTATTCTCTTTTTTAAAAATTTTTGCCACGCTATGTTTTATTTTTGATTTTAGGGATCAACGATAATTTCATAGAAACAGCTGAGCTCCCTAAAGGATTCTCTTGGACAATCCTCTTCCAGCTATCATCACTTTTTTCACATGGAAAAAGACCCACAATGGAACATTTTTGATTGACTATTGGATTATTGTGTTTGTTTATTTTTCCACTGACACACTTAGCTACAACCTACGTTTTAATCATCATTTTAATCATCATTTTTTCCTTTCCCCAAATTTTTCTCACCACGTTTTTTGGCTAAACAGGAGTTTCTCTGGATATCTTTTAGTGCCAGCGTACAGATTTTTTACTGACATTGCTCACCGACACTTTTTTCACTAACACTTTTACACTGCAGTGCTCCTTGTTATCCTTTGTTGAACACCATTTTTTATCATTTTTTATCAATTTTAATTCATCGTAACCACTGCAAGTATTGTACACGATTTGTGTAATTATTGCCAGCATTTTTCATTGCTTATTTGCATTGCACCCACTTGTTTTACTGTTTCACTGTTTTATAAGATTTGTGTAATTATTGCCAGCATTTTTCATTGCTTATTTGCATTGTACCCACTTGTTTTACTGTTTCATTTTTTGTTACACACCTAGCACTTTTCTGGTATCACAGAAGCACATGTAGGCATTGTTGACACTTTCTTACATTGGCCAGGGGTCAGTGCCATAGATTCCAATTCGAGTGCGGCGTTTGTCAAGCACTCCAATTTCAGGATCTAAACTGCGGCCAATCCTTAGATATGGATCCATAACTATACTGACATCTATTGTGCTATACTTCTAGCACTTTATTTATCAGCTTCATAGCCTTCTTAAATAGCGTCACCAACGATTTTTGCTGCCACTATTTAACGGCTTGATTCAGTAGGTGGTTTTCGACCGCACTCACTCACGTATAGATATACCTTATTACACCCACTATTTGGGGTAGGGTCTCATTGAACAGCTGCTTTTAGGTATTTTGTTATTGTATACTATTTTTAATTCTCTGAGTTATTTTAACATTGTTGCCAGCGGGGTTAATGTAACAGTTTTCCCTTAATAGCTGGTAAACCGCTTTGTTTTAGACTTCCACGAAGGAAATCAGATATACCGCTTTTATTATTTTTAACCAGTATTATTTTGTATACAATAAAATTTATTCAGTCCTCTAAAACGTTTGTGTGTATACATACCCTTAGGCCATTTGGCGCTGTGATCACTCACACCTTTTTCAGTATCTGTCCTTTTAGGGGATTGGTTAGACCCCTTTTGTGTTTCACAGCTTAGGGTATATCTCAGCGCTGCAATACCACATTATCCTTTTTGACTAACTGTTCTTTCTAACCGGTATTTCAGCAGCTTTGAATACACTCACATTTTAAACAGTATGGACACCTTAACAGACATCAGGCAAGATATTGACCTTGATGCATGTTTTATAGACAAAGAAGGAGATGATTGTTTGGATATCCAAACCATCTTCAAAAACTTAGAGAAATCATTAGTATCAGAAGTTAAGTACAAAGCTGACATATCATTTCTAAGAAAATGTATTGAACTCAACATTATACCTAAAGGTTTAATGGTCACCAAAGATTGTGCTTTCCCAATATCCAAACCCAAATACTCTAAAAGATGGACAGAAGCATTATCAACTGCTTCTGTCACCTTAATGAATATTATCATCGATTATAGAGATGAACTACTACACGAAACTGATACCGAAATTAAAGAGGATGAACAGATATTGATGAACCTAGAAAGCTCTGGGATTGACATTTCTGAGAAGAAAATAAATTTAGTTAAAAAAGTTACAAAAATTAGAGAGGATGTAATCACAAAGAAAACCAAAAAACTAAAGAGAGAACTAGATGGAAAAAGAATTCATGTTAACGAAAGTATTGAAATTGTAGATTCCACACCAACCAATGAAACCATGGGGGGGAATACAATAGAACAATCTAATGGCAATATGACACACGAAGGACCACCTGAAGAGACAAACCAGCACACACAACAACTAAGGCAAAATAGATTTCGCCCACAAAAACCATACACAAACAGATTTCAAAGAGACAGGATGTATTCGGACTATAGCCCCAACAGATATGAATGGGATAGAAATAATAACTATAGAGACAATTCTAACTACAGAAGGGAAGACGAACAGTGGCGAGGGTCACAACATTACAGACCAGAACCATACTATAGACAATATGACAGCCCTTTAAGACCATGGGATAAGGCACCCTATCAGAGATTCTATAGGAATAACTATAGAAATAATTTTAGTGATAGAGATAACCATAGCCAAACACAGTATCCTACATGGCACTACAGAAGGGCACACAGACGCCAATATAGAGGAGAAAGAGGGAACAATTCCCAGAATTACTCCGGTAATCAAAGACATACAGAAGATCAAAGCAATGACTATTACAATGCTGGATCGAGACATGTAAATTGGGATAACGAAAGAATGCATGGTGACTATGAAAGAAGAACCTATGAAACACATGATAAGAAACCCTTCAAAAAACCGGATATGGTTTGCAGACAAAATGAAGGTTCTAATAGAACGGCACAGAATGGTGATACAAATTCAGGAACAAGTTTAAATCAAACTGCCTCTTCATCACATTTTTTAAGGACGAATCCATCAACAGCAAAAGACAAACAAACAAAATAGAAGAAACAAACAAAATAGAAGAAGAGACCTCAAATTTAATAACATCAAAACAAAGGAAAAAGACCAGAGGAAAACGTGGAGGCAAAAAAACAACAAAAAAGAAATTAGAAATAAATGATGAAGAAGAGAGGACATTGGATGATAAAGAACCTACACAGATAGCGACTACATCATACACTCCAAACAACGATAAAAGTATTGGAGATGGTATTTTTAACCTCAGTGATGAAATTAACAAAGAGGAAAGAGAGATTTTGAAATATGGCCTCTCATTTGCTCCAGCAAGAAGTATGGACAAATTTCAAGCATTCATGAACACCAAGAATTTTATAAGGAAATTAACCCTAAAGAGGTACTTCCTAAAAACTCCATTGGACCCGGCACCAATAAAAAGCTATACATCAGCAACTGCTGAGGACCCTTACATACATACAGGGTTAAAACCAAAATCAAGATTCTACCCTGTTTATGCGAAAGGAAATGCCATTGAGGCATTTGAATTAATGGTCACCAAAGATATTAGAGATATCAAGCAAAAAAGCCTGAAAAGAATTAAACCAAATCTATCAAAGCAACATACAGAAACAATTAGGAGACTAGAGAACAACAACCAATTGACGATAAAACCAGCTGATAAAGGTGGAGGTATAGTCATCTTAGATAGAGAGAAGTACATGGCAGAGAACCAACGCCTACTCAACGATCAGATGACATACCTAAAGCTCAGGAATGATCCTGTGAATAGGTTCCAGGAAGAACTGAAGGAACTTCTAGAAAAAGCAAAATCATCAGGTATATTGGATGAAAAAGAATACAGCTATTTGGACACCAAATATCCGATAACACCCATAATATACCACTTGCCCAAGATACACAAAAATCTCAAAGAACCACCTGGCCGTCCAATCATCTCCGGAATTGGATCACTTACCAGCAATTTGTCAGAATACGTCGATCAACATCTCCAGAAATATGTAAGAGCCCTCCCGTCCTATCTGAGAGACTCCACCCAAGTTTTAAATATCTTGGAAGAAATCCCGTGGGAAGATGGATATATTATGGTGACTTGTGACGTCGCTGCTTTATACACCAGCATACCACACACAGAGGGACTTGAAGCAGTGAATTGGTTTTTGAAGAAAGATCCAGAGATGTTAGAAGATCAGGCTAAGTTCATAGTGGATAGCATTCAATACATCCTACAACATAATTATTTTTGTAACGAGGGGGTCTACTACCAACAAATATGCGGCACAGCTATGGGGACCAGGTTCGCGCCCAGCTATGCCAACTTGTATATGGGCAAATGGGAGAGTATATTCTGGGACTCCTGCCCAGCGAGCGCAGACCTGGTCCTCTACCGCAGATACATAGATGATATTTTAATCATCTGGAAAGGCTCAATACAAGATCTACTATATACGATCGAGATCATGAATCAGAACAGCCTGAACCTCAAATTTACCCACACTTGGAGTTTAAAGGAAATTGTCTTTCTAGATCTACAAATAGAAGTGAAAAACGACAAATGGGAAACTTCCACACACTTTAAAACAGTTGATAGCAACAACTATGTACATTACGAAAGTTGCCATCATGAAAAGTGGAAAAAGAATATTCCCAAAAGCCAACTCTTAAGAGTTCAAAAAAACTGTTCCAACATTGAAAAATGGGAAGAACAAGCAATACGTCTAAAAGAAAAATTCATTGAAAGAGGTTATAAAGAGGAAGAATTGGACCTCAAGATAGAGGAAGTAAGAAAAGTGGAAAGAAAAGAACTAATAAAATACAAAGAGAGGAGAAAACAAGGAACAGAAGAAACCCTCAATGTACCAATGATTACTGAATATAGCAGCAATAGGTACATTATGGAAACAAT
This sequence comes from Bombina bombina, assembly GCF_027579735.1. NCBI lineage: Eukaryota > Metazoa > Chordata > Amphibia > Anura > Bombinatoridae > Bombina > Bombina bombina. The sequence goes on from NC_069501.1 coordinate 353,149,113, forward strand.
CTTTAAGAAACACTGGCATCTGTTGAAAAACGATGATATTATTGGAGAGAAACTACCAGACTAACCAAGCTTTGTGTACAGAAAACAGGGAATCTCAAAAACAGACTAGCTCCAAGCCTGCTAAGAAAGAAAAAACCCAGCATGCAAAGTTTACAAGGAGAACCAATTAAAGGTTTCTTCCCGTGCCTAAGCTGCAAAGCTTGTAAAAGAGGGACTAAAACAAAGATATTCAAATCAACGCAGACTGGAGAAGAATTTAAGATCAAGGACCTTATCAGATGCCAAGATACAGGTATCATCTACCTCATAGAGTGTTCCTGTGGCCTTCAATACATCGGCCAGACCTCAAGAAGCCTCAGAGATAGGTTAAGAGAGCATATCCGGTTAATAGAAAAACAGGATAAAGACACGATACTTTACAAACATTTTGCCACCAAACATAATGGCAAAATACAAGAGATGAAATTTATGGGCATACAGAAAGTGATAAGAAATTAGAGAGGAGGGGATTTTGAAAAGACCCTTCTCAAAGCTGAATCCAAATGGATCTTTCTAATGGATTGCCTTCATCCGAAAGGTCTGAACAACAGAGAGGACCTCGCTTATCTATTTAACTAATGCCAACTTATGTGATTGGATGTAATTAATACCAGACCATGCGCTTATGATTTTATGTTCCCCTCTCATATAATACACCACACCAAAATCGCCTTTCTTATCAAACTACCTTGATAACCTCACCTCCAATTTAGAACCCGCAATGTTAGATTGACCACCCCCTCTTTTATTGATTTGAATTTTTATTTATCTTTATTAAGACAAATATTTTCCAAATAAGACATATCTTATAGATTCATGACCTGACTGTTAGTGATCCACTTACGGCTCTTCCAAACAAATACCACCATTAGTCCAGAATACTAATCCTATTATGAACATCGTTACTATCTAGAATTTAACAATCTTCACGTATAAATAAAGAATGCAGCCACCTAGCCCTCTTGGAAACACTCGAAATTCAATCTCAGAAATTAGGGCAACATATCTCCAATAAGTATGGGGCTACTGTGCTCTTAATGGCTATATCATCCTCAGCCGTAGATCAGAACGGCTGTTCTCTAAGGAGTAACAACCATCTGAGATATGAACTAATCTAATATCCTGGTTGTGATTTCTGTACACATGTCAGATAATCCTTCACAACTTCCACCGACCAGGGTCATAAAACAACCCCAGAACCCGATAGAGAGCACTGATGCTCCGCTAAAAAATCGTCTCCATCTGAAAACGATATGGTGATTGAAATAAATAGGTTCTACTATATGTAAAATAACTACGATTTCAGTAGTTTATTAACCTAGGATATTACACATCTGTATGTGTATCAGTCTATTAAGCACACACTTACTAGAAACACCAACCCCTTTCTAATGTGACCTTTAGACGCATAAACTGTATGTTTGTATTATAATAGGTTAGATAAGGGTCCCCTACCCGCATCCGCCTATGTTCATACAATTTAACGATCAAATGATAAGCCCAATTGTCCTCACTTTTATCTATCCGAGACACTAGATACTCTATGCTATCAAGTGTACTATTTTAAGACTCAGGTTAGATGCCAGAGATTTTTTATTATTTATTTTCTATTTTTTATTATTTATTATTTACTATTTTTTACCTTTATTTTTATTTTGTATTCTTCTGGGTCTTTTTACGGAGACAACCATGGTTGCACTAATACACTTTACATTAGCAATGCAGATATTTTGCTATTTGATAAATAATCTTTGGATGTTTAAGCAAACAGATTAGAGATAAAACAAGACTTAAGCTTTGCCCTTAACAACTCAATAAATGACAACCGGAAGTGACACCGGGTTTGTTTACACCTGGTACTATTAACCGGAAGTGACATCATAAAATCGATGTCAGAAAAATAAATTGTAAATTGAGTATTAAGGATATATATATACCACCCACTAGCAGAATATTAACACACCAAGTGCTAAACACATAAGAATATCCTAAATAAGAAAATAAGTGCTATTGTAAGTAGCGAAAAACCGGAAGTAGAATTAGTTTAAGCTACTTCCGGTCACTAAATCAGTAGGCCTATATAAAGATGCTTAGCTTACCAATGAACTAGTCTTGATAAAGGTCTTGTGAGGACCGAAACGCGTAGACGACCCATTGGTAAGCATCTTTCTGATTATTCTCTTTTTTAAAAATTTTTGCCACGCTATGTTTTATTTTTGATTTTAGGGATCAACGATAATTTCATAGAAACAGCTGAGCTCCCTAAAGGATTCTCTTGGACAATCCTCTTCCAGCTATCATCACTTTTTTCACATGGAAAAAGACCCACAATGGAACATTTTTGATTGACTATTGGATTATTGTGTTTGTTTATTTTTCCACTGACACACTTAGCTACAACCTACGTTTTAATCATCATTTTAATCATCATTTTTTCCTTTCCCCAAATTTTTCTCACCACGTTTTTTGGCTAAACAGGAGTTTCTCTGGATATCTTTTAGTGCCAGCGTACAGATTTTTTACTGACATTGCTCACCGACACTTTTTTCACTAACACTTTTACACTGCAGTGCTCCTTGTTATCCTTTGTTGAACACCATTTTTTATCATTTTTTATCAATTTTAATTCATCGTAACCACTGCAAGTATTGTACACGATTTGTGTAATTATTGCCAGCATTTTTCATTGCTTATTTGCATTGCACCCACTTGTTTTACTGTTTCACTGTTTTATAAGATTTGTGTAATTATTGCCAGCATTTTTCATTGCTTATTTGCATTGTACCCACTTGTTTTACTGTTTCATTTTTTGTTACACACCTAGCACTTTTCTGGTATCACAGAAGCACATGTAGGCATTGTTGACACTTTCTTACATTGGCCAGGGGTCAGTGCCATAGATTCCAATTCGAGTGCGGCGTTTGTCAAGCACTCCAATTTCAGGATCTAAACTGCGGCCAATCCTTAGATATGGATCCATAACTATACTGACATCTATTGTGCTATACTTCTAGCACTTTATTTATCAGCTTCATAGCCTTCTTAAATAGCGTCACCAACGATTTTTGCTGCCACTATTTAACGGCTTGATTCAGTAGGTGGTTTTCGACCGCACTCACTCACGTATAGATATACCTTATTACACCCACTATTTGGGGTAGGGTCTCATTGAACAGCTGCTTTTAGGTATTTTGTTATTGTATACTATTTTTAATTCTCTGAGTTATTTTAACATTGTTGCCAGCGGGGTTAATGTAACAGTTTTCCCTTAATAGCTGGTAAACCGCTTTGTTTTAGACTTCCACGAAGGAAATCAGATATACCGCTTTTATTATTTTTAACCAGTATTATTTTGTATACAATAAAATTTATTCAGTCCTCTAAAACGTTTGTGTGTATACATACCCTTAGGCCATTTGGCGCTGTGATCACTCACACCTTTTTCAGTATCTGTCCTTTTAGGGGATTGGTTAGACCCCTTTTGTGTTTCACAGCTTAGGGTATATCTCAGCGCTGCAATACCACATTATCCTTTTTGACTAACTGTTCTTTCTAACCGGTATTTCAGCAGCTTTGAATACACTCACATTTTAAACAGTATGGACACCTTAACAGACATCAGGCAAGATATTGACCTTGATGCATGTTTTATAGACAAAGAAGGAGATGATTGTTTGGATATCCAAACCATCTTCAAAAACTTAGAGAAATCATTAGTATCAGAAGTTAAGTACAAAGCTGACATATCATTTCTAAGAAAATGTATTGAACTCAACATTATACCTAAAGGTTTAATGGTCACCAAAGATTGTGCTTTCCCAATATCCAAACCCAAATACTCTAAAAGATGGACAGAAGCATTATCAACTGCTTCTGTCACCTTAATGAATATTATCATCGATTATAGAGATGAACTACTACACGAAACTGATACCGAAATTAAAGAGGATGAACAGATATTGATGAACCTAGAAAGCTCTGGGATTGACATTTCTGAGAAGAAAATAAATTTAGTTAAAAAAGTTACAAAAATTAGAGAGGATGTAATCACAAAGAAAACCAAAAAACTAAAGAGAGAACTAGATGGAAAAAGAATTCATGTTAACGAAAGTATTGAAATTGTAGATTCCACACCAACCAATGAAACCATGGGGGGGAATACAATAGAACAATCTAATGGCAATATGACACACGAAGGACCACCTGAAGAGACAAACCAGCACACACAACAACTAAGGCAAAATAGATTTCGCCCACAAAAACCATACACAAACAGATTTCAAAGAGACAGGATGTATTCGGACTATAGCCCCAACAGATATGAATGGGATAGAAATAATAACTATAGAGACAATTCTAACTACAGAAGGGAAGACGAACAGTGGCGAGGGTCACAACATTACAGACCAGAACCATACTATAGACAATATGACAGCCCTTTAAGACCATGGGATAAGGCACCCTATCAGAGATTCTATAGGAATAACTATAGAAATAATTTTAGTGATAGAGATAACCATAGCCAAACACAGTATCCTACATGGCACTACAGAAGGGCACACAGACGCCAATATAGAGGAGAAAGAGGGAACAATTCCCAGAATTACTCCGGTAATCAAAGACATACAGAAGATCAAAGCAATGACTATTACAATGCTGGATCGAGACATGTAAATTGGGATAACGAAAGAATGCATGGTGACTATGAAAGAAGAACCTATGAAACACATGATAAGAAACCCTTCAAAAAACCGGATATGGTTTGCAGACAAAATGAAGGTTCTAATAGAACGGCACAGAATGGTGATACAAATTCAGGAACAAGTTTAAATCAAACTGCCTCTTCATCACATTTTTTAAGGACGAATCCATCAACAGCAAAAGACAAACAAACAAAATAGAAGAAACAAACAAAATAGAAGAAGAGACCTCAAATTTAATAACATCAAAACAAAGGAAAAAGACCAGAGGAAAACGTGGAGGCAAAAAAACAACAAAAAAGAAATTAGAAATAAATGATGAAGAAGAGAGGACATTGGATGATAAAGAACCTACACAGATAGCGACTACATCATACACTCCAAACAACGATAAAAGTATTGGAGATGGTATTTTTAACCTCAGTACCTATGAAATTAACAAAGAGGAAAGAGAGATTTTGAAATATGGCCTCTCATTTGCTCCAGCAAGAAGTATGGACAAATTTCAAGCATTCATGAACACCAAGAATTTTATAAGGAAATTAACCCTAAAGAGGTACTTCCTAAAAACTCCATTGGACCCGGCACCAATAAAAAGCTATACATCAGCAACTGCTGAGGACCCTTACATACATACAGGGTTAAAACCAAAATCGAGATTCTACCCTGTTTATGCGAAAGGAAATGCCATTGAGGCATTTGAACTAATGGTCACCAAAGATATTAGAGATATCAAGCAAAAAAGCCTGAAAAGAATTAAACCAAATCTATCAAAGCAACATACAGAAACAATTAGGAGACTAGAGAACAACAACCAATTGACGATAAAACCAGCTGATAAAGGTGGAGGTATAGTCATCTTAGATAGAGAGAAGTACATGGCAGAGAACCAACGCCTACTCAACGATCAGATGACATACCTAAAGCTCAGGAATGATCCTGTGAATAGGTTCCAGGAAGAACTGAAGGAACTTCTAGAAAAAGCAAAATCATCAGGTATATTGGATGAAAAAGAATACAGCTATTTGGACACCAAATATCCGATAACACCCATAATATACCACTTGCCCAAGATACACAAAAATCTCAAAGAACCACCTGGCCGTCCAATTATCTCCGGAATTGGATCACTTACCAGCAATTTGTCAGAATACGTCGATCAACATCTCCAGACATATGTAAGAGCCCTCCCGTCCTATCTGAGAGACTCCACCCAAGTTTTAAATATCTTGGAAGAAATCCCGTGGGAAGATGGATATATTATGGCGACTTGTGACGTCGCTGCTTTATACACCAGCATACCACACACAGAGGGACTTGAAGCAGTGAATTGGTTTTTGAAGAAAGATCCAGAGATGTTAGAAGATCAGGCTAAGTTCATAGTGCATAGCATTCAATACATCCTACAACATAATTATTTTTGTAACGAGGGGGTCTACTACCAACAAATATGCGGCACAGCTATGGGGACCAGGTTCACGCCCAGCTATGCCAACTTGTATATGGGCAAATGGGAGAGTATATTCTGGGACTCCTGCCCAGCGAGCGTGGACCTGGTCCTCTACCGCAGATACATAGATGATATTTTAATCATCTGGAAAGGCTCAATACAAGATCTACTATATACGATCGAGATCATGAATCAGAACAGCCTGAACCTCAAATTTACCCACACTTGGAGTTTAAAGGAAATTGTCTTTCTAGATCTACAAATAGAAGTGAAAAACGACAAATGGGAAACTTCCACACACTTTAAAACAGTTGATAGCAACAACTATGTACATTACGAAAGTTGCCATCATGAAAAGTGGAAAAAGAATATTCCCAAAAGCCAACTCTTAAGAGTTCAAAAAAACTGTTCCAACATTGAAAAATGGGAAGAACAAGCAATACGTCTAAAAGAAAAATTCATTGAAAGAGGTTATAAAGAGGAAGAATTGGACCTCAAGATAGAGGAAGTAAGAAAGGTGGAAAGAAAAGAACTAATAAAATACAAAGAGAGGAGAAAACAAGGAACAGAAGAAACCCTCAATGTACCAATGATTACTGAATATAGCAGCAATAGGTACATTATGGAAACAATCTTTAAGAAACACTGGCATCTGTTGAAAAACGATGATATTATTGGAGAGAAACTACCAGACCAACCAAGCTTTGTGTACAAGAAAACAGGGAATCTCAAAAACAGACTAGCTCCAAGCCTGCTAAGAAAGAAAAAACCCAGCATGCAAAGTTTACAAGGAGAACCAATTAAAGGTTTCTTCCCGTGCCTAAGCTGCAAAGCTTGTAAAAGAGGGACTAAAACAAAGATATTCAAATCAACGCAGACTGGAGAAGAATTTAAGATCAAGGACCTTATCAGATGCCAAGATACAGGTATCATCTACCTCATAGAGTGTTCCTGTGGCCTTCAATACATCGGCCAGACCTCAAGAAGCCTCAGAGATAGGTTAAGAGAGCATATCCGGTTAATAGAAAAACAGGATAAAGACACGATACTTTACAAACATTTTGCCACCAAACATAATGGCAAAATACAAGAGATGAAATTTATGGGCATACAGAAAGTGATAAAAAATTGGAGAGGAGGGGATTTTGAAAAGACCCTTCTCAAAGCTGAATCCAAATGGATCTTTCTAATGGATTGCCTTCATCCGAAAGGTCTGAACAACAGAGAGGACCTCACTTATCTATTTAACTAATGCCAACTTATGTGATTGGATGTAATTAATACCAGACCATGCGCTTATGATTTTATGTTCCCCTCTCATATAATACACCACACCAAAATCGCCTTTCTTATCAAACTACCTTGATAACCTCACCTCCAATTTAGAACCCGCAATGTTAGATTGACCACCCCCTCTTTTATTGATTTGAATTTTTATTTATCTTTATTAAGACAAATATTTTCCAAATAAGACATATCTTATAGATTCATGACCTGACTGTTGGTGATCCACTTACGGCTCTTCCAAACAAATACCACCATTAGTCCAGAATACTAATCCTATTATGAACATCGTTACCATCTAGAATTTAACAATCTTCACGTATAAATAAAGAATGCAGCCACCTAGCCCTCTTGGAAACACTCGAAATTCAATCTCAGAAATTAGGGCAACATATCTCCAATAAGTATGGGGCTACTGTGCTCTTAATGGCTATATCATCCTCAGCCATAGATCAGAACGGCTGTTCTCTAAGGAGTAACAACCATCTGAGATATGAACTAATCTCCTATCCTGGTTGTGATTTCTGTACACATGTCAGATAATCCTTCACAACCTCCACCGACCAGGGTCATAAAACAACCCCAGAACCCGATAGAGAGCACTGATGTTCCGCTAAAAAATCGTCTCCATCTGAAAACGATATGGTGATTGAAATAAATAGGTTCTACTATATGTAAAATAACTACGATTTCAGTAGTTTATTAGCCTAGGATATTACACATCTGTATGTGTATCAGTCTATTAAGCACACACTTACTAGAAACACCAACCCCTTTCTAATGTGACCTTTAGACGCATAAACTGTATGTTTGTATTATAATAGGTTAGATAAGGGTCCCCTACCCGCACCCGCCTATGTTCATACAATTTAACGATCAAATGATAAGCCCAATTGTCCTCACTTTTATCTATCCGAGACACTAGATACTCTAGGCTATCAAGTGTACTATTTTAAGACTCAGGTTAGATGCCAGAGATTTTTTATTATTTATTTTCTATTTTTTATTATTTACTATTTTTTACCTTTATTTTTATTTTGTATTCTTCTGGGTCTTTTTACGGAGACAACCATGGTTGCGCTAATACACTTTACATTAGCAATGCAGATATTTTGCTATTTGATAAATAATCTTTGGATGTTTAAGCAAACAGATTAGAGATAAAACAAGACTTAAGCTTTGCCCTTAACAACTCAATAAATGACAACCGGAAGTGACACCGGGTTTGTTTACACCTGGTACTATTAACCGGAAGTGACATCATAAAATCGATGTCAGAAAAATAAATTGTAAATTGAGTATTAAGGATATATATATACCACCCACTAGCAGAATATTAACACACCAAGTGCTAAACACATAAGAATATCCTAAATAAGAAAATAAGTGCTATTGTAAGTAGCGAAAAACCGGAAGTAGAATTAGTTTAAGCTACTTCCGGTCACTAAATCAGTAGGCCTATATAAAGATGCTTAGCTTACCAATGAACTAGTCTTGATAAAGGTCTTGTGAGGACCGAAACGCGTAGACGACCCATTGGTAAGCATCTTTCTGATTATTCTCTTTTTTAAAAAATTTTGCCACGCTATGTTTTATTTTTGATTTTAGGGATCAACGATAATTTCATAGAAACAGCTGAGCTCCCTAAAGGATTCTCTTGGACAATCCTCTTCCAGCTATCATCACTTTTTTCACATGGAAAAAGACCCACAATGGAACATTTTTGATTGACTATTGGATTATTGTGTTTGTTTATTTTTCCACTGACACACTTAGCTACAACCTACGTTTTAATCATCATTTTAATCATCATTTTTTCCTTTCCCCAAATTTTTCTCACCACGTTTTTTGGCTAAACAGGAGTTTCTCTGGATATCTTTTAGTGCCAGCGTACAGATTTTTTACTGACATTGCTCACCGACACTTTTTTCACTAACACTTTTACACTGCAGTACTCCTTGTTATCCTTTGTTGAACACCATTTTTTATCATTCTTTATCATTTTTTATCAATTTTAATTCATCGTAACCACTGCAAGTATTGTACACGATTTGTGTAATTATTGCCAGCATTTTTCATTGCTTATTTGCATTGCACCCACTTGTTTTACTGTTTCACTGTTGTATAAGATTTGTGTAATTATTGCCAGCATTTTTCATTGCTTATTTGCATTGCACCCACTTGTTTTACTGTTTCATTTTTTGTTACACACCTAGCACTTTTCTGGTATCACAGAAGCACATGTAGGCATTGTTGACACTTTCTTACATTGGCCAGGGGTCAGTGCCATAGATTCCAATTCGAGTGCGGCGTTTGTCAAGCACTCCAATTTCAGGATCTAAACTGCGGCCAATCCTTAGATATGGATCCATAACTATACTGACATCTATTGTGCTATACTTCTAGCACTTTATTTATCAGCTTCATAGCCTTCTTAAATAGCGTCACCAACGATTTTTGCTGCCACTATTTAACGGCTTGATTCAGTAGGTGGTTTTCGACCGCGCTCACTCACGTATAGACATACCTTATTACACCCACTATTTGGGGTCGGGTCTTATTGAACAGCTGCTTTTAGGTATTTTGTTATAGTATACTATTTTTAATTTTCTGAGTTATTTTAACATTGTTGCCAGCGGGGTTAATGTAACAGTTTTCCCTTAATAGCTGGTAAACCGCTTTGTTTTAGACTTCCACGAAGGAAATCAGATATACCGCTTTTATTATTTTTAACCAGTATTATTTTGTATACAATAAAATTTATTCAGTCCTCTAAAACGTTTGTGTGTATACATACCCTTAGGCCGTTTGGCGCTGTGATCACTCACACCTTTTTCAGTATCTTGCTCTATTTAAACCCCTTCTAACCTATCAGCGGCTTTAAAATTTGGCGCGCCTCCTAGCCCGGCTCTATTAGATTCCTAACATTGGTTAATACAGCTGAGAGCCAGTATCCAATAAAATTCAACGGTTAAGGCACTCCTCTGAAATGTGATGCATCGTCATAATCATCATAATAATGACCGTTGGATTTGTTTGGACTAGCGCATATTACTATTATGCTTAGGATGATCTAGGCATAAGAAAATAATATATACATAAACATAAAATGTTCCTTGTACTAACCTTTATAATACTGTAAAAATACTGAATTGTAGTGTTCACTAATGAACTCAATTAGTTCTAGGTTACTACGATACAGATAACCCTTACATGCAGTTAATACCTTTGCAACCAAAGTAAAAATACATATACAGATATGAAAATCTAAATATATCAATGGGAAAACTAATTTACTCTAAGTTAATGCTAATAAGCTTATTTGACACTAGCTCATAGATGTATAATGTTATACCCATTGTTACGAACATTATAAAATAAATACATTCCAATCACATTTGTTATTAGAACAATACATAAATAAAAAACCATTATTATTTAATAAAAATAAAAATAAAAAATATATATAAAATTGAAAATAAAAATAATAAATAAAAATAATAATAATTAAAAATAAAAATAAATATAAAATTGCCCATACAAATAACATTATAAAATAAAATACTATGAACAGATATTATACATATAATACATATAATATATAACATATATAATATTTTGTAATTTCATAAAGAATATGAAGGTACTCATTGTTCATTCAAGATGTAAACTTAAGCTGTAAATTGGGCACATAGAACATATTAGAATTCATCGTACCCCCCTATCTATCTAATCCTAATGTTATGTGTGTTGTGAATTTATACGTATATAATATAAGTCAAGAATAATTAATATTATATATGTGATTAATAAAAGTGAAATTTGTGAATAATTACACTAAATAAACTCTATGTTGGCGTGTTATGTGTGGAAGGTGTGAATGACCTATATAGGTATAGAAATGTCAATAATTTACCACTAAACATATAGATACATATAATTTATATCAATGTGTTTAAAAATTAAAATTAGTAACGCTAAGTGAACTCTATGTTGGCGTGTGATGTGTAGGAAATGTGAATGACATGTGTGTGTTTGTATATATCATAATTGAACGCTAATCATATAGACATAAATATAATTGCTACAGTGAACTAGTAAACTATATATAAACCGGGAATTGTGTATATGTGAGGGGGCAGGGCAAGGGGGGGGGGGGGGGTTGCTCAGATAGATAAAGGACAAGCTAATGTGGTAATAACGCCTAGAACTAGAATAAGGCGATGATAAACTTTTTGACAATGGATAACATAAAAAGCATTAAAAGGCTGCTAGATCCACATTCAAATTCAATCCCATAGGATGAATAGTTTTTAATTTGTGGATCCAGTAAGTCTCCCTTTGTCTTAGTCTCATAAATCTATTATAAAGGTGTGAAATAGGGACTTCTTCAATGGGAATAATTGTATAACAATTTGGATCACCATTATGTTTTGAATGACAATGTTTAATCACGCTGGCTGCTTAAAGTCTCTTTACAGTAGGTTGTGAATACTTAGGAAAATTTTATGTAAATATCTTCCTTTTTACATAGAGATGTTCAGTTAATGTTTTCTAGTCAGCTTTTTACAGCTACGCTGCATCACTTTCAAGTGCTTCAACATTTGGGTATCATGTCCCTTTAAGTGCCCTTAAAAAATCCTATGAGTGGCAGCTAAACTTTAAATGCATTCTGGACTCATATTCTTTCAGACAGGAAACCACAAATAGTTTAAGACACTCAAAGAAATAAGGATAGAAAATAGAAGACGAGCAACAAAGTTTCAGACCTGTATCCGGTCCTTAGGACATGATGACTAAGGACCGGATACAAGTCTGAAATGTTGTTGCTGTGTTGCAGTACTTTGGACGATGGAACAATAAAGGTCTGCTTTTAATCTATATAATCAAGGCTAGAGTAACTTTTTTCAAGCTTGTATTCATATTAGGGGTTGACTGACCACTAACAGGTTGCTGTTCCCTATTCCAAAGAAAAAATTGCACCCTGAGGGGAAAACATTTTGTAGTTATAATCTATGGCTCTCACATCTGAAACTCTTTCACAAGATAGTAAAAACACTAAAGTAGCTAGTTTACAAGTTAACTGTTTAAGAGAAAGTTATTTATTATGAGGCCAATAATTAAACAAGTCGATGATGGCTTTTTTACACCATCCGGAAAAGGAACTTTGCATGTGAATATTACAGGTATACAAGTGACTGGTGGCGTCGGGGAAATCTCTGGCTGCGGTCTGCCTTCACAATCTGGAAGTGCAATTCCCTATGGTTCCGTGAGTGTGCTCATCATCATTTGCCTTTGTTCAGGGTATCATGTTTTGGTTAACCATGGATACAACGGGTTGTCTGTGGATCGTATAATAGTGCTTTTCCATCTGACTCACTATAAGCTTATGCACCATTGCTAATCTGCATTGCCTTTTACTACTCTGCTCTCTTTGGAGAAGTCTTACAGCATTAACTGCTTTGCTTTACCTTTGTGGTGCACCACAGACATAATTTACTAACCGGTTATTACCTTGAGCCCATATCTTGATCTGAGGGACCCCATTATATGATGTTTTTAATGTTAATATTATATTAATTAATAAATAGGTTTACATTATTTTTGTGCCTAAACCTTTCTTTGCCATTTTTTCTTTTTTTATGTTGATATTTATATAGATACATAAGTCCTTGTTACCTAGACTTTTAGATCCCATGTATCTGGTGGGACCTACTCTCTTTTCTATTTTGTGTATACAAATAGTTAATCACTTCATTCAGAGGAGCTGAAAAGGGACCAGGTCCTTACAACTGCTCCAATTAGACCATTTGACCCATGCATATTTGTACAATTTCTTGGTTCCTGGAGCCCAAGATTCTTAGAGGAGCAATTTAGCCCTTTCTGAAAGACCCTTGAAAGACCAGGATCCCCTGAAATCGACAAGCAAACAATTGTACGGATCCTTGAAGAACTAGGTTGTGAAACTGTCCTGTTGGGTTCAAGAGAAGATCTTGTTGAAGGGGAAGAAGAAGAGGACGGAGGTAAGACATTTCTAGAAGTGCTGGGAATCAAGACAGTGCTGGCCACGAAGGGGCTATTGGTACAATTGAAAGAAGATTCCTCCTGACAAAGGAATTCATCTGAGGAATCATTGAAAATGGAGGGAAAGCATAAGCTCCTAAAATTGTTCACTTCTGAAGAAATGCGGCCAGGGCTAGAGCTTGGGGGTCTGGTCTCCAGCTGAAAAAAGGGACCGGTTTGTGATTCAGATGGGAGGCAAATAGGTCTATTGAATAGGGACCTCTGCGACATAACAGGAGTTGAAAAATCTTGGAATTCAATTTCCAGTCACTGAAATTTATTAAATAACGAGATCTGCTTATATCTGAAAATTGTGATTCAAACAAGAATGGATACATTCCGATGTTAAATCTGACAATAGTTTTGATGTAGTACCTCCTAAACTGTTGAGGTACTTGAGAGCAGAAATATTGTCCATCTTGAGTAACACAGAGGAAGTCTAGCACTCACTTGCAAGTACTCAACTAAGCTTAAAAGCAAAAATGGAAACGTTAGTTACCGCATCTGGCCAAATGGGACAAGCCCAGGTACCACGTCAAGGTCTCTCCCAAAACCTGGGTACCTACAGCCTGTTCTATGGTGATTTACCAGCTGGGTGCAGCTTCTTTTTAGCCCAGTAATACTTTTCACAGAGTAGAACTTTCCTGTATTATATCAGTCTGAACCCGCCTATTAAGGTCAGTCCAGCTCTGAAATACAAGGAAATTTCTCTCTGAACAAGAAACATGGCAACCGCAGACGACATTTTCACAGAAGATCTCTGGAACATATATCCTTTTTTTTGTGCACATATTTTACATATGTATTCTTTGTTCAACCCCAGATGATAATTTCGGCCTTCATTGTGCCTTGCCAGGGAGGTGTAGCCATATTCTTCTAAGCTCACTGAGCAAGGAGTCCAGTTCAGATACAAAAGACACCCAATTAAATTTGCTGGAAAGGATAAGTGAGTTAGAAAAACAGAATAAATGTTGAATTTTTAAATTGGAAGATTTGGATAATCGTTCAAGGTGGAAAAACCTGAGAATATTGGGTATACCAAAAAACAGTTAGACCAGAAGGGCTAGGTGTATTCATTGAATCATAGTTACCAATTGAGGCATCAATGCAGACAAGGTACCCTTTACTGTAGAGAGGGCAAACAGAATCAACACAATGAGAGGTAATAATTTTACTAGAGAACTCTCCAGACCAGTCACAAACTGAATAATAAAGGGTTTAGGGACTTTGTTATTTTTCCTGCTAAGGTTAATACTTTTTGGCATGATGAGGTAAAGATTTTTAATAGTAAATTTACAATTTTTTGGAAGCTGTTAAGGTTAAATAAAGCCCGGTAAGGAGTAAGAGGAATGAGGGGAAACAGCAGTGGATCATTAAATTATATATATTAGTAAAATACTTGATATTAAGTAATAAGGGGTTGTTTTTTTTTGTGGGGGTTTTACTATAATATTTATTTGCTAAGCACTTAGGCATGACAGAGCTTTGGCTCTGTCAATTTGTTTGGATTTACAAGGTGTGTTTTTTATTTTATTTTTTATTTTTTCACATAGACATTGTTTGTCACTATAATATTTAAAGGTAGAGCCCCGATGCATAGCAGAGCTTTGGTTTTGGAAATTTTACTGCAAGAGGTGTGTTCTGTTTTTGATTTGTTTTTTTCCTCTCTTTTTTACTATATGGGTATTTTTATTAGTATAGCACTCATGAGCTACAGAGCTTTGGCTCTGTTAAAGGATTACTTTCTGTTATAACTTTTAAGCTAAACAACTAACATATTAAAGTTAATAAACATTAACTAAAACCTACTGACCTATATTTTCTCCAAAACAAAGTTTCATAACGTTCTAAAAGTTATATCTTTTATTCGCCGATGATGTCACGTTATCCTGCCCACTATTTTCAACACTGAGTGTTCAAAATACTTAAACCAAAAACTTTGTGTTTAAAGCGCCATTTTGAAACCTAGGTATTGTAAACGGATTGGTACAGAGCAAAGGATACCCACGGAGTGGGTTTGGAAAACAATTAAATTTGCAGACAAGATTTCTGATATACAGTAGAGATATGTTAATGAAATGCTATTGATAAAAGCATATTTGGGGTAGTTAGTTAGTAACAGGCATAGAAAATATTTACTTACAGTGGCCCTTTAATTCAATAGTTAATTCACTTGTTCACTTGGATATTTTGTACAAAGGGGTTGCTTTTTTCTTCTCTCCTTCTCTTACTCCCTTTAAAAGAAATGGTAGACTTGTAAATGATTGAAGCTTACCTAAGAAATGATCAATTTCACTTCATGAAATGTGGGGGTTATTAACTCACCTATTAGGAAGAAAGCTATTTTTAATCATTTTAAAAATATATATAAATACTGACTTATTAGATGCAGAACATTTAAAACTGAAGAAAGGGGGGACCAGCATGGCCGCATAATTGCAAAGCTCCATAGTGCTGTAAACCTTATGCGACTATTAAAGCTACTAAAAGGCATAAAGGACCCTGAAAATTATAAATTGTTAGATGTGTGGATGTGGACTGTTAGCTCCAATCTCTGATGGAGACTGTGTAACGGACACTCACAGCGCAATCCAGCCACAGGCCCACCCCGGGTAAAAACCGGGACATCGCACTAAAGGGATCCTGCCCAAAATCATCAAGGAGGACGGTGCGGCAGAGAGGCTGAGAGGAACAGATGTGTCACATCCCAGCGATGTGATATCCCATGCAACCGCACACAGCCTGATAACATAGCGACGGCAGACGCCATTGCTGACCACACGCTACACATAAACAGCTGGGGATTCAAGAGAGAAGCGGCTGACATAGATCGAACTGGGACCGCAACGGGGCTGGTATGATTTCAGGAGACCAACGCACATAAAATATATATTTATAGAGCCTAAATACTATTAAAAAATGAAGGGTGGAAAAGAGAGAAATAAATAAACACTCTCCCCAAAAGTTACACACCGCACCTCAGTTAGGCCCTGGGAGTTAGGAGGAGCAGTCAGAGGTAACGGAGGAGGGAGATAAGAATATTTTTACTTTAAAAGACAAACAACCTGTGACAAATCTATTTAATAAGAGAGTCTAGCACTGCAACGTATTGCCATAAATATAACTACAATTGTTGTCTACAATTTAGAACAGTGAGCACGGCCACAAAATGGCGTCTAGAAGACAAGCTAGGGCTGATAAACACAGCAAAGCAACAACATCGCAGGGAACAAAAATGAGTACTTTTTTTTAAGACTTTGGAGAATGCAAACACATCACAACCTATCCCCCCACAACTAGACACAGGAGAGGACAGAGAAGACTCTGATAGCACCCTGCATGATGAAGATTGCCCTCTCACCAGAGCTGATCTGAAATTCTTACCCTCCAAAGAGGACTTTGCTACATTAATGTCTCGAGTGAGACAGATAGTTAAAGATGGTCTCAACGAGGTTAAAAAAGATCTCACAGATATAGGCAATAGAGTTCAGCTGGAAGAACAAGCGGAAGAAATCTCTGAAACTACGAATCTAACCACATCACAACTACAGTGTCAAACAATGGAAATCACACGATTACAGAACCAGATTGAAGATCTGGATAACAGGGGCCGTCAACAAAACCTGAGGATAAGAGGGATCCCTGAGACGATCTCTACTACAGATATTCCATAATACCTACAGGCCTTATTTAGCCATTTGTTAGACACAGACGCCAGCATCTTACTCGATAGGGCCCATAGAGCCTTAAGACCTAAGCCAGCTGCATCTGCTCCTCCTCGAGATATCATACTAAAGTGCCATTACTTTCACGAAAAGGAGAAAATCATGGCGGCTGCAAGGAAAAATGCTCCAGTAACCTGGGAAGGCGCCAATATACAGATATACGCAGAACTAAGTGCCCTTACACTCACGAAACACAAAGAAGTCAGTTTTCTTACTACACACTTAAGGGACTTGGGGATACCCTACTGTTGGGGCTTCCCTTTTTCACTCAAGGCAGTAAAAGACAGCAAAGAAGCTATTTACCAGGACATTGAAGATCTAGATAAATTCTGTTCACAACTAAACATCCCTATACCTATGGTCCCTCAAATGGACGAAGACTTTGATACATCAAATCTCAAGTCAAATAGGTCGAAACCTCAGCGTCCAAAATGGACCACAGTGAATAGGAACAACAAATCCACCATGAAGATGAAGCAGCCCTCTAACTCCAAAGAAAAATCTCCCACTTGACAAAGTCTCCACATTTGTTGGATGACGGAAGAACGCTTTTGTTTTTTTCCTTTTCTTCACAGAGCCATGGTGCGAACGCAGGCCTGGCGGGTCCCCGCAGTAAGACCTTAGTCTCTAAGATGAACTCTGAATTTTTGAATGACTACACCCCTGAACAGAGTTCAATCAGGACATGTTGTTTATTTGATTACACTTGCTGTTTTTTTTAATATGTATTTGTTCTCTTCATAATTTGCATAGCCCTTTTAGTAGAGTAAAACGAATATTGTACAGTGTAAGGTACAGCTGCAGTAATTAGCTACTGCAGACCCCCCGTAGTAGTTAGATTAGAATGGCCTTTAGAGGGTCTAATTTTTGGCTACTTTTTCAGAGTACTTATGTTCGCAGTTTGAAGGTTTTGTTATATACTGTACATGCTTAATGTTTAAGACTATTTTCTCTGTTCCAGAAGTTTTATTCACTAAAACAGTATCTACTTTCTACAAAGCGAAGCTACAATCATTCATTCTTCACCGAAAAGTAGGCCCCGGGGAGGAGAGCACCATCCTTGACCCACTGAACCACTGAACATATCCCAAGGTAAGACTACATGTACACTTTCACATCAGCGTCAACATCCCACTTATAGCCACAATGAATAGACCCATCCGGATAATTTCCCAAAACGCCAAAGGTCTTAACTCCCCCACTAAACGATCGATAGCTTTAAACTGGTTTGCAAAACAAAAGAGCTCAATTGTTCTCGTGCAAGAAACCCATTTTGCTAAACAAGCCGAACCCAAATTATTGTCCAAAGATTTCCCTATCGTCCAAAGATTTCCCTATAGGATTCTTTAACTCAAACGCGAAAAAAAAAATGGGGTGGCGATCTTGTTCCATAGAAGCACCCCTTTCCAACTAATCTCGGATAGAGAGGGAAGAATCCTAATTGTAGTGGGGCTGCTATTTAATAGACCAGTATCAATAGTGATTGTATATGCCCCCAGCTCTGGCAGAACCTCCTTTTTTAAACGTTTAGAATGCATGGTATGGGAAACACAGAAAGGCACATTGATATTAGGGGGAGACCTTAACATAGTGATGGACTCCTTTATGGATTCATCAACTCACAAAGCTAGACCCCCATCGAGGCCCCCGGATGCTGTTTTTAACTGTAGCAGGAGACTAGGGCTGGTGGATGTGTGGAGGATCCATCATCCTCAACAAAAAAATTACACCTTTTATTCACACCCATGGGCCATGTATTCAAGAATTGACTACTTATATATCGACCAATCAGGGCTATCCTTAGCGTCAGATACTGACATAGTACCTACCTCTTGGTCTGACCACTCAATGATTTCTCTTGACTTAAACTGGCCTGACTCTCCAATATTACCGTACACGTGGAGACTAGAGGAATATATGTTACACCACCCCCTGACTGTCCAAGCTTTAACAACCTCCATATCAGAATATTTTCAATTTAACAGCACTGCTGAGTCCTCTCCTCTCTTGACCTGGGAGGCACATAAAGCAGTGATAAGAGGGGAATTCCTTAAACTAAGGGCCCAAATGAAGAAAAGGTATAATTCTACACTACAGGAATTAAATGATAAATTGCGGCAGTTAGAATTACAGCATAAAAATTCACCCAAGAATTCTAGCTTACTGGCCCACCTTACAACCACTAGGAGAGAGATTACCGGTATACTTTTAAAGGAAGCACAGAGAAAGGCCCTTGCATTAAGGAAAACTTTCTTCTATGAGGGTAATAGAGTAGGTCCTTTCTTGGCGAGAGCCTTAAAATAAAAAAAGGGGCTAAGTCACATACATAAAATAAAATCAGCAGAGGGCTCATTGATCTATGACAGTAAAGGAATCGCGAACCAATTCAGCAGTTTTTATAAAAACTTCTATAACCTAGAAACCCCAGATTCAGCAACACATTGCGCAGATTTACAAAAATATATAGAGGAAGCAGGTTTACCACAATTGTCACAGGACCAGAAGGCTAAACTAGAAAGTCCAATTAACATACAGGAGCTCCAAAAAGTCATATCTCACCTCCCAAATGGCAAAAGCCCTGGCCCAGACAGGTTTATAAACCAATATTATAAGACCTTTAGGAATTTGTTAACACCTCACCTCTTAGCCCTACTTCAGAGTATAGACGACTCAGGTAAATTCTCTACAGACATGCTACAAGTGCATATTACGGTAATCCTTAAACCCGATAAACCACAGGATGACCCAGGTAGTTACCGTCCAATATCTCTACTAAATTCAGATATTAAGATTTTCAGCAAAATTCTCTCCAACCGCATCAACACTATACTGAGTGAGTTAGTACATGCAGATCAAGTGGGTTTTGTCCCCCAGAGGGAAGCCCGCGATAACACAATCAGAGCCATCTCTTTAATGGAATATGCAAAATTTCACCAAACTAAGTCAGTGTATATAACAAACGGATGCTGAAAAAGCGTTCAATAGAACGAGCTGGCAATTCCTTAAAGACACTCTATGCTCCTTCGGATTCGGCAGTAACATGATCTCATGTATTTTTAGCCTATACTCCCACCCCAGTGCTAAAGTGAAAGCCAATGGTATGCTTTCAGACCCTTTTACGATCCAGAATGGGCTGTCCTCTATCCCCTATACTGTTCATCCTGACAATGGAGGTGTTGGCTTCCTATGTCCGTAGGAACAAGGACATCAAAGGCATTCAAATAGGCCCTAATGTCTATAAAATTGCCATGTATGAAGACGATGTTCTGTTTTCAGTATCGTCTCCTGCATCTTCCATCCCAGCGGTAATGAATGAAATTGACAAATTTGGCAGGTTCTCAAATTTCCTAGTTAATAAAACAAAGTCTGAGATTTTAAACATTTCCCTGACAGATTTGGCATTTCGTAAACTCTCATCCCTAAGCCATCTACGACTACAGACTGACTCCATTAAATATTTGGGTATTCATATTTCCCCTCACTACTCTACCCTTTTCAATAAAACTATGAAGCCTTATTGCGTAACACTCAGAGGGACCTCACAGAGTGGGCAACAAAACCACTTTCGTGGTGGGGAAGAATCCAGTCCATAAAAATGACCACTCTACCACGAATATTATATATCCTACAGGCCCTTCCACTACACATCCCCAACTGGTATATACAAAACTTGCAGAGTAAAATCAATTCATACATCTGGGGAAAATGTAAGCCTAGAGTTAATCTGAACACCCTCTATAGATCATCTGAATTAGCGGGGCTTCCTAAAATTGAGGAATATTATAACGCAGTCACACTACAAAGAGTACTGGACTGGCATGGAGCTCATGGCGATAAAGCCTGGGTTTCCTTGGACTCACATATTCTTAAAGCCCACCATGTGAGAGCTCTGTGTTGGGTCCCAGGTGAGCTGAGGCCCCCGCAGTGTCAACACTTAGACTCGCACAAACATTTCTTTAAAAACTGGGACAAGATTGTCATGTCCACTCCCCATATTACCTCATGCAGATCACCCCTATTCCCAATAGTTTTGAATGTGGAAATGATTGGCGGTCTAGGAAGGGGATTTAAGAGACTAGCTGAATGGGGATACACGGTCCCCTTGTGCCATTTTGTTGAGAACGGAAAACTCAGGGATAGAAATAGGCTTACAGATGTAGCAGACGAGACTTATACAAGTGGTTAAAATATGCCCAATTGCACCACTTCATACAAACCACACAGCATAGACAAGACCTGCTGAGACCGCTCACCTCCTTTGAGAGCTTATGTGACACCGGCAACTTGGTGCGGCATTCTCTCTCGATATCGCGCAAACTATTAACTGCACACCACAATATGCAATTACCACTGTACACATCCAAATGGTCAGGAGACATTAGGACAGGATTGGATGTGACAGATTGGCATAGAATTTTTAGGTCTACCAGGAAATCCTCGACATCCCCACAGATACTTGAAATGAACTATAAAATTCTGACACGCTGGTACCTTACGCCAACTGGATTAAACACAATATATCCCGACTCATCACGAATGTGCTGGAGGGGGTGTGAGGAAGTAGGGAGTTTAGCTCACATGTGGTGGCACTGCCCCAAAGTTAGACCCTTATGTAATGGAGGGAGGTTGAGTCCCATTTTCAGTTAATTTTAGGTAAAGACTTGACCCTATCCTTGAAAGCTGAACTGCTCAATGATCTCCCCAAAATTCCCTGCAAATTAAGGTCCTTTTTAATGCAGATAGGGCTGAACAGTGTAAGATCTGAGTGGCTAGATAGGATGACAGAACTTTTAAATTTAGAGGAGTTTGGTTATATGAAGCGCAATAAATCAACCTTCTTCCATAATGCTAGATTCATATGGGAAGAATCACTACACTCACCAAAAGTTACACAAAAGTCAACTATGAGGCTCACATAACAGCAAACACCACTGATCACTGTTGAGAGGGGGTGCTCTCCTACCTTGGGACATGAGAAAAGTGCCATTTCCAGGAAACAGGAAACCTTAGGTTCTATTCACTGGCTTCGGTCTCGAGAACTGAACAGGCAGAGAATGTTTTGGTCTTACTAAAGAAGAATGGCTGATGTGTTCATTGAGTATATGTTGTTATTGTTAGTTAAGTATATAAATGACACCCTAGTAGGGTACTGTATTGTCTATCTCATGTAAGCATTATTACACGGTTTGATATATAACTTGAAATGAGAAAAATAATTAAAAAAAAACAAAACAAAAAACTGAAGACAGAATAGGTTAAGGAAATTATATTTGCATCATATAAAAAATCCAGTATGGGTATTGCAATCATTTTTAAATTTAAAAAATAGTTTTTCAGCTTAAAAAGACAATCTGGGATCACCAAGGTTGGTTTATTATTGTGCAGATTGAAGTTAACAAACAGATGTTGACATTGGAATCTACTTATCAAGCCAGTCAACGGCACCAATACGCTCACCTAAGATCGCCTAACATCACTGCCGCGGACCTGAATACATTCTCCAAAGTTACCAAAAAAGCTGTCAAAAAGCCCCTCACCAAGTACGGGGCGATGAGCTGCTCTTCGGCTTTTTCCCATCTTTATTGGTATACTGTCACCAGTATAGGGGTACATGTTAGGGTGTAAACGTAACTTTTATTCTCCCATAGGAATCAATGGGATATCGGGCAGCAGCCAACATAAGTTTTTGCTGCTTTCAGACTCCCATTGATTCCTATGGCATCCGCCGCCTCCAGGGCGGCGGATTGAAAACCAGGTACGCTGGGCCGGAATAGTGGCGAGCGTACCTGGTAGACATTTGTTAACTAGCAAAAGTAGTCAGATAGTGCCGAATTTGCATTTGGAACATCTGTAGTGACGTAAGCATCGATCTGTGTCGGACTGAGTCCGTTGGATCGTATGTTACGTCACAAAATTCTACTTTTTCTGGTCTGTAGGGTTTGATAACTAAGGAGAATCAAGCTCGCCACAATTACGCTGCAGAATTCCTTGATAAGTAGATGCCATTGTGTAATGTCAGAACGAGTCCAACAGAGCTTTTAAGGATTGATTAGTGGAGATGTTAAATAGATTTATTTGTGGAAATTTTAACCTCACACCTAATTTTAAGACTGATAGAGTAAGTAAACAAACTGATACAAAAAAATAAAAATAGGGGCGTGTCTCTGGGCAGCACCTTGAATGGTTGCAGTATCGGTTGCTCTCAGGGGATCACAGATAATCTGCCTTTTATCCGTGAATAAAAGAATCATCTACCTAGTGTTTCCTGCTAACACAAGTCTACAGACCGAGCTGATTCGATTGAATCTACATTTGTGGGAGTACTACCTGTGACAACCGATCTGGAGCATTGAGGCCTAAGGCAGTTTCCACAGAGAAAGGTCCTCAACACCCCCCCCCCGGTATCTTGCAAGCCGGGTATACAGTGCTTTGACACTGATGTTCTAAGTATCTACAGTGGAACTTTCTTTTTGTCAGCTTTTGAGATAAGGGACGTTTCACATTTTTACGAACATTGTACATCACATATTTACTATGGCACTAGACACTACGATGATCCTTAGGGAAATGAAAGCCATGCTGGAGGCCCACTCTAAGGAAATGTGTGCAGTACTTAAAGCGGAGTTCGCCTCCCTAAAAGATGTTTGTGCTAAGGCAAAGGGAGAAATGCAGCCTTCACTAAAGTTTCCCATTAACCCTACCACATGCCCGATCCAAGTTCCCATACCAATTCAAAAGGGGAAACCTCTTCAAACTTTAACGACCCACCAAAGTGCAGTCATGGCGGCTGCGAGTGAATCGCCCGATGATAGCAAACAGCGGCCGGTTGATTTGACGCAGAGAGCTGCATGGACGAGTTGCTCGGAGAGCAGTGAGTGCGAGATTGAATCTCTGGGAGGAGAGGTGCCGTGGCCGAGTATGCAGTTTGAAACCGACAGTACCTTACCTGCGGTGTCTGAGAGGGCGCATCATATGCAGATAGACGGAGCCAAGATGGCGTCTCCTCTGGTACTTCTGGAGCGCTGGGACCTCAATCAAATGATCGGGAAGGAGCAGCTATGGGCGAAACTGGCTCACCAGGCAGTACACAAGGAGGTGGTAATAGTTGATGTGGCCGCAGATCCCCACTCTGCATACCAGAATCCCATTTTGATCAGATTTCAAGTCAGGTGAGGCCGAGAGTGGCAATAGCTACGCTCCCCAGAAGCGATGGCCCAGCTATCAGCTGTACCCTCAGAAAGGGGTTAGTAATCAGTCCTGTTTTGCCAGCAGACATGGCATCGGCTAAAAGGACTATTTAGCAGTACCAGAGTGGGGTAAGGGTCCATACTTTACACAGTGAGACTACTCTCCCACTTATTAGGAGATTGACTATGCTGTAATTGAACTATTTTTATTTAATCTGCAGTGCATACTCTGGCCAACGGACTTTGAAATTTTGAAATGTATATATCTCCCGGTCCAGTTCCCTTAACTACAGGGGCAATCCACTGAGTGCTGTTATTATTTCACTGCACGGTTAACATTTTCTGGGGGTATTTGATGATGGCAATGGTGGTTTCATTTATTGCTAGACCTGTAACGAGGAATGATCTGTACTGTTTCTTTGTGTTATTTGCATACTGTTTCCCACTCAGTTATATAGTGTTTAATGATGTTTGACATGTCCTCTCATATGTGTCTGCAGACCCCTTCAACAATGATTTGAGCCCCTACTAAGCCATAGAAAAGTCGACACAGAGTTAGGCACCCTTCTAGACTTATTTCGTTTCATTATGTTAGCTTTAGTTATATGTATTTGTCCCCTGATTGCTCCCTAACTAAGGCCAGACGCGTTATATTTATACACAAGGAGGAAAAAAAAAATTTCTTTCTTTTCAGAAACAATCTTATGACTGCTTGTATTGATTGTATATGCTTTAATAATTATGTTAGGCTTAAGTTCCTATCAGTCAATCAGTTTGTTGTGCTAAATAAGCTAAGTATGCTTCAGATAAACACTTCCCCTCTGCTCTTAAAACTCTATATGTTAATGCCCTTTGCCTCCTTATAGACATATTCAAGTTATATAGTCTCAGAGTGCCTTGTTATGTCCCATCAAACTGTTTAACTCTTAATCCACATGGTTGACAAGATATCATATTATTTCAATCCTTAGGTCCAAGAGTGGCCTATTTATTATTTTTTATTTTGTTTTCCCCTCCTTAAAGTCCCCCATTAAGTGTATAATGCAATCCAGGAGGTCCAAAAGAGGCCTCGTTAGTTCTTTGGGGGAAATAATTTAATTTAACTCCATTTCATATATTATTATGGTGTAGGAGGTTATGTTCTATCAGAAAACTGAGGTTTAATGCTCAATTTGTACTTATATTGTCAAGCAATATGTGTGTTAATGGACGACGCTATAGGATGAATATCCAACTGTCAATTCCATGTCTGGTGTGTTGTTTTAAGTAATTACTTGCTTGTATTATTTTTCTTAAAACCTCAATAAAATATATTTAAAAAAAATAAATAAATAAATAAAGAAAATAAAAAAGAGGTAAATCTGATTAAAAAAAGTCATCTCCTTTTTATTGAATTTGTTAGATTTAGTGGACACTTGGAATTATAAAAATCCAGCTGTAAGGGAATTCACATATTTCTCGAAAAAATATTGTTCCTCTTCAAGGTTACAATTATTTTTAATCTCAAAAGTGCAACAAACAACAGAAGTCAAGATAGGCAATATTTTAATATTCGCTCATGCACCAATCAAGCTGTTACTCTCACTAGCAGATAGAGAGAAGCTTTAAAGATTTTTTTGAAGAAAAATGGGAAATTTATCTTCTGAATAATAATGTAGAAAACTGTAATATACAAATATTGTGGGAAGGGGCAAAGCAGTTATTAGAGGAGAAATTGCTTTTGGCTAAGTATAACAGGGTCCTGCAAAACAGTACAAGTACCTAAGGGATAAGCTTGGGGCATCATAGGTTGCCTATTTAAAGAAACACTCTTATGCGAATTTGAGGAAATATTTATCTGATAAAAAAAAATGCAAGACAAACTATATAGGTTTGGTAATCAGGCAGGGAGGATTTTAGCTAACCTGGTTAAGGTTCAGAAAACAGCAAAACAGGTCCTGCTTATAAACTTGGGTAATGGGTGAAAGGCAAATAACAAGGAAATTGTGAAAGAATTCAGAAAGTACTTTGTGTCTCTCTATTCCTCTGAGAGGAATAGCGATAGGGAAAAGGAGAACTCTCTTTTTTTGAGTCTTTGACCCCTAAAATTACACAGTTACAACAAGAGTTGTTAAATGCAGATATTTCAGTTGAAAAAGTAGTTAAAACTATGTCTGACTTGGCAGTAGGCAAAACACTGGGGCCGGATGGCCTTCCTATGGAATGGTATAAAATACTGCAGGAGCAAACAGCTAAAAACATGACTGAATTATTCAAGGCTTATTTATCTGGGAGCACTCTCATATATAATTGTACTATCAAAAGTGTGCATGCACCCTCTTAAGGTTTCATAACAAGAGAATGAAGCAAATTTGATAATAGAAGTAAATTGGAAAGTTGTTTAAAATTGTATGTTCTATCCAAATCATGAAAGAATATTTTGGGGTTTCCTGTCCCTTTAAGAGCTGGGCCAGGTTTCTCTCTGCACCTGATTGCAATCTTTTTTTAAAAAACACCCCTTCACAGGTGTTATAAAATAGGCTTGCATATAAGATGGCATTTCTTACTGAAAAAGAAATTCAAGAGAAGGAAGAAATACATTGAAAATAGCTTGCAAGTAAAGAGGTGATTTTATTTCATGACAGTTTAAAGTTAGGTGGGCTATCCCTTTACGCTATCAGTTTAAGATTATATTGAATCAAATATCAATTCGAATTTTAAAACCCTTGTCTAAAATATTACACTGTGTGTCCTAATGTCAGCATCAATGTTCATCGTTAATACTAATTTCACATATACATACTTTCAAAGTATAATACACAATGTAACAAATGGCACTTACAAGTTCTGATGTGTGATCAATGACACAAGTATCGAGCAATTTATATCATTAGTGATAGTTTATAATGTGTATTTGAATCAGATTGGCTGATGTCATAAATCATGTGATTATGCATATTCCAATCAAAAGTGGTGAAAAATTCATTAGTGTGTGGATTATTTTGGAGTTTGCAACATAATTGTTGCGAAAAGTGTTGAGTCAAATGTGGCGCCAAGTGGAGAGTGTGACTTGTATTACATGGCTTAAACATGGTGTACATAGATTTTTCCAACAAATATAAAGGAAGTTAGCTTATATTATGTTGTGTATTTATTTCATTTTTATCTCCATATCTATTAGTGCGACAAGTTTGGGGCTAAACTTTGCACCAAATATGTAGAAATAATATTGTCCCCTTGCTTTGTAATGAGAGACAAAGTTGTAGCATAATCCATAAGTAGCAATGTATTTTTCATTGGTATCCCTATATCTACTAGTGCATCAAATGTGGAGCAATAATATTGTTTTATTTAGAAAGGGTATACAATTGTAATAAAGTTTCTAATTTACTTTTATTATGTAATATACTTCATTCTCTTGCAGCATCAAACATAAGCTTTCTGTGTTTTCCAACTCCCATTGAGTTCTATAGCATCCGCGACCTGAAGGATGGCGGATTGAAAACCAGGTACGCTGAGTCGTAAAAGACGCAAGCGTAACTGTAGAATTTTTGATATCTTCATGAGAGCTTCAAATAGTGTCGAATAGAAGGGCAAATGGACACAATTCCGCTCGAATTCTATGGGTTTTCAACTTGCATCGATCTGCGTCGTATTGAGATCGCGGGATTGTATGTTACGTCACAAATTTCAACATTTGCTGATGTTAATGCTTTGATAACTACGGCGGATCGATCTTGCGACAATTAAAACGCGGAATTCCAGCGTATTTTCAGTTGACGCTTTGATGAATATCCCCCCAAGCATTCTTTATACAGACAAGATCTTCAGCTAAAAATATGCGGAAAGTGCTATACATAATTATTTTTGGAATCTTAATAAAAAGTTAACATTATATCAGCCTAGGTCAAATGTGGCGCTTTTGACACTAGATGCTGAGAAGGCCTTTTTGATAGGACAAGTTGGCCCTCTCTATTTACTTGTTTGAGGAAATATAATATACAGAGACCATTTCTCTTGGTTATTAGTAACATACATACATAGTAGTTGAGGTTGAAAAAAGGTCGAAGTCCATTGAGTTCAACCTATACAAATGTAAAATACTTACAAAAAGTTCCAGTTAAATTTAAATAATCCCACTTAAAGATGACCCATTTAAAACAAGCAATCATATCCATGAATTTTGTTTCTAGACAGAAATGTATCCAAACAATTTTTAAATGTATCTATGGTATTAGAATTCACTATCTCCTTTGTTAATGGGTTCCACAATTTTATTGCTCTTAAAGTGAAAAAACGTTTCCGTTGCAGGAGATTAAATCTCCTTTCCTCTAACCTTAAATTGTGACCTCTTGTCACAAACAATTTTCTTGGAATAAACAGAGCTTCTGCCATCTCTTTATATGGGCCTTGAATATATTTGTTTAAAGTAATCATGTCACCTCTCAAGCTCCTTTTTTTCTAAAGAAAACAGACCCAGTCTGGCTAGCCTTTCCTCATAGCTTAAATGCTCCATTACTCTTATTAGCTTTGTGGCCCTTCTCTGAACTTTTTCTAGTTCTGCAGTATCTTTTTTTACAATCGGTCCCCAGATCTGCACTCCATACTCAAGGTGAGGTCTTACTAGGGATTAATATAGTGACAGAATTATGATTTCCTCCCTTGAATCAATGCCTCTTTTAATACATGCTAGTATCTTATTATCCTTTGAAGTCGTTGAAATGCATTGTGCACCCATCTTTAGCTTGTTATCTATTACTACTCCCAATCCCTTTCCTCCTCTGTTTGGCTAAATCTTGTGCCATTTAAATAATAAATTGCCTGCTTAGTTTTATTTCCAAAATGTAGACCCTTGCATTTTCCCGTATTAAATCTCATTTTCCATTTACCTGCCCATACTTCTAATGTTTGCAGATCCCTTTGTAATGAAAATTCATCCTGCTCTGACCTAATGACCTTACTTAATTTAGTATCATCTGCAAAAACAGAGATGTCGCTATTTAATCCTTGCTCAAAGTCATTTATAAAAATATTAAAAATTACAGGGCCCAGTACTGATCCCTGGGGGACTCCACTGATTACCTTGTCCAAACTGAGTATGATCCATTCACTACTACTCGTTGCTCCCTATATTTTATCCAGTTATTTATCCGTGAGCTAACATTTTCAGCTATTCCCAGTCCCTTAATTTTGTGCATTAATCTCTCATGTGGCACTGTATCAAATGTCTTCACAAAATCTAAGTATATCACATCAACTGATTCCCCTTTATCTATATTTTAACTTACTTCCTCATAGAATCTAATTAAATTAGTTTGACATGAGCTATTTCTCATAAAACCATGCTGATTTAAACTCATAATCTTGTTTACACGAATATGCTCATCAATATAATCCCTTATAATCCCTTCAAATATCATCCCCACTATTCATGTCAGACTAACTGGTCTATAGCTTCCTGGATTATCAATTATAGCTTCCTGGATCATCCCTAGTAGTATATACTCTAACCCTCCACTTTTTTGTCAATTAATGGAGATGCATCCCTATGGTTTAGTTTGGAGAGGGGCACAAGACAGGGTTGTCCTCTGTCATCCTTTTTATTTAATTTGGTACTGGAATCCCTAGCCATCAAGCTGTAAGAAATACCTTTTGGTATTAGTCTGAAGAAAAGCAAGTTGCAACCTTGCTGTTTATGCAGATGATATGCTGTTATTTATCCAGAACCAGAACAAATCGGAAATATTATGGCTTAGTAGAAATAAGGCTATAAGGCTATGGAAGTAACAAATAACAAGTAACATACCTGGAAATTAATATTTTGAGTAATCTGAAGGAATGGTATAAAATAAACTTTGCACAGATGTTTTAGTCCATACAATAGAGCAAGATTTCAAATGCACGAGAATTCTTCATTGTCTGGGAAATTATATCTTTTTAAGATTAATGATGACCTTTCCTAAACTGCTTTACACTATGAACATGTTGCCTATTGTGATCCAAAAAAAGATATTGCAAGATTGAATAAAATGCTTAACTCTTTTTTGTGGGAGGCATGAAAATTCACATCAGTTTAAGGAAGCTCCAGATGCCCCCTGAGATGGGAGTTCTGGGCATCCTGGACATCCATTACTATAACCTAGCTTCATTGGCAAAAGTGGCCATATATTAGATGTTAGTTACAGAACAGCTCTTTGAAGGCTCTATAGATAATTCCATATTAGAGGATCTAAATCCTATCTACTCCACCAAGAGTGGAAAGATATTCCCTGCTCAATCAGAAGTAATATTATAAAATTTTGAGTGTTCCCCACCAATATACAACTTACCTACCTATTACTAAAAAAACAAAATTTCCCCCAGGAATGAATTCCAAGTACTTCAAATGGGATCTGCTAGATCCACTGAATAAAGCTTTAAGACCCTTTTCAGAACTACAGCTGAAATTTAAGTTACCAGATTCACATTATTTAATTTACTTACAACTATCCAATTATATCAAAGACATTTTGAAAAAGTCTCCTTTTATATAAGAAGTGAGCTTTCTGGCTAAAACTTTTATGCTTTTTTTAGAAAAGGGACATTTATGTATTCCATGATTTATAAAGCTCTGCTGGACTCAAACATTAGTAAGCATATGTCTAACCTAATAGAGGGGTGGAATAAAGAAGCCAAAGTCTCTTTATCACTAGTGGATAGAAGTCTCAAATTCATCCAACAGATGACATATAATGCATATCTAAGGAAATCCCAGGTCAAATGAATACATAGGGCGATATTTATCAAAGCCTCACCTATGCTGCATTCCCTGGCACCAATACGCTCGCCTAACATCGTGTAACATCACGGCCGCGGACCTGAATACGCTCTCCATATTTATTTAAAAAAGCCGGTAAAAAGCTGCGCACCAAGTATGGGGCGATGAGCATCGGACTGTTGTTAACTAGCAATCATCGATCTCGCTGCTATTCGGCCACTATAATAAATTGTTTAACCCCTATCCAACTGCTCCTGGACCCCGCCGCAACTGTAATAAAGTTATTAACCCCTATACCGCCACTCCCGGACCCCGCCGCAACTTTAATAAAGTTATTAACCCCTATCCCGCCACTCCCGGACCCCGCCGCCATTAAATAAATGTATTAACCCCTATTCTGCCACTCCCGGACCCAGCCGTCACCTAAGTAAATGTATTAACCCCTAAACCTCTGGCCACCCACATCACTAACATTACTTAAACCTATTAACCCCTAAACCGCCATCCCCCCACATCGCCATAAACTAAATTAAGCTATTAACCCCTAAGTAAATAAAAAATTACCTTTAGAATTAAAATAAACTATATTAAACTATTAATTAACCTACCCTAACTATTATACTATAATTACATTAAACTAGCAATTAAATTAACTATATTACATATTAAAAAACCCTAACCCTAATCAAATTATTTAAATCTACTTTTAAAAATTACTAAATTGCTAAAAAAAATAAACGCTAATTTACAAAAACAAACAAGCCACACTATCAAAAATAAAAACAAATTATACCTAATCTAATAGCCCTATCAAAATAAAAAATCCCCCCAAAATAAAAAAACCCTAGCCTACAATAAACTACCAATGGCCCTTAAAAGGGTCTTTTGCTGGGCATTGTCCCAAAGAAATCAGCTCTTTTACCTGTAAAAAAAAAATACAAACACCCCCCAATAGTAAAACCCCCCACCCACACACCCAACCAACCCCCCAAATAAAAAGCCTAGCTAAAAAATCTAAGGTCCCCATTGACCTGAAAAGGGCATTTGTATGGGCATTGCCCTTAAAAGGGCATTTAGCTCTTTTACATGCCCAGACCCTACTCTAAAAATAAAACCCACCCAAAAAAACCTTAAATAAACCTAACACTAACCCTTGACGATCCACTTACAGTTTTTGAAGTTCCGCTTGAAGGATCCATCCAGCCGCAAGAAGTCTTCAACCGGGCAGCAAGAATTCTTCATCTGGGCGGCCTCTTCTATCTTCATCCATCCGGCAAAGTCTTCATCCATGCGGCCTCTTCTATCTTTATCCATCTGGCGTGGAGCAGGTCCATCCTGAAGACATCTGGCACGGAGCTCCTCTTCAATATGGTCACCGCCGTAAACTGGGACTTGAATGCAAGTGACGTCATCCAAGATGGAGTCCCTTGCATTCCTATTGGCTGAAAGGTTCCATTCAGCCAATAGGATTAGAGTTGCTAAAATCCTATTGGTTGTTCCAATCAGCCAATAGTATTTGAGCAGCTCTCATCCCATTGGCTGTTCTAATAGCCGCAAGCATACCGGTTAACTATTTGATAACTTTGAAAAAGTGTCAAATAGAGCCAAATGTGTATTCCGAACATCTGTAATTACGTAAGCATCAATCTGTGTCGGACTGAGACCGGCGGATCGTATGTTACTTTCAGATTTCAAATTTTGTGGGTCTGTAGGCTTTGATAACTAGGTCAAATCAAGCTCGCCACAATTATGCTGTGGAATTCCAGTGTATTTGCGGTTGACGGCTTGATAAATATCCCCCATAGATTTTACGTTAGACCAAGGAGTGTTAGTAAATTAAATGTGAAAATGAATATATTAAATGTAAGTGGGGAAATCCAACTTTAAAACATTACCTTTGGGATTATCCAAGATTAATCAATTTTAGGCTCAAATTAGTTTTTGGTTGTCTAAGGTTTTAAATATAAGGATCCAAATAGGGTTTAGTTTTATATATATATATATATATATATATATATATATATATATATATATATATATATATATATATATATATATATATATATATATATATATACTTAGCTGATAAACTAATAAAAAGAGTTTGCTTTTTTTATTTTTTGCAATGGTAATCTTGATGACTAGGAAATTAATTTTGAGTGTGTGGCTTTTGCCCAGCACCCCTAGCATTAAAGATATTTGTGCAGATCTAATAATTAGTTATTGATGTAATTGATGTTCTATATGAAAGAGAATCATGATTAGAGAAATTTGTAGAAAAATTGGTCATTTTTATTAAAGTTTTAAAGATTCCCATCCTGAAACAAATTATTTCACCGCTTTTATGTGGTAAAAGATTCCACATTAATTGGGGTAATGATTTGAACTTAAAAATATTTAGGCTACTAAATGATTGGAAGCTGTGGTGTTGGAAGGATTTATACCTTATTGTTAAGGATAGGAATACACTTTGGTTTTTAATGTATCTGTATTATCTTGAACATTTGATCAATGTCTATGGAATGTAAAGTCTTTTTTTGTATCATGTATGTGCAATAATAAAATTAAAAGAAAAAAAAGAAAGAAAAATACTGATTCACACAAAGGGTTGAATTAAAACTTTAGTTTTTCCCCCCAACAAAGGGCTAGATTATGAGTGAAGTGCTATTTATAGCTCCGCTCGTGCGTTAACCGCTAGAAGGAAACCTTTTGTGCAAGTCTGGTAGCACGCGTAGTACAAGTTAAAAGTAAAACGTTTTTGCACGATTGCTAACCCGACATGCACAAAAAGCTGAACTTGGAATAACGCAACCATATTAATGTATTCCCCCTAGTCTTCAATGGAGAGCAAAAAGTGGGGGAAAAACACACACTACTCGCGTCCAAACCTGATCAAGTTTAAACAAAGTGAGCTAACCTGACATTTATTTATTCTTAAATACATATTTCTATATATACTAAACATACTTCCATTCTCTCACCCCCTCAAACGCTTGCAATCAACCACAACCGACATAGCCATAAATTTAGCTCTTTCTCCCCTGTTACTCAGGAAGAAATTTCTGCACTTATACTGCGCTTTCACCTCACTGCCTGTCCCCTTGACCCTATCCCCTCACAGCTACTCCCCTTCCTCTCTTCTACCCTTACCCCTATACTAACACACATTTTCAACCTCTCCCCCAGCACCGTTATATTTCCCTCATCTCCGAAACATGCACTGGTCACA
Organism: Bombina bombina; assembly: GCF_027579735.1. Lineage (NCBI taxonomy): Eukaryota > Metazoa > Chordata > Amphibia > Anura > Bombinatoridae > Bombina > Bombina bombina. Next base: position 353,183,526 of record NC_069501.1, read on the forward strand.
CCTATCCTCAAAAAACCTTCTCTTGATCCAACCTCCCCATCCAACTACCGCCCTATTTCCCTACTCCTTCTTGCCTCAAAACTTCTCGAAAAGCTAGTTTTTGCACGCCTTTCCTATTTCCTTACATTAAACTCCCTTCTTGACCCACTGCAATCTGGATTTCATCCCCATCACTCCACAGACACACCAATCGTTAAGGTTACCAATGACCTACTTACAGCAAAATAAAAAGGACACTTCTCTCTGCTTATCATCCTTGATCTGTCCGCAGCCTTTGATACTGTTGACCACCCTCTTTTGCTCCTAACCCTCCAATCTTTCAGCATTTGTGACACAGTCCTCTCGTGGTTCTCTTCCTACCTGACAAACCGTACCTTTACTGTAGCCTTCTCTGGGGCCTCCTCTGCCCCATCACCATTAACTGTTGGGATACCACAAGGCTTTGTCATCGGTCCCCTTCTCTTAATCTACACGTCATCATTAGGTTCCATAATAAAGTCCCACAGGTTCTAATATAATTTGTATGCCGATGACACCCAAATCTACTTCTCTGCACCAGCCTTATCTCCTTCCTTGCTAACCCGTGTCAATAACTGTCTTTCACACATCTCTTCCTGGTTGTCCTCTCACTACCTCAAGCTAAATCTCTCCAAAACTGAGCTCCTTATTTCCCCCCCTTCTTCCAAAATCTCCACCCCAATCTCTCTATAACTGTCGACAACTCAAATAATTACTCCTAACCAGGATGCCTGATGTCTTGGGGTCATATTTGACTCTGATGTTTCTTTCACTCCTCACATTCAGTCCTTGGCTAAATCTTGCCTCTTCCATCTTAAAAACATCTCTAAATTAGACATTTCCTTACACAAGACACAACTAAGCTTTTACTCCACACTATCATCCTTTCCCGCTTCGATTACTGCAACTCTGTCCTCTCTGGTCTCACCAGCTGCTGCCTAGCTCCTTTACAATCCATAATGAATGCCTCTGCCAGGCTCATCTTCCTTACACGTCACTCTTCATCTGCTACACAGCTGCCAATCCCTTCACTGGCTTCCTCTTGCCTCCAGGATTAAACACAAAATTCTCACTCTGACATACAAAGCCCTCAACTGCACTGCACCCCCCTATATTTCAGACCTTGTCTCCAGATACTCTCCCTCTCGTCCCCTTCTCTCTGCTCATGACCTCCTACTCTCCTCCTCTCTTGTTACTTCCTCCCACTCCCATTTACAGGACTTCTCCAGACTGGCTCCCATCTTGTAGAACTCTCTGCCTAGCTCCACAAGACTCCTCCCTAGTTTTGAAAGCTTCAATCACTCCCTAAAGACTCTACTGTTCAGGGATGCATACAACCTACACTAACCTTTTTTTATACCAGTTCCTCTCCTCCATTGCTATCTCCTTGAACTCCCTTAGCATGTAAGCCTAAGAGCCCAGCTGTTTGTAGATCCCCTTCTTAAGAGCTGACTACAACAGTGCAACTCTTGGCAGAGCCCTCTACCTGTTTGATCCCTAAAAATGTTTCCTCGTATTCCGCCTATGTTTATAGCGCTGCGAAATCTGTTGGAGGTCTACAAATAACCAATAATAATAATATCTGATTCTTTTTTGGTAAAATATATATCTATAACTATATACAGTACCCTCCACTAAAATTGGCACCCTTGGTAAATATGAGCAAAGAAGACTGAAAAAAATTCTTTATTGTTTAAAAATACTTAGCTCTCATGGATATCAAACAATTGGAATCATATTCTGGTTAATGAATTTGTCTTCTCCTTCTGCTTTGTCATTGGGTCTTTGATGGATTTCCTGGTGCTGACCTCTGGCTTACTTATGGACTACTCTCCTGCTTCACCTGTGTGTGTCTGTAAAATATATATACTGGTTCCAGTTATCAAACCAAGTAATCTCTCAATTACCTTTTAGAAAGAAACATTGAAAGGTTAATTACAGACTTAATGACACTTAACTGACTGTTACAAAAGTTAAACAGGATTAAGCAATTAACATTTCACATGGTTTGAAACTTGTTAAAAAATGTAGTATTGCAGTGAGAAAGGCCAGTAGAATGCTTTGCTGTTTTGGGAGATGTATTTACAGCAGAAATAGAAAGGCTCTTATGGCACTTTACAGATCACTAGTTATGCCTTATCATGAGTATTGTGTGCAGTTCTGGAGGTCATATCTTTAAAAGGATATTAAAAAACTGGAATTAAGAACCTGGCCACCAGGAGGAGGCAAAACACCCCAGCCAAAGGCTTAAATACCTCCCCCACCCCTTCATTCTGCAGAGGGAACAAGGAACAGTAGGAGAAATATCAGGGTATAAATGGTGCCAGAAGAATAAAATTAAATTTATGTCTGCCCACCAGAGAAACGGGCGGGAGCAGTGGACTCTCCTCCCACAGATGGAAATGAAATTGTCAGGTAAGCATAATTTATGTTTTCCATCTTAATGGGAGGATAGTCCACTGCTTCATTCATTACTTTTGGGAACAAATACCCAAGCTCTAGAGGGCACTGAATGAAAAAAACAGGAGGGTAAAAGGAGGCGGCACCACAGCCTGCAGAACCTTTCTCCCAAAAGCTGCTTCCGCCGAAGCAAAAACATCACATTTGTTAAATTTTGCGAAAATATGTAAGGAAGACCAAGTTGCCGCCTTACAAATCTGCTCCATAGAAACCTTGTTCGTAAAGACCCAAGAAGAGGCCACAGCCCTAGTTGAGTAAGCCGTAATCCTCTGAGGAGGCTTATGTACCGCTGTCTCATAGGCCAGAAGGATAATGCTCCTCAACCAAAAAGACAGTGAAGTGGAAGAGGTCCTCTGCCCCCTGCGCTTTCCTGAATACACAACAAATAAAGACAAAGTCTGTCTGAATTCCTTCGTGGCCTAAAGCTAAAACTTCAAGGCCCGAACCACATCCAAATTATGAAGCAACTTTTCCTTTGACGAAGAAGGCTTAGGACACAAGGAAGGAACTACTATTTCCTGATTGATGTTATGGTTCGACACGACCTTGGGAAGAAAACCCAATCCCGTGCGAAGAACAGCCTTATCAGCCAGTAGGAATAGGACTTTCCAGGAAAGAAGTTTAATGTCAAGTACATGCATAGGCTCAAACGGAGACCTATGATAGATGCACCAAATGACTGGCTTCCTGGCCTGAATAAGAGTATCAATCACGCTCTCTGAAAATCCTCTCTTAGCTAAGACTAGGAGTTCAATCTCCACACAGTTAGCCCCAGAGAATTGAGATTTTAGTGTAGAAATGGACCCTGAACCAGCAGATCTCTGCGACAGGGTAACCTCCTTGGAGGAGATGATGACATCCCCACCAGATCCACAAACCAGGTCAGAATAGATCAGAATAGCTGAAGCTTTTTCCTGCTTGATGCGGGCCACTACATGAGGTAGAAGTGGCAACGGTGGAAAAATGTAAAGTAGTTTGAACTCCCAGGGCACTGCTAAGGCATCTATCAGCTCTGCCTGGAGATCCCTGGACCATGACCCGTATCTGGGTAGCTTGAAGTTGAGTCTGTACACCATGAGGTCTATCTCTGGAGTCCCCCATCTGATGCAGATCTCCACGAACACCTCGGGATGGAGAGACCATTCCCCGGATGAAACGATTGTCTGCTGAAAAAATCCGCTTCCCAGTTGTCCCCAACCGGAATGTGGATGGCTGAGAGCGAACAATTGTGGCTCTCTGCCCATTCCAGAATCCGAGATACTTCCCTCATGGCTAGGGAGCTTCTTGTTTCCCCCTGATTGTTTATGTAAGCCACCGAGGTAATATTGTCCGACTGGAATCTGATGAATCGGGACGACCCCAGGGGGGTGCCAAGCCCTCAGAGCATTGAATATCACCCGGAGTTTAAGAATATTTATTGGTAGACTCGACTTCTCTAGAGTCCACCAGCCCTGTGCCTTTCTGACACCCCAAACAGCTCCCCATCCTGATAGACTTGTGTCGGTGGTCACAATCTTCCAGGATGGTTTCAGGAAGGATGTCCCCTAGGACAGTTGTCCCGGATGGATCCACCAAGAGAGGAATTCCCTCATTTGGATGTTCAGAGATATCTGTTGGGATAGGTCTGAGTGATCGGCATTCCACTGTCTCAAAATGCATAACTGAAGAGGTCTGAGATGGAACCTGGCGAATGGAATGACATCTATGCTGGATACCATGAGCCCAATCACCTCCATACACCTGCCCACAGATGTCCTTGAGGAGGTCTGAAGGGGAAGACAGTTGGATGCAATCTTAGAACGTCTCTGATCTGTGAAGAATATCTTCATGGAAAAAGAATCTATTATCATACCCAGAAATTCCACCATGATGCTGGGGACCAGAGAACTCTTTCTTTTGTTGATCTTCCATCCATGGGATTGAAGGAGAAGAAGAAGAGCCCTCGAGTGATCCTCCACAAGACTGCAGGATGGAGCCTGGACCAGGATATTGTCTAAATAAGGGGCCACTGCAATACCTCTGGTTCTCGCAACCGCGAGCAGTGCTCCCAGAACCTTTGTATTGAGTCTTGGGGCAGTCACCAGACCAACCGGTAGGGCCACAAACTGAAAGTGTTGGTCCAAAATGGAAATCTTAGGAACTTGAAGTGGTCCTTGTGGATTGGCACATGAAGGTAAGTATCCTTCAAATCTATTATTGTCATAAACTGTCCCTCCTGAACTAGGGGCAGAATCGATCTGATCGTCTCCATTTTGAAAGATGGGACTGAAAGAAACTTGTTTAGGCACTTTAGTTTCAGAATTGGGCGAATAACATGAAAAGGTTTGAATAATACCCCAGACCTCTTTCTACTAGAGGGACTGGGGCGATAACTCAGAGAAGAGAGATCCCTCACACAACTTAGGAAGGTGTCTCTCTTCTCTGTTCTTGAATATAGATTTGACAGGAGGGATCTGCCTCTGGGTGGATGAGTCTTGAATCCTATCCTGTAGCCCTGGGCTATGACCTCCAGAACCTAAGGGTCCTAAACATCTCTTTTCCAGGCCTCCGGAAAAAGAGATAGTCTGCCCCTTCATGCCGATTTTGTCTCGGCAGACTTCTAACTATGATTAATCTTGTTCCAAGAGTGAGCTGGCTTCCAAGATCCCTTGGACTGCTCGGTTTTCGTGGAAGGCTGCTGGCGTTGAGACTTGTCCAAATGAAAGGGACGAAAAGTAGAACCCTTAGGCTTATTCTTCTTATCCTGCGGTAGGAAAGCACCCTTGCCCCCGTGACCGTTGATAAACTAGAGTTCAAACCTGGACCAAAGAGAACCTATCCCTGGAATGGGAGGGAAAGTAATCTAGACTTGGAAGTCATGTCCGCAGAACCACGACTTTAACCACAGAGCCCTACGGGCCAGAACAGAAAAACCTGAAGTCTTGGCATTTAGGTGAATAATCTGCATATTTGCATCACAGATGAACGAATGAGCTACCCTTAAGGCCTTAATTCATTCCTGTATCTCCTCGAGGGGAGTCTCCACCTCGACCATAGCTGACAGAGCGTCACACCAATAGGTAGCAGATCCAGCCACCGCAGTCACTGCCGCTGCTGGTTGAAAAACGAACTCAGTGAGTTGGAACATCTTCCTGAACATGGACTTAATTTTTTTGTCTATGGGCTCCTTGAACGAAGAGCTATCTTCAAGCACGATAGTCATTCACTTAGCGAGAGTGGAAATAGCACCATCCACCTTAGGAATGCCCCCCCACAGCTTGAGCTGTGAATCCGGAATGGGGAACAGCTTTTTAAAAGAAGAAGAGAGGAAAAATGATGAGCCAAGTTTCTCCCACTCATTCTTAATATTATTAGCCATTTTAATGGAAACCGGTAAGGTCTGTGGCAACACTCTGTCCTCGTAAACCCTATCTAGTTTAAGGATCGAAGGTTCCTCCGGCAATTTCGGTTCCGGAACCTCTATTGTATCTAGCACCTCTTTTAGCAAAAAGCACGAATGCTCCATCTTAAACTTAAAATTGGGCTCCTCTGAAGATGGACGCCTAGATGTCACTGATTCCACCCCCGAAGGAGCGTCCTCCAAAAAGTCGGAGTCGCCTTCATCAGCGAATAATCTATCAGAGATATCCAGCAGAGTCGATGACCCCTGGGACGGATAGCTATGATTCACCTTTCCCTTGCGCTTAGCAGGGCGTGGTAAGGCATTGAAGGCCACAGACATCACCTTTTGTAACTGCTCAGCAAAATCTGGCTACCAAAAGGCCCCTCCAACGGAAGGATTTGAATCGGCCTGGGGAGCTGCATGTGCAATCAGAGATGAATGTAGGGAACGCACCTCACGGGACGGAGAACCCTCAGAGGTGGACGGCTCAGTCGTACTAAATACCTTAATCTTTTTAGATATTGCAATCTTATCAAAGCATGTGGTACAGAGTTGAGCAGGCGGATTAACAGAAACCTCCTCCCGATAGACACAGTTGTTAGGTTTAATTAAAGAGGGAGTACCCTCTAACATATCAGAGTCCTCCATAGCTTGCGCCTTTATTACAGATTAGATATAAACTAAATGGCACCTTTATATCCCAATGGCCGGGGCACTCACCATCTCCTATGACCCAGACAACAGAGAAAATGCTTTGTCTCCTGCAACCACAAGTCAAGAAGAGGAAGTTGAAGAGACCACACCGGTCACATGGAGTGCCATGCAGGAACCGTCCCTGCACTAAAGAGAAAACACGCCAAAAAATGCCCCGCCGATATCTCAAAAACCTAACTGTTCCACTTAGTACAGCCTCATCTCCCACATGTCGCAGCATAAACACAATAAACAGTAGACAACATTGTGTACAAATCCCCCCTGTTCAATTACCTCCATTCCTGGGGTATTAACCCTTGATTCTATAGAGATAAAAGGAGACACACTGTGACCCTGTCTTCTTACATTATCATATATACATAATGAAACGATCTTACCAGAATCTATGCCGTGGAACAGGAACACGGCCTTTCAAGTGTGACAGGTTAGTAGCGTTGCTCCTGACATGGACTTGAAAGCAGAAAGCAGGCAGCGAAACTCGTCAACACTGATTGCTTATGGAGCAGTTAATCTGAGTCGGGATGATTTCGCAGAAAGACTCTCCCTGCATCTCCGGACTCTAACTTTCACCCATGCTCACACTGAGAGGCTGACATTACTACTTAAAATCTCCAGTCCCATTGTGAAGAGTACTACCCTCCATAAGAGACTACTCCGAATCTTCCAACACTTCTCTGCCAACCTCCTGTGACGAAAGGCAAAGAATGACTGGGGGATGAGGGGAGTGGGGGAGGTATTTAAGCCTTTGGCTGGGGTGTCTTTGCCTCTTCCTGGTGGCCAGGTTCTTTATTCCCACAAGTAATGAATGAAGCAGTGGACTCTCCTCCCTTTAAGATGGAAAATACCTAAATATATATAGCAAAGAGGAAAAAATGTTTCCTAGTATTCCGCCTATGTTTATAGCGCTGCGAAATCTGTTGGAGGTCTACAAATAACCAATAATAATAATATCTGATTCTTTTTTGGTAAAATATATATCTATAACTATATACAGTACCCTCCACTAAAATTGGCACCCTTGGTAAATATGAGCAAAGAAGACTGAAAAAAATTCTTTATTGTTTAACCTTTTGATTTTTTGTTCAAAAAATACACAAAAATACTTAGCTCTCATGGATATCAAACAATTGGAATCATATTCTGGTTAATGAATTTGTCTTCTCCTTCTGCTTTGTCATTGGGTCTTTGATGGATTTCCTGGTGCTGACCTCTGGCTTACTTATGGACTACTCTCCTGCTTCACCTGTGTGTGTCTGTAAAATATATATACTGGTTCCAGTTATCAAACCAAGTAATCTCTCAATTACCTTTTAGAAAGAAACATTGAAAGGTTAATTACAGACTTAATGACACTTAACTGACTGTTACAAAAGTTAAACAGGATTAAGCAATTAACATTTCACATGGTTTGAAACTTGTTAAAAAATGTAGTATTGCAGTGAGAAAGGCCAGTAGAATGCTTTGCTGTTTTGGGAGATGTATTTACAGCAGAAATAGAAAGGCTCTTATGGCACTTTACAGATCACTAGTTATGCCTTATCATGAGTATTGTGTGCAGTTCTGGAGGTCATATCTTTAAAAGGATATTAAAAAACTGGAATTAAGAACCTGGCCACCAGGAGGAGGCAAAACACCCCAGCCAAAGGCTTAAATACCTCCCCCACCCCTTCATTCTGCAGAGGGAACAAGGAACAGTAGGAGAAATATCAGGGTATAAATGGTGCCAGAAGAATAAAATTAAATTTATGTCTGCCCACCAGAGAAACGGGCGGGAGCAGTGGACTCTCCTCCCACAGATGGAAATGAAATTGTCAGGTAAGCATAATTTATGTTTTCCATCTTAATGGGAGGATAGTCCACTGCTTCATTCATTACTTTTGGGAACAAATACCCAAGCTCTAGAGGGCACTGAATGAAAAAAACAGGAGGGTAAAAGGAGGCGGCACCACAGCCTGCAGAACCTTTCTCCCAAAAGCTGCTTCCGCCGAAGCAAAAACATCACATTTGTTAAATTTTGCAAAAATATGTAAGGAAGACCAAGTTGCTGCCTTACAAATCTGCTCCATAGAAACCTTGTTCGTAAAGACCCAAGAAGAGGCCACAGCCCTAGTTGAGTAAGCCGTAATCCTCTGAGGAGGCTTATGTACCGCTGTCTCATAGGCCAGAAGGATAATGCTCCTCAACCAAAAAGACAGTGAAGTGGAAGAGGTCCTCTGCCCCCTGCGCTTTCCTGAATACACAACAAATAAAGACAAAGTCTGTCTGAATTCCTTCGTGGCCTAAAGCTAAAACTTCAAGGCCCGAACCACATCCAAATTATGAAGCAACTTTTCCTTTGACGAAGAAGGCTTAGGACACAAGGAAGGAACTACTATTTCCTGATTGATGTTATGGTTCGACACGACCTTGGGAAGAAAACCCAATCCCGTGCGAAGAACAGCCTTATCAGCCAGTAGGAATAGGACTTTCCAGGAAAGAAGTTTAATGTCAAGTACATGCATAGGCTCAAACGGAGACCTATGATAGATGCACCAAATGACTGGCTTCCTGGCCTGAATAAGAGTATCAATCACGCTCTCTGAAAATCCTCTCTTAGCTAAGACTAGGAGTTCAATCTCCACACAGTTAGCCCCAGAGAATTGAGATTTTAGTGTAGAAATGGACCCTGAACCAGCAGATCTCTGCGACAGGGTAACCTCCTTGGAGGAGATGATGACATCCCCACCAGATCCACAAACCAGGTCAGAATAGATCAGAATAGCTGAAGCTTTTTCCTGCTTGATGCGGGCCACTACATGAGGTAGAAGTGGCAACGGTGGAAAAATGTAAAGTAGTTTGAACTCCCAGGGCACCGCTAAGGCATCTATCAGCTCTGCCTGGAGATCCCTGGACCATGACCCGTATCTGGGTAGCTTGAAGTTGAGTCTGTACACTATGAGGTCTATCTCTGGAGTCCCCCATCTGATGCAGATCTCCACGAACACCTCGGGATGGAGAGACCATTCCCCGGATGAAACGATTGTCTGCTGAAAAAATCCGCTTCCCAGTTGTCCCCAACCGGAATGTGGATGGCTGAGAGCGAACAATTGTGGCTCTCTGCCCATTCCAGAATCCGAGATACTTCCCTCATGGCTAGGGAGCTTCTTGTTTCCCCCTGATTGTTTATGTAAGCCACCGAGGTAATATTGTCCGACTGGAATCTGATGAATCGGGACGACCCCAGGGGGGTGCCAAGCCCTCAGAGCATTGAATATCACCCGGAGTTTAAGAATATTTATTGGTAGACTCGACTTCTCTAGAGTCCACCAGCCCTGTGCCTTTCTGGCACCCCAAACAGCTCCCCATCCTGATAGACTTGTGTCGGTGGTCACAATCTTCCAGGATGGTTTCAGGAAGGATGTCCCCTAGGACAGTTGTCCCGGATGGATCCACCAAGAGAGGAATTCCCTCATTTGGATGTTCAGAGATATCTGTTGGGATAGGTCTGAGTGATCGGCATTCCACTGTCTCAAAATGCATAACTGAAGAGGTCTGAGATGGAACCTGGCGAATGGAATGACATCTATGCTGGATACCATGAGCCCAATCACCTCCATACACCTGCCCACAGATGTCCTTGAGGAGGTCTGAAGGGGAAGACAGTTGGATGCAATCTTAGAACGTCTCTGATCTGTGAAGAATATCTTCATGGAAAAAGAATCTATTATCATACCCAGAAATTCCACCATGATGCTGGGGACCAGAGAACTCTTTCTTTTGTTGATCTTCCATCCATGGGATTGAAGGAGAAGAAGAAGAGCCCTCGAGTGATCCTCCACAAGACTGCAGGATGGAGCCTGGACCAGGATATTGTCTAAATAAGGGGCCACTGCAATACCTCTGGTTCTCGCAACCGCGAGCAGTGCTCCCAGAACCTTTGTATTGAGTCTTGGGGCAGTCACCAGACCAACCGGTAGGGCCACAAACTGAAAGTGTTGGTCCAAAATGGAAATCTTAGGAACTTGAAGTGGTCCTTGTGGATTGGCACATGAAGGTAAGTATCCTTCAAATCTATTATTGTCATAAACTGTCCCTCCTGAACTAGGGGCAGAATCGATCTGATCGTCTCCATTTTGAAAGATGGGACTGAAAGAAACTTGTTTAGGCACTTTAGTTTCAGAATTGGGCGAATAACATGAAAAGGTTTGAATAATACCCCAGACCTCTTTCTACTAGAGGGACTGGGGCGATAACTCAGAGAAGAGAGATCCCTCACACAACTTAGGAAGGTGTCTCTCTTCTCTGTTCTTGAATATAGATTTGACAGGAGGGATCTGCCTCTGGGTGGATGAGTCTTGAATCCTATCCTGTAGCCCTGGGCTATGACCTCCAGAACCTAAGGGTCCTAAACATCTCTTTTCCAGGCCTCCGGAAAAAGAGATAGTCTGCCCCTTCATGCCGATTTTGTCTCGGCAGACTTCTAACTATGATTAATCTTGTTCCAAGAGTGAGCTGGCTTCCAAGATCCCTTGGACTGCTCGGTTTTCGTGGAAGGCTGCTGGCGTTGAGACTTGTCCAAATGAAAGGGACGAAAAGTAGAACCCTTAGGCTTATTCTTCTTATCCTGCGGTAGGAAAGCACCCTTGCCCCCGTGACCGTTGATAAACTAGAGTTCAAACCTGGACCAAAGAGAACCTATCCCTGGAATGGGAGGGAAAGTAATCTAGACTTGGAAGTCATGTCCGCAGAACCACGACTTTAACCACAGAGCCCTACGGGCCAGAACAGAAAAACCTGAAGTCTTGGCATTTAGGTGAATAATCTGCATATTTGCATCACAGATGAACGAATGAGCTACCCTTAAGGCCTTAATTCATTCCTGTATCTCCTCGAGGGGAGTCTCCACCTCGACCATAGCTGACAGAGCGTCACACCAATAGGTAGCAGATCCAGCCACCGCAGTCACTGCCGCTGCTGGTTGAAAAACGAACTCAGTGAGTTGGAACATCTTCCTGAACATGGACTTAATTTTTTTGTCTATGGGCTCCTTGAACGAAGAGCTATCTTCAAGCACGATAGTCATTCACTTAGCGAGAGTGGAAATAGCACCATCCACCTTAGGAATGCCCCCCCACAGCTTGAGCTGTGAATCCGGAATGGGGAACAGCTTTTTAAAAGAAGAAGAGAGGAAAAATGATGAGCCAAGTTTCTCCCACTCATTCTTAATATTATTAGCCATTTTAATGGAAACCGGTAAGGTCTGTGGCAACACTCTGTCCTCGTAAACCCTATCTAGTTTAAGGATCGAAGGTTCCTCCGGCAATTTCGGTTCCGGAACCTCTATTGTATCTAGCACCTCTTTTAGCAAAAAGCACGAATGCTCCATCTTAAACTTAAAATTGGGCTCCTCTGAAGATGGACGCCTAGATGTCACTGATTCCACCCCCGAAGGAGCGTCCTCCAAAAAGTCGGAGTCGCCTTCATCAGCGAATAATCTATCAGAGATATCCAGCAGAGTCGATGACCCCTGGGACGGATAGCTATGATTCACCTTTCCCTTGCGCTTAGCAGGGCGTGGTAAGGCATTGAAGGCCACAGACATCACCTTTTGTAACTGCTCAGCAAAATCTGGCTACCAAAAGGCCCCTCCAACGGAAGGATTTGAATCGGCCTGGGGAGCTGCATGTGCAATCAGAGATGAATGTAGGGAACGCACCTCACGGGACGGAGAACCCTCAGAGGTGGACGGCTCAGTCGTACTAAATACCTTAATCTTTTTAGATATTGCAATCTTATCAAAGCATGTGGTACAGAGTTGAGCAGGCGGATTAACAGAAACCTCCTCCCGATAGACACAGTTGTTAGGTTTAATTAAAGAGGGAGTACCCTCTAACATATCAGAGTCCTCCATAGCTTGCGCCTTTATTACAGATTAGATATAAACTAAATGGCACCTTTATATCCCAATGGCCGGGGCACTCACCATCTCCTATGACCCAGACAACAGAGAAAATGCTTTGTCTCCTGCAACCACAAGTCAAGAAGAGGAAGTTGAAGAGACCACACCGGTCACATGGAGTGCCATGCAGGAACCGTCCCTGCACTAAAGAGAAAACACGCCAAAAAATGCCCCGCCGATATCTCAAAAACCTAACTGTTCCACTTAGTACAGCCTCATCTCCCACATGTCGCAGCATAAACACAATAAACAGTAGACAACATTGTGTACAAATCCCCCCTGTTCAATTACCTCCATTCCTGGGGTATTAACCCTTGATTCTATAGAGATAAAAGGAGACACACTGTGACCCTGTCTTCTTACATTATCATATATACATAATGAAACGATCTTACCAGAATCTATGCCGTGGAACAGGAACACGGCCTTTCAAGTGTGACAGGTTAGTAGCGTTGCTCCTGACATGGACTTGAAAGCAGAAAGCAGGCAGCGAAACTCGTCAACACTGATTGCTTATGGAGCAGTTAATCTGAGTCGGGATGATTTCGCAGAAAGACTCTCCCTGCATCTCCGGACTCTAACTTTCACCCATGCTCACACTGAGAGGCTGACATTACTACTTAAAATCTCCAGTCCCATTGTGAAGAGTACTACCCTCCATAAGAGACTACTCCGAATCTTCCAACACTTCTCTGCCAACCTCCTGTGACGAAAGGCAAAGAATGACTGGGGGATGAGGGGAGTGGGGGAGGTATTTAAGCCTTTGGCTGGGGTGTCTTTGCCTCTTCCTGGTGGCCAGGTTCTTTATTCCCACAAGTAATGAATGAAGCAGTGGACTCTCCTCCCTTTAAGATGGAAAATACCTAAATATATATAGCAAAGAGGAAAGAAATGAAAAAGGTGATATGATAGAAACTTTTAAGTTCAAGTATATTAAAAAGACCACTCAATGCAGTAGAATTGTATAATAAACAAGTGCATAATAAAAAGATAATGATTTAACACCTAGGGGGTAGATTTATCATAGTGCGAGTGGACCTGATACAATGTAGCGTATCATGTCCGCTGCACATCGATAAATGCTGACAGCGTACACTGTCGGCATTTATCATTTCACCAGCAGTTCTTGTGAACTGCTGGTGCAATGCTGCCCCCTGCAGATCGGCCGCTAGCAGAGGGTGTCAATCATTGGGCCTATGGTTCTTATCTGATTTCCATATCTATGTTTCTAAGGATACTGGCATCACAAAACTGCATTCAAAACATTACTAAACAAACAAATAAAAAAATTAAATAAAATTAAAAAATACAACAACTTTCTAAAACACCCCACTCTAGCATATGCAAAAAAGGAAAAAAAGTTTTGCAAGCATGTTTTCCATGGTTGTGGTTGTAATTATTTCTTTTCGGCATTGCTAGTGTTTCTAATTCATTGTGTTAGATATTATATATGGGGCCAATTATCACAAATATCTATGCTAATGATAGGAACGTCCACTAATTTTGATGTTTATGCCTAAAACTTCCAGGCAAGGTATTGAATAAAATTATCTTTACACATTTCCTAGGCATTTAATAGAATGCCTAGTTAGTTTTAGGCAATGAGACCTATTTATCAAGTTCCGTATGGAGCTTGAAGCCCGTGTTTCTGGCGAGCCTTCAGACTCACCAGAAACACCAGTTATGAAGCAGCGGTCTAAAAACCGCTGCTCCATAACCTGTCTGTCTGCTCTGAGGCGGCGGACAGACATCGCCGCAATTCAACCCGATTGAATATGATCGGGTTGATTGACACCCCCTGCTAGCGGCCGATTGGCCGCGAATCTGCAGGGGGCGGCGTTGCACCAGCAGTTCACAAGAGCTGAATGCAGAGAGTGTATTGCTCTCCGCATTCAGCAAGGTCTGTCAGGCATGATCTGCACTGTCGGATCATGTCCAACAGGCCTTTCATAAATAGGCCCCAATGTATGAAATGAAAACTATTTTGCCACATAGCTGAATAATTGAACCTATATTTTGCTACGTTTTATTTTCATCAATTCATTACTGTGAATTGCATTTTGAATATAATGCCCCTTTAAAGGGACAGTCTAGTACAATATAAACTTTCATGATTCCGATAGGGCATGTAATTTTAAACAATTTTCCCATTTACTTTTATCACCAATTTTGCTTTGTTCTCTTGGTATTGTTAGTTGAAAGCTAAACCTATGAGGTTCATATGTTAATTTCTTAAAACCTTGAAGACCGCCTCTTATCTGAATGCATTTTGACAGTTTTTCACCACTAGAAGGTGTTAGTTTATGTGTGTCATATAGATAACACTGTGTTCACACATATGGAGTTACCTAGGAGTCAGCACTAATTGGCTAAAATACAATCCGACAGTGCAGATCAGGTCCGACAGACCTCGCTGAATGCGGAGAGCAATACGCTCTCCGTATTCAGCATTGCCCTTATCTTGAAAAGTGTTATGGTTTCAGATACCAATTCATGAATACAATTTTCTCATCTGTGTAAATCAGATCTCTGGTTAATTTTATAAATGTTCCCCAATTAGCCCCCGATAAAATTGTAGCATTTTTATTTTTTAATAAAATAATTGCAAAGAGCAGTTATGAGGTCTGAAAATTGGTGGGTGTTAGAATAAAAAACGGCACTGAAAAGTGCCTTCGCATTGCGGTGGGGTCTATGGAGACTGTGTGTTCCCAGTAAATATATATGTATATGCTTTTATACATATACTGTATATTTATGTGTTAATATGTGTACATACACATATTAAACATAAATATATATGTATATATTCATATACATACATATTTATATTTGCTGTCCATTACTACGCTACTTACCCCCTTTGCTTCGCTAGTTCTCATGCGGTGTCTCATGACATGAGAACGAGGCTCCCATTGGAGCCTATGGAAGAGTGCTCTCATGCGAACGCAAAGTCGCATTCATATTGCACCTTGCTTGTAATACCAGCGCACATTTGCGTGCGCTGGTATTGCTTAGTTGAGCGCAAATATCGCTTTTGATGAAAGCGATAATTTGAGCTCAACTTGTAATCTGACCCTAACTGTGCACGTGCTGCATAATAATGTTAATTTTTTTTTTACTATATATATATATATATATATATATATATATATATATATATATATATATATATATATATATATATATATAAACACACATATATCGATTACAAAAAGATAGAAACATAGAAATATAGAAAAGAAAAGGATGCTCTAGCCAGCACTCTCCGTTCTATTAACAATTAATACTATAAGGGTGAATATGGGATGGCAGATCTGAGTAGGCACATATCTGGCATCTGTATTCAAGCAGCATATATGATATATGATGGAACAGTCCATGCAATTCATGTAATTCAAAGCTGTGATAGGCAGTCCAATACAATACAGTCCCAAGCCATGCAAGTCACTTTAATAGTGTCTGTCATTGAAAGCATTTAATTAAAGCAAATCATGGAAGCAGTGTCATAGAATATTCAATTTGTGCAAATTAGTAGCATTCAGAAAACCTGGCAGTCACAATGTAACATCTTCCAACAAACACAGTTGTGATACAGCAATTATCATTAATAGTAGCAAAGTCCATGCAAATATAATTATTAATGCCCCAGGGGTACTCCTACTGAGAGATTTACCCTCGCCTAAGGGACCCCTCTAAGTCTCACCACCTCCAACTCTGTGTAGTTACCGGACTTCTCTGTGCTGGAAATAGCTTCCATGCTTATGCTGGTAATCAAAAATTCAGCAACCTTTCATGCTACATGCTGGGCTGTATTCAGGGTCTTCCAATGGCCAAAGGAGTCTAGACAGACTTCAGCTTACTCGGGTGGTCCACGCCGAGTTATGTGTGGTACGCAACACATGTTTCGCCGCAAGGGAAGTTCCAGTGCGGCTTCTTTACAGAGTTTCAGTGCTTCCCAATGATACATATCTATTTTTGAGTTCTCCTCGGTTCTCCTCCGAACTGTAATTATTTTGGGTTATTCTAGAGCTGATGTGGTCTATCCCATTTTTGTTTTATTTATATATATATATATATATATATATATATATATATATATATATATATATATATATATATATATATATATTCATGCAAACAGATATATTTTTGTGATCAACACTAATCAAATTTCCCTAAAGATGTGCAAAAAAAAAAAAAAAAGAAAGCAAACTTTGGTATAAAAAACTTTGCATGGTACACCTATAATTTACTGTAAAAATGGTCTGCATCTGATTATTGGTCCATGGAAGTTTAGAATGGTTAAAATCCAGTCAGAAACTTCTTAGAAGAATCAAATTACATGAGCTTATAGCATGCAACACTTAGCTCACAGCATGTGAGTGTATAATCAGGAAATATTTGCTATTTGTATATTTTTACTGATTTGTATATCAGTAATGTGACGGATACCCCGGCTACCCCGACTGGCTAGCTCCGCCAAAAGGGGTCCTGCTTCCTCCCTGCTGGCTGCCGACTGCAGCTATGTAGTTGGCAAGTGACCACAGCCTGTAGCCACCCCTGACGCCCGACAGCACCAGTACTCAGGGTCCCACCCTGTGGCAGACTCCAGCTACCCAGACTAGGTAGCTCTTCCAACGTGTCCTTCCTCTGCCTGGAACAGGCTGCTATGTAGCTCAGGAAAGTGATTTTAGCTGGAGCTCAACTAAATAACTAGACAGACTAGAATTCAGGTTAAACAGGAACTGATTTTATTGTAAAACATACACTCCTTTTATACACACAGCTCATCTTGATAACACAAAGACAATCCCACAATTTTCCCGCCATTCCCGCCCCTCCAGACTGACCGGTGCCTCCATAGGAGCCACAGTCCCCCATAATCTCAATACCTATGGGTGGCGGTTTCGGGGTGATCCCGCGGGCGACACTTCCAGGGTGTCATTTTAAAGCTCTCGGTCCCCAGATTTCACAGTCCAAAAATCAGCATGATTTGTTACTGGGGACTGGAGTTACAATCCGTTGAAGTTATGGGGTTAGGGGTGTCCAAAACCCCTGGTTCCCAAAGGAGCTCCCCTCCGGCAATTCCCCCACCCCTTTTACTCCCCTGGAACTACTAATCCCCAAAAGAGCGGAGCTCTGGGGCACATGGTTGCCGGAGCGACCTGGGTTAAATTTAGTTCTGCTCTCCTGTGGCCGACTGGGAGTTCCAGGAGCCTAGCCAGCCTGAGAGGGGTTAGGCGGGTGTCCGTTGTGAGGCGGCCGACCGGGAGTTCCAGGAGCCCGGCCAGCCTAGGAGGGTTTTCCTGGTAATAAACCAACTCTTCTCTGAACACAAAAACAAGCCAAAACAAATCAAACAAACAGCTTCCAGAGATGGTGGTTGCTCTGAGGAGCCCCAAACCACTGAGAAACAACAGGGGTGAGGTTTTAGGGGGGTGGGGGATAGCCTTAGTCATCTGGTATCCGTGACATCTCCCCCCCTCCAGTTCGGCAGACCCGGCTAGACCCTTAACGGGTCGGCCTTGGGCTGTCCTACGGTGGCCCTCCACTTCTCGGTTGCTGGGAGAGGTTATCCCATCTCTCCTGAGCTTGGGGCATCCTGGGGGGTTCCTGCTGACGTTTATACCCTGCGCCCTGGGCGCAGGGATAGTCACATAAGACAACGTCCCGAACAAGTTTTCAAAGGCCGACTCCAAAACAATTGCTGTCCCACAAGTTCTAGTGTCCTTAAGTTCTATGGCCACACTGCCTCTCACCGTGACACTCTGTGACCCACCCACAAACAAAGCTAGTGCAGGTTTCCCAGCTGTATTCCCACCCTAGACCAGAGGGGGAGGTTGCTCCTTGGTGGGGCAAGTAAAGCTCGGGTGCCCAAACATGTGGCACCAACTGAATACACTTTTATCCTCCTTGCCCAATGCAACCTCCTTGCCCAATGCAACACCTGCCCCCTGTGAGAAATACTCCGGGACAAGAAAAGTGTAGAGACCCTGCCAAGCTACTGAGGGGAGAGTCCCTCTGTCTCTTCTCCCGAGAAGGAGATCTACCGCTGGGGAGGGAGGTCTGATACTTTCACTCCATGGGAAACTGTGCTACCGCTGGGGAGAGAGACCAACTGTCTCCTCTCCCAGAAAGGGATTCAGCCGCTGGGGAGAGATATCGATACCCTTCTCTCCCTGCAAGGGTTTCTCTGTAAGGGGAGGGAGGACGACTACCTCCACTCCTGGGGGATGGCTCTGCCGCTGGGGTGAGAGACCGACTGTCTCCTCTCCCGGCTCCTGGCTCTGCCGCTGGGGAGAGAGACCAACTGTCTCCTCTCCCGGCTCCTGGCTCTGCCGCTGGGGTGAGAGAACTACTGTCTCCTCTCCCAGGAAGGGGTTCTGTTTACGGGGAGGGAGGACAACTACCTCCGCTCCCAGGGGATGGCTCTGCCGCTGGGGAGAGAGACCGTCTGTCTCCTCTCCTGGCTCCTGGCTCTGCCGCTGGGGAGAGAGACAGACTGTCTCCTCTCCCAGGAAGGGGTTCTGTTTACGGGGAGGGAGGACGACTACCTCCGCTCCCAGAGAATGGCTCTGCCGCTGGGGAGAGAGACCAACTGTCTCCTCTCCCGGCTCCTGGCTCTGCCACTGGGGAGAGAGACCAACTGTCTCCTCTCCCAGGAAGGGGTTCTGTTTACGGGGAGGGAGGACAACTACCTCCAATCCCAGTGAATGGCTCTGCCGCTGGGGAGAGAGACTGACTGTCTCCTCTACTGGCTCCTGGCTCTGCCGCTTGGGAGAGAGACCGACTGTCTCCTCTCCCAGGAAGGGGTTCTGTTTATGAAGAGGGAGGACGACTACCTCCGCTCCCAGGGGATGGCTCTGCCGCTGGGGAGAGAGACCGACTGTCTCCTCTCCCTGCAAGGGGTTCATTTTACAGGGAGGGAGGACGACTACCTCTGCTCCCAAGGGATGGCTCTGCCGCTGGGGAGAGAGACCGACTGTCTCCTCTCTCGGCTCCTGGCTCTGCCGCTGGGGAGAGAGACTGACTGTCTCTTCTCCCGGGAAGGGGTTCTGTTTATGGGGAGGGAGGACGACTACCTTCGCTCCCAGGGGATGGCTCTGCCGCTGGGGAGAGAGACCGACTGTCTCTTCTCCCAGGAAGGGGTTCTGTTTACGGGGAGGGAGGACGACTACCTCCGCTCCCAGGGGATGGCTCTGCCGCTGGGGAGAGAGACAGACTGTCTCCTCTCCCGGGAAGGGGTTCTGTTTACGGGGAGAGAGGACGACTACCTCCACTCCCAGGGGATGGCTCTGCTGCTGGGGAGAAAGACTGACTGTCTTCTCTCCCGGCTCCTGGCTCTGCCGCTGGGGAGAGAGACCGACTGTCTCCTCTCCCAGGAAGGGGTTCTGTTGCTGGGGAGAGTTATTTACATCCATCTCTACCTGCATGGGGTTCTCTGTAAGGGGAAGGAGGATGACTACCTCCACTCCCAGGATTCCTGGAGCTGTTACAGGTGCTGGGCAGAGGCCGGCGGCTCTCTGTCCTGTTGTCAGCACTTCTGCTGGGGTCGCTCCCTTGTCCAAGTCTATAAGCTCTATAAGCTCAGAGCCAGACTGCTGATCAGGATCCCTCAGCCCTGGTTCCCTTTTTCTTTGCTGCCACTCCTCCATGGTTGAGCTCCATGAATCCCAGAGGGCTGCACCCCCGATCTTTACGTCCCTGGCACGCTGCTTAGCGAGATCCAGCAGCCTCTTGTATTCCTTGACCAGTGCCTCTTCCTGGTCAATTATAACATCCAGATCGTCCAGCAGCCAGGTCTCCTCCAAGAGATCCAGCAGTTCCTCTTGGAGCCCAGAGATATCCTCCAGATCCTGGTCTGTCTCGCTCCCAAACTGTGGGTCCTCCTTTTTGTAAACAGCAATCCAGGGCTGCCCTCTGTGGGGAGCCTTCCTCCAGCCATGGCTGCGCTTGCATAGCAAGCCATTGGAGGGCCTGATAGCCGTCCTCAACCCACATCTCTTGCTGGATCAGTCTATGTAGAACAGCTAGCCATTCCTTCTTTGGCTGTTCTCCCAGGAAAGGCAGTCTCACGGTCTAGCGAACCCGGAATCTCGTGTCATTCGTGGGGAGGACCTTTCCATTTCCTGCTCCTGTTGCAGAGCCTCCCACCAAAGGTCTCGGAGGGCAAGGTTCCTCCATGCCAGAACGTCCTGTTCCAAACAAGGATCATTTGTTCCGGTCAGCATCTTTTGTACTCTCCCTAGGAATTCTGCCTCCATATTTACCGGCTACTGTGGTACGTCTCCTTTGTCAGCAGAAACTGTGTGAAAGAAGCAGATCCCACCGCTGCCAGCCAATGTGACGGATACCCCGGCTACCCCGACTCCTCCCTGCCGACTGCAGCTATGTAGCTGGCAAGTGACCACAGTCTGTAGCCACTCCTGATGCCCGACAGCACCAGTACTCAGGGTCCCACCCTGTAGCAGACTCCAGCTACCCAGACTTCGTAGCTCTTCCAGCGTGTCCTTCCTCTGCCTGGAACAGGCTGCTATGTAGCTCAGGAAAGTGATTTTAGCTGGAACTCACCTAAATAACTAGACAGACTAGCATTCAAGTTAAACAGGAACTGATTTTATTGTAAAACATACACTCCTTTTATACACACAGCTCTTGATAACACAAAGGACAATCCCACAATTTTCCCGCCATTCCCGCCCCTCCAGACTGACCGGCACCTCCGTCCCACATAATCTCAATACATATGGGTGTCGGTTTTGGGGTGATTCCGGTAGAGTGGTGGCACTTCCAAGGTGTCATTTTAAAGCTCTCGGTCCCGAGATTTCACAGTCCAAAAATCAGCATGATTTGTTACTGGGGACTGGAGTTACAGTCCGTTGAAGTTATTGGGTTAGGGGTGTCCAAAACCCCTGGTTCCCAAAGGAGCTCCCCTCCGGCAATTCCCCCACCCCTTGTACGCACCAGGGGCTACTAATCCCCAAAAGAGCAGAGCTCTGGGGCACATGGTTGCTGGAGCAACCTGGGTTAAAATTAGCGGGTGTTCTGCTCTCCTGTGGCCGACCGGGAGTTCCAGGAGCCTGACCAGCCTGAGAAGGGTTAGGCGGGTGTCCGTTGTGAGGCGGACGACCGGGAGTTCCAGGAGCTCGGCCAGCCTAGGAGGGTTTTCCTGGTCATAAACCAACTCTTCTCTGAACACAAAAACAAGCCAAAACAAAGCAAACAAACAGCTTCCAGAGATGGTGGTTGCTCTGAGGAGCCCAAAACCACTCAGAAACAACAGGGGTGAGGTTGTAGGGGGATGGGGGATAGCCTTAGCCGTCTGGAACATAACAGTATTCTGAATAGGATTATGAGATATGTTAACATTATCACATTTAAAGGCATTATATATATACATAGAAATAGATTTTGGCTTAGTGCATTGATCAAAATGAATGTACCTACATGATGTCATTTTATCAGGTTTTCTTCTATTCAGTAAGGGCATAAACTTAAAGGGACATGAAACCCACATATTTTCTTTAATGATTTAGAAAGAGAGTGCAGTTTAAAACAACTTTCTAATTTACTTATATTATCCAATTTGCTTCATTTTCATGATATCCTTTCCTAAACAGCATATCTATATAGACTCAGTAGCTGCTGATTGGTAGCTGCACATAGAGTCCTCATGTGATTGGTTCACCCATGTGTATTGCTATTTTTTCAACAAAAAGATATCTAAAGAATGAAGCAAATTAGATAATAGAAATAAATTGGAATATTGTTTAAAATTGTATTCTCTATCTGAATCATGAAAGAAAATCTTTGGGTTTAGTGTCCCTTTAATGTTATAAAATAAATAAATATCCTGCGTTTTACAATGAACTGAAATCTCAGTACTGAACCAAATTATTTTAAAACACAATAACTCAGCTTTCCATTAATTCTGAAAAGGCTCTTGTTGCCTAGCAACACATATTTTTGCTGATGTAGTTTCCCTTATAGGAAAGCAAATGGCAACTGAAATTCAGGGACAGGACCCAATTTAAAACTCACATTGCCTCATTAGAATATGACTTCCAAAAATCATTGTTCCTAAGTTTACATACATAAATATTTTTCAACCATTAACACAACACTGTATAAAACTATTAGACTGTATATAGACAGACACGCCATCTCTGATTGGTCCATTTCACCAGTTCTTGGAAGATATGTGTACTCTACGCTATTATTTTATGACTTCTGATAGCGTATCTGTTTTAAGTTTTTCTGTTTCATCTATTTATGTTAGTCTTGTTAACTTTCAAAAGCTGCGTATGAGTAGTAAAATAAAGACAAGCAGAATATGTGGGTGTCTTTAAGAACATCTAGATTATTCGATCAATAATTTAGGATAAATCAAATTAAACTGGAATTAAGGTAGATTAAAAAAAATTAAAACATATATATCAGTCTTTTTGTACAAATTTTCTGATCGTTAAGTATATTGCAAATCCCTTTATTTGTCCAAAGTCAATTTAAAAGAGTTTTATAGAAAACAAAATCCCTACTAACCTTAAAGGGACACTGTACCCAAAAATTTTCTTTCGTGATTCAGATTGAGCATGAAATTTTAAGCAACTTTCTAATTTACTCCTATCATCAAATTTTCTTCATTCTCTTGGTATCTTTATTTGAAATGCAAGAATGTAAGTTTAGATGCCGGACCATTTTTGGTGAACAACCTGGGTTGTCCTTGCTGATTGGTGGATAAATTCATCCACCAATAAAAAAGTGCTGTCCAGAGTACTGAAACCAAAAAAAAGCTTAGATGCCTTCTTTTTCAAATAATGATAGCAAGAGAACAAAGAAAAATTGATAATAGGAGTAAATTAGAAAGTTGCTTAAAATTGCATGCTATTTCTGAATTACAAAAGAATAAATTTGGGTACAGTGTCC
Organism: Bombina bombina; assembly: GCF_027579735.1. Lineage (NCBI taxonomy): Eukaryota > Metazoa > Chordata > Amphibia > Anura > Bombinatoridae > Bombina > Bombina bombina. Next base: position 353,206,964 of record NC_069501.1, read on the forward strand.
CTTTAAGGGAAGGTGGGAAAGAGGGTGGTACAACCTAAAAACCCCAATCCTATGTGTAGCGAAAAGGTAGTGCCTAATGCCAAAATGATATGTATAGTATATTATAGAAGAAGTAAAGACAAGAAGCATTAATTGGGCACACTTACAGGTCATACTTACACTTTAAATCAAGGGGTGGAGTACGGTATGTAAAGGGGATTCAATGAAACTGGGATAAAACATAACGTTTAATAACAATGTTAAAATAATGTCATGGACCATGCCACCATTAAAGCTAATATGAAAAAACTATGTAGGTGTATTAAAAACAAAAATCAATTAAGAGAGCACTGCTATCTCTCCTAGTCAGGCAAAAACTTGAAGGTTAGTATTGGTGAAATATATAAGATCAAAAAACGGTCAGATGCTTAAAGGGACATTAAACCCAAATTTTCTCTTTCATGATTCAGATAGAGAATACCATTTTAAACAAATTTCTAATATACTTCTGTTATCTAATTTGCTTCATTCTCTTGATATTCCTTCCTAAAAAGCATATCTAGATAGGCTCAGTAGATTCTGATTGGTGGCTGCACATATTTGCCTCATGTGATTGGCTCACCCATGTGCATTGCTATTTCTCTAACAAAGGATATCTAAATATTGAAAAGAATTAGATAATAGACGTAAATTGAAATTTTGTTTAAAATTGTATTTTCTGTCTGAATCATGAAAGAAAATGTTTGGGTTTAATGTCCCTTTAAGCACAGAAGGGTAAAGTGTCAACAATACATATTAAAGTATTACAGGTCTGTATATCATATTAGGTCTCAGTGGCAGTACTATAAAAAATGGAATGGAGTACACTTAAAATATCTCCATTCATCTATTGTAAGCGTTATGAGCCACACAGATTCCCCTCAGGGAGTACGAAGCATATAGCTTATAGCGTATAGAAGATCAGTAATAGTAAGGAGTAGGGTTGCACCGATACCGATACTAGTATCGGTATCTGTACCGATACCAAGTACTTGCATGAGTACTTGTACTCATGCAAATGCACCGATACTTAAACCGATACCTCCACTTACTACCCATATGCTATCTTGTGGTATTTTTTTTTCAAACTGCATGTTCCCATTTCATTTAAAGCTGGAGTAGAGACTAAACTAAAAATTGTTTACTACTGTTCTGCCAATACAAATTGCTCTTATTTGTATTATTGTAGGAGAGATCACTGTACTGCGTTCAGACAAACCCCTGAAGTACTGGGCAGTTAATAAACTGAGATTTCCAGCTCTGGCTAAAATGGCCCAAAAATATCTTTCTGCCCCATGCAGTAGTGTGGAAAGTTGAACCTCCTTACTGATAGCAAAAACAGACTTATAGCTGAACATGCAGAGATGCTTTTGTTCTGTTCCTTAAAAAGAACTTGCCACTAACTTTTTAAAAATTATTCTAATTGCTAGATTGCCTTTTATACTGCTAGTTCTCATCTTGCACAATTATGTTCAAAACATACTGTACTCTGAGGAACATCTTAGCTTATATAATTGCAGGAAGAGTACTCATAGGAAAAATTAAATTAATCCCAATGAACACTTATCCTGCAATTATAGGACTAGATTTAGATTAGATTTGATTGGTAAGCTTTACCAATGCTCTGTTCACATTTCCAACTCCATAGCCTTTAATGGAGTAGGACGTGTAATGAGAGCATTGGTAAAGCTTACCAGTCAAATGTAATCTAGCCCATAGTGTTGTTCACCATGATTAAACAGTATTCTGTTCTATTTTTTACTGTATGGCACTTTTGGTTGGTTGCAATTTTATATTTGTTATTTATTGTTGTTGTTAATATATTTTATTGTATTATTTTTATTTCTAAACATGTTCTGTGAACTTTGTGACAAATAAAACCTGTTTTATTATTTCATATTGTCTTTTGAGCTACAGTCCTTCATAATTATAAAGAAGGAATCTTAAATAATTAGTCTGCATTGTGCTTGGTAAACTGTCACATGACATTAAAAAAAATGTATCGGTAATTGGTATCGGCGAGTATTTGAAAACAAGTATCGGTACTTGTACTCGGTCTTAAAAAAATGGTATCGGTGCAACCCTAGTAAGGAGTATCAACATTACCCAACTAAAGTAATACCGGTCTATATCTGAATTAGGTCCCCGTGGCAAATAAAAGAAAAGGTTAGGGTAGTAGATTATCACCACTCCATTTTAAACCCTTGTTATCTATTAGTAATTAATGCCACAAAAGCCCCTATGGGGTAGAGAACTTAGCGCCTATAGCGAGTAAGGACCGGATATTTATATAAGGTATTAAGCTAAATGCCAATAAAGGCTAACATCTATTAAAAGGATACTTATATTAAATAATTTTTAGAATAAGGAGAGAAGCAGTGCAAACGCCTGACGCGCGTTTTGCATCTGCTTTATCAAGGGCAACCCACAACTCCACTGGGTCTTTTTTAAAAAGACCCTCAGGCCAATCAGAACGATCCTGTTAGTGACATCAGTCTAATTCAGTCCAATCACACTACTCGTTCTGCGATTTAATATAGACAGTGGGTGTGTGACTATTATGCCAATAGCGTGTGTACCATGTTATGTGTACGGACAAGCCTACCTGTCAGACTCTTCTTGGTTTACGGAGTGATATTCCGTATGAGAAAAAATAGAAACTATACATTGGATCTTAAATTAAAAATTTGAGGCTAATAACAATACATACTTTATCAAAAAATATGTTAAATAAATAGTATAAGGTATTCTACAACTTGAATAGCACTTTATACATATGTCCAACATTAATGATCCTGTTTAAATATGATTGCCAGTATATGCAATTAGAACTCAGATTTAAATGAAGGAACTTTATTTTAATTGTTATTATTTTTGCCGGACATGTCTCTAAGGGTGATTATAAATATGGAGCATGTTTAAGGTATTCACAAGTATGTTATAATGGTCCATAACACAAGTATTTTGTACATATATAGGTAAACCTAAACACAAATACGAGATTATACACTGGGTAGTAGATTATGGTCTTACACAATCCATAAGTAGAGAAAATTCTGAGAAAATAGAAAAGGGTTCATCTCTTTTAGGTACCTAAGGATTAGGGTATATGGACCTGTCTCTTATTGTGATTATAAATATGGAGCATATATTAGATGTTCACAAACATATTGTAATAGTCCATAACACTAAAAGTATTTTATACATTTCTAGGTAACCTGAACAGATACGAGATTGTAAGCTGGGTAATATATTATAATTTTAGAAAAATCCATAGGTACACATATTCAGAAAAAGGGGGGGGGGATCTTAATGGTTCATATCCATTTTATCATGTCAGTGCTTAAGGACTAGGATATATCTGGAGATAAAAAAACAACAAAATCTCCTAGTAAGGGTGGTGGGAGTTTATTCTCTAACCCAAAAAAGCACTATAGGTGATTAGTTCATTCATACCAAGAGGATTCATATATTGAAGTCTGAAAATCCACTTCGTTTCAGCTCTAAGAAGGGCGTTTTCAATACTTCCACCCCTTATCCCAAGATAAATTTTCTGGAGTATCCAACTTTGAAGATCTGGTTTACAATCATGTTTTTCCAGAAAATGTCTGGCCACCGTGGTTAACTTCTTATCTTTTTCCAAGTCCTTTCTGGCATTTTTAATGTTGCAGATGTGTTCCCCCAAACGTTTTCTAAATTCACATGTCGACATTCCAACATATCTTTTTTTTGCACTTGCATTCAATACAAAATACAATGTTTTTACTCTTACAGTTAAAAAAGTCAGTTATATACATTGTACCAGCAGGGAAAATATTGATCTGCTTCATATTCAGCATGTATGGGCAAAATTTACATGTCCCACATGCGTATGTTCCTTCAAAATCATCTTTCCTGCGGTTAGTGTGTTTCACAAAATGACTTTTTGTGATTTTATACCTTATCGTAGGGGCTCTCTTCCAGCTTATAGCAACTGTATGTCCCAAACATTTAGAGAGATCTTCATTCGTTTAAGAATATGGGCATGTTTGTTCAGAATTTCTCTTATCTCTCTATGTGCTTCATTAAAAGTACCAATGAAGCGGACTCTGTTATCCTTTTTAGTCCTTGGTTTAGGTTTCAACAGATAAATTGTTAAGTTTACCCTGCGCAAATCAAGACTCTTGATAAAGGCCTAGTTATAGGCCAAAACGCATCAACAGAATCAAAGTAAGCACATTACCTTTATCTAAACTTAACGATTTATATACTCTGCAGTATTGTTTTTTTCTTTTTTCTTTAACAGGTTGTTTTTATGAACTTTTATATATCCACTGGTAATATCTATGGTTTTTTGAAGACGCAAGAAATTCACCACACTATTCTTCTAATACCGGTATTTTTGATCACTAACACTCATTATTTTTTTCATACATTTTTTCATTTTTTTGATATTTTATTCACTTTTTCACCCATGTTTTTTCATCACTTATAAGCATTTTTTATCTTCACTCATGACTTTTGATTTTTGCATCATCATTGACAAATTGGATTTTGGACAACTTTCTTTATCTATTTGAACACTCAAGGCACCACATTCTATCAGGAAAAGACTGCTTTTAAAATAGGAGTAATCCTATGGACTATGCACCACTTATTTTATCTCATTACAAATAGTGGTTCGATACTGCTTGCACTCATTTACCATTGTATGCTAGATTTACTACTGTGATACTGTGATTTTAATATATTAACATCTATAACTGTGATATTGTGTATTTTATCATTGTAATTGTTTAGTGATTATAAATTTGTAGGTTTGTAGACATGGATCCATGCATTTTAATGTACTAGACAACATTTTAAAAAACTAGAGGGGATTGTATTAAAATTGTTTATTAAAATTGTATATTCAGCTTTCAATCAGATATTGAGGCTACCCTTTCACTTACCTCAGCATTTTTGGTGCTCCCCTCATATTACTCATATAATTGTTAGGTTTCAACAGATCCAGTCTGTCCGTGTGTAGAGCCCTGTGATACGCTTTCTTTAGTACACTATTAGGGTATCCTCTTACTTTTAGTCTCTGTTTCATATCTTTTGCTTGTTTTTTGAAGATGAACAGATCAAAACAATTACGTCTCAACCTCAGAAATTCTCCAAAAGGAATTGCTTTTTTAGTTGATGGATGGTGTGCACTTTCGAAAATAAGTATAGACTTTGTGGCGGTTTCTTTTCTATACAAGTCAGATTGAACCTGGCCAAACATATCTCTAGATATTCTCAGGTCAAGAAATGTCACACTGTCATGTTCTATTTCATATGTCAATCGCAGATTCAGATTGTTACTATTAAGGATCTCAATGAATTCTTTGTCGACACGTGAATTTAGAAAACGTTTGGGGGAACACATCTGCAACATTAAAAATGCTAGAAAGGACTTGGAATAAGAAAAGAAATTAACCACGGTGGCCAGACATTTTCTGGAAAAACTTGATTGTAAACCAGATCTTGAAAAGTTGGATACTCCAGAAAATTTCTCTTGGGATAAGGGGTGGAAGTATTGAAAACACCCTTCTTAGAGCTGAAACAAAGTGGATTTTCAGACTTCAATGTATGAATCCTCTTGGTATGAATGAACTAATCACCTATAGTGCTTTTTTGGGTTAGAGAATAAACTCCCACCACCCTTACTAGGAGATTTTGTTGTTTTTTTATCTCCAGATATATCCTAGCCCTTAGGCACTGAAATTATAAAATGGATATGATCCATTAAGATCCCCCCCCCTTTTTTCTGAATATGTGTACCTATGGATTTTTCTAAAATCATAATATATTACCCAGTTTACAATCTCGTATCTGTTCAGGTTACCTAGAAATGTATAAAATACTTTTAGTGTTATGGACTATTACAATATGTTTGTGAACATCTAATATATGCTCCATATTTATAACTACAATAAGAGACAGGTCCATATACACTAATCCTTAGGTACCTAAAAGAGATGAAACCTTTTCTCAGAATTTTCTCTACTTATGGATTGTGTAAGACCATAATCTACTTCCCAGTGTATAATCTCGTATTTGTGTTTAGGTTTACCTATATATGTACAAAATACTTGTAGTGTTATGGACCATTATAACATACTTGTGAATACCTTAAACGTGCTCCATATTTATAATCACCCTAAGAGACATGTTCGGCAAAAATAATAACAATTAAAATAAAGTTCCTTCATTTAAATCTGAGTTCTAATTGCATAAATTGGTAATCATATTTTAACAGGATCATTAATGTTGGACATATGTATAAAGTGCTATTCCCGTTGTAGAATCCCTTATACTCTTTATTTAACATATTTTTTTGATAAAGTATGTATTGTTATTAGCCTCAATTTTTTAATTTAAGATCCAATGTATAGTTTCTATTTTTTCTCATACGGTATATCACTCCGTAAACCAAGAAGAGTCTGACAGGTAGGCGTAACACAGTACACACGCTATTGGCATAATAGTCACACACCCACTGTTTATATCCAATCGAAGAACGAGTAGTGCGATTGGACTGAATTAGACTGATGTCACTAACAGGAGCATTCTGATTGGCCTGAGGGCCTTTTTAAGAAAGCCCCGGTGGAGTTGCGGGTCGCCTTTGATAAAGCAGATGCGAAACGCGCGTCAGGCGTTTGCACTGCTTCTCTCCTTATTTTAAAAATTATTTAATATAAGTATCCTTTTGATAGATGTTGGCCTTTATTGGCATTTAGCTTAATACCTTATATAAATATCCGGTCCTTACTCGCTATAGGCGCTAAGTTCTCTACCCCATAGGGGCTTTTGTGGCATTAATTACTAATAGATAACAAGGGTTTAAAATGGAGTGGTGATAATCTACTACCCTAACCTTTTCTTTTATTTGCCACAGGGACCTAATTCAGATATAGACCGGTATTACTTTTGTTGGGTAATGTTGATACTCCTTACTATTACTGATCTTCTATATGCTATAAGCTATATGTTTCGTACTCCCTGAGGGGAATCTGTGTGGCTCATAACGCTTACAATAGATGAATAGAGATATTTTAAGTGTATTCAATTCCATTTTTTATAGTACTGCCACTGAGACCTAATATGATATACAGACCGGTAATACTTTAATATGTGTTGTTGACACTTTACCCTTTTGTGCTTAAGCAGCTGACCGTTTTTTGATATTTCACCAATACTAACCTTCAAGTTTTTGCCTGACTAGGAGAGATAGCAGTGCTCTCTTAATTGATTTTTGTTTTTAATACACCTACATACTTTTTTCATATTACCTTTAATGGTGGCATGGTCCACAACATTATTTTAACATTGTTATTAAACGTTATGTTTTATCCCAGTTTCATTGAATCCCCTTTACATACCGTACTCCATCCCTTGATTTAATGTGTGAGTACGACCTGTAAGTGTGCCCAATTAATGCTTCTTGTCTTTACTTCTTCTATAATTTAAAAGAGTTGTTTATTGCATATTCTATATAAATGGTCATTTAAGATCCTCTAAAATTTATGGCAATATCTAATGTATCTTTACATTAAAAAACAACTAAATCTTTGCAGTTTTGCAAAGCGGTTACTGGACATCTATTTTATAAACAAATGAAAGATAGATTTAATGTTTTCATCTAATTTAGAATGGGCAGGAAACAAACATATGGTTGGCTTGATGCCCCTTGTTTCTGGCGAGCCTTCATGTTCTTTCATGAGTCAGATAGAACATATACTTTTAGATAACTTTCCAGTTTACTTCTAATATCAAATTAGCTTAATTCTCTAGTGATCCTTTGTTGAAGCAGCATCAATGTACTACTGGGAGCTAGCCAATAACATATATGTGTAGCTATCAGTAGTGCCTTGATGATCACAAGCCTACCTAGGGAATACTTTTCAACAAAGGATACCAAGAGAACAAAACAAATTAAATAATAGAAGCACCTTTGAATGTTGTTTAAAATTGCACGTTCTATCTAACTCATGAAAGTTTCATGTTGGCTCTACTGTCACTTTAAGTGATAATTATTTTAATTTTTTTATTATTTACAACTGTTTGCTTGGTCAGGCATTTCAACAAAATCTATCAATTACATGAGCACAAATTTATCATTCTCTGTGTGTTAATGCAATGTTTTTTTGTTTTTTGTTTTGCTACAATCCAACTTTAATAACAAGTAGGCTTGTGCATTTATTTAGATACAAATGTGAATTCAGGAATTCACAAAACAAATATCCGAACAAATTGCCCTAACTAATTTAAAGAAAACAAAGAAATACTAACAAAATATAAATTAGTTGTAAAGGGTTAAATACTTCTCTAGTGCGCTGGTGAGCCTTGCTAATCCTGACCCTTCTTCATAGAGTTCCGGGCCACGTTAATACTAGGTTTAGCATGGTGGATCCCAGGGACCGCAGTAAAGGAAAAGGTCTTTTAGCGCAGGCCCTGGGATCCGCTGCACTAAACCTCCTATTAGCACGGTCCAGGGCTCAATACAAAAGTGTTGTGATAAGTGCAGCTCTCCAGCACGCTAGATGAAAAGTATAACTCCTTAAGGACAAAGCTTCAACTTGCTCAATGGTTCCATGACAGAATAATTCCGTCATTGGTCATTAAGGGGATAAAGGCTACAGGTAAATGTTTTCACCTGTAGCAAAGGAACATTTACATTCGTTTAATGAAAACAAATGTAAATGTTCCTGGAATATTCAGTATTGTTTTGTTTTAAACTAAAGGTATACCGAATGGTACATCAGACGAATATTCGTAAAACTCATACATTTTTTTTTATTTTAAAAGATAGATAATCCCTTTATTACCGATTCCCTAGTATTGCATAACCAACACTGTTATATTAATATACTTTTTTTTCCTCTGTGATTACCTTTTATCTAAGCCTCTGCCAACTGCCCCCTTATTTCAGTTTTTATACAGACTTGCATTTTAGCAAATCAGTGCTGGCTCCTAGGTAACTCCACATGCGTGAGCACAATGTTTTCTATATGACACACATGAACTAACACCCTCTAGTGGGGAAAAGCTGTCAAAATGTATTCGGATAAGAGGCGGCCTTCAAGGTCTAATACATTAGCATATGAATCTCCTAGGTTTAGCTATCAACTAAGAATACCAAGAGAACAAAGCAAAATTGGTGATAAAAGTAAATTGGAAAGTTGTTTAAAATTACATGCCCTATCTGAATCATGAAAGTTTATTTTGGACTAGACTGTCCAAAATAAACTTTGAAAAGTTTGAAATTAGGTTTATATTTAAAGGCAGGGATTTGTTCAGCTACAATAATAATGGGTTTAAAGGGGATTGTTTAGCACTATTTCTATTTCTGTAATAATTGATACCCAATAATTTTTAATTTGAGTACACCACATATGTGCCAAGCCGCTATTCACATGGCTGTTTTATCTTAGTTTATATAAGGAGATCAAGCACAGGTCTTCATAACTGTAAACTTTATTAAGAATGCTATACACACACACCTATGCAAGAGGCACTTTCTGACTCTACCATTGTGCACATAACAACAGGTTGATATGGTTCATACCAACTGATAATCTCAATATCACACATTTCCCTTTTTCTTTTCTTTTTAAACAACAGAAAACTTAAAGTACATTTTTTTTTAACTGTAGTCTATGTGAAAAAACTTCAGTCCCTTTTAACATTGTTCAATTAGACGATTAGGTTTTTGATATATCGACCTGACCTTGTTTGCATTGCATCACTGGCAGGCAAGTCAGTCGAGCTTTGCAAAGTTTCTCTGGCATCTTCATTCTCCAGCTGCAATGGAGTGTTCAATGTATCCTCACAGGTTTCCTTCACTGCCGAAATGTTGTGAACTGATGGAATAGCCATCAAATGTCTACGATTCCTACGTAAACATTGCCCATCATTGGTTTGAACTACATACGATCTTGGAGAATATTGCTGGATAACTGTCCCTTCAGTATTCCAGCTGTTTGAACCTTGTACTTGCACAGGAGTTTGTACCTGAAGATTCTCCAAAGGCTTTGCAGCTCGATCATAGTATTCATTCCTTTTTTCTCTGAGTTTCAATTTGGTTTCTATTACATGTTTTTGTGGGAACCTTTTCCAAGGTTTCACAACTGGTACTAGTGTGACCAGCTTTCTGCCAAACAATAATTCTGCCGGTGACTTCCCACATTTTAAAGCAGTAGCTCTATAGCTAAGAAGAGTCAGACATGGATCCTCGTCTGCATCTGTTGCTTTACGAAGTATGTTTTTCACTATTTTTACTCCAGCTTCTGCTAATCCATTTGCTTGTGGATATCCCGGGCTGGATGTTCGATGTTCAAATTCATAGGTACTGGCTAAAACCCTAAACTCTCTACAATTGAATTGAGGACCATTGTCTGATATTATTACTCTTGGAATGCCATGTCTCGCCAAAATTGCTTTTACTTTTTTGATCACTGTACATGCTGACTCATCTTCCAATAATGCTATCTCTGGGTAATTAGAGAAGTAATCCATTACTAAGATATAATGCTGATTTTTGAAAACAAACAAATCCATTCCTAACTTTTCCCAGGGTGCCAACGGGAAGTCCGTATCCAGTATAGGCTCTTTAGGTAACTGAGGTCTGAATTTTTGGCAAGTCCAGCATTGAGTGATCATTGTCTCAATGTTTTCATTCATATTTGGCCAGTACAAAATGTCTCTAGCTCGTCTTTTTGTCTTTTCTATACCTGAATGACTTTGCAAACTTGCTGGTACAATTATCTTTTGTTCTTTCAAAAGTACCCCTTTTATCAAAGAAATTTCAGAAATGTATGGTCTATACAGTGATGGCATTAGTGTCTTAGATTTGCCACTAGAAACTGCTTTCTTCACTTGACTTGAAAGAGCATCTGTTTCTGTAGCCTGTTCTATTGCTGCCCACATTGCATGACTAAATGGGGCTGTCTTCAAGATCAGATTGACGTGAACAGTCACCTCTTTCTGCAACTGTAAGTCCTCATTGTTAAATGGTAAGTAAGCTCGTGACAGAGCATCCGCTACCACCAACTCCTTGCCAGGTATAAGATCCAAGGTGAAGTCATACCTTTGAAGTCTCAGCAACAAACGTTGAATTCTTGGAGGTGCATCTATCAAGCCCTTTTGGTAGATGTGAATCAAAGGTTTGTGATCAGTTTCTGCTGAAAATACTCTTCCATACAAATAAACATGACATTTTTCACATCCGTAAACTAGTCCCAGTGTTTCCTTTTCAATTTGAGCATATGATTTTTCAGTATCCGTCAATGCCCTAGATGCATAAGCCACAGGCATCCATCCCGAGCCTTGATTTTGAAATAGAACTGCTCCCAATCCATTTTGTGAAGCATCAGTTGACAACTTTGTTTTTGCTGTTGGATCAAAGAATTGCAGAGTTGGTGCAGTAGTAAGCATGTCCTTCAAAAACTTCCATTCTTTCTGGTGATTCTCTGACCATTCCCAGGCATAGTTTTTTCTGAGTAGTTGTCGCATTAGTACAGTTTTGTCTGGTAAATTAGGTATGAACTTGCCAAGGTAATTCACCATTCCTAGTAAGCGTTGTATATCTTGCTTATTTTCTGGCTGTGGCATTTCTGTAATTGCCTTAATCTTTTTCATGTCTGGTAAAACACCACCTCCCGTGAGTTGTTCTCCCAAATATTGAATTGAAGTTTTTCTGAATTGACACTTTGTCTTATTGAACTTCAAATTATTTTCCTTAGCAACAAACTTAGTAACATCTAAGACCATCTTTAGCCTTTCATCATGTTCTTGCTTGGTTTTACCCCAGATCAGAATATCATCAATGAATACGGTTGTGCCTGGTATTCGTTCAAGAAGTTGCTGCATGGTACTATGAAACACTTCTGGTGCTGAACACAAGCCGAAGGGCAATCGTTTGTAACAGTACCTCCCATAAGGAGTATTAAAAGTGCAGAGTTTCATGCTTTCCTCCTCCAGTGGAATTTGCCAAAATCCTGAGGATGCATCCAGTTTACTGAATACAGTTGCTCCACTTAGCTCCCCAAGCAATTCTGGTTTTGTTGGTAAATGGAAGTGTTCTCTTAAGATGCTTTTATTCAGTTCCTTGGGATCAATACAGATTCTGAGACCCCCATCCGGTTTTTCCACCAACACCATAGAATGAACCCATTCAGTAGGTGTCTTGATTTTCTTAATAATACCTTTATCCTCCATCCTGGCAAGTTCCCGTTTAAGACGATCCCTTAGAGCAACTGGAACATTTCGCATGGCATGCACTACTGGACGAGAACCTTCTTTTAGTTGTATTTTATGTTGCATTGGAAGACATCCTATTCCTTCAAATACTGCAGCATAGTCTGTTAATAAATGTTCTATGTCCTCTTCTTTATTAGTTCCATCAATGGCATTTACCCTTTTAATCAGTCCTAAAGTTTCACACATTTGAAGACCCAGTAGAGCTGGTTTGTTTCCTGGAACTACCAGAATGTTCATTTTATGCGTTTGATTTCCATATTCCAGGAACACACTGCACTTGCCAAGCACTGGGATAAAATCCCCATTATATGTCTTTAGTTTAACTGAGCTTTTCAGAAGTTCTGGTTTGTTCTTCAATTGGTGATACTTGCTCTCCGGCATCAAATTAGCTTGTGCACCTGTATCTACTTTGTAAGCAATATTAGTGCCATTTGTAATAGCTTCAATGACCCACTCCTTATCTGTAGCTTTGGTTAAGTCAAGTATTCCAATAAAGAATTCTTCTGATTCCTCACTTTCTGACTGGTCAACAATGTGAACCGTTTTTTTAGCTATACACATCTTTTGAAAGTGATTCCTTTTTCCACATTTTCTGCAGATTTGCCCATAAGCCTGACATTGTCGTATGCCATGCTGCTTTCCACATCTGGTACATAGCCAGTCTGATTCAGGCTGAGAATTTGCTGTTTGTGTGATAAAACTTTTTCCTTTCATTTTATTTTCATAATGTGGATGCACTTTGTTTTTCCCCACTGTAACTGACATTACTGGTGTTGCTGCTGTACTGTGGCAGAGTGTGCTCACTTGTTCCTGTGCTGCCTCTGAACTTTGACAAATTTCTACTGCCTTTTCCAGTGTTAAATCTTTCTCTCTGAGCAAGCGTTCTTTAACCCTTATATTTCTGCAGCCCATGACTAGCTGGTCTCTGATTAATGAGTTATACATTGCTCCATAATTACATGATCTACTCTTCAGTTTTAAGTCTGTTACATACTCCTCAATAGTCTCTGTTTCATTCTGTATTCTACATCTGAAAAGATACCTTTCATAGGTTTCATTCCGTCTAGGTACACAGTACTGTTCAAATTTGTCTAGAACAACCTGATAAACATCCCTATCTTCATCTGTAAATGTGAAGGTGTTGTATACATCTATTGTTGCTGATCCTGCTACAGTCAGAAAAAGTGCAATCTTTTGTTCATCATCTTGCTCCTGAGCTCCTATAGCTCTAACATATAGCTGGAATCTTTGCTTAAACCTCTGCCATGCATCTTCCATATTACCAGTCATTTTCAATTCTGGTGGAGGATTTAACTTTTCCATCTTAATGTTCTGAATTATGCAGTATTAATATAAAAGTCTGTAGTGCTGTTAGAATCAATCAATTGTACAAGTTATGATGATGCACTTAGTTCATGAGAAGAAGCTGTAGTCACTCTGCCAGAGCCTTGACTCTCACACTTCCAATTTGCTGCAAAGATTTCTAATGGATTCCTCAAAGTCCTTGCTTGTCAGTTCAGATGGAAGCAGGGAACTCCTTATTCTGACACCATGTTTTATCTTAGTTTATATAAGGAGATCAAGCACAGGTCTTCATAACTGTAAACTTTATTAAGAATGCTATACACACACACCTATGCAAGAGGCACTTCCTGACTCTACCATTGTGCATATAACAACAGGTTGATATGGTTCATACCAATTGATAATCTCAATATCACACAATGGCCACAAAGCCAGCATTTACATGATTTCTGATTATATAGTTTATGTAGTTTCTTTATTGTGAAATATCAGCTGAGTAAAATTTTATAATTAATTTTTAGCATTGACATAGAAAAGGATGATTTAATTGTATTTACAAAAATGGAATGTACTACTTGTAGAAGAATGAGCACTCCCAAATAAAATTCCCAGCTGTCTATATATATTTATATGTGTCACAAATTTATAAGTTAGGGATAATATGTGACTAACGGGGGGGGGGGGGGGGGTGAGTCATAACATAGAGTTTCAAAATGTGTTAATATCTTGGCCATGTTTCTATTATGTTTATGATGAGAGATGTAATGATGTACTTATCTGTATGTAAACTAGTAGGAAAAACAATTAAAACCTTGTTCAACCAGTTCTTGTTGTGGTTTGATTATTTCTCCATCTAACATATTCAAATTAGGGAAGTCTCTAAAGTGTGTGGATGGTATCAAATGTAAATTATTTTGACCAAAGTATAATTCCCCATTGACTATCAAGGGGAGGGGATTGAAGAAATATGCAGAAAGTGAAGAATTAACCAATCCCAATTGGTTAGTTTCTAGTATTATAGGGTTTGTATTAGAAATGAGAATTGATGTTTAGCAGGAAGCCAACAAATCCTGCACAGGTAGGGTACATTAAATAGCAAGCTCCAAAGTAACCCACATTTTGTGTTGTGTTCATAGTGTATGCACCAAACCGCTATATTATATGTAACAAGATTGCATATCAACTAGATGATTGGGCATTCCTAAGCCGTCTTGAGGTTTTGGGGTTTGTATAGTCATCCTAATAATCCTAGAGTTCTTGTTATACCATGTATAATGATTGGAGGCATTTAGTATAGATGGTAAGAAAGGTGGATTATGGGAATAGGCAGTGTCTGAAGTATGTATAGTAAGCAAGGAAATCTTGTTCATCTTCGCAACATTGGTCCTCACCCATCACAATCTTTTTGATTTCCAAGCGGAAAGATCTCTTATAAAGAAGTCACAGGACCAGCACTTACTTCATAGGAATGTCCCTTTAAATCACTTTAAGGTGGATGTAGGTGCACACCTGAGGGACCGCCCTTTCCAAAGTCCCAGCATATAATATGAAGAAAAATACACAGGTAGCACTCTGAATGGAGCAACAGCACCTTTATTGAGCAACGTTTCGGGGCTCCTGCCCCTTTATCAAGCTAACAAACAAGTGAATATATCAGACAATTATAGACACAGGTGGCCAATCACAGCATCATAGGGAGGGATTACTCACAAAGAGATCACGCATGACCTCCAATACATCCTTATTCACATTTAACCCCTACACTCCTGCAGTGAAATGATCACCAGTTAAAAACAAATGCAGCAAGTTGCTTATTCTACCACACAAATGTACAAATAACATACATTGGTTAATTTCATATAATCGAATATAATATAAACCAATATTTCTATTCAAAAGAAGACACAAAGAAAAAGCATGAAAAAAGCAACACATTAAATAAAAGGAAGCAAGTCAAATTCCCGATTTAACCCTTTGGGGTACATGGTATCTAGTTTCCAAATCCATCTTGCCTCTCTGTATAATAAATCCTTAACCCTGTCACCCCCTCTAATGCGTCTAGGGGCCTGGTCAATGACCATATATCTAAGTTGATTAATTTGGTGGCCTTTCTCCAAAAAAATGTGCTGGTACAGGGAGATTTGATGTTTTCTCATTTCTGATTGTGGATTTGTGTTGGCAAATGCATTCCCTGACCTTCTTGGTTGTCTCGCCAATATATAATAACCCACACGGGCACTTAAGTGCATACACCACATATGTGGAGTTACATGTGTAATAACCCTTTATCAAAAATTTCTCTCCTGAGTATGGATGAGAAATATAATCCCCTTTTATAACATTGCCACATTGACCACAACCTAAACAGGGAAATGTACCATTCTTAGGTTTACCAAAAAATCTATGTTCCCCTTGGCTAATAGAAACATAGTTGGGCATAGATCTAACCAACCTCTTACTTAAGGTATTACCCCTACGGTAAGCGGCTCTTGGGATGGTTTGAAATTCCTCAATATCTGGACAAGCTTTCTTTAATAATGGCCAGTGTCTCTTGATAATATTATAAACTTTTTGACTCATTGTACTATAAGAAGTGACAAAATGTAATCTTGTAGTTACAGGTATGGTAGGTCCCTGAGAGGATATCTTGATGGATTTCTCCACCTCGTCCAGTTTCTGACTATCATAACCCCTCTTAATAAATTTATTCTTCATTTCTGCTGACCTGACCCGTCTCATCTTGGGGTCAGAGACTATCATATCCACTCTGATCAATTGGGATTTGGGGACGCTGTCAAACACTCTTGGGGGATGATAGCTTTTACGATGTAGTAAGGTGTTGCGGTCAGTGCTTTTCACAAACAAATCATTTGTAAGTATGCCATCCTGTTTCAATACCATGGTGTCTAAGAACTCCATCTTGTGGTCATCTAGTTTACAACTAAATTTAAGAAAAGGGACCGCACTCTCAATGTTATTTTTAAGCTGCAGTAACTTATCAGGGGGGCCCCGCCACACGATGAACAAGTCATCAAATGTAGCGGAACCACCCCTGGCAGTGTTTAACAAATAGGGGGTCACCATATACCACTCTTTCTTCAATGGAGTCCATAACCAAACATGCATAGCCTGGGGCCACATTGGACCCTATAGCCATCCCTGTCTTTTGCAAATTGTTTGTCATGCAGAAAGAAATTATTTGTGAGCACTAAATTAGGTAATTGGATAAGCCAATCCTGCTGTGTATGACTATACTGATTATTCCTAGCTAAAACGTTACTAATGCAGTCAATACCCACTGAATGGGGTATGACGGTATAAAGGGAAGTAACGTCCCAAGTAGACAGTATGACCCCCCCCCCCCCCCAAATCATTTAATTTGGAGATAGACTCAATGAAGTGTCCAGTATCCCTAATATATGGTCTGCCCTGTGTAACCATAGGAGAGAGCACCTTATCTAGGAATTGGGCAGTGGGACTTAGGAGGGAATCAATCCCTCCCACAATGGGTCTCCCAGGGGGGTCTATCAATCTTTTATGAACCTTGGGGACCACATAAAAGACAGGCACAATAGGAAACCTTGGAAGCAAAAAATCATACAATTTCATTGTAAGCAAATTAATAGATATAACCATATCAAGAATCTTAGTTAAATTTTTACAGACAATGTTAGTAGGATCACAATCTAATTTCATATACGTTACATTATCTTCAAGCTGTCGCACTATCTCTTGTTTATACTTGGTTGTGTCCATCACTACCACCGCACCGCCCTTATCGGCGGGCTTAATGGTGATGCTGTCATTGTCCTGTAAAGATTTCAGGGCCTGATGCTGCTTTATGCTTAAGTTGTGTGTATTATGTGATTTTTTAGAAGTAGATAGTTTCCTAAAGTCACTGTCCACCAATTTAATGAAAGTCTTAACTGCCACATTATCCCCAGATGGGTTAAATGTACTCTTTGAACTCAGTCCAAGTGGAGACAGATCAAATAGGCTAGTGTCACCTTGATCATATACAGTGCTCGGTATATATAGTTTCAAAGGATTGTTGAAGAATGCCTTCAGGCATAACCCCCTGAACAGATGGGTCAGGTCAGTCATGATGGAGAATGTGTCTGGAGCAGTCGTGGGACAAAACGATAAACCCATATTAAGAACTGCTATTTCGTCTGTTTGATTGGAAGACAGTTTAGAGCATAGGTCTCTTCCAGAGAAGTGGCTAATTAAACACCTAAATATTGTGGAGAAGGGGAGCACCATTAAAAAAAGGCATATCTTTTGAATGATATCTAAATTATCTAAAGGAACAGATACTTTCAAAATCTCTAATTTAGAGTAATTAATCATAACATTTCAATATTTGTAAAATGTTTTAAATTCAGAGAGGAGATTAGGTATAGAGATATCTCATCTAGTAAGGAAAAGGAGACGGTCGTCTTCAAATAAAGAAATAGTATAGACCTGGTTTCTGATCCTAAGAGCATTGATATTTCTGTTGATATTTCTATAACGCAGGCAAATAGCAGAATGTTTGATATATCAAATACTTCTGAAAAATACAATTTACATGAATCTTAGTGCTGGGGGTAGAAAATAGCATTAAAAAACTCACTGCATCCCCAAATTCCATATGTGATAGAAAACTGTGGAGAAATAACCAGGTACACGGTTAAAAGCCTTTTCTGCATCTGTGGATAAGAGAACCATAGGTATTTTCCTCTGTTAGTTTCTATGTAGTTTTACTCTGTGTATTTCTGTGTAGTTTACAGGGTGCAGGGCCCTGACTGTATTATCCTTCATCTATCGTTTAGGTATAAAGCCAACCTGGTAAATGAAGGAAAGTCTTTAATGGCTAATTGAGCTTCCTCTGTCATAATAGAAATGACCAGGTGTTCTATTTGATCTGAATTAAGAGCAGGAAGTTTAAGCATATTAAAAAAGTTTCTATTTTTTACTTTAAGTTCCATGGTTCATGATTTGTAAGTGGATTGGGGCGCAAATTATACAAGTTATTGAAATATGTATGAAACGCCTTCACTATTGATTTAACTTAAGTGAATGATTTGCTTTTCTCATCTGTAATACACGAGATACAAGATGTATTAGTCTTAAGGCACTGAGCAAGAAGTCACCCTTGTTTGTTATTGGCCTCATAGTAGATTTTCTTGAGATAAAGGGTTCTTCATTTCTATTATTTCCACATCAAGCCAGATAGCTTCTTCATTTTAGCAAGTACGTCTTCTAGGAGCTGCATATCAGTAGGGGTTTCACTTATGAGAAGATTCCAAAACTGCTAATCTATTCTTTTTTATTATTCCATCTTTCTTTGCTATAAATATCCCGTATCACACATTTATGGGCTTCCCATAATAAGCTGGGGATAATGGAGGGAGAGGAATTAAGTTGGAAATATTCTTGCATAGACTGTATTAACTCTTGAGCAAATAATGCATCAGAAAGTAGGGAGTCATCCAGTCGCCAAACACAATCTTTAACTAGAATATTTTGCCAACTAAAAGAACATAGTACCATGGCATGGTATGTGGCAAAACACTTGTCATTTAGAATAAAGAATAAAAACAATTACTTCTAGAATAGTTATTATGGGGAAAAGAATAAAAGGTATAATCTCTTTCGGTAGGGGGAAAAACTCTCCAAATATCATTGTCAGCTTAACATTTGAGGTATTAAAGGACTTTAGCAATGGAGCTGCATGACACAGAAGAGGTGCCAGTTGAGCAACCAATTTTTGAATGAACTGTGAGGTTGAAATCAACCCCCCACCCCCTCGATATTGGTGTAGCTTTCTGAAGGTCAAATATGATATTAATGAGTTGTTTGAAAAATGTATGTGCCTTAAAGTTAGGTGCATATACTGAGACAAGTGTGATAGGACTACCATACAAGCCCACTAAGATCCAATATCTTCCCTCCTGATCACGAATAACATTTAATTTTTTAATGGACTATTATTTATGAGAATGTCCACCCCTTGCCTTTTCTTGGAGGTATGGGAGCATAGAAACTGGGGTCAAATTTATAATACATTGTTTTGGGTATGGGTATTTTGATAAGCCAGTTTATGTGGGTAAGAGAACAAAGCTTATGTGTGGGTAAGCTAGATTGTTGAGATAATATAGTTTTTCTTCTCCATTTATCAACTGTGTTCCATTGAGTCCTTTGTTTCTTGGCTGTGGAAATAATTTCTGTTCCAGTGAGGGTGATGGATCTCTAGCATTGATTTCTGGAGAAGGAAATTAGATGTCTAGACCTCTATAAATTGTGTAGATCTTCTGGAGTTTTATTGAAAAGGGTTTTCCCACTGTGGGATGTAAGGAGGCTGAAGGGGTAACCCCAGCAATATTTGATCTTATATTCTTGTAAGGTCTTTGTTATATGCGGAATAGCTTTTCACTTTTTAATAGTGGCTAGGGATAGATGCAAGTAAACCTGAATGTATGCTCGTGAAAATTCAGAGAGAGTTGTAATCGAACGTGGTGCCAAAGGGGTTATTTTTCTCTATAATGGAGAAATTTAATTATGACGTCTCTCGGAGGGGCTGTTGAAGCTGGCTTTGGACGTAAAGGGGGGTAGTTATCAAGCCGTCAACCTCAAATACGCTTGAATTCCGCAGCGTATTTGTGGCAAGGCTGATACGCCTTAGTTATCAAAGGCTCGAGACCAGCAAAAGTAGAATTTTGTGACGTAAGCTTCGATCCGCCGGACTCAGTCCGACACAGATCGATTCTTACGTCACTCCAGATGTTCCGCACACGGTACATTCTCACTACTTTTGCTAGTTATCAAATGACTAGCAGGTACGCTCGGCACTTTTACGGCCCAGCGTACCTGGTTTTCAATCCGCCGCCCCTGGAGGCGGCGGATCCCATAGGAATCAATGGGAGTCTGACCATAGCGAAAGTACAAGTTCGCTGCTGCCAGACATCCCATTGATTTCTATGGGAGCTGTCTGCACCTAACACCCTAACATGTACCCCGAGTCTAAACACCCCTAATCTGTCCCCCCCTACACCGCCACAACTAAATAAAGTTATTACCCCCTAAACCGCCGCTCCCGGAGCCCACCGCCACTATAATAAATATGTTAACCCCTAAACCGCCGCTCCCGGAGCCCACCGCAAGCTACTCTATACATATTAACCCCTAAACCGCCGCTCCCGGAGCCCACCGCAACTATAATAAATGTATTAACCCCTAAACCGCCGCTCCCTGAACCCGCCGCAACCTATATTAAATGTATTAACCCCTATCCTGCCCCCCCTACACCGTCGCCACCTATAATAAATGTATTAACCCCTAATCTGCCCCCCCCTACACCGTCGCCACCTATAATAATTTATTAACCCCTATCCTGCCCCCCACTACGCCGCCGCCACCTTAATAAAATTATTAACCCCTAAACCTAAGTCTAACCCTAACCCTAACGCCCCCCTAACTTAAATATTAATTAAATAAATCTAAATAATATTTTTATTATTCACTAAATTAATCCTATTTAAAACTAAATACTTACCTTTAAAATAAACCCTAATATAGCTACAATATAAATAATAATTATATTCTAGCTATCTTAGTTAAAATAAATTGAAAGTTACCTGTAAAATAAAAATAAATCCTAAAATAGCTAGAATATAATTATTATTTATATTGTAGCTATATTAGGGTTTATTTTAAAGGTAAGTATTTAGTTTTAAATAGGAATAATTTAGTTAATAATAAAAATATTATTTAGATTTATTTAATTAATATTTAAGTTTGGGGGGTGTTAGGGTTAGTGTTAGACTTAGGTTTAGGGGTTAATAATGTTATTACAGTGGCGGCGGTGTAGGGGGGGCAGGATAGGGGTTAATAAATTTATTATAGGTGGCGACGGTGTAGGGGGGGCAGGATAGGGGTTAATAAATGTAATATAGGTTGCGGCGGGTTCAGGGAGCGGCGGTTTAGGGGTTAAACTATTTATTTATTTGCGGCGAGGTGCGGGATCAGCAGGATAGGGGTTAATAATTTTATTATAGAGGGCGACGGTATAGGGGGGGCAGGATAGGGGTTACTAGGTATACTGTAGGTGGCAGCGGTGTCCGGGAGCGGCGGTTTAGGGGTTAATACATTTATCAGAGTTGCGGCAGGGTCTAGGAGCGGTGGTTTAGGGGTTAGTAACTTTATTTAGTTGCGGGGGGCTCCGGGTGCGCCGGTATAGGGGGTAGAACAGTGTAGTTTCGTGTGAGTGCTTAGTGACAGGCTAGCAAGAAAGCTGTCAAACAGCCGAAGAGCAGCGAGATCGGATGTGTGATAACTCTCAGAGTCCGCTGCTTATCGCCCCGCGGCTTTTTGACAGCTTTTTTTGATAACTTAGGCGTATTTTTTCAGGTCCGCGGCGGCGAAGGTAGGCGAGCTTAGGCGGGCGTATTGGGCCGGCGAAGGCAGGAAAGTAGACACGTTGATAACTACCCCCCAAAGCCTTATCTATTGATAGCCTTGTCTATTGAATGTTATGAAAGTGGAAGTTTACTATTGAGAGAGTGAAATAAGCCTAGAAGATAATCTGTCAGTTGATCCTGTGGAGGGTTTGCTGCACCTTCTGCAAAAAAATTTGCCATGGTGTCTAAAGTAATAGGAGGATCTTGTCCATCTTAAAGGGATAGGAAAATCAAAATTAAACTTGCATGATTCAGATAGAGCATGTCAATTTAAGACACTTTTAAATTCACTTCTATTTTCAAATGTGTTTTGTTCTCTTAGTATACCTTGTTAAAAATGAATATGCACATATCATACACTACTGGGAGCTGCTGCTAATTGGTGCCTGCACACATTTGTCTCTTGTGATTGGCTAAATAGATATTTTCAGCTTCCTGTCAGTAGTGCAATGCTGTCCCTTCAGCAATGGATAACAAGAGAATTAAGAAAATTTGATAATAGAATTAAATTGGAAAGTTGTTTAAAATTGTATGTTCTATCTGAATCATAAAAGAAAAAATTGGGGTTTACTATCCCTTTAAGTATACTGTTTTGGTTGACAGAAAAATGAGCTTACTGTATTCTGTATATTTAAGGCCCTTTTTGGAATTTTGTATAATTTACTCTTCTTGCAGCCATGGACTAGTCCATAAGAATATCCAGTTAAAACTCTAGCAAAGCAAGGACCACTATTAAATGTGATGCAAAAGCATTATGTTCTTAAATAGCTAAGGTATTACACGTCTTTTAATAGTCAAACTGCACAGTGTTCCATATTAGCCCTTTGTTAAAGAAGTAGTCATGGATTTACCAACTTTTCCCCTCAAATGTTTTAGAGATTTACTGAAACCAGAGATTCTTTAAAGGGGATATAGAAATGTGCTAATTAAGACACACATGTATGAAGTGCTGAGCTGGGTAATGTGAGTAAGCTGCAGTTGTATAGGCCCAGATTCAGAAGATTATCCAGTTAGCCCATATGACTGAGCGATAGTAGCATGTTAAAGGGCATCAAGTATAATACAATTTGCAGCACTCTAAGGGTTCAGCATTTGAAAAATTGGCCAGTATTTATTTGCCTATTAGTGCAGCCAAGTGCTCTATGAAGAAGGGATTAGTGCAGTTCTTCAGCACCCTAAAGGTAAGTATAACACTACAGGTGAAATTAATTTCCATTAATATTCATTGTAACATATTCGGACAAACTAAAATTTTCTCTGCTGCACATGTCTAGTAAAGGCTGATAGGTATTCTTCTGTAGCAGAACTTGGCCTCCGCAGGAGTTGTATGGCGGCGAAAATATGAAATGCCTTACCCACCATATTACATGATGGGCTTTCTTCCAGTGTTATACCTAGTATGTGACAAGATGTTTATCTCCCAATCCAGGCTAGGATGTGGTGCACCTGCCTGATATGCCAGTCTTGATTGTGGGCAGACCATAAAAGTTGAAAGTGTGAGCCTAAAAGGTTGATTAGGAAAGCCAGTTTGAGTGATTGTCTAATGAAAATTAGAAATGAAAACCTAGGGCCCACCCTCCACAAATTTTAACTAAATGATGAAGTCCTGGATATGAAGGTGTAGTCTTTTTAAAATTATAAACATAGAAAATGTTCATAACAACCCTCATTTGAAAGAGGATCATTAGTATCAATTAAAACTATTACGTGATGGCTATAGTATCAACATTTGTATTCATTACCTTGGGACAAGAATGGAGCTGGGGTGGTTTGGGGCATGACTGAGACTGTGTATGTATAAGGGTGGGATAGTGTGTGTGTGTGTTAGTGTGCATGTTAATGTGTGTGTGTCTGTTAGTGTGTGTGTGTTAGTGTATGTATCTGTTAGTGTGTGAGTGTGTTAGTATGTGTGTGTATGTGTTAGTGTGTGTGTCTTAGTATGTGTGTGTGATAGTAGTGTGTGTGTGTGCCTTTTGGGTGCATGTAAAAAGAGATCATGTATATATGCACAAGTTTAGGATGAGCAGCTGCATGTGAGCACATGTGAGCACATGGAGAGCGTGGGTAAGAGCCGGAGAGTGCATAAAGGTGTTGGTAAAGGTAGAAAGCATATGCACTTGTGTATAAGGATGGGATAATGTCTGGAGTTGTGCATAAAAGAGGGAGAACATAAGTGTAGAAATACACCTGGTGGTGTGTACATGGGCTAAAATACTGCCTGTGTGAGTGGATAAGTTTTGGAGCAGGGGTTTCAAACTGGCAGCCCGTGGGCCTAATTTTGTGTGGCCCACACCACCTCCATGAAAAATAATAGGTAAAATAATAATTATAATATGCTTATTACTTAAAGAGCGAGCTCGCTCACTGCATGTGTGCAACCTCCATTCAACTCTCCATTACAATGACTGTATCCCTTTTGTTCTGGCATTTAAATTCACTTGTTGTATAGTGAGCAGTAGCGAGATCATTTAAACCCCATCAGTCTTTAATGTGTAACATTGTTATTAGAAAGAAAAAGTCAAAAAACACAGCTAAGTGAATAATGATTTATTTGACACATACAGCACTTCTTTATAGGTGTTCATTACTATGGCAGTACTGATTTCATGCATCATTCCCCCCCCCCCATTCCATTCTATAATATTCTTTAGCTAAAATCACATACTTTATATTTGATAAATATATATTGTATATGTATTAATTTTATATTATATTCAACAGGTATATGTCTATTACTATATAAACAGTGGGACGCTATGAGCTTGCGTATGCTAAACTGTGAGCACACTCGGAACAAGGCTGCTATAAGAAACACCATTGCTTTGTTTAGCAATTGTAAGAATATGTAGGTAATGTTGCACTTGTATGCAAAATGACCCAGCGACTCAAATGAGTTTGGAGAGTACCTGGGAGTTACATTTTGTGACAAGAGGTCACAATTTAAGACTGGAGCAAAGGAGAGTTTATTTTCTGAAACATAAACATTTTTTCACTGTATTAACAATCAAATTGTGGAACTCATTACCTGAACAGGTAGTAAATGCCAATACCTTAGATACATTTAAAATGGTTTAGATAGATTTCTGTCTAGAAATAGAATTCAGGTATATGATTGCTTGTGTTAAATGGGTCAACTTTTTTAATGGGATTAATTTAAGCTCAACTGTAAGTATATTAAGCTTTGTATAGGTTAAGCTAGATGGACTTCTGTCTTTTTTCAACCTCATCTACTATGTTACTGTGTTACATAAGGAAACAAATACATCTAGGGGGAGATTACATATGCGGCGCAAGCTTCAGCGCAACTGCTGAAACCTGCACCGCCCGTAATTTCACCTCGCACATCGGGGTATCACATAAACCCTGCCAGCAGTTCATAAATTGCCGTAAATCGGATAAACTAGCGATGTCCGGAAATGAGCGTACGTACAAATTTCTGGAGTTGCCAGTGACTTACGGCACCTAAGAAAATAAAAAAAAATGTAAAATCTCCCGTAAAAATGTAACCTGCCTCCCAAAAATAAAGCAGACCCATAAAACCCCTATATCCGCCATCAAACCCACATCGGAACTAATAATAAATGTATTAACCCCTAAACCGACAACCCCCCACAAATCAATATGCCTAATTAAACTATTAACCCCTAATCTGCCATTCACACACATCAAGATTTACCTAATAAAAGTATTAACCCCTAAATCCGCCAACCCCAACATCGCAAACTACCTAATAAATGTATTAACCCCTAATCTGCTATTCACCCACATTGCAAAGTCCCTATTAAAACTATTAACCCCTAATCTGCCATTAACCAAATCGCAATAAACCTAATAAAACTATTAACCCCTAATATGCCATTAACCCACAACGCAATAAACCTAATAAAACTAGTAACCCCTAGTCCGCCATTAACCCACACAACGCAAAATATTCCTAATAAATCTATTAACCCCTAATCCGCCAAACCCCCACAACGCAAATAACTAATTAAATTACTAAACCCCCTAACCGAACACCGCCTAAATTAACCCCAATTACCTAAATTAAAAAATACTAAGTTACAGCTAAAATAAAAAAATCTAACATTACTTAAAGGGCCATTAAACACAATTTTTTTCTTTCATGATTCAGATAGAGAATACCATTTTAAACAACTTTCTAATTCACATCTATTATCTAATTTGCTTCATTCTCTTGATAATATTTCCTGAAAAGCATATCTAGATAGGCTCAGTAGCTTCTGATAGGTGGCTGCACATAGATTAATCATGTGATTGGCTCACCAATGTACATTGGTATTTCTTTAACAAAGGATATCTAAAGATCGCAGCAAATTAGGTAATAGAAATAAATTGGAATGTTGTTTAAAATTGTATTCTCTTTCTGAATCATAAAAGAACATTTTTGGGTTTAATATTCCTTGAAAAATAAAAAAACTAAGATTAAATTAATCTAAGATTACAAAAAATAAAAAAGTCTAACATTACATAAAGTAATAAACCAAATTATCAAAAATAAAAAAATAAACCTAATCCCTATGAAAATAAAAAGCCCCCCCCCCCCAAAATAAAAGCACCCCCTAATCTAATACTAAACTACCATTGTCCTAAGTTAAACAGCTCTTATACCTTAAAAAAAACTTTCTTTTTTACAGAGATGTTCAGGTGATATTTTCTAGTCAGCTTTTTACAGCTATACTGCTTTACTTTCAAGTGTTTCAACATTTGGGTATCATGGCCCTTTAAATAATTATTTATGCTAATTAGCATGGATGGTATTGCTTCTAAGAAAGGTAAAGTGGGTAACCTTGTTATGGAAGCCCAATGCCCATTTTCACAGGTATGTAGAATCAATGTATTTGACATTCTGTGGTTTAAAACAGTGGGGCAAAATACAATGAAATTTGCAGAGTTAGGAATACATTATTACACATTTCTTAAAACAAAAAACAAAAGAGGTTGGAACTACATTTGTACAACAGTGCATGTCAAATACCATTAGAAGTATATACAATATAGTTGTGTTTGTAATGGGCCCTGTTTGCTCTGATGTTTTATAAATCTTTTCTGGTGATAATCTTTACTTTATGAGCTAACTAGTCCTAAAGCCTGTTCACACGGGCCATTTTATACAGTACATCGTCCCACCCCTTGATCTCTCTCTCTCCCTCCCCCTCTCTTTTGCTTTCTCTCTCCCCCCTCTCTTTTGCTCTCTCTCACCCCTCTCTTTTGCTCTCTCTCCCCCCTCTTTTGTGCGCTCTCTCTCCCTCTCTTTTTTGCGCTTTCTCTCCCCTCTCTTTTGCGCTCTCTCTCCCCTCTTTTGCTCTTTCCCCTCTCTTTTGCTCCCTCTCCCCCCTCTCTTTTGCTCTCTCTCCCCCCTCTTTTGTGCGCTCTCTCTCCCTCTCTTTTTTGCGATTTCTCTCCCCTCTCTTTTGCGCTCTCCCTCTCTTTTCCATGATGGATGTACAGGATCACCGCTTGGATCAATTTGCACTAGCCCTGCAAACCCTGCTGACTCGCACTGCACATTTGGACCAAAGTGTCCCACAAGTTATGGCTGCTCCTGTTTCCGCTGCTGCACCTATGCCTACCAGGAGCATGTCCGGTTCTGCACCTCTACCTCATCGATATGGAGGCGATCCTATTCAGTGCAGAGGGTTTTTGAACCAGGTGGGCATTTACTTTGAGATGTTACTTCAGGCGTTTCCCTCTGACAGAGCTAAGGTGGGATTTCTCATCTCATTACTCTCTGACACAGCTCTTGTCTGGGCAAATCCCTTGTGGGAGACTAATAAACCTGTGATTTCAAATTACCCTGAATTTGTGGCCTCCTTTCAAAGGGTATTTGATGTTCCGGCTCGCTCCTCCTCTGCTGCTAAACGACTCATGTCCATTCAGCAAGGTACAAGATCTGTTGCTCAATATGCTATTGAGTTCCGTACGCTTACCGCAGAGGTAGGTTGGAACAATGAAGCCCTTGTTGCCGCCTTCTTCATGGGCTCTCTGATGCGATTAAAGACGAAGTTGCTGCCAGAGATTTACCAGAGGATCTCATTGGTGTCTTTTTTGATCCTAATTGACATTAGACTCAGAGAGAGACCATCTTTCAAGGAGCGCTTGCGGAAGCCTCCTGTTCCGTTGTCTCCTACGTGTTCATTCCCACCCATGCCTCCCTCACCTCCCGTGCCTCCCTCTCCTCCCATGCCTCCTGGTCCCGAGTCATCAGGTACTGATGAGCCGATGCAGTTGGGATTCACGCGTCTCTCCGCAGCAGAGAGGGCCTTTAGGAGGAGGGAGGGGCTCTGCCTCTATTGTGGGTTACAGGTCCCCGGAACTGCTTAAGGAGAAACCTTTGGTCACGGTTGTCCTTTCCTGGGTGGACTCCTCCATAGTCACTCAGGCTCTTGTTGACTCCGGTGCTGTGGGCTTTTTCATTGACAGTGCTTTTGTATCAAAGCACTCCATTCCTGTTTTCCCTCTGTCCATTCCGCTTGCTATTGAGGCCATTGATGGCAGGCCCCTTCAGCCCGCACTCGTTACTCATGAAACTGCTCCGTTGTCCATGGCTGTTGGGGCTCTCTATTTTGAAACCCTCCAGTTCCAGGTGATAAATTCTACGCATTTTCCGGTTGTTCTGGGTTATCCCTGACTCCAAAAGCACAATCCCAGTCTCAATTGACGCAGGTCCGAAATTTTGTCATGGTCCCCGCAATGTATTTCCACTTGTCTTCGGAAACCAGTTAAAGTCTTGTGCACTTCTTCGGTATCTCAATTGCCAGAGGAGTACCGAGAGTTCCTAGACGTTTTTGTTTTGACAAGGTGCGTGCCGGTACGTTGCCTCCTCACCGGTCTAACGATTGTGCCATAGACCTGCAATCCAGATCTACTCCTCCTCTGGGCCGGGTGTACCCTCTGTCTGTTGCAGAGAATTGTGCTATGGAGGAGTATGTTGCCGATGCTCTGTCGCGGGGGATCATCCGCAAATCCTGCTCTCCTGGAGGGGCTGGCTTCTCCTTTGTGAAGAAAAAGGGTGGCGAGTTAAGACCATGCATCGATTATAGGGGTCTTAATCGTCTTACCATTAAGAATGCTTACCCTATTCCACTCATTACGGAACTCTTTGACCACCTCAAGGGAGCTACGGTCTTTACTAACCTTGATTTGAGAGGAGCATACAATCTCGTTAGGATTAAGGAGGGCCACGAATGGAAAACAGCATTTAACAACAGGAGCGAGCATTAAGAGTATCTTGTAATGCCCTTTGGCCTATGTAATGCTCCTGCTGTTTTTCAGGAATGTATTAATGATGTCCTACGAGATGTGTTGCAACAGTGTGTTGTGGTGTACTTGGACGACATCCTCATACACTCACCCACACTTGAGGCTCATCGTTCTGATGTTACACGGGTTCTTTAGAGACTACGAGAGAATGGCCTGTTTTGTAAACTCGAGAAATGTGAGTTCCATCAGACTCAAGAAACCTTCCTAGGTTATGTTATCTCTGTTGCAGGGTTCTCCATGGATCCTGACAAGTTATCTGCAGTTCTGCAGTGGCCTCGCCCAGTTGGTCTTCGGTCTATTCAATGTTTTTTGGGGTTTGCCAATTACTATAGAAAGTTTATTAAAAACTTTTCTTCCTTGGTCAAACCTATCACAGACATGACCCGTAAAGAGAATGATCCACTCCATTGGTTACCTACTGCCATTAAGGCCTTTGATAGTCTTAAGACTGCCTTTGCTGCCGCTCCAGTTCTGGCTCATCCTAACCCTGTCCTGCCTTTTGTTCTTGAGGTCGACGCGTCTGAGACTGGAGTAGGTGCCCTCTTGTCTCAATGTCCTACACCTGACGGTTCCTTGCATCTGTGTGGTTTCTTCTCTAAGAAATTGTCTCCAGCAGAGTGCTATTATGAAATTGGCGACAGGGATTTACTAGCTATAATTTTGGCACTCAAGGAATGGAGGCATCCTCTTAAGGGTACTAGCGTGCCAGTGCTCATTCTTACTGACCACAAGAATTTAACTTATCTATCTGAAGCAAAACGTTTGTCACCCCGACAGGCCAGATGGGCGCTATTTTTGAATTGGTTTAATTATGTGGTCTCCTACATGCCTGGTAGTAAGAATGTTAGGGCTGATGCCCTCTCTCGACAATTTTTGCCTCTGTCCAAGGAGGAGACTGTACCTACTCCTGTTATACCTCCTGACCATATTTTTGCTACCATACATACTAATTTGACTTCTCCCTTGGGGGAGGAGATCCTGGCTGCACAAACCAATGCACGTCCTGAGAAACCTAGTGGTAAGTATTTTGTTACTGAGAATCTTCAAACTAAACTTTTGCACACTTACCACTATCCTAAAGCCGCAGATCACCAAGGCAAGAACCAAATGATTTGGTCTGTCACTCGACAATTCTGGTGGCCAGGTATTCATTCTGATGTTGCTGCATATGTTGCCTCCTGCTCAGTTTGTGCACAGAATAAGACTCCTCGACGTCTTCCTGTGGGTCTTCTTCAACCTATTGCTAATGGTGAGCATCCTTGGACACATCTTTCCATGGACTTCATTGTAGAGCTCCCTGTTTCCAATGGCAATACTGTTATCCTTATGGTGGTTGACCGTTTTTCTAAAATGTCACATTGTATTCCCTTGATGAAGCTGCCTACCGCTCAGGAGCTTGCTTCAATTTTTGCCCGGGAGGTCTTCCGTTTACATGGGTTACCCAAGGAGATAGTGTTGGACCGGGGTAGCCAGTTTGTCTCCAGATTTTGGTGTTCCTTTTGTGCTCAAATGGGGATCTAGCTTTCCTTCTCCTCGGCATATCACCCTCAATCCAATGGGGCTGCGAAACGGTCTAATCAAGCTCTGGAACAGTCCCTCTGTTGCTATGTCTCAGATCACCACAATAATTGGTCTGAACTGTTACCTTGGGCAGAGTTTGCTCGTAATAGTGCTATTAATGCTTCCTCCAAGTTATCCCCGTTCATGGAAAATTATGCATTTCAACCATCCTTTTTGCCCGATTCATTCATGTCTCAGGGTATTCCGGCTTTGGAGGAGACATCTCCGGCAACTCCGTTCAACGTGGGTGCAGATTCAGGATTGCCTTCATCGTTCTATGCAGCGCCAAAAGTTCCATGTTGATCGTAGGCGTCTGCCCGCACCTTCCTACCAGGTTGGGGAGAGAGTTTGGCTGTCCTTCCGCAACTTGAACCTTTGTGTGCCTTCCAATAAATTGGCTCCCCGTTATGTTGGTCCTTTTCGAATACTCCGACGGGTTAATCCTGTGGCCTACGCTTTTGACTTTCCTCCTGCTATGCGCATCTCCAATGTTTTTCATGTCTCCCTCTTGAAATCATTGGTTTGTAATTGGTTTACCATTGTGTTGCCTCGTCCCCATCCTATCTTTGTTGACAACCATGAGGAGTATGAGGTCAGCAGCATTATTGACTCTCGTTTGTCCAGGGGCCGTGTACAGTATTTGGTTCACTGGAGGGGCTACGGTCTAGAGGAGCGTTCTTGGGTTCCCTCCTCTGATTTTCATGCTCCTGCCCTCCTCTGTGCCTTCCATGCCCGTTTCCCCAATAAGCCTTTTGTCCTCCTGGGGGGAGGGGTCGTTGAGGGGAGGGTACTGTCAGGGTTTTTTCCCTGTTTTGTTTGCCATATGCTGCTGGCAGCCATTTTACTCACCTCTCTTGCTGACTATGGTGCATTGTGGGGGATGATGCTAATTTCCTGCACTTCCTTTTATGGCCAGACTGGTGTGTATCATCCGTGTGAGACAGGATGCAGTCTCAGAATTGTGATGTCATTACTTATTATTTAAAGGGCCTCTGTTCAGTATGCTTTGCCTTTGCGTTGTCTCAGACCTGTTTGTGAGAGTTCCTGTGTATTACCTGGCTGTCATGTTCATGGGTGTATGTCTTTAAGGCCTCCAAACTTCCTATAAAAGGGCACCTCCCCCTCAGACTCATTGCTATGTAATTTGTTCCTGAAGCAGAGATCGTCTCATTTAGGACCCTGCCAGCCTTGTGTATTCCTCATACGGAATTTAAATATAATCTGTGAATTATTCAAAACTTACTACAAATACTAACAGCTTTAGACCAGTAACTTACAAACTTGAGACTTGACGAACTAACCGTTTGTTTCTTTGTTCCCTTTGACGGCTCAAAGCTTCACAGCCTTCATCTCTTGTAATCGGAGCCCTCTCTCTTCTCCCTGTCAGCAGCACTATTGAGACAGCTCACCTCCCACAACAAGTACGCAGAACTCAGTACTGGTGACGTCATCAGATGCCGCTCTTACCTTGTTTGCAACGGATTCATCTCCTGCACGCTTCCAACTCTCTCAGCATAACGGTATCGTTAATAATAACATATTAAGTAAAATTGTTGTTCATCATCATTGCATTGGGAATGCTTGCTGCTTTACTGAACTTTTCATCTTCATTGCATTGATCTTTCATATGCTCTAAAACTAACAACAGACTCACGCTGTATCCTATATCTTCTCTGTGACTGATTCCTGCATAAAGACCTTAACTCTTTCTCTGCCATATTGGGATTCTAGGCCGTTGCAATCATTTCTCTTACCAAAACGTTCTAATACAAGTTGCTTTTGTAATTAACCAATACTTGCCTAAAACTGCAACTAATCTTTATCCATAGTTATTATCACTTTACATTTGCTTGTTTGTAACTTAGGAGTATTGCAATACAGTTACATGCTATAGAGATTCTCTAATACCATCTAATAATTAGGGATCCTGATTTGGGCTCAGTCTCATTTCTCCCTATATTTACCATCTTATGACTGAAAAGTCATCCCCCGGTCTGTGAGCATAACAGGACTTATTAGGTCTCTTTTGAGTCCGTGGTTTGGTGTGAGACTGGGTGGTGCAAGGTAAATTCCTGTTTCCACATATCAGTAGGTTGTGTAAAAGTTTTCCAGATCATTTGCATAAGCATCACACTGGCTGCCTGACGACCTTCCTGGTTCCTGATCCCTGGCTTGTTCCTGACTCCGGCTGTTTTCCTTGTTCCTGATTCCGGCTCGTCTGACTATTCGCTTTAGCTCCTGACTCTGCTCGTCTGACTACCAGCTCTGGTTTTGACTCCTGGCTTGTTATTTGACTTGTGGACTTTTTATTATTTTTTGCTATTAATAAAGGTGTGATTATGTTTGCACTTCTCTTCTCAGTCTGATTCCTGGCACCCTGACACTTCCCCTCTCTTTTGCTCTTTCCCTCTCTTATTTTCTCTCTCCCCCTCTCTTTTGCTCTCCCCTCTCTCTCCCTCTCTCTTCCCTCTCTTTTGCTCTTTCCCCTCTCTTTTGCTCTCTCCCCTTCTTTTTTTTCTCTTTCCCCTCTCTTTTGCTCTCTCTTACCCTCTCTTTAGCTCTTTCCCATCTCTTTTGCTCTCTCCCCCTCTCTTTCTATCTCCTTCCCTTCTCTCTCTCTTTCTCAAGCGACTGCGCCCGGCCCCGCTCTGCTCAGCCACACCCGGGCCACGTCCGCTCACGTACGGCCACGCCCACTTCTGCCCACCATCACCGTGCCGCAGCAGATCAGGTAGACTCTATGGCCAGGTGTGTTTGTCCTCGTGTTGTCTCTACTGCGCATGACAGCTTTGGCCTTTTACATTATAGGATGTTTCCCAAGTTCAGACTTGCATTCTGTCTTTGTAGCAATGTAATACTGGTCATGCATTGAAGTGCAGCTTTAGTACAGTGCTGTGATATTACTAGAAATCTGGCTACCATAGCAATAAAATGTGAGCTTGACCTAGAACTTTTAATCACATGAATACTATAAAAAGTAAAATAGTAGTAAAGTGTTATCATGAGACGACTATGCAAGAATAGAAAATGTGATGTGTGTATTCATTTGTTTATAATTAATAGTACTTTCTAAACTACTGGGTGATAATCACAGTACAAAGATCACTTTTTCTTACTTTCTATCATAGAGAAAAAGATTTCCTAACAGAGTCACTGTACGTCATTGCAATGCATTTAAATAAAGTTAAAGAGACTAAGGATTTGCCACAAGGGGTCACTAGCGAGTCTGTTTTGAAGTTGGAGGTATAATATCAATCAACTTTGGTTTTGTGCAAAAAAAATACATTGTAATATTACTGGTGAATGTCGCTTTATTGTAGGTTAGTTTGTGAGGGACATAACAGTTTGAGATGAATAGAACTGGGCTTCATTATACAAAAGTTTTCCAACAAATTAAAGGGACAGTAAAGTCAAAATTAGATAGAGCATTTGATTTTGACAACTTTCCAATTTATTTCTATTATCAAATTTGCTTTCTTGTTTTGTATCCTTTGCTGAAGAATAAAGCTACTTGGGCTCATAGGAGCTTAGGAGCGTGCATGTGTCTATGTCTATGGCAGTAGTGTTTGCAACTATGTATAACATTGCTATAAAATACCTTGTAAACACTGCTGCCAGATGGGTAAAGACACGTGCACACCCTTGAGCTCACCTAGGATTATTCTTTAACAAAAGATAAGTAGAGAATTAAGTAAAATATATATTAGCAGTAAATTGGAAAGTTGTTTAAAATTCCATGCATTTTTCCAATCAATTTAAGTTTAATTTTAATTTTACTGTCCCTTTAAGCATGTTCACATTCAAATTAATCAAGGAAAATAATTTAATATTCAAGGATAGTAAAACAAAATACCTGTATGTATGAAACTTTAAAGCCCCTAAATACTTGGGTATGGAGTCCTGCCACTTAATTAGTTTAATTGATTGTAAACTGTATAACACCAATATAATGTAATAACAGAAAAAGATTATTATGTCACACATACACTGACTCCCAGGTGACTGAACTCCCTAACACCAGAACAGTGACCAATGATCGCATAATCCTTATCCAAGACCCTAAAATATACCCCTGCAAAGTCTTAATTTAAAGCACCTCTTCAGAACAACACAATTTCTCATTAAATTAATGGAAACACAGGTGTGCCCAGCATACTGAATTTGGTTGTGTACTGTCGTTGTTTTCCCTGACACAAATATCCACAGTCAAGGAATACACAGGTTCTTTTTTGAGATTTTGTTTATTGATCACGTACAAAGTTGATCAACGTGGGAGAATTATGCAGACGGCAAATTCTGAAGCTGGGCAGTCCAGCATTCAGTTTTAACGGGGTACAACAGGTTACGTAATCAACATGTATCCACCAGTAATATTCTACTTAAAGATCCCTTCATCTGGTTGCTGGGCAAAATACCTATGCTAATACATCTGTTTTCCTATACTTTTTACAGTTTACAAGAATGAGGAACAATTCAATGAGTTAGTTTCCATTTAAACCACCTGTCAGCAAAATAGCAGACACTCTGCTTGACCTAGCCTAGTCTCCTGTGCACTGGCCTAGTACACAGGAAACCATTCATGTGACTTCTCTAATTTTGGACAGGGAGAGAAATATAGCAATTAACTGTTTGTTATCCTATAGATAGTTACCTGGCCCAATGTTACATGCAGAGAAGTAACATACTCACATGACAGGAGTTTTCAAACAAGATAGAAGACAAGATAATAATCACAAATAAAGCATAAGCAAAAATATCCACTGTGGCCTATCTGACTGAAAATGCCCCCTTAAAAATAACCAGCTACCTCCATTATTTTAAAGTACGCACTATAATTAATTCATAGTCATTCATACTTTCTCTCTCTCTCGTAAAAAAGGAAAAAGGAAAGAAAGAAAAAAAAGGGGAATAATAATAATGACAAAAGTGTGGACATAGGCTTACCTGTGTACCTATGCATAGAGAGTGTGGAATATGCAATGTAATTGACTACATTATATGAAAGTACATTACAAAAATGTTTGATAATGTCCACATTTAGTCCAGAATTTAGCAAGTTGAAGTGCATTATCATTTTCATTTCAAAGGTTTTCTTTCCATGGTGTTTTTGAAGTTGCCTCTGAGAATTTTGATTTTGAGGTTTTGGATGGAGTGGTCAGGTTGGGTGAAATGGTGACCAACAGGGGTGCAGTATTTTGTTTCACAGTGGTTTTTAAATGAGTGTCTGTGTAAGTTCATCCGAAGGTGCAGTTTTTGGCTTTTTTCTGCAATATAACATTCCACTTCACATGCAGTGTAATGTATCATGTATACCACATTTGCAGATATACATGAATATGCTCCTTTAATGTTATAGTAAGTCCTATAACATTAAAGGGGCATATTCATGTATATCTGCAAATGTGGTATACATGATATATTGTACTGCATGTGAAGTGGGATGTTATATTACAGAAAAAGCCAAAAACTGCACCTTCGGATGAACTTACACAGACACTCATTCAAAAATCATTTTAGCCTATATTTTATAGTGAGTGCAGAATTATTAGGCAAATGAGTATTTTGACCACATCATCCTCTTTATGCATGTTGTCTTACTCCAAGCTGTATAGGCTCGAAAGCCTACTACCAATTAAGCATATTAGGTGATGTGCATCTCTGTAATGAGAAGGGGTGTGGTCTAATGACATCAAAACCCTATATCAGGTGTGCATAATTATTAGGCAACTTCCTTTCCTTTGGCAAAATGGGTCAAAAGAAGGACTTGACAGGCTCAGAAAAGTAAAAAATAGTGAGATATCTTGCAGAGGGATGCAGCACTCTTAAAATTGCAAAGCTTCTGAAGCGTGATCATCGAACAATCAAGCGTTTCATTCAAAATAGTCAACAGGGTCGCAAGAAGCGTGTGGAAAACCAAGGCGCAAAATAACTGCCCATGAACTGAGAAAAGTCAAGCGTGCAGCTGCCAAGATGCCACTTGCCACCAGTTTGGCCATATTTCAGAGCTGCAACATCACTGGAGTGCCCAAAAGCACAAGGTGTGCAATACTCAGAGACATGGCCAAGGTAAGAAAGGCTGAAAGACGACCACCACTGAACAAGACACACAAGCTGAAATGTCAAGACTGGGCCAAGAAATATCTCAAGACTGATTTTTCTAAGGTTTTATGGACTGATGAAATGAGAGTGAGTCTTGATGGGCCAGATGGATGGGCCCGTGGCTGGATTGGTAAAGGGCAGAGAGCTCCAGTCCGACTCAGACGCCAGCAAGGTGGAGGTGGAGTACTGGTTTGGGCTGGTATCATCAAAAATGAGCTTGTGGGGCCTTTTCGGGTTAAGGATGGAGTCAAGCTAAACTCCCAGTCCTATTGCCAGTTTCTGGAAGACACCTTCTTCAAGCAGTGGTACAGGAAGAAGTCTGCATCCTTCAAGAAAAACATGATTTTCATGCAGGACAATGCTCCATCACACGCGTCCAAGTACTCCACAGCGTGGCTGGCAAGAAAGGGTATAAAAGAAGAAAATCTAATGACATGGCCTCCTTGTTCACCTGATCTGAACCCCATTGAGAACCTGTGGTCCATCATCAAATGTGAGATTTACAAGGAGGGAAAACAGTACACCTCTCTGAACAGTGTCTGGGAGGCTGTGGTTGCTGCTGCACGCAATGTTGATGGTGAACAGATCAAAACACTGACAGAATCCATGGATGGCAGGCTTTTGAGTGTCCTTGCAAAGAAAGGTGGCTATATTGGTCACTGATTTGTTTTTGTTTTGTTTTTGAATGTCAGAAATGTATAATTGTGAATGTTGAGATGTTATATTGGTTTCACTGGTAAAAATAAATAATTGAAATGGGTATATATTTGTTTTTTGTTAAGTTGCCTAATAATTATGCACAGTAATAGTCACCTGCACACACAGATATCCCCCTAAAATAGCTATAACTAAAAACAAACTAAAAACTACTTCCAAAACTATTCAGCTTTGATATTAATGAGTTTTTTGGGTTCATTGAGAACATGGTTGTTGTTCAATAATAAAATTAATCCTCAAAAATACAACTTTCCTAATAATTCTGCACTCACTGTAAGCTTTAATCTGTAAAATGTCATCAAATTGGTCAGTATTGCTTCAGACTTGAAAAAGGAAGACATTCTTCTGAAAGCTTGTTATCTTATAAATGTATAGTTAGTCCAATAAAAAAAGTATCATTGCTCAATGCAATACTCTTTTATTTTGATATATATATTATATATATATATATATATATATATATATATATATATATATATATATATATATATATATATATATATATATATAAAACACACAGAGAAAACCCAGCACTCACTTACAAGCTCCCAGCTAAGATTTAAAAGCAAAAATGGAAAGGTTAGTTACCACATCTGGCCAAATGGGGCAAGCCCAGGTACCTCGTCAAGGTCCTTTCCAATACCTGGGACCCTAAAACAGCCACACAATGCAAGCTTTCAAATCCAAACAAACTGGGAACAAGGGAAGGGTGCACAGGCATATGTAATCACCCTAGGCATATACAAAACACGGAAGGGAACTGCACTCTCATACCGGACCGGGTACACATCCCATGACCCTGCAACATGCTCAGCCCTGGGTGCCACTGGCACTCACAGGAAGCTGTGCTGTCCCCAGAGTCACAGGCAGTTAACCCCAGTCAGGTCTGGGTGCAAGAACCATAGGGAAAATTACAAAACAAATTAATACAACACACAGAGAAAACCCAGCACTCACTTACAAGCTCTCAGCTAAGATTTAAAAGCAAAAATGGAAAGGTTAGTTACCGCATCTGGCCAAATGGGACAAGCCCAGGTACCTTGTCAAGATCCTTTCCAATACCTGGGACCCTAAAGCAGACACACAATGCAAGCTTTCAAATCCAAACAAACTGAGAACAAGGGAAGGGTGCACAGGCATATGTTATCACCCTAGACATATACAAAACACGGAAGGGAACTGCACTCTCAGCTAAGATTTAAAAGCAAAAATGGAAAGGTTAGTTACCGCATCTGGCCAAATGGGACAAGCCCAGGTACCTGGTCAAGGTCCTTTCCAATACCCGGGACCCTAAAACAGCCTTAGCTGAGAGCTTGTAAGTGAGTGCTGGGTTTTCTCTGTGTGTTGTATTAATTTGTTTTGTAATTTTCCCTATGGTTCTTGCACCCAGACCTGACTGGGGTTAACTGCCTGTGACTCTGGGGACAGCACAACTTCCTGTGAGTGCCAGTGGCACCCAGGCCTGAGCATGTTGCAGGGTAATGGGATGTGTACCCGGTCTGGTATGAGTGCAGTCCCCTTCCGTGTTTTGTATATGTCTAGGGTGATTACATATACCTGTGCACCCTTCCCTTGTTCCTAGTTTGTTTGGATTTGAAAGCTTGCATTGTGTGGCTGTTTTAGGATCCCAGGTATTGGAAAGGACCTTGACGAGGTACCTGGGCTTGTCCCATTTGGCCAGATGCGGTAACTAACCTTTCCATTTTTGCTTTTAAATCTTAGCTGAGAGCTTGTGAGTGCTGGGTTTTCTCTGTGTGTTGTATTAATTTGTTTTGTAATTTTCCCTATGGTTCTTGCACCCAGATCTGACTGGGGTTAACTGCCTGTGACTCTGGGGACAGCACAGGTTCCTGTGAGTGCCAGTTTCACCCAGTGCTGAGCATGTTGCAGGGTCATAGGATGTGTACCCGGTCTGGTATGAGAGTGCAGTTCCCTTCCGTGTTTTGTATATGCCTAGGGTGATTACATATGCCTGTGCACCCTTCCCTTGTTCCCAGTTTGTTTGGATTTGAAAGCTTGCATTGTGTGGCTGTTTTAAGGTCCCAGGTATTGGAAAGGACCTTGACGAGGTACCTGGGCTTGTCCCATTTGGCCAGATGTGGTAACTAACCTTTCCATTTTTGCTTTTAAATCTTAGCTGGGAGCTTGTAAGTGAGTGCTGGGTTTTCTCTGTGTGTTTTATATATATATATATATATATATATATATATATATATATATATATATCAAAATAAAAGAGTATTGCATTGAGCAATGATACTTTTTTTATTGGACTAACTATACATCTTACAGCTTCCTGTGAGTGCCAGTTTCACCCAGTGCTGAGCATGTTGCAGGGTCATAGGATGTGTACCCGGTCCGGTATGAGAGTGCAGTTCCCTTCCGTGTTTTGTATATGACTTAGAACATATTTCCCTATGTGAAGAGCATTGGAATGTGAAATATTTACAATAAATACATAGTTAAAACCAAATGCTTTTTCATGTTTTGAGGTATATGACTGGAAAGGGCTCCAATACACACACACACACATATATATATATATATATATATATATATATATATATATATATATATATATATATATATATATATATAAATTTTTTAGCAAAAAGAGAGCACTCACCGGGACTACCACTGCATAATAAGCTTTTTATTAATACAGGTGACGTTTCGGGGATTCCAACCCCGTCCTCAAACCTTACATAACATCCAATAAATCTTATCTTAAATACCCTCCACCGACTGAACATGTCGCTGTACCGGAAGTCGACCGGCGTTCTGCCCGCACCACTGCGCCTGCCCAGAGCGTCGGCATGACAACCAGACACAGCGTCATGCTACAAAAAAATAAATAACCGTGGTTAAAAACATTAACATGGAGTAAGTGGATAGCGATACAGCCTCACATTTAAGATACATTAAGCACAAAAATAATAACCTGTTAACCTTTTGTATTCACTCAGATACTAAATCACATATTAGCTTATATTGTTTGTATCTATGTTAACCCTGAGCTGAATCGTAGTATCATTTATTACATTTGCTTGCCTATGAACCAATACTAACTATCAACTTAAACATATTTCAATTTTTGGCTAAACATACTAATTGATCCCTTGTAATCCTTGTTCCCAGAGAGCATTATATATTATATTATCATTGAAGAGACAATATACTGATACCTCAACCTATAGTGTCCGAATGTCCGCAGTAACTATACTTGACTAATGTCTAATCTACATTTTGGTTGAACTTTTAATAATCTTTGTTAATAACCCTGCTTTTTGCACCAAGTGGTGTAGCATTTTGAACAAATGCTCTCTGGACTTGATGCTCCTAGTTATTGAGGAGGTCAGGGTGCTAATGAACAAAGTAGACACTGAAGTACAACAGTTTGAACAAACCTATAAAGCAACTTTGGAGGCTGATGAGGAGAATAAGTGGTTGGAAAAACTAAACAAACAAATAAAAGAATTTGAAACGGAATTACTGACTTTTAAAAATCGGAAATGGGACGCTGTGGAAGCAGACTATAAAGATAAAAGGGTCTACAGGTGGTTACTATCTGCAGAAGAGAGGCAGAGGAGTTTTGACAATAGACCAAGAAGAGCACGCTTCTACAGGCCCAGGAATATAACAACAGCGGCTTCCTCTGGTAACAGCTCTGATTCTGAAAGTGCCATGAGAACGGAGATTCCCCAAAGACATGTGGAAGTGGGCATTACAACCAGGTCAAAAAACTTGAGAGGCATCGGACACACATCCGGAGAGGGGGTGGTACGAGGAAGACCACCAAGAGCCCGACGCAGGATGTTGTAAACGATATAGTCATCAACCTGAGCTCATACCAATTAACATCAGCAGAGATGAAAATATTAAATAAAGGTTTGTCTTTTATTCCAACCACTCTCTACAAACTATTTGAGATGTATATTGATATACTAAAATTTGAGCGAAATCTCAGATTGAAAGAACACTTCAGTACACTACAGGGTGACGCTGATATAGAACTAGGTGACATAAAGAAAATGAAACCCAAGAGCACATATGATTGCTCCAGTTCAAATCCTAGCATTAAGACATATACTAGATTGCTGCTGGAGGACACTGATTCAATGTGCAAAAAGGCAAAAGCAGACTGCAGGAATAACTTGTCAAAGGAAGAGAGACAGGTGCTTGATGATCTAAGTACCAATAAGGAGCTGATATTTAGGGAAGCGGACAAAGGAGGAGCACTGGTAATAATGGACTATACATATTATCAACAAGAAGTCCTTTCACAGCTTGGGGATGAATCAACGTATAAAGTATTAACTTGTAACCCGACAAGAATGTTCAAACAACATATTGATACAGTA
This sequence comes from Bombina bombina, assembly GCF_027579735.1. Classification (NCBI taxonomy): domain Eukaryota; kingdom Metazoa; phylum Chordata; class Amphibia; order Anura; family Bombinatoridae; genus Bombina; species Bombina bombina. The sequence continues at coordinate 353,249,013 of NC_069501.1, forward strand.
TTGGATCAAGCCTTTGAAAATGGCTGGCTTAACAAACAGGAAAGGGGTTTTATGAAAGTGGAACATCCTCGAATACCAGCATTTTATACACTGCCTAAGATCCATAAAAACCCTACTAGCCCTCCCGGAAGACCTATTGTATCTTCTATTGGGTCTCTGCTCCAACCTATTGCTATATTCCTGGATAGCATATTGCAGCCAATGGTACGCAATATGCCCTCGTTCTTACTGGACTCAATCAGTCTAATCAATGAATTAAGGAGATTTCCAAAAATTGAGGAACCTATCATTCTAGTTACATTAGACGTTGTGAGCCTCTACACAGCTATCCCCCATGGACAGGGGATTGCAGCAACCCAGAAACAACTGAACCGATACCCATATGTGGGGCAACCTATTGATCTACTTCTAGAATTACTAGAACTATGCCTATACAGGAATTATTTCAAATTTGAAAAATCATTTTATCTACAACTAAAAGGCACAGCGATGGGGTCTAATATGGCCCCATCATATGCCAACCTGTTTATGACTGAATTCGAAGAAAAAGACACTGACCTCTTTAAACATCGACAAGTTAAATACTTCAAGAGGTACATAGATGATTTATTCATTCTATGGTCGGGCACAGAGCAGGAACTTGATGCTTGGTTCCAGATGTTAAACTCAGTTTCAGCGGATTTACAATTCAAAATGACGAAGAGTCTTACATCTGTGGATTTTCTGGATTTAAGAATTTATCTAGAAGCAGGGGTTTTGTGCACCACACTCTTCAAGAAGACTACAGATAGAAATTCTTTATTGGAAGCTACAAGTTGCCACCCACCATCTCTAAAGAATGCACTGCCCATCTCACAATTTAAGAGAGTAATTCGAAATAACAGTAATCAAGAATGAGCACAACAACAACTTCAGGAGATGAAATCAAGATTCCTGAACAGAGGTTATCCAGAAAAGAAGATTGAAAAGCATCTGGGACGGTTTACTTCTATGTCTCAAGACGAGGCCCTACAGACGAGTAATACTCGGAAGCAAAACCAAAGAATGACGCTATCTACTGTGTACACTGCCGACAAATACAACATGCATCAACTGGTGAAAAAGAATTGGAACATTATAGAGAGTGACAAAAGGTTACCTTTCAAAGGGACTTCACACCCACAAGTGGGATACAGAAGAGCAAGGTCATTACGTGATATCCTGGTAAAAGTGGACCCAGTCCACAATTATACAAAAAAGAACTGGCTACAGACTTCCAAGCCTGGTTGTTACAAGTGTATGGGTTGCACTACGTGCAATGGTCTTTCTAATGCCAAATTTTTCACTCATCCTAAAACCAACCAGAGATATACCATCCGACATAGAGTAACCTGCACGACCACACATATTGTGTATTTGCTACATTGTCCGTGCGGGTTATTCTATGTCGGAAAGACTATCGATGACCTCCGCACCCGTATGGCAAATCACCGCACGGCCATTCGATTGGCAATTAAAAATCATGATTCTGAACAACCTGTTGCACGGCACTTTGCGCTGACGGGCCACACGGTGGCGGACTTGAGATATGTGATCATAGATCACATACCACCACTTATGAGGGGTGGAGATAGAGATAGGATTTTGCTCCAGTGCGAATCCAGATGGATTTTTAATTTAGGTACTATTGTACCTGGTGGGCTTAATACCCACCTAGACTGGCACTGCTTTCTGTAGCACCCTATAATTTGATCGATAGATTTGGTCCAAGAGTCTATTAACAAAGATTATTAAAAGTTCAACCAAAATGTAGATTAGACATTAGTCAAGTATAGTTACTGCGGACATTCGGACACTATAGGTTGAGGTATCAGTATATTGTCTCTTCAATGATAATATAATATATAATGCTCTCTAGGAACTAGGATTACAAGGGATCAATTAGTATGTTTAGCCAAAAATTGAAATGTGTTTAAGTTGATAGTTAGTATTGGTTCATAGGCAAGCAAATGTAATAAATGATACTACGATTCAGCTCAGGGTTAACATAGATACAAACAATATAAGCTAATATGTGATTTAGTATCTGAGTGAATACAAAAGGTTAACAGGTTATTATTTTTGTGCTTAATGTATCTTAAATGTGAGGCTGTATCGCTATCCACTTACTCCATGTTAATGTTTTTAACCACGGTTATTTATTTTTTTGTAGCATGACGCTGTGTCTGGTTGTCATGCCGACGCTCTGGGCAGGCGCAGTGGTGCGGGCAGAACGCCGGTCGACTTCCGGTACAGCGACATGTTCAGTCGGTGGAGGGTATTTAAGGTAAGATTTATTGGATGTTATGTAAGGTTTGAGGACGGGGTTGGAATCCCCGAAACGTCACCTCTATTAATAAAAAGCTTATTATGCTGTATAAGTGGTAGTCCCGGTGAGTGCTCTCTTTTTGCAAAAAATTCTGAATGTTTTTTGGATGCACCCTGGGCGGCTGTGATATAAAGTGAGTGCAGAGTTCACCAGAGACTGTTATATATATATATATATATATATATATATATATATATATATATACCTAATTAGACATGTGTATGTATGAACCTCTATGTTAAAGCCCTTTACCTGCCTTTTTTTCTAACACCTGAGATCTCATATCTTTGATCCCTTATAACTTTTTATGCAAATTTTTGTTATTATTTCTTATTAGACAGTGTTATTATGAGTGTAACTGTACTATTAAAGGGACAGTTCACCCAAACAAATTCTCCCATTTAAATTGTTCCCAATGATCCATTTTACCCCTATTTTAGCCTTTGAAATAGCTGATTTAGCTTGTGGTTTCCCAACCTATACTGAAAGTTTTGATACTGTAGTCTCAGCTAATGAATAGCCTAAGTAAACACAGCCAGCAGAAGAAATTAAACTCACAGTGGGGTGCAGGATAGTTAAGTAATAAAATGATAATTTTAAATTGTTCTTTCTATGTATTGACCTTTAGTTTTCCAGACAAATATAAGATAAGGAAGCAAGTCTGTGTACACAAAGTGATAACATAATGATATCTGATATAACATGAAGCTCAACCCATTGTAATAGGCTGTGGTTTAAAAGCACACAACCAGCTACTTCATATACACAAATAAACCTGAAAATGCAATTTCTCATACATTTTATACCCTGCAGCTGGTATAACAAGTCATTGAAAATACATTAATATAAAATCAATTTTACAGTGTACTGTCCCTTTAAATGTATTTTTGATGTTTTGTGTGCAACTTTTTTGTCTTATGTAATAGTTATACAAAGCTCTGAAGCCGCACTAATCTGACGTGAGTTTAATTTGATTGAACTCAAGCGAATGCGTTTACTTTTAGCTCATAATATGTAGGCTGTTTCTGTCTCATGCAAAGACCTGCACAATACCCCATATTGCTTGCACGTTACAGTTAGAGCACCACTCATAATCTAGCCCTAAAGGTTTCATAGTTAAACAAACTGCAAAACACTTTCATTATTTATTTGCCTGCTTTACTTACCATTTAAATTGTTGGTTTTCACTGTCTCCAGAGAATCTGCAGTGCATTCCATGGAATTCAGATTTCTACATGACAAACAGAGATTGCTTTACATATGTAGTAGTTCATTTCTATCTGTCCTTAATTAGCCACAGGAATGAAGATAAGATAAACAACACTAACAAAGTTTTTAAAGGTGTATTTTGCTGAACTTGAAAACAATAGATATTCTAATAACAAAACAGTAGTTTAAAATACTTTAAAATATTTTAGTTTATATGTTGATATTTTTCAATGAAGTGATTCAAATTATTGTTATTCCCCTTTAAGTCTATTACATGAAACAATACATCTATATTCGCTGCCTTCTTGATTCCTGCAAATAAACAAAAAATAGAAAAATAAACAGAACTGCGGGAAGAGGTACAGTTTTATGTCACAGGCTGGCTGGGTAACAGTCTGGTTCTGGTTTATCCAGTGTCCTACGGTTCCTTGCTCATCTCAATCTGCTGATAAGTTATGTTCCTCATGGTTACACCTCCTGCAGAGTATATTTACCTTCTCACCTCACTCCTGAACCTGTAGTTTAGAATCCATGGCATCCTAGTTCTGCTTCTGCAGTCATTTTTCTTCACTCCACATCTACTGGAACCAATGATTGTGCCTCTATCAGATCCAATATAGCAGAGTGATGTATTACTGTGGGCAAGTAAGCACTTCCCATCCTGTGCCTTCCCTCAGTTAGGTAGTCTCTTTTGTGGAAGTTCTGGGTTTTTCTACCTTTTAGAATTGAGGGTTGGCTGTGCTCCATTTAGTGAGTTCAGCCAGACCCTTCTGTTACACAAACCTAGAGGAATACTGTGTCTGGATTAGTATATTTTTGCAAACTTCCAGTCTCTACTGAGGAGGACCACTTTCAGCTTGCCTTATTTATTTACCTGTTCATAGCTAGGGATGGGCGAATGTGTTTATATTCTAATCAGAATGTTATAACGAATGTTATTGTAGAAATTTGATTTACATTATTGAATGTTGATAGGAACAAATATTCTTAAAAATTCTATAATCAAATGCTATTTACAGTTTTCGAATGTAACTTTCAAAATCAAATGTTTATAATTGTATCGAATGTCCACATTAAACATTTCGAATTTAAAATTTGATTTAACAAATACTGTTCAGAAGTTCAATAGTTCATGTGGTAGGGAATTTAGTAAATTGATACATAATAGATACAACTATATCAATTGAAATGTTTCTATTTTGAAAATTGCATAATTCGAATATTACATTTACAGAAAGCATTAGAAATATCATTACAATTATATAAATTTGAATTTTTCTAATTTGAATATTGCATAATTCGAATATTACATTTAAAGAAAGCATTAGAAATACTATTACAAATATATTAATTCAAATTTTTCGAATACAAATATTGTATAATTCAAATCGAATTATTAGAAAATTCGAATCGAGTATTACATTTAAAGAAAGCTTTAGAATTACTATTATATTAAACAAATGTTAGAATGTTGAACAGACATTCAAAAACCGAAACAAACGAACAAATGTGTTAAAATTTGTTTCATTTTTCAAATGTTGCAAAACATTCGCCCATCCCTAGTCATAGCATTTTTTATTGACCCTGGTTAGTTCTAAACAGTTTACATTACGTTTCCAGGGGAATCCTGTGTATCTTCCCCTCATTAAATCTCTTAGGTGCCAGGTTTTTCTGCTTTCAGCCCATTGATGAGGATGTAAAGAATAAAATAGCCAGAATATAGCCAATCAGCGTGGACATTTTTAAATTGACTTGCAGACTCCTGCTCCTTCCCTGTGAGTTTTGAGAAGTTGTCCTGTTTCCCAGCAATCTAAGGAAACACTTGTACTAGATTATTTGTTTTTGATCATGGACTGGTATACTGACCTTTACTTGTCTCTTCTGTACTCTGACTTGACTAGGAATTATTTCTTCGGCCTTGACACTGTCTTGCCTACTGGATACCCTGCTAGGACACATGTGTAACCTTGTGTATGCATTTATCTGTTTTGAACATAGCCTTGATTGAACTCTGGTCTGCTCTGAACTTGCCTTACAATTCTCAGAGCCTGTGTTTATATAGTTACAGAAATATTATATAATATAAAGTTACATTTAATAACTGTGGTTAGCCTGGCTGCTTTTTACTTCACAATAAGAATTCAGCCTGTGATAACCAGAATTGTTACAGGCTGCACAGACCAGGAACATAAATCTCCTAGTTGGACAGTGTATTACTTATCGCTGCCAATTATTGGTAATTCATGAAAATCATATCCTGCAAATGTACTCTAAAATAGACTAGATCTTGCATGTCTGGCAGACTCAAGTCTCAAATATTTGTGCATAAAAAAGTTACCCAGGAAGGAGTATATTATGGAAAATCTTGAGAAAATATTCATACAGCTTTCTACATCTCTTGCTGACAATAAATGCTTCTTCATGGAGAAATGTGTACTGACAAAAAGGAGCTTGAGACAATTCCTGGTTAAAAGGAGATACCTTTTATCATATCAATATAATAATTCCCCTATTTTTGCTAAAATGGATCTCATAGGAAACATAACAAAATGTCAGAGGGACACATTTAGAAAAGACTTAAATATCAGGGTGGATGCTATGTCTGGGAAATATTCACAGAAAATATTAACACATGACCCCTAGAGCATCATTCCTGCTACTAATCTTCTTCTGTTTGTGGACATTATCAAACAATATGCTGATGTACTAAAAAACGCTCTTAGTGACATTGCAGTTCCTGACAATTATCTGTTTCTTCTGAATTTCACCTTGATACCTTGCATTGGAAACAGAGCAAGATATGTCTTCCAGACACACCCAAAAAAAACTCTAAATTTCTCTGAAATGGTTGCTTTCTACAACTCAGCTTGCTAAGATCTGTGTAAAATATTTAGCTTTCATGGGAATCAGGGTCGCAGTTCATTGCCAAATTCTGGAAGGTCCTCTGTAATTTCTGTAAAATATTGGCCTTAATATGTAGTTGTCTTCAGTTTAATGGATATTATACCTAATCATAGCGGGATAATTGTGCCAAAACTTTTCCAGTGGCTGAGTTTGCTTCAAAATAATTTCTTCATGCCCGTACTGGATTTTCTCCCTTCTTTAACAGTTTAGACTTCTTGTATATATTGCTTTGGAAACACTACTTCTGAAATTCCAGCTGAAGATCCTATTTCTGATCTCCTGATATCAAGAAAAAAGTTTAATTATGTGAATCCCACAATTTTCTATATTGCTCAGTTGGCAATTCTTAAAAGTTTAGGCTTTTTGGACAGAGGTTTACAACTTCAATTAGAGTCAATTTATCTTAATCACTTGAGTCATCTGGGGGTTATAAGTGGTTATCAGTCTTGGGTATATTTCATCTTGTATTTTATCTCTTGGGAGTAGTAGTTGTTCTCTTTTAATGTGTAGTACCCTGTATTTGGCTCTCTTGACAGATTTTTTGCTGTATCCTTTGGTGATCAGTCTCTGCATCAGGTCATTGCATTCTTGTAGATATATTTCCTTGTTGGAGCAATTACGTCTCAGGCTTAAAAATTCTCCATATGGGATAGCCTTTAAAGTACAAGGTGGATGTGCACTTGAGTTATGCAGCAAAGTGTTAGTTGCTGTTTCCATGCGGTAAATTGATGTATTGATGAAGCCATTTGAATTTTTGTATAGCGTTAGGTCCAGGAAACAGATCTTCTGTCGATCAGCTATATATGTTAGTTTTATGTTTTTGTTGTTATTATTTAGTTTCAACATGAACTGATCAAGTTCACTAGATGTACCCTCCCAGATAAATAGCAAGTCATTAATATACCTTAGCCATAGTGGTATATGGTCAGTATATTGCTTCATTGTATCTGAAAATGCATTAAAGAGTTCCCAATATCCCAAGAAGAGATTGACATACGTAGGTGCACATGCCGTGCTCATGGCGGTGCCTTGGATTTGGAGGAAGTATCTGTCATTGAAAGTGAAAAAAATGTGTGTTAAGATGAAATGTAATAGTTTGATGACAAAGTCATTAAGTTCTCCATTTTCAAGATTGTTAGTTGACAGAAAATATTTAATTGCTTGAATGCCATCACTATGTCTGATGTTGGTATATAGTGATTCGATATCAGCTGTCACTAGCCACATTTCGTCAGTCAGTTGTATATTTTGTAAGATTTGTAAGACTTCCATTGTATCACGCACATAGGATGGCAATGCTGTTAGATATTCCCTCAGTTTCAAATCTACATATCTGTTTGCATTTTCAGTTTGATTTTCATTCCCCAAGACAATCGGCCTCCCGGGAGGTTGTTTGGAATTTTTATGTATTTTTGGTTAAAAATACATAGTTGAAATTTTCAGATTGTTTCAGAGTAAATAGTTTTTTCGGTATTAGTGATTATATTGTTTTGCCACGCTTGTTTTATTAAGTTGTTATATTGTGTTAGGAATGAACTCTGAGGATTAAAGATTAACTTTTTATAACATATAGAGATAGAGAGTTGTTTCATGGCTTCATTAATATACATGTCCTGAGGCCCCAGGACAACATCACCACCCTTGTCCGAAAGGTTTTATAATGATGTCTTGCCAGTATTCAATCTCTTTCAATGCTTTTGACTCCTGTGGAGTTGAATTAAAATTCCTCTTGGTAACAGGAACTTACAGAATACCTGTATTTCAGGAGACATGGACATAGGGGGAATATATGTGGATTTGGGCCTAAGGTTAGATTTCCAAGTAGTCATATTTGCATAGCTCTGATCATTTTCACTATCAGTATCCTCATTTATTAATTCCTGCAGTACATTTAATGTTGTTTGGTCATCCTCAGTTAGTGTTATTGGTCGTTCACAAAAGTATATATTTTTTTAACAACAATTTCCTTGAAAAGAGGTGAATATCTTTTATTAATTCAAACGTATTTAGTGAATTAACAGGACAGAAAGATAGACCTTTGGATAGAACTGCATTATGTTCTGAGCTAAGTACATGATCTGATAAATTGATGATTCTCAATTGTTCAACCTTATCTTAGAGAAGGGGCTCAATTCCCTCCTTCTCGTAGATTGCCTTGTTGGGCCTGAGTATTTCCGCTTGTTCCAATAAAAATTGCAATAAAAAGATAAAGGTTTCAAAGATATGAGGTCTTAGGTCTTAGAGATACATACATATACATGTCTAAATATGTATATATATAAATATATATATATAAGTTTATATGTGTGTACATATGTATTTATATGTGTATATATGTATAACAGACATATATACACATATAAATACATAAATTCATATGTATACATATATATAAGTGCATTGGAGCCCTTTGCAGTCAAGTATCTTAAAACATGAAAAATATGCAATATTCATCTTATATTATAAAAGGCCAGGTATGTTTGTCCGAAGCTGTCATGCGCAGTAGACACAAGACACTGCGCGAGGACAAACATAACTGGTCGTAAGGAAGGATCAGTCAGTGAGGATCAAACAGCAGAGAGGGTGGGCGGGAGCGTGCGTGGCAGGGGCGTGGTCAGACGGGAGTGACCGGTGCGAATAGGAAGACCAGATTAAACTTTACCATAAAACAAATAAAAAGCCTGCCCAGTTCTGGAACAATATTCTTTGGACAGATGAAACTAAGATCAATCTGTGCCAGAATGATGGGAAGTGAAGTGTATGAAGTGTAGCATACTATATCATCTGTGAAATATGGTGGAAGTAGAGTTATTGCATGGTTTATGCTTGTCTCCCAATGGAACTGAGTCACTTATTTTTATTGATGTGACTACTGACAGCAAAATCAATTCTTTTATGGGGCTATACTTTCTGCTCAGATTGAGCTAAATGTTGCAAAACTGATAGGATGGTGCTTAAAGGGATATTCCGGTAAAAATGTAAATGCACATAGATGAATTACATCTTTGAATAGAAATATATTTGCAATATACATATGTTAGCAAAAATGCTTCTAGTAAAGGTTATCAAAGTTTTAGTGTTACATTTTTCACTGCACATGCATGTGAAGCACAGCTATATATTCTCAGTGCACCAGCATTTAAAATTCTGCAGCTGCTCAGAGCGCCAGTACGGCTTGTATTATGTCAGCAATTAACAAATTAATGACTAGATTACGAGTCTTGCGTTATGAGTAAAAAAGCAGTGTTAAGTCTCATAATGCTGCTTTTTCACTACCGCTGCTATTACGAGTCTTGCAGATTTAGGGGTAGACATGTGCGATTCGTTTCGGATCGATTCGGAAATTCGGCCGAATTTGTAAAATTCGGGATTCGGATCGATCCGAATTTCCGAATGAAAACAGTGCCGAATCTACCGAATAAGTCCGAATTAGTTTGGATTTATTCGGATTTATTCGGTAGATTCGGATGGCCATGGATTACACTAGTATTGTACAGTATATTAGGTTATATCATTCTGCTATGGGTTACACCTAATATACAGTACATAATACTAGTCTAATCCCACCTAACACTTACCGAAATTCTGAATTTCCGAACCGAATCCAGCCAAATTTATTCAAATCCGAATGAATCCGAAACGAATCTGAACCGAATTGATTCAAATTTTTCCGAATTCGAATCGATCCAAACCGAAATTCTAAAAATCCGAATCGATCCGAACCGAAACAATTTTTTTTGCCATGCACATATCTATTTAGGGGCACCGCACACATTTTTGGCCTTACCACAAATCAACTTACGCAATTTGCGTATAGTCTATTTTCAATGGGACTTTCATTTTGATTGCATCAGCCAATAGGATTTTTTCCAACCTTAATTCCGATTGGCTTATAGAATTCTATCAGCCAATCGGAATCTAAGGGACGCCGTCTTGGATGACATCATTTAAAGGAACCTTCATTCCAGAAGAAGCTGTCGATTGAAGAGGATGCTCCGCGCCGGATGTCTTGAAGATGGAGCTGCTCCGCCTTGGAAGGATGAAGATAGAAGATGCCGTCTGGGTGAAGACTTCTGCCCATCTGGAGGACCACTTCTGCCGGCTTCATTGAGGACATCTTGCCGCTTGGATGAAGATTTCTCCCGGCTTCGTTGAGGATGGATGTCGGCTCTTCAAAACTGTAAGTGGATCTTCGGGGGTTAGTGTTAGGATTTTTTAAGGGTGTATTGGGTGGGTTTTATTATTAGATTAGGGTTATGGGCTGCAATAGAGCTACATGCCCTTTTAAGGGCAATGCCCATACAAATGCTCATTTCCGGGCAATACGGAGGTTAGGCTTTTTTAGTTAGGGTTTTATTTGGGGTGTTGGATGTGTGGGTGGTGGGGGTTGTTTGTATTTTTTTTTACAGGTAAAAGAGCTGATTTCTTTGGGGCAATGCCCCACAAAAGGCCCGTTTAAGGGCTATTGGTAGTTTAGTTTAGGCTAGGTTTTTTTTTTATTTTAGGTGGGCTTTTTTTATTTTGATAGGGCTATTAGATTAGGTGTAATTAGTTTAAAGATCTTGTAAATAGTTTTTTATTTTCTGTAATTTAGTTGTTTTTTTTTGTAATTTAGCTAATTGTATTGAATTTAGTTAATTGTATTTAATTTAGGGAATTTATTTAATTGTAGGGTTAGTTAGGTGTTAGTGTAAGACAGGTTAGGTTTTATTTTACAGGTCAATTTGTATTTATTTTAGCTACGTAGTTATTAAGTAATTAATAACTATTTAGTAACTATTCTACCTAGTTAAAATAAATACAAACTTGCCTGTAAAATAAAAATAAATCCTAAGCTAGATACAATGTAACTATTAGTTATATTGTAGCTATCTTAGGGTTTATTTTACAGGTAAGTATTTAGTCTTAAATAGGAATAATTTAGGTAATGATAGTAATTTTTCTTTATATTTATTTTAATTATATTTAAGTTAGGGGGTGTTAGTGTTAGGGTTAGACTTAGATTTAAGGGTTAATACATTTAATATAGTGGCGGCGACGTTGGGGGCGGCAGATTGGGGGTTAATAAATGTAGTTAGGTGGCGGCGATGTTAGGGACGGCAGATTAGGGGTTAATAATATTTAACTAGTGTTTGCGATGCGGGAGTGCGGCGGTTTAGGATGTCCGGAGCGGCAGATTAGGGGTTAATAAATATAATGTAGGTGTCGGCGATGTCGGGGGCGGCAGATTAGGGGTTAATAAGTGTAAGATTAGGGGTGTTTAGACTCAGGGTTCATGTTAGGGTGTTAGGTGTAAACATAACATTTGTTTCCCCATAGGAATCAATGGGGCTGCGTTACGGAGCTTTACGCTGCTTTTTTGCAGGTGTTAGACTTTTTCTCAGCCAGCTCTCCCCATTGATGTCTATGGGGAAATCGTGCACGAGCACGTACAACCAGCTCACCACTAACTTAAAGGGCCAGAAAACCTAAAAAATAATGTTATATAATTCTGCACATAGTGCAGAATTATATAACATTATATTAGTGCTAGTTTTTTATTACATAATATATCCAGTGATTTTTTATAAAAAGAAGAGGGTTTTCCAGACCTGCCCTCTGTGCTCTACTGAGCGGGTCTGGTTTTCCCTCAGAGCGCATTGGGCCAGCTGTCTAGTCACAGCCCAGCCCGACCGCACCATTACATTCAATGCAGCTCGTTCCTGCTCTGTCTGACAGCAGGAGTGAGCTGCATTGAATGTAATGGCGCGGTCGGGCCGGGCTGTGACTAGACACTATGTGCAGAATTATATAACATTATTTTTTAGGTTTACTGGCACTTTAAGCAGCGCTGGTATTGGAGTGCGGTATGGAGCACAATTTTGCTCTATGCTCACTTCTTGTCTTTTAACGCCGGGTTTAGAAAAACCTGTAATACCAGCGCTGTAGGTAAGGGAGCGGTGACAATAACGTGCAAGTTAGTACCGAATCCCTCATAATGCAAAACTTGTAATCTAGCCGTAAGTCTTTACCATATGGTACAAGCACCTTAAGTTCTCTGAGCTAGTGCTGCGTTTTAAATGCTGGTGCACAGTAAGAAGCATTTTTGCTAATGCATGTATATTACAAAAATGCTTCTATTGAAAACTGAAATGTATACATGTGGATTTCAATTTTTGCTGGACTGTCCTTTTAACGGTACAGATGGACAATGACCCAAAACGCACTGCAAAAGCAACCAAAGAGCTTTTTAAGGCAAAGAAGTGGACCATTGTTTAATGGCAGAGTCATTCACTTGACCTTAAACCAATTGAACACTTGCTGAAGACAAAACTGAAGGCAGAAATACCCACAAGCAAGCAGCAACTTAAGACCTATGGGTCATTTTATTAAACCCCGGGCGGACATGATTCGCTATAGCAAATCATGTCCGCCCTGCATCGCTAAATGTTACGCTGTAAGCATTTAGCATTGCACAAGCATTTCACAAGAAATGCTTGTGCAATGCCGCCCCCTGCACTTTTGTGGTCAATCCGCCGTTAGCAGGGGGTGTCAATCATCCCGATCGTATCTGATCGGCATGATTGCAGTCCACTACCACAAGTTAAGTTACGACCGCTGCTTCTTAACTTAGTTTCCGGATCGCCGGAAACTTCGGGTGGATTAAAGTGGAGGTAAACACCAAAAATTTTATTTTTTTAAAAAATAGCTAATCCCTTTATTTACCATTCACCACTTATGCATAACCAACACTGTTATAGAAATATACTTTTTACCCCTGTAATTACCTTTATCTAAGCTTCTGCTGACTGCCTCCTTATCTTAGATCTTTTGACAGACTTGGATTTTAGGCAATTAGTGCTGACTCATAAATAACTCCACGTGCATGAGCACAATGTTATTTATATAAAACACATGAACTAATGCCCTCTATCTGTGAAAAACTGTCAAATGCATTTAGATAAGAGGCGGCCTTCAAGGGATTAGAAATTAGCATATGAGCCTACCTAAGTTTAGCTTTCAACTAAGAATACCAAGAGAACAAAGCAAATTTGATGATAAATGTAAATTAGAAAGTTGTTTAAAATTACATGCCCTATCTGAATCATGAAAGTTTAATTTGGACTTTACTATCCCTTTAAGTAGCATCGGCTGCTTATTAAATCCGGTCCTTAAGGTTAACTTTCTGCTGTCACACCCACCTACACTTTTAATCCTGCTACACTATTAACCCCTAAATCGCCATAACCCTCATCGTAAATCACCCCGCTACACTATTAACACCTCAGCCCCCACACCCCCATTGCAAACTACCCCACTACACTATTAACACCTAAACCACCACACCCCCATTGTAAAAAAAAACTAACATATTAACCCCCTAATCGCAACAACCTCACATCGCAATAATCCCTAGCCTATTAACCCCCTAGCAGCTAACCCCCCTGACCTCTACATTTACGCATATATCCTGTGAGTGCCATGCACCAGTATTTAAACACCATGCCTGCTTAGAGATCTAGCTGTGGTGTGTTTGCTTCTGAATAATTAATTTCCGTCATACAAACACTGCTTGAATACTGGTGCACGGGCCTCACAGGATATGTGTATATGCCACTGAAAAACAGTAATAACTTTTACTGGAAGTATTTTTGCTAATGGAAGTATATTGCAAAAATACTTCTATTTCAAATTTAAATGCACCTATGCACATTTATTTTTTTACCTTTCTAACCCTTTAACACATTATATAACAACACCTCATGGCACCCAGGAGTGGTACTTAGCACTGTTTTGTGTAATATAAAACAACATTTTCACATCAATATTATGTAATGTTTTGGAGTTTCTTGCTCTCTTTCGAGCACTTCTACTATTTTTAAGCACTTAATTTTTTTACAAATACACCACACAATCTTTTTACATTGCACTGGAAAAAAACATAATTTCCCTATCAGGGGCTGCACCCCTGCAGTAATTTCTCATTATTGTTTTTACACAACTCCCTCCTGTTGAGGCAAACAATGTGGCTGTTATAAAATGCATGGAAAAATCTTTGGATTTGGAGCAGAGGTGTGAATTTATCAGCTGCATTGATAGTTTCAAAAGGAGGAGGATATGCACTCAAGCATAACAAAAGTAATAGACTTCCGAAGTATTCCTCTTAGCCACAACACCTGGTGTGAGTGAGTGACAGAAATTACTGCAGACACGTGCTTGGGCAAATCAGCCTCTGTAAATTTATTGTACCTCATACACACAGAGTTCAAAAGAAGTCTGATTTATGTCGCCTCTATTCTCCGTCTGCATATATGCATCCTTGCTGTTAGCAGGGGATTATTAAATGACAGCACTTATGGCCTGTAGGATCCCAGCTATACTGATCAATCTGTGTGCTCCTAGGTGGCGCTATAACAATGAGTCCATAAGAAAGTGCTCTGTGTTTTCTAGAAGTGCCTCTGGCGCCCTGGGCAGCTGCCTGCTTCTAAAAACGGCCCTTTTGGTATAGAAAATGACCCTGGATAAATAGGAAAATAATTTTAACCCTTAAACTAAAGGGTGGCCTGGGAATACCTAACCTGCAATACTATCGATATGCAATCTTTTTACAAAGTATTGTAGATTAGTACATACATTCGGATAATAAAAAGTGGGTTTCTCTAGAGCATGATATTTCTCAAATTTCTCATTTGGGTAAGCTTTTCCAGGGACAGATTGGCCTACCGGGATACCGGGAGATCTCTCGGTGGGCAGCTGCAGGGCCCCAACAGCTGGGGATCAACTGTGAGCAGAAAGAGGCCACTCCCCTGCAGCAGCCAAATATTAGCATTTCCCGCATCATGGCTGCTGCCTGGATGATGACAAGTCTAACTAGGTAGGCTGCAGTGCCACCTTTGTGTTTACAGCAAGGTTTAGCCAAGGTTAATGTCTGTAGGGTGGAGGGGGCCATGACCACATGAACATCTTGCCCACCTAGCACACTTCCCTATATTCAGAGTCTCTGTGCTGTATTGATACAAGCTGTCACATAGTCTATATTTGAGACAGCCATGTCCCCTTTGTTCCATTAAACGTTAACGCCAATCATGGCTTGCATGTAGATCTTGGCTTGCAGATAGATCTTTTTCTTATGGTAAGTGGCTTATTCTAGTTTATATTATGTATTGAAAATCAGCCCTACATTCATTCAGTAGTATCTTGATAAGACTTGTGCAGGACCCCCAATGTATACAATTCACTCATTTCAGCAATGATATTTTTTTCACTGGCACATTTGCTAGGAATTCTATGCAAATGGTTGATTCACTATGTATGTTACAAAGCATGCCAATGATGTATTTTTTTGTACTGTAGCCTTTTGTTGTTGTGTATTGATGCTTTGATTTGTTTGAGATAATATTGTGATATTCTGTGTGTTGTTATGTTGATTAACGTGGGACTCACTTTAAAATTGTCATTTTTTGATTGGTCATTGTACATGGGGAGAGTTTCCTCTATATATTGTTTGCAGTGATGTGCAGTCACTAGAGGCAGGTGAGGCAGTGCTTCACCTCTCATATGGGAAAAATATATTTTTTTTATTGGCTTTAAAAAAAAAATTGTAATTTTTTTTTTCCCCAGCATTTTTTTTCCTCACAGCTATATGTTGTGCAATGAAGAGGCACAAGCAGGTCTGCCCACCATTACACAACATGCTGCACCACCTACTGGATGCAAGTGGTTAAGATCATTGCATGGCCCATTAACTGCTTATTTGAGGCAATCCTATTTGGGCTGAACCAATCCAGTGAGAGGCATTAGTAAGTGGAACATAGGGTTGGGGCAGGATGTTAAATCATATAAAACAAAACAAAAACGGAAAAAAACAACTTTCATATATTTTGTTGCTGTCCTGTGAACCTGCTAGCTTTGCTAAAGTGAAAAAGAGAGTTCTGTACTACCCCTCTAAGTGCAGTGGAATTTGCCACTGTCACTTCCTGAATCCCTATACAGAGCAGGAAGAGAAGCAGAGAGAGCAGTGTTTCAGCCACATCTTATTAAAGTAAGATTTTACTGAAAGGGATTCTGTTAGTGAAAATGATAATTTAATGAATGTGGTTTAGTGGTTTTTTACTCTTTTACAGCAAAGGATCGTTTTTGTATTTTGTTTACTCAAACTTACACCCACTAACTTAGCAGCTTGCCTCTGTACTTCACACTAAATTATAGACTCATTTTCTGAACTCTCTGTAGCTCTGCTGTTTTATTACTTTAAAATGCAGTGGTCCCTCTCCTCCCCCCCCTTTGTGTGTGTGTGTCTCTCTCTATCTATCCATCTCTCTCCTTATGTGTTGTTCTCCCCCATGGTCTCTTTCTCTCTCAGTCTCTCTTCCTCCCCCTCTGACTCTCATCCCTTATGTGTCTCTCTAACCCTCTGTGTGTGATTGTCTCTCTCTCTCTCTCTCTCTAACCCTCTGTGTGTGATTGTGTCTCTCTCTCTAACCCTCTGTGTGTGATTGTGTCTCTCTCTAATCTTCTGTGTATGATTGTGTCCCTCTCTCTTTCTCTCTCTCTAACCCTCTGTGTGTGATTGTGTCTCTCTCTCACCCTCTGCGTGTGATTGTGTCTCTCTCTTTCTCTCTCTAACCCTCTGTGTGTGATTGTGTCTCTCTCTTTCTCTCTCACCCTCTGTGTGTGATTGTGTGTCTCTCTCTCTCTAACCCTCTGTGTATGATTGTGTCTCTCTTTCTCTCTCTCTAACCCTCTGTGTGTGATTGTGTCTCTCTCTCTAACCCTCTGTGTGTGATTGTGTCTCTCTCTCTTTCTCTCTCTCTCTAACCCTCTGTGTGTGATTGTGTGTCTCTCTCTCTCTAACCCTCTGTGTGTGATTGTGTGTCTCTCTCTCTAACCCTCTGTGTGTGATTGTGTCTCTCTCTTTCTCTCTCTCTCTAACCCTTTGTGTGTGATTGTGTCTCTTTCTCTCTCTCTCTCTCTCTCTCTCTCTCTCTCTAACCCTGTGTGTGTGATTGTGTCTCTCTCTCTCTAACCCTCTGTGTATGATTGTCGCACTCTCTCTTTCTCTCTAACCCTCTGTGTGAGATTGTGTCTCTCTCTCTTTCTCTCTCTCTCTAAACCTCTGTGTATGATTGTGTCTCTCTCTATTTCTCTCTAACCCTCTGTGTGTGATTGTGTCTCTCTTTCTCTCTCTCTAACCCTCTGTGTGTGATTGTGTGTCTCTCTTTCTCTAACCCTCTGTATGTGATTGTGTCTCTCTTTCTCTCTAACCCTATGTGTGTGATTGTGTCTCTCACTCTCTCTTTATTTCTCTCTCTCTAACCCTCTGTGTGTGATTGTCTCGCTCTCTTTCTCTCTAACCCTCTGTGTGAGATTGTGTCTCTCTCTCTCTAACCCTCTGTGTATGATTGTGTCTCTCTCTATTTCGCTCTCTCTCTAACCCTCTGTGTGTGATTGTGTCTCTCTTTCTCTCTCTCTAACCCTCTGTATGTGATTGTGTCTCTCTTTCTCTCTAACCCTCTGTGCGTGATTGTGTCTCTCACTCTCTCTTTATTTCTCTCTCTCTAACCCTCTGTGTGTGATTGTGTCTCTCTCTCTTTCTCTCTCTCTAACCCTCTGTGTGTGATTGTGTCTCTCTTTCTCTCGCTCTAACCCTCTGTGTGTGATTGTGTCTCTCTTTCTCTCTCTCTAACCCTCTGTGTGTGATTGTGTCTCTCTCTCTCTTTCTCTCTAACCCTCTGTGTCTCTCCCCCCCCCCCGTCTCTCTCTCCCTTTCCCCCCGAGTGCTTTTCTGTGTTTCTGTCTACCTTTTATTTATTTAATTAATGAATTGGTAGTGCCATCTGATGGTGTGGCTTTATTTAAAGGGGTGGGGTCAAGCGCCCCACCATCTTTTAATTTCACCAGCCGCCATTTTTATATTTACTGAATAATGAAAGAATCTATAAGCATAATTTGCAGCATTAAAGTAAAAAGTATGTTTTAAACATATTTTAATGGGCATGGATTTCTAGATCTCATAATCAGAGCAAGCATTGTGTTATCTGGCAAGAGTTTCTGTTACAATCCTTTTAGACTAAAATCAGATGTCTACTAAGTTGACCAGTTTTCCAAGACACAATTTAAAGGGATATGAAACCCATATGCAAATTTAAATAACTTTCCAATTTACATCTAATATCTAATTTTCTTCATTCTTTTGATATCCTTTGTTGAAAATCATATCTAAATATGCTCAGTAGCTGCTGATTGGTGGCTGCACATAGATACCTCATGTGATTGGCTCACCCATGTGCATTGCTATTTCTTCAACAAAGGATATCTAAAGAATGAAGGCGTATCCTAGCCACTGCCTCACCAGCCTCTGACGTCACTGCACGTCACTGATTGTTTGCGTTTGTTCACTTATGTTAGTATGATGACACTTTATGCTGGATCAATCCATCTCCAGTGTTCCAACATAGGTTGCTTGACCATTTTTAATTTTCCTTATTTTTTTTTACCTATATGTATTGGTATTGCAAAACCACAATTTTTTAAATGTTATTTTACTTAACCACAGCAGCCATCTTTGTGTTACGGTGTACGACAAATTGTGGTTATACACATGTTTATGGAAACCTCAGTATCTCAGCTCAGGTTGGTCCTAGCTCCTTGAAACATTTTACAAAGTACATATATAAACATTTGGCATATTCTTGATCCATAGACTTAGAACTCAAGTCCTAATGTAATGATCAAGATCGCTGAAAGTTCCACTTTTATGGTCAATTTATAGTGGGATAGGTCTAGGTCTTAGTCCTAAAATTTTTTAGGGGGTACTTAGGCAAGTATGGTTTGCATGCAGGAAATTTCAGATTTTAAACTTGTGAAATATTTTAACATTTCCCTTCACTTTCAGGTTGATTATCTCTGCTGGGGGGCCAGATAAGAACCTTTTCACAGATATAAGCCCTCATTAGTAGCATTCTGCTGTAAAAGTTTTGAGTTTGAGATTGCACTGGTCATTATACATTTTGAGAAATTAATAGATGTAATATAAGCATAACAAATAATAAATATTAACAGTATTTTAAAGTAATTATGTTTTTGATTGACACACTACAAGTTCAAGCTACATGTTTGATTACAAGTAAAATTTCCTCATTCAGTCTCTCATAAATGTTGTGGGAGGATCTGGTGACAGAAGTCATCTTGGCAGGTGTCAGTTTTCTGAGAATATTGTTCATGGGAAACCACACTGTGTCCTCAGCAGATATCTTGAATGATGTTCTTGGTCCAGGTGGGTGGAAGAATTTTACAAAAACGTCAGTTTCCTTGCTGATGTCCTCAATCAAGCCTAACCACCACTGGTCATCATAGGCACAAATGACACAGCCATTATTCCGTAGAATCAGGGGAAAGATTTCATCACTGCGTGTTCTTCAATCTCTTAAGATGCAGATGTAAAGAAGTACCTAATAGTACTCTCTGATACCACCTGAAAATGGTGAAATTTCCTTATACTTGAAATTGTCTCTCTTTAGATGTAGATTTATTTTCAAAGTTTCAGAAATCCTTCCTACTTTAACTCTCAAAGCACTTTATCTTTTATCTTCACTTATCTTCCTAATCTTGGATGCAGGAGATACACTAAATCAGCACAAGCAGAGTCAACCTTCTAAAGAGAATATTTGGGTAATACATTGTGAGGAGCAAATCTCCCTATAACAGATTAAGAATAGAATGAACCACAATTGCAGTTTAAATATTGAGTTTTATAAGCTGATCTATAGTTAATTTAAGTGTGTAGTAAATTCCTTGCAAGATGTAATTATGAGCTTGCAGGGTGTCAGCCAAACACCTGCAAGTAATCACAATAGTTGCAAGGAATCTGCAAAACAATCTGAGGTAACAGAATCTAACTACACTCTATAGCTGCCTGATAGGTGGAATGGCAAGCACAGCAGAGTTAATGAGATTCAGAACCGTTATTAAAGGACCAGTCAACACATAAGATTTGCATAATCAACAAATGCAAGATAACAAGACAATGCAATAGCACTTAGTCTGAACTTCAAATGAGTAGTAGACTTTTTTATAACAAATTTCAAAGTTATGTATATTTCCACTCCCCTTATACCATGTGATAGCAATTAGCCAATCACAAATGCATATACGTATAGTCTGGGAATTCTTGCACATGCTCAGTAGGATCTGGTGACTCAAAAAGTGTAAATATAAAAGGCTGTGCACATTTTTTTTTAATGGAAGTAAATTGGAAAGTTGTTAAAAATTACATGCTGTATCTGAATCATGAAAATGTAATTTAACCTGAGTGTCCCTTTAATGCATTAACTACTAGACAAGGTTGATACAGAAAGAAAGTGCACTAGGTAAAAAATATATCAACATATGAGCTGCTGAAGAACAAGGAACTGTAAGCGGCAAAGATGACAGATTAACAAAATATCAGTTTTCGGTATAATGAATAGAAGGATAGATGTATAGTTCACACGCTTTCTTTGAATGAAGGCTGAAATAGGCAGGTAACGCATAACGTTTAATCTATTAAGACTGGGTGGACAAAGTAGTAGTGGTTCAGGTAAGCATTGCCATTGGTACTCACTTGTTATCAGGTAGACGAATTAGGCGTTCAGTGACGGTGATGCTCAGGGTAACAAGTCCTGAAAGTGTTAGCCCGAATGCTCAATCGGTCTCCATGTCAGCCCGTGATGGCGTGTGACGTCACAGCTAGGGCAGAACTTCAAAGGGCCGTAATACAATGTAGTTGGATGTACGACTCCACAAGTTAGTAGCTGCAGCAATCTGAAACCAGAGTACTATTAGAGAGTTCAGACAAGAACAAATCGTTAACCACTTCAGAGGGGCTGGTATACTTCTGATGAGAGAGGAATTACCAAGCACAGAAGGAAGTGCTGGATTTTTATACAGTGCTTCATAATTAAGGTTCCTCCTCTTAAAGGAATAGTGATGTAGATGGAAATTATCACATCATTATCTTTCTGCTCCATACATGTGTCTTTTTCAATAACAAACATGTTTTTTTTGTAGCAGTCGGGAAACAGTGACCTACCAGTGACACGTTTTAAAGGATAGTTCTTATCCTTTGACACATGCTCTAATCAAATTTCTTGTAGTCTTTTTGTAATAGTTTTTTTGTGATACTCCTAGGAATTTCAACTGTTACCAAATAGGTTATGATATTTCAAGAGAAATTTGCTTTCATGGTACTTACAAGCTGATGTAACATCACATCCTACCTTTGAACACAGTTTTTAGCACAGGAGACACAACACAATAGCTCTGTTTATGACACTGTTTATTTGTAAAACACTGAATAGAACATTGTATTTCCATATTTGGATAAAATCTATTCACACATCATTTGACACTAACACACTTCAGCTCCTAGCATCTAACTCACAAGAATGCCACTAACAAGACAAGCTTTGTCCACACACTAGCAGGTTTGGGCATGCACAGACATGCAGAGACAAGTCTCCCTGCCCTAATGTCAGGTTTGTGCCTGCACCAACATGATAGATCATGCTTCACTGTTGCCAATATCAAATGTAGTAGCATTTTACACTTCATTGACAATCATAAACATAATTACTGTAAAATGCTGTTCATTTTATTGCTTGTTATGCTTATAATACATCTATTAATTTCTCAAAATGTATTAATAAAGTAGGATTTTCCCAGATTTCTACAATCCCTAGCTCTATGACCAGTGGAATCTCAAACTCACAGCAGAATGTTACCATAGAGGACTTATATCAAAAGTTTAGGCTCTTATCTTGTCCCACACCAGAGATTATCAACCCGAAGGGGGGTTGGAGAGGAATGTTAAAAAAAATGCAATTTTTTGTCCATATAAGAAAAAAATAAGAGAATTTGCAAGCCTGAAACGTTCTGCATGTACTCTATACTTACATAGGTACACCCTAAAAAACATATAGGACTGAGACCCAGGCCCTTTCCATTATAAACTGACCTTAAAAGTGGAACTTTCAGCAATCTTGATCATTACATTAGGATTTTTTTTTTTTTATTAATATTTTTTTTATTGAGAATCTTGGTACATAAACATCATTAAGGAAATATAACAAGTAATATACATGGGCAATAAAGGTTGTCTCTTTACAGTAATTTTTAAAGTGACAATAAATTCCATACATCGACAGAAGATAGTTGTACACTACATTGTTATCAGCAATTTGAGAGTCTCATTCTATAATGTATAGCGTTTGGTAGTGGTTAATTCGATGGCTACTTGTGAGCCAATTGATATAGGGAACGTTATTATACTAAAAATGATAACCACAGAAATTATACATCCGTGATGCGATAGAGAGAGTTTAGTATGACCCACAGTTGGGCATATGGAATGCCTTTAATACAGATGTAATGAGAAGGGAAATTCAGCGGATAAACACCGCTACAAATATGTAAGGGGCGTGCCACCAACCACGACCTTTGTATCATCGAAAGCAATGACTAAGGTGTTCTATCTTATAAAGGTGGCTATTTAGCTAGACGCTTAGTAGCGACTTTGTTATGCGAATCAAAGACATGTGATAGCCTCATAAATGACCAGTTATGGGCCTTGATAATAAGGGTATTTGTCAGCAGATAAATACCGCTCAGTAAGGTATAGTATAACTGAGATCGGCTATTATAACTAATAAGGTAATAATTATTTGATGTGAGAGGATTACTTCATGTTTAGATCATGTTCGAGCAGGTAAGAATGAGTTTGTGTTATAATTGAGAGGGAGGGAAGGGTAGTCTTAAATACTATAATTCTGAGTAGAGTCCCAAGTAAAGGACTAACTAAAGTTAAGATAATCTAGCTAGTTAGTCATCATCTTGGTCTAATATGAATAACTGAATCTCTCTGAATATAGTGAGCCATGCAAGCAATATATATTCTTGCAGTATACAAGTGACTAAAATACATTATGGTACTCTGCAATACTAGCTTGATAAGGGAGGGGTGGAATTTTAGAGATTGGTTTGAAATAAAGTTAAACTAGAAACCTTATAAACCACACTTGAACTGCTAACTAAAGGTTATAAAGAGATCTCTGGAAGCTGGATTCAATGCTAAAGGTCTACAATAGCACTATTTATTTGGCTGAACCATAATAAACAAACAATAAATTTGATCTCCAGAATATAACATGCAGACCCAAGCAGAAAGCAATATTATGGATTAGAAAAAATTACATAGCCGATTAGTAATCGAAAGGGAACGTAGTATCTTATTCCCCTTCAAATCTAAGTTCTGCACATTTAGGAATAAAAAAAGGAGAAAAGGTTTAAAACAGCATGAGGAACAGCTAAATATCTAAACTTGCATCCGCTGCTAAAGTGACTTTAGGATAATCAATGACATATAATACATGACTAAGAGCTACATCATTATGAACTGTATAACATGTTAAACAAAACAACTGTAAGAGCGATGTTGTGTTGGGAATATTACACATCTCGCCAGGGATGAAAAGGCAAGGATCTCATCCCACACCAATTAAGATGAATGAATTTGGAGCATTCTTGCTCTTATGTTTTGTGACAGTCTCAATTTTGGGTTGGAGAGCCTCAAGTGTAGAAAAGTATCTACTGTATGTTCAGCTGAATGGGAGTTTCCAGAGAGTACCACTTCAAGAACTGTCTTCTCAGGTACGGAGCTGCAGTTGACTATTACTTGTGCATTAGTTTCATTTTGGTTTGTGTCTCTTACGTGCTGCATCCCTTGCGTAAGTACCTACGGGTCCGACTTCAGGCAATAGGGGGGACCTAAGCAACTCTCTAGTGGGCCGGTCGCATCCCTCCAGAGAGCCGCCAAAAGTAAGTCCCCAGCTCCTGACCAAGCACTACAGATTGAGTGAGAGTCAGACAGCCGCATCTGGTTTGCATGCGGTGTAATAACGCTCTGCCCTGAGGGGTCGTTCAGGGAGGTAACAGCCACAACTGGATCGACTAGATTCTGTTCTGGCTCAGATATGATGATCGCATGCTTGGTCTCTTGAATCTCTCTCTACTTGGGTGTGGCCCTGTTACTCGTAGAGCGGATCTCCATCAATTGGATGGTGCATTCAACTATATACCCAGACCTCTGTGAATCGGCAGGTGCGGAAAGGTTTGGGCCTGCTACTTCCTCTGGTGGTTCTTCCCGACCACCTTGTTGTATAAGGAGCGTTAGCTTGGCAAAGTTATGACACATTTGTTGCTCTAAGTTGTGAAGTAAGGTGCTTAAGGCTATGTAAAGGTCATCTCTATTAGAAATAGCCATATCAAACTTGATTTCCCCCGTTCTCAGGGGGGGGGGGATGGGTGCTTGTGATCTCAGTAGGCCTCTATCTAGTATTGCTTCTATTGTGTTCTGGCTTGGAAGTTCATAAATGCAGAAATATGCACATGTATCTGCTCAGCCTGGAGTTAGATGAGCAAAGGTAGTCTTGAAGATGTAGAATTCTGTAGGATTTAGGTGATATTTTGCAGTTTATTTATTTCCCCTCCAGAGCCAGGCACGAATGCGTCTTATCATGGCCGTGTTTAGGCACCGCCCCCCAGGATTTAAGTTTTAAGCATTTGATACAAGAATGTGCAAAATATTTGTTTATGTAAATGTACCTTGTAATGTAATCTAGGGATCAATTTTTGTACCAAGAAGCTGGGACCATCTTGAGCTGAGTTACTGAGGTTTACGTAAACATGTGTATAACTAAAATTTGTTGTACACCATGACACAAAAATGGTTGCCCTGGTTAAATCAAGTAAAATTAAATTAAAAAGCTGTTGCTTTTGCAATACCAACACATAGAGGTAATCACTCAAAAAAAATTAGGAAAATTAAAAATGGTCAAGCAACCAACTTGACAATTATTGGATGACTTGAGATAGATTGACCCTGCTAAGAGCTGGTTATGTTTGTTTCCACACTGGCACTGTCTTGTGGTTACAGGACAATTATGAGGCAGTTGTTTAAAGGGACAGTCAAGTATAAATTAAACTTTCATTATTCAGATAGGACTTTTAATTTTAATCAACTTTCCAATTTACTTTTATCATCAAATTTGCTTTTTTCTCTTGGTATTCTTAGTTTAAACTAAACATAGGTAGGCTCATAATTTCTAAGCCTTTGAGGGCTGCCTCTTATCACAGGCTTTTTAAATCTCTTTTCAACACAAAGAGACAGAAAGTACACATGGGCCATCTAGATAACACTGTGTTCAGGCACAGGAGGTTATTTAAGATCTAGCACAAAACAATGCTAAATTTAAGACAATAGATAATAAACAGTCACAGTCATGTGATCAGGGGGCTGTCAGAAGATGCTTAGATACAAGGTAATCACAAAGGTAAAAAGTACATTGATATAACTGTGTTGGTTATGCAAAACTGGGGAAAGAGTAATAAAGGGATTATCTATCTTTTAAAACAATAACAATTCTATGGTAGACTGTCCCTTTAAGTTGTAAAGTCATACAAAGTCACACTATGCCAGCAGTTTTGGGCAATTTGAATTAATAAAAATGACTCATGTACACCCCATTAAAGGGACAGTCTAGTCAAAATTAAACTTTCATGACTCAGATAGGGTATGCAATTTTAAAGGGACACTGAACCCAAATTTTTTCTTTCGTGATTCAGATAGTGTGCAATTTTAAGCAACTTTCTAATTTACTCCTATTATCAATTTTTCTTCGTTCTCTTGTTATCTTTATTTGAATAAGAAGGCATCTAAGCTATTATTTGTTTCTGAGGCTGCACAGCACTTGTTTATTGGTGGGTGAATTAACCCAGGTTGTTCACCAAAAATGGGCCGGCATCTAAACTTGCATTCTTGCTTTTCAAATAAAGTGAACTTCCATGATTCAGATAGAGCATGCCCCTGAGTATACCTAGGTATCCTTTTCAACATAGGATATCAAGAGAACAAAACAAGTTAGATAATAAAAATTAATAGGAAAGTTGTTTAAAATCACATGCTCTATCTAAATCATGAAAAAAAAAAGGTGTGTTACATGTCCCTTTAAAAATACTGACCAAAATGATAAAATACGTGTTGGGTGGCACTGGCAACCCTAGATATAACTGGCACAAGAAAATAAACTAATGGAATCCAATGAAATGTAAAGAATGCAAGGAGTTTCCCAAAGAAAAAAAATCTGGGAGCCACTTCCTTATGCTTTGTGAGTGAAGGCTGAGAACATGCACACACATTAAATAACACATTGTTTTTTTTTAGATGATCCTATTATCACTAGTGATGTCGCGAACTTAAAATTTTAGGTTCGCGAACGGCGGACTCGAACTTCCGCAAATGTTCGCGAACGGGTGAACCGCCATTGACTTCAATAGGTAGGCAAATTTTAAAACCCACAGAGACTCTTTCTGGCCACAATAGTGATGGAAAAGTTGTTTCAAGGGGACTAACACCTGGACTGTGGCATGCCAGAGGGGGATCCATGTCAAAACTCCCACGGAAAATTACATAGTTGATGCAGAGTCTGGTTTTAAGCCATAAAGGGCATAAATCCCCTAACATTCCTAAATTGTTTGGAATAATGTGCTTTAAAACATCAGGTATGATGTTGTATCGATCAGGTAGTGTAAGGGTTATGCCCGCTTCACAGTGACAGACCAAACTCCCCGTTTAACGCACCGCAAACAACCGCAAACAGTCCATTTGCACAACCACGAGATAGATAGATACATAGATTAAATAGATCAATAGATGCAATATACATTTGATAGATACGATTGATAGTTAGATAGATTTGATAGATAGATAGATTTGATAGATATCTAATTTCCCAGACAGAGAATTACAAGACGTGCGGTGTGGGACCCATGGTAAGGTTCCCAGAGGCAGTTGCAGCGCCAGGGGACGTGTATATGGCATGGATTTTAGGAACCGGGAGATGGAAAAAGATGCTTGGTCGGTCCTCCTACTTCAAATTTGGGGCACTGCACATGCAATCTACTGTGGCACCAGATATGAGTGGTGTGTTAAGTAGTACTATTCTGATCAGTTTAATACCTGTTACTCCCCCTATCGGGGGAGGTGTATATGGCATGGATGTTAGGAACCGGGAGATGGAAAAAGATGCTTGGTCGGTCCTCCTACTTCAAATTTGGGGCACTTCGCGTGCAATCGTGGCCGGACTTTTAGCCGACGGCCATTTGGCCGATGAACATTTGTCTGACGGACATTTGGCCAAAACACAAGTGGCTGTCACAAAACAGTCTGGCCACAAGATAGATAGATTTGATAGATAGATACATAGATTAAATAGATCAATAGATGCAATATACATTTGATAGATACGATTGATTGATAGATAGATTTGATAGATAGATAGATTTGATAGATATCTAATTTCCCAGACAGAGAATTACAAGACGTGCAGTGTGGGACCCATGGTAAGGTTCCCAGAGGCAGTTGCGGCGCCAGGGGACGTGTATATGGCATGGATTTTAGGAACCAGGAGATGGAAAAAGATGCTTGGTCGGTCCTCCTACTTCAAATTTGGGGCACTGCACATGCAATCTACTGTGGCACCAGATATGAGTGGTGTGTTAAGTAGTACTATTCTGATCAGTTTAATACCTGTTACTCCCCCTATCGGGGGAGGTGTATATGGCATGGATTTTAGGAACCGGGAGATGGAAAAAGATGCTTGGTCGGTCCTCCTACTTCAAATTTGGGGCACTTCGCGTGCAATCGTGGCCGGACTTTTAGCCGACGGCCATTTGGCCGATGGACATTTGTCCAACGGACATTTGGCCGAAACACAAGTGGCTGTGACAAAACAGTCTGGCCACAAGATAGATAGATTTGATAGATAGATACATAGATTAAATAGATCAATAGATGCAATATACATTTGATAGATACGATTGATTGATTGATTGATTGATAGATTTGATAGATAGATAGATTTGATAGATATCTAATTTCCCAGACAGAGAATTACAAGACGTGCGGTGTGGGACCCATGGCAAGGTTCCCAGAGGCAGTTGCGGCGCCAGGGAACGTGTATATGGCATGGATTTTAGGAACCGGAAGATGGAAAAAGATGCTTGGTCAGTCCTCCGACTTCAAATTTGGGGCACTGCGCATGCAATCTACTGTGGCACCAGATATGAGTGTTGTGTTAAGTAGTACTATTCTGATCAGTTTAATACCTGTTACTCCCCCTATCGGAGGGGGGGTGTATATGGCATGGATTTTAGGAACCGGGAGATGGAAAAAGATGCTTGGTCGGTCCTCCTACTTCAAATTTGGTGCACTGCGCGTGCAATCGTGGCCGGACTTTTAGCCGGCGGACATTTGGCCGAAACACAAGTGGCTGTCACAAAACAGTCCGGCCACGAGATAGATAGATTTGATAGATAGATACATAGATCAATAGATGCAATAAACATTTGATAGATACGATTGATAGTTAGATAGATTTGATAGATAAATAGATAGATTTGATAGATATATAATTTCCCAGACAGAGAATTACAAGACGTGTGGTCTGGGACCCATGGTAAGGTTCCCAGAGGCAGTTGCGGCGCCAGGGGATGTGTACATGGTATGGATTTTAGGAACCGGGAGATGGAAAAAGATGCTTGGTCGGTCTTCCTACTTCAAATTTGGGGCACTGTGCGTGCAATCGTGGCCGGACTTTTAGCCGACGGACATTTGGCCGACAGACATTTGTCTGATGGACATTTGGCCGAAACACAAGTTGCTGTCACAAAACAGTCTGGCCAACAGATAGATTTGATAGATAGATACATAGATTACATAGATTAATAGATGCAATATACATTTGATAGATACGATTGATAGTTAGATAGATTTGATAGATAGATTTGATAAATATATAATTTCCCAGACAGAGAATTACAAGACGTGCGGTGTGGGACCCATGGTAAGGTTCCCAAAGGCAGTTGCGGCGCCAGGGGACGTGTAGATGGCATGGATTTTAGGAACCGGGAGATGGAAAAAGATGCTTGGTCGGTCCTCCTACTTCAAATTTGGGGCACTGCGCGTGCAATCGTGGCCGGACTTTTAGCCGACGGACATTTCTCCGACGGACATTTGGCCGAAACACAAGTGGCTGTCACAAAACCGTCTGGCCACGAGATAGATAGATTTGATAGGTAGATACATAGATTACATAGATCAATAGATGCAATATACATTTACTAAATACGATTGATAGTTAGATAGATTTGATAGATAAATAGATAGATTTGATAAATATATAATTTCCCAGACAGAGAATACAAGACGTGTGGTCTTGGACCCATGGTAAGGTTCCCAGAGGCAGTTGCGGTGCCAGGGGACGTGTATATGGTATGGATTTTAGGAACCGGGAGATGGAAAAAGATGCTTGGTCGGTCCTCCTACTTCAAATTTGGGGCACTGCACGTGCAATCTACTGTGGCACCAGATATGAGTGGTGTGTTAAGTAGTACTATTCTGATCAGTTTAATACCTGTTACTCCCCCTATCGGGGGAGGTGTATATGGCATGGATTTTAGGAACCGGGAGATGGAAAAAGATGCTTGGTCGGTCCTCCTACTTCAAATTTGGGGCACTGCGCGTGCAATAGTGGCAAGACTTTTAGCCGACGGACATTTGTCCGAAACACAAGTGGCTGTCACAAAACGGTCCAGCCACGAGATAGATAGATTTGATAGATAGATACATAGATTACATAGATCAATAGATGCAATATACATTTGATAGATACGATTGATAGTTAGATAGATTTGATAGATAGATAGATAGATAGATTTGATAAATATATAATTTCCCAGACAGAGAATTACAAGACGTGCGGTGTGGAACCCATGGTAAGGTTCCCAGAGGCAGTTGCGGCGCCAGGGGACGTGTAGATGGCATGGATTTTAGGAACCGGGAGATGGAAAAAGATGCTTGGTCGGTCCTCCTACTTCAAATTTGGGGCACTGCGCGTGCAATCGCGGCCGGACTTTTAGCCAACGGACATTTCTCCGACGGACATTTGGCCGAAACACAAGTGGCTGTCACAAAACCGTCTGGCCACGAGATAGATAGATTTGATAGGTAGATACATAGATTACATAGATCAATAGATGCAATATACATTTGATAGATACGATTGATAGTTAGATAGATTTGATAGATAAATAGATAGATTTGATAAATATATAATTTACCAGACAGAGAATTACAAGACGTGCGGTCTGGGACCCATGGTAAGGATCCCAGAGGCAGTTGCAGCGCCAGGGGACGTGTATATGGCATGGATTTTAGGAAACGGGAGATGGAAAAAGATGCTTGGTCGGTCCTCCTACTTCAAATTTGGGGCGCTGCGCGTGCAATCGTGGCCGGACTTTTAGCCGACGGACATTTCTCCGACGGACATTTGGCCGAAACACAAGTGGCTGTCACAAAACCGTCTGGCCACGAGATAGATAGATTTGATAGGTAGATACATAGATTACATAGATCAATAGATGCAATATACATTTGATAGATACGATTGATAGTTAGATAGATTTGATAAATAAATAGATAGATTTGATAAATATATAATTTACCAGACAGAGAATTACAAGACGTGCGGCTGGGACCCATGGTAAGGATCCCAGAGGCAGTTGCAGCGCCAGGGGACGTGTATATGGCATGGATTTTAGGAAACGGGAGATGGAAAAAGATGCTTGGTCGGTCCTCCTACTTCAAATTTGGGGCACTGCGTGTGCAATCGTGGCCGGACTTTTAGCCGACGGACATTTGGCCGAAACACAAGTGGCTGTCACAAAACCGTCCGGCCACGAGATAGATAGATTTGATAGATAGATACATAGATTACATAGATCAATAGATGCAATATACATTTGATAGATACGATTGATAGTTAGATAGATTTGATAGATAAATAGATAGATTTGATAAATATATAATTTCCCAGACAGAGAATTACAAGACGTGCGGACTGGGACCCATGGTAAGGTTCCCAGAGGCAGTTGCGGCGCCAGGGGACGTGTATATGTCATGGATTTTAGGAACCGGGAGATGGAAAAAGATGCTTGGTCAGTCCTCCTACTTCAAATTTGGGGCACTGCGCGTGCAATCGTGGCCGGACTTCTAGCCGATGGACATTTGGCCGAAACACAAGTGGCTGTCACAAAACCGTCCGGCCACGAGATAGATTTGATAGATAGATACATAGATTACATAGATCAATAGATGCAATATACATTTGATAGATACGATTGATAGTTAGATAGATTTGATAAAAATTGATGTTTGTTTCCCAGGCAGAAAGTGCCCTAAAACATTGCGGCTTGAATCCTAGTTGGTGGCGGATAAGTCACGCAAGTCATCCGGCATTTGAAGATAAAATACAGCAGCGTGTGGACCATTTTAGCCCAAGGCAGCTCATGTCATCAGGCCTTTTTTACTCGAATGTATCGCCCAATGTCTGTCCCTTCGGGATCCATCCCTCATTCATCTTAATAAAGGTGAGGTAATCTAGACTTTTTTGACCTAGGCGACTTCTCTTCTCAGTGACAATACCTCCTGCTGCACTGAAGGTCCTTTCTGACAGGACACTTGAAGCGGGGCAGGCCAGAAGTTCTATTGCAAATTGGGATAGCTCAGGCCACAGGTCAAGCCTGCACACCCAGTAGTCAAGGGGTTCATCACTCCTCAGAGTGTCGAGAGCTGCAGTTAAGGCGAGGTAGTCTGCTACCTGTCGGTCGAGACGCTCTCTGAAGGTGGACCTCAAAGGGCTGTGGCGATGCATAGGAGTTAAAAAGCACCGCATGTCCTCCATCAACAACATGTCTGTAAAGTGTCCAGTCCTTCCCGGCGTGGTCGTGGGAGTCGGAGGATTACTTTCAGCTCTTCCCCTGTTAGATTCACGTTGTGCTGTGACATCACCCTTATACGCTGTGTAAAGCATACTTTTTATTTTATTTTGGAAATGCTGCATCCTTTCCGACTTGTTGTAATTCGGTAAAATTTCTGGCACTTTATGCTTATACTTGGGGTCTAGTAGCGTGGACACCCAGTACAGGTCGTTCTCCTTCAGCTTTTTTATACGAGGGTCCCTCAACAGGCACGACAGCATGAAAGACCCCATTTGCACAAGGTTGGATGCCGAGCTAGTCATGTCCCGTTCCTCGTCCTCAGTGATGTCACTGAAGGTATCTTCTTCCCCTCAGCCACGTACAACACCACGGGTACCAGATAGGTGACAACGAGCACCCTGGGATGCCTGTTGTGGTTGGTCTTCCTCCTCCTCCTCAAAGCCACATTCCTCCTCTGACTCCTCTTCCTCACAATCCTCTTCCAGCGTTGCCGCAGGTCCAGCAAGCGATGCTGATAAGGCTGTTTCTGGTGGTGATGGTGACCACAACTCTTCCTCTTCCTCTTCACGCTCATCTACGGCTTGATCCAGCACTCTTCGCAGGGCACGCTCCAGGAAGAAAACAAATGGTATGATGTCGCTGATGGTGCCTTCGGTGCGACTGAATAGTTTTGTCACCTCCTCAAAAGGTGACTGTAACGTGGCAAAAAAATTCCCAGCTCCGCAGAGGCTGTCCTAGCACCCCGGACATACAAATACTCATTAACTGATTTTTCTTGTTGGAGCAGGCGGTCGAACATTAGGAGTGTTGAATTCCAACGTGTAGGGCTGTCGCAAATCAAGCGCCTCACTGGCATGTTGTTTCGCCGCTGGATATCGGAAAAGTGCGCCATGGCTGTGTAGGAACGCCTCAAATGGCCACACACCTTCCTGGCCTGCTTCAGGACGTCCTGCAAGCCTGGGTACTTATGCACAAAGCGTTGTACGATCAGATTACCCACATGTGCCATGCACGGCACATGTGTCAACTTGCCCAATTTCAACGTTTCAGAAAATAATTGACCTAGGTCACCAATCATGTATGAACCTAGCTCAAAAAAAATATATGCTTCTATACACTGTTAGAAAAGTTTCATATGTATTGGATTAGTCATCACAGTAAACTATAGCAATTTTTAAAATATAACTTTTATTGATGTATTAAAAAGACAGCTTGAATTGGACTGTTGTCTGCTGCCTGCGCATATTACTAAAAACACATCTCCTTTGTGTTGGGTTATACCTCTGATGATTTGTGTTTGAGTTGGACAGGAAAATTTGTGGAAATAACACTGTAAGAGTTCTGTTTGAAAATTCACTTGGCCTTATTGGTGGCTTGTTCTAAAACACAATAGCTTGTTGTTAATGTATTATCCACACTAAAAAATTTTTTACTGTTCCACGTTGAACCCAAATTTATCAAGACCGTATTTTATTGAGCTGCTGGTTGACAAAACTATTTGTGTGGACTATAATGTCCTGTATCTTTTACTCTGATATCCAAATAATTTTTATTTTGCCTGATTATTATTGTGACTTAAGATAGTCACCATTACCTTTGTAATATACAAATAGCTTTTGAATATCAGTGTTTTTAACTGTTCAGAGTATAAGTAATGTCAGCTTTAAATTGGATAGGTAATCCTGTTTGTTTTTTGGGTAACTTTTTTTTATATATATCTTTAATAGGGGTTTAGAAAGTATTGATATACCATTGCACTGTATGTAAATATGGTCATGGTTTGCTGCCCCTTAATTATTAACTTAAATAGTAGCTATAATCAATTTTACCAAATAAATTTATGTCCGATATATTCACTCACTGTTGATATTAGTCACTTACATTGACTATTGTATAATGAGATGGGACAGTTACTTGATCCTTTTTGCTTTTAATATCCTTAATTTTGTATCACAATTCTCTTAAGTATGTCACTGCTATGTGTTATCATCTAATGTCCCCGCTATGTATAACTTTCTAGCTATAGTGTATACTAAGTTTTATTTTGCTTATACCTCCTATATACCTCTGCTATGACGTTACAGTTAGCATCAGGCTAGTACACCTGTTTTTAGCTTTCTAGCTGCAGACTTGGAAAATACAGAGAAAAGCTGAATCGCTCTGCCGTTATTTAAACTAAATGAGTTTCAGTCTCTTATAGCTTGTTTAGAATAGTTGGTTTGTTTCAAGAAAGTATCAAATCACTTCCGTTTGTGTCCACTATATTACCAGAGGATGCATATGGGAAACGCGGCGTCAGGGGTTTCTTAAATAATTTTAACTTGCTCTCTTTTGTGGTTAAAAATGACTTACTCTGATAGTGGTATTAATAGGTAAAAACATAATCCATATGGAATAGACCGTAATTATTAGAAGGTAATACTAATAAGGTAATTCTTGTAGTACCAAGAGGCACTGCAGTATAACAGGTTAATAGCATAGAGGTAACTAAAAGGTAATCACTGCTGTTTAGTGGTGGGAATATAGGTAAATACAAGAATCATGGTAATATAGTGGACACAAACGGAAGTGATTTGATACTTTCTTGAAACAAACCAACTATTCTAAACAAGCTATAAGAGACTGAAACTCATTTAGTTTAAATAACGGCAGAGCGATTCAGCTTTTCTCTGTATTTTCCAAGTCTGCAGCTAGAAAGCTAAAAACAGGTGTACTAGCCTGATGCTAACTGTAACGTCATAGCAGAGGTATATAGGAGGTATAAGCAAAACAAAACTTATTATACACTATAGCTAGAAAGTTATACATAGCGGGGACATTAGATGATAACACATAGCAGTTACATACTTAAGAGAATTGTGATACAAAATTAAGGATATTAAAAGCAAAAAGGATCAAGTAACGGTCCCATCTCATTATACAATAGTCAATGTAAGTGACTAATATCAACAGTGAGTGAATATATCGGACATAATTTTCTTTGGTAAAATTGATTATAGCTACTATTTAAGTAAAACTGAATAAGTTAAAGCTTTAACACAGAGTGATAATATCGTTAACCAAACAATTGGTTTTAAAAAAAAATCTTTCCTCTGTTTAAACAGAAGATACAAAAATATTAGCTGGCTATAAAGACACACAGTGAAACCAATAGAGAATAATTCACAATAAAGTACTCACTGGTGGTGCGTTATAAGAAAGGATCACTATTAATAATTAAGGGGCAGCAAACCATGACCATATTTACATACAGTGCAATGGTATATCAATACTTTCTAAACCCCTATTAAAGATATATATAAAAAAAAGTTACCCAAAAACAAACAGGATTACCTATCCAATTTAAAGCTGACATTACTTATACTCTGAACAGTTAAAAACACTGATATTCAAAAGCTATTTGTATATTACAAAGGTAATGGTGACCATCTTAAGTCACAATAATAATCAGGCAAAATAAAAATTATTTGGATATCAGAGTAAAAGATACAGGACATTATAGTCCACACAAATAGTTTTGTCAACCAGCAGCTCAATAAAATACGGTCTTGATAAATTTGGGTTCAACGTGGAACAGTAAAAAAATTTTTTAGTGTGGATAATACATTAACAACAAGCTATTGTGTTTTAGAACAAGCCACCAATAAGCCCAAGTGAATTTTCAAACACAACTCTTACAGTGTTATTTCCACAAATTTTCCTGTCCAACTCAAACACAAATCATCAGAGGTATAACCCAACACAAAGGAGATGTGTTTTTAGTAATATGCGCAGGCAGCAGACAACAGTCCAATTCAAGCTGTCTTTTTAATACATCAATAAAAGTTAAATTTTAAAAATTGCTATAGTTTACTGTGATGACTAATCCAATACATATGAAACTTTTCTAACAGTGTATAGAAGCATATCTTTTTTTTGAGCTAGGTTCACACATGATTGGTGACCTAGGTCAATTATTTTCTGAAACATTGAGTTTAATGCTTACGCACTGCTCCTATAGGTAGACCTATTTACTTAATATATTTCATAAACAAGGTCTCTAAGGAGAATCAGATAGACTTTACCTAACAGAAATAAAGTAAAGATTACGTGGGCAAGTGTTTTCTCTCTTTTTTCTTTTGCCCAATTTCAATGCCGCCACCAAATTACTTCCGTTGTCAGAAACCACTTTGCCAATCTCCAGTTGGTGCGGAGTGAGCCACTGATCCACCTGTGCGTTCAGGGCGGACAGGAGTGCTGGTCCGGTGTGACTCTCTGCTTTCAGGCAATTCAACCCCAAGACGGCGTGACACTGCCGTATCCGTAATAGTAATAGTACCTGCGGAGCTGGGGGGGTGCCGCTGATGTGGAGCAAGACGCAGCAGCAGAAGAGGCTCAGCCAAGGAGGTTATGGAAGAGGATGGAGTAGGAGGAGTACAGGAGGTGGCAGCAGGCCTGCCTGCAAGTCGTGGCGGTGTCACCAACTCCTCCTCTGCAGAGACACGCATTCCATGCTTGGCAGCCGTCAGCAGGTTTACCCAATGCGCAGTGTATGTGATATACCTGCCCTGACCATGCTTTGCAGACCAGCTATCAGTGGTCATATAGACCCTTGCCCAAACACTGTGTGCCAGACATGCCATTACTTCCTTTTGCACAATCGAGTACAGGTTGGGGATTGCCTTTTGTGAAAAGAAACTTCGGCCGGGTACCTTCCACTGCGGTGTCCCAATAGCTACAAATTTTTTGAATGCCTCAGACTCCACCAGCTTGTATGGTAAAAGCTGGTGGGCTAAGAGTTCAGACAAGCCAGCTGTCAGACGCCGGGCAACGGGGTGACTTTGTGACATTGGCTTCTTACGCTCAAACATGTCCTTGACAGACACCTGACTGTGGGCAGATGAGCAGGAACTACTCCGGAAGAGAGCCGGAGTGGCGGATGGTTGAGAGGGGGCAAGGAGGACAGCAGTGGTTGACGTGGCTGAAGATGCTGGACCAGGAGGAGGATGGCGGCTTTGAGTTTGTGTGCTGTTTCTACTCATGTGTTGATCCCATAGGCGTTTGTGATGTGCGATCATGTGCCTTCGCAAAGCAGTTGTACCTAGGTGGGTGTTGCACTTCCCACGACTCAGTTTCTTTTGGCACAGGTTGCAAATGGCATCACTGTTGTCAGAGGCAGACACACAAAAAAAATGCCACACTGCTGAGCTCTGCAATGACGGCATTATGGTGGTGGCAACAGCATGCGTTGATTGGCATGCTGTCTGGCTGACCCCGGGTGCCGATGCATGCTGTCTGACTGTGCCACTAGCTCCTTGCAACGACCTCCCCCTGCTTCCAACTCGTCTCCTCCTCCTCCTCCTCTATGTCTCCCCATCTGAACTTTCCCCCTCTTCTTCTTCTCTTCTAGCAGGCACCCACGTGACATCCACGGACACATCGTCATCATCAACCGCTTCACTTGTATCTGACAAGTCAACAAAGGAAGCAGCAGCGGGTACAACATCATCATCATCACACCGTACGTCCATGTCTGTAATTCTGCCTGACTGAGACATATCACTGTTATCTACATACTCTGTCAATGATGGTTGCGCATCAATCATTTCTTCCAACTGATGTGTAAAAAACTCCTCTGACACATCAAGTGAAGCGGCTGTGGTGCTAGTGTTGGTGGTGGTGGCAGGCGGGCGAGTGGTGGTAACTTAAGAGGTGCCCGAAGATAAGCTGGAGGAGGATGGAGCATCAAGGTTCGGAGCGGAAGCTATAGAAGATTCGGTGTCCTGTGTTATAAAGTCAACTATGTCATCCTCAGAACTTTTCGAGTTCATGGGACGTGGCCTCTGAACACTGGGCATTATTCTACGGCCAAAGGGAATCACAGCACCACGACTACAACGGCACCTGCGGGGTGGCCTGCCTCTGCCTGTCATTTTTTTTTAAATGTACACTTACACTACTATTAAACAAGATATGAGTGGTGCCACTGGGCAAGTAGGCACAGTATATGCTGTGAGCCTGGCACACACGCTGACAGGCAGGCAACTGCAATTAGATTACACTAGCAGACTGATGTTTCACAGTCAAAAAAGTTATTTTTTTTTAAATTTACACTACTGTTACAACAGATATGAGTGGTGGCAATAGTTGGCAAGTGGACCTGGCACACACACTGGCAGACAGGCAACTACAATTAGATTACACTAGTAGACTGATGTTTCAAAGTCAAAAAAGTTATTTTTTTTTTAAATTTACACTACTGTTACAACAGATATGAGTGTTGGCACTTAGCAAGTGGGCCTGGCACACACGCTGGCAGGCAGGCAACTGCAGTTAGATTACACTAGCAGACTGATGTTTCACAGTATAAAAAAGTTTTTTTTTTACAATATTTACACTACTGTTACAACAGATATGAGTGGTGGCACTAGTTGGCAAGAGGGCCTGGCACACACGCTGGCAGGCAGGCAACTGCTATTAGATTACACTAGCAGACTGATGTTTCACAATCAAAAAAGTTTTTTTTTTTTTACAAAATTTACACTACTGTTACAACAGATATGAGTGGTGACACTAGTTGGCAAGTGGGCCTGGCACACACGCTGGCAGGCAGGCAACTACAATTAGATTACACTTGCAGACTGATGTTTCACAGTCAAAAAAGTTATTTTTTTTTAAATTTACACTACTCTTACAACAGATATCAGTGGTGGCACTTAGCAAGTGGGCCTGGCACACACGCTGGCAGGCAGGCAACTGCAATTAGATTACACTAGCAGACTGATGTTTCACAGTCAAACATTTTTTTTTTTTTTAAATGTACACTACTGTTACAACAGATATGAGTGGTGGCACTAGTTGGCAAGTGGGCCTGGCACACATGCTGGCAGGCAGGCAGGCAACTGCAATTAGATTACACTAGCAGACTGATGTTTAACAGTCAATTTTTTTTTTTAAATTTACACTACTGTTACAACAGATGTGAGTGGTGGCACTTAGCAAGTGGGCCTGGCACACACGCTGGCAGGCAGGCAACTGCAATTCGATTACACTAGCAGAATGATGTTTCACTGTCAAAAAACTTTTTTTTTACAAAATTTACACTACTGTTACAACAGATATGAGTGGTGGCACTAGTTGGCAAGTGGGCCTGGCACACACGCTGGCAGGCAGGCAACTGCAATTAGATTACACTAGCAGACTGATGTTTCACAGTCAAAAAAGTTTTTTTTTTTAAATGTACACTACTGTTACAACAGATATGAGTGGTGGCACTAGTTGGCAAGTGGGCCTGGCACACATGCTGGCAGGCAGGCAACTGCAATTAGATTACACTAGCAGACTGATGTTTCACAGTCAAAAAAGTTTTTTAAAATTTTTTTTACACTACTGTTACAACAGATATGAGTGGTGGCACTAGTTGGCAAGTGGGCCTGGCACACACGCTGGCAGGCAGGCAACTGAAATTAGATTACACTAGCAGGCTGATGTTTCACAGCCAAATAAGTTTTTTTTTTTAAATTTACACTACTGTTACAACAGATATGAGTGGTGGCACTAGTTGGCAAGTGGGCCTGGCACACACGCTGGCAGGCAGGCAACTGAAATTAGATTACACTAGCAGGCTGATGTTTCACAGCCAAATACGTTTTTTTTTTTAAATTTACACTACTGTTACAACAGATATGAGTGGTGGCACTAGTTGGCAAGTGGGCCTGGCACACACGCTGGCAGGCAGGCAACTGCAATTAGATTACACTAGCAGACTGATGTTTCACAGTCAAAAAAGTTTTTTTTTTTAATTTACACTACTGTTACAACAGA
This sequence comes from Bombina bombina, assembly GCF_027579735.1. Classification (NCBI taxonomy): domain Eukaryota; kingdom Metazoa; phylum Chordata; class Amphibia; order Anura; family Bombinatoridae; genus Bombina; species Bombina bombina. Next base: position 353,289,127 of record NC_069501.1, read on the forward strand.
TATGAGTGGTGGCACTAGTTGGCAAGTGGGCCTGGCACACGCTGGCAGGCAGGCAACTGCAATTAGATTACACTAGCAGACTGATGTTTCACAGTCAAAAAAGTTTTTTTTTTTTAATTTACACTACTGTTACAACAGATATGAGTGGTGGCACTAGTTGGCAAGTGGGCTGGCACACATGCTGGCAGGCAGGCAACTGCTATTAGATTACACTAGCAGACTGAGGTTTCACAGTCAAAAAAGTTTTTTTAAAAAATGTTTACACTACTGTTACAACAGATATGAGTGGTGGCACTAGTTGGCAAGTGGGCCTGGCACACACACTGGCAGGCAGGCAACTGAAATTAGATTACACTAGCAGGCTGATGTTTCACAGTCAAAAAAGTTTTTTTTTACAAAATTTACACTACTGTTACAACAGATATGAGTGGTGACACTAGTTGGCAAGTGGGCCTGGCACACACACTGGCAGGCAGGCAACTGAAATTAGATTACACTAGCAGGCTGATGTTTCACAGTCAAATAAGTTTTTTTTTTTTTAAATTTACACTACTGTTACAACAGATATGAGTGGTGGCACTAGTTGGCAAGTGGGCCTGGCACACACGCTGGCAGGCAGGCAACTGCAATTAGATTACACTAGCAGACTGATGTTTCACAGTTAAAAAAGTTTTTTTTTTTACAAAATTTACACTACTGTTACAACATATATGAGTGGTGGCACTTAGCAAGTGGGCCTGGCACACACACTGGCAGGCAGGCAGGCAACTGCAATTAGATTACACTAGCAGACTGATGTTTCAGTCAAAAAAGTTTTTTTTTTTACAAAATTTACACTACTGTTACAACAGATATGAGTGGTGGCACTAGTTGGCAAGTGGGCCTGGCACACACGCTGGCAGGCAGGCAACTGCAATTAGATTACACTAGCAGACTGATGTTTCACAGTCAGAAAGTTTTTTTTACAAAATGTACACTACTGTTACAACAGATGTGAGTGGTGGCACTAGTTGGCAAGTGGGCCTGGCACATGCTGGCAGGCAGGCAACTGCAATTAGATTACACTAGCAGACTGATGTTTCACAGTCAAAAAAGTTTTATTTTTAAAAATTACACTACTGTTACAACAGATATTAGTGGTGGCACTTAGCAAGTGGGCCTGGCACCCACACTGGCAGGCAGGCAGGCAACTGCAATTAGATTACACTAGCAGACTGATGATTCACAGTCAAAAAAGTTTTTTTTTAAAAAAATTTACACTACTGTTACAACAGATATTAGTGGTGGCACTAGTTGGCAAGTGGGCCTGGCACACACGCTGGCAACTGCTATTAGATTACACTAGCAGACTGATGTTTCACAGTCAAAAAAGTTTTTTTTATAAAATTTACACTACTCTTACAACAGATATGAGTGGTGGCACTAGTTGGCAAGAGGGCCTGGCACACACGCTGGCAGGCAGGCAACTGCTATTAGATTACACTAGCAGACTGATGTTTCACAATCAAAAAAGTTTTTTTTTTTTACAAAATTTACACTACTGTTACAACAGATATGAGTGGTGACACTAGTTGGCAAGTGGGCCTGGCACACACGCTGGCAGGCAGGCAACTACAATTAGATTACACTTGCAGACTGATGTTTCACAGTCAAAAAAGTTATTTTTTTTTAAATTTACACTACTGTTACAACAGATATCAGTGGTGGCACTTAGCAAGTGGGCCTGGCACACACGCTGGCAGGCAGGCAACTGCAATTAGATTACACTAGCAGACTGATGTTTCACAGTCAAAAAATTTTTTTTTTTTTAAATGTACACTACTGTTACAACAGATATGAGTGGTGGCACTAGTTGGCAAGTGGGCCTGGCACACATGCTGGCAGGCAGGCAGGCAACTGCAATTAGATTACACTAGCAGACTGATGTTTAACAGTCAATTTTTTTTTTTTAAATTTACACTACTGTTACAACAGATGTGAGTGGTGGCACTTAGCAAGTGGGCCTGGCACACACGCTGGCAGGCAGGCAACTGCAATTCGATTACACTAGCAGAATGATGTTTCACTGTCAAAAAACTTTTTTTTTACAAAATTTACACTACTGTTACAACAGATATGAGTGGTGGCACTAGTTGGCAAGTGGGCCTGGCACACACGCTGGCAGGCAGGCAACTGCAATTAGATTACACTAGCAGACTGATGTTTCACAGTCAAAAAAGTTTTTTTTTTTAAATGTACACAACTGTTACAACAGATATGAGTGGTGGCACTAGTTGGCAAGTGGGCCTGGCACACATGCTGGCAGGCAGGCAACTGCAATTAGATTACACTAGCAGACTGATGTTTCACAGTCAAAAAAGTTTTTTAAAAAATTTTTTACACTACTGTTACAACAGATATGAGTGGTGGCACTAGTTGGCAAGTGGGCCTGGCACACACGCTGGCAGGCAGGCAACTGAAATTAGATTACACTAGCAGGCTGATGTTTCACAGCCAAATACGTTTTTTTTTTAAATTTACACTACTGTTACAACAGATATGAGTGGTGGCACTAGTTGGCAAGTGGGCCTGGCACACGCTGGCAGGCAGGCAACTGCAATTAGATTACACTAGCAGACTGATGTTTCACAGTCAAAAAAGTTTTTTTTTTTAATTTACACTACTGTTACAACAGATATGAGTGGTGGCACTAGTTGGCAAGTGGGCCTGGCACACGCTGGCAGGCAGGCAACTGCAATTAGATTACACTAGCAGACTGATGTTTCACAGTCAAAAAAGATTTTTTTTTTTAATTTACACTACTGTTACAACAGATATGAGTGGTGGCACTAGTTGGCAAGTGGGCTGGCACACATGCTGGCAGGCAGGCAACTGCAATTAGATTACACTAGCAGACTGATGTTTCACAGTCAAAAAAGTTTTTTTAAAAAATTTTTACACTACTGTTACAACAGATATGAGTGGTGGCACTAGTTGGCAAGTGGGCCTGGCACACACACTGGCAGGCAGGCAACTGAAATTAGATTACACTAGCAGGCTGATGTTTCACAGTCAAAAAAGTTTTTTTTTACAAAATTTACACTACTGTTACAACAGATATGAGTGGTGGCACTAGTTGGCAAGTGGGCCTGGCACACACACTGGCAGGCAGGCAACTGAAATTAGATTACACTAGCAGGCTGATGTTTCACAGTCAAATAAGTTTTTTTTTTTTAAATTTACACTACTGTTACAACAGATATGAGTGGTGGCACTAGTTGGCAAGTGGGCCTGGCACACACGCTGGCAGGCAGGCAACTGCAATTAGATTACACTAGCAGACTGATGTTTCACAGTTAAAAAAGTTTTTTTTTTACAAAATTTACACTACTGTTACAACATATATGAGTGGTGGCACTTAGCAAGTGGGCCTGGCACACACACTGGCAGGCAGGCAGGCAGGCAACTGCAATTAGATTACACTAGCAGACTGATGTTTCAGTCAAAAAAGTTTTTTTTTTTACAAAATTTACACTACTGTTACAACAGATATGAGTGGTGGCACTAGTTGGCAAGTGGGCCTGGCACACACGCTGGCAGGCAGGCAACTGCAATTAGATTACACTAGCAGACTGATGTTTCACAGTCAGAAAGTTTTTTTACAAAATGTACACTACTGTTACAACAGATGTGAGTGGTGGCACTAGTTGGCAAGTGGGCCTGGCACATGCTGGCAGGCAGGCAACTGCAATTAGATTACACTAGCAGACTGATGTTTCACAGTCAAAAAAGTTTTATTTTTAAAAATTACACTACTGTTACAACAGATATTAGTGGTGGCACTTAGCAAGTGGGCCTGGCACCCACACTGGCAGGCAGGCAGGCAACTGCAATTAGATTACACTAGCAGACTGATGATTCACAGTCAAAAAAGTTTTTTAAAAAAAAATTTACACTACTGTTACAACAGATATTAGTGGTGGCACTAGTTGGCAAGTGGGCCTGGCACACACGCTGGCAGGCAGGCAGGCAACTGCTATTAGATTACACTAGCAGACTGATGTTTCACAGTCAAAAAAGTTTTTTTTTTTAAATTTACACTACTCTTACAACAGATATGAGTGGTGGCACTAGTTGGCAAGTGGGCCTGGCACACATCCGCTGGCAGTGGCAGGCAGGCAACTGAAATTAGATTACACTAGCAGACTGATGTTTCAAAGTCAAAAAAGTTTTTTTAAAAAAAATTTACACTACTGTTACAACAGATATGAGTGGTGGCACTAGTTGGCAAGTGGGCCTGGCACACACGCTGGCAGGCAGGCAACTGCAATTAGATTACACTAGCAGACTGATGTTTCACAGTGAAAAAAGTTTTTTTTTTTTTAATTTACACTACTGTTACAACAGATATGAGTGGTGGCACTAGTTGGCAAGTGGGCCTGGCACACGCTGGCAGGCAGGCAACTGCAATTAGATTACACTAGCAGACTGATGTTTCACAGTCAAAAAAGTTTTTTTTTTTAAATTTACACTACTGTTACAACAGATATGAGTGGTGGCACTAGTTGGCAAGTGGGCCTGGCACACACGCTGGCAGGCAGGCAACTGCAATTAGATTACACTAGCAGACTGATGTTTCACAGTCAAAAAAGTTTTTTTTACAAAATGTACACTACTGTTACAACAGATATGGGTGGTGGCACTTAGCAAGTGGGCCTGGCACACACACTGGCAGGCAGGCAACTGCAATTAGATTACACTAGCAGACTGATGTTTCACAGTCAAAAAAGTTTTTTTTTTAAAATTTACACTACTGTTACAACAGATATGAGTGGTGGTACTAGTTGGCAAGTGGGCCTGGCACACACAGGCAGGCAACTACAATTAGATTACACTAGCAGACTGATGTTTCACAGTCAAAAAAGTTTTTTTTTACAAAATTTACACTACTGTTACAACAGATATGAGTGGTGGCACTAGTTGGCAAGTGGGCCTGGCACACATCCGCTGGCAGTGGCAGGCAGGCAACTGAAATTAGATTACACTAGCAGACTGATGTTTCACTGTCAAAAAAGTTGTTTTTTTAAAAAAAATTACACTACTGTTACAACAGATATGAGTGGTGGCACTTAGCAAGTGGGCCTGGCACACACACTGACAGGCAGGCAACTGCAAATAGATTACACTAGCAGACTGATGTTTCACAGTCAAAAAAGTTTTGTTTTGTTTTTTTAAATTTACACTACTGTTACAACAGATATGAGTGGTGGCACTAGTTGGCAAGTGGGCTGGCACACATGCTGGCAGGCAGGCAACTGCTATTAGATTACACTAGCAGACTGATGTTTCACAGTCAAAAAAGTTTTTTTTACAAAATTTACACTACAGATATGAGTGGTGGCACTAGTTGGCAAGAGGGCCTGGCACACACGCTGGCAGGCAGGCAACTGCTATTAGATTACACTAGCAGACTGATGTTTCACAGTCAAAAAAGTTTTTTTTTTTTTACAAAATTGACACTACTGTTACAACAGATATGAGTGGTAACACTAGTTGGCAAGTGGGCCTGGCACACACGCTGGCAGGCAGGCAACTACAATTAGATTACACTTGCAGACTGATGTTTCACAGTCAAAAAAGTTATTTTTTTTTAAATTTACACTACTGTTACAACAGATATCAGTGGTGGCACTTAGCAAGTGGGCCTGGCACACACGCTGGCAGGCAGGCAACTGCAATTAGATTACACTAGCAGACTGATGTTTCACAGTCAAAAAAGTTTATTTTTTTAAATTTACACTACTGTTACAACAGCTATCAGTGGTGGCACTTAGCAAGTGGGTCTGGCACACACGCTGGCTCTCAGGCAACTGTTATTAGATTACACTTGCAGACTGATGTTTCACAGTCAAAAAAGTTTTTTTTTTTAAAAATGTACACTACTGTTACAACAAATATGAGTGGTGGCACTAGTTGGCAAGTGGGCCTGGCACACATGCTGGCAGGCAGGCAACTGCAATTAGATTACACTAGCAGACTGATGTTTAACAGTCAAATTTTTTTTTTAAATTTACACTACTGTTACAACAGATGTGAGTGGTGGCACTTAGCAAGTGGGCCTGGCACACACGCTGGCAGGCAGGCAGGCAACTGCAATTCGATTACACTAGCAGACTGATGTTTCACTGTCAAAAAACTTTTTTTTTACAAAATTTACACTACTGTTACAACAGATATGAGTGGTGGCACTAGTTGGCAAGTGGGCCTGGCACACACGCTGGCAGGCAGGCAACTGCAGTTAGATTACACTAGCAGACTGATGTTTCACAGTCAAAAAAGTTTTTTTTTTAAAAATGTACACTACTGTTACAACAGATATAAGTGGTGGCACTTAGAAAGTGGGCCTGGCACACACGCTGGCAGGCAGGCAACTGCAATTAGATTACACTAGCAGACTGATGTTTCACAGTCAAATTTTTTTTTTTTTTTTTAAATTACACTACTGTTACAACAAATATGAGTGGTGGCACTAGTTGGCAAGTGGGCCTGGCACACATGCTGGCAGGCAGGCAACTGCTATTAGATTACACTAGCAGACTGATGTTTCACAGTCAAAAAAGTTTTTTTAAAAAAAATTTACGCTACTGTTACAACAGATATGAGTGGTGCCACTAGTTGGCAAGTGGGCCTGGCACACACGCTGGCAGGCAGGCAACTGCAATTAGATTACACTAGCAGACTGATGTTTCACAGTCAAAAAAGTTTTTTTTTTTACAAAATTTACACTACTGTTACAACAGATATGAGTGGTGGCACTTAGCAAGTGGGCCTGACACACACACTGGCAGGCAGGCAGGCAACTGCAATTAGATTACACTAGCAGACTGATGTTTCACAGTAAAAATTTTTTTTTTTTAAAAATTACACTACTGTTACAACAAATATGAGTGGTGGCACTAGTTGGCAAGTGGGCCTGGCACACATGCTGGCAGGCAGGCAACTGCTATTAGATTACACTAGCAGACTGATGTTTCACAGTCAAAAAAGTTTTTTTTTTAAAAATTTACACTACTGTTACAACAGATATGAGTGGTGGCACTAGTTGGCAAGTGGGCCTGGCACACACACTGGCAGGCAGGCAACTGAAATTAGATTACACTAGCAGGCTGATGTTTCACAGTCAAATAAGTCTTTTTTTTTAAATTTACACTGCTGTTACAACAGATATGAGGGGTGGCACTAGTTGGCAAGTGGGTCTGGCACACACGCTGGCAGGCAGGCAACTGCAATTAGATTACACTAGCAGACTGATGTTTCACAGTTAAAAAAGTTTTTTTTTACAAAATTTACACTACTGTTACAACAGATATGAGTGGTGGCACTTAGCAAGTGGGCCTGGCACACACGCTGGCAGGCAGGCAACTGCAATTAGATTACACTAGCAGACTGATGTTTCAGTCAAAAAAGTTTTTTTTTTACAAAATTTACACTACTGTTACAACAGATATGAGTGGTGGCACTAGTTGGCAAGTGGGCCTGGCACACACGCTGGCAGGCAGGCAACTGCAATTAGATTACACTTGCAGACTGATGTTTCACAGTCAGAAAGTTTTTTTACAAAATGTACACTACTGTTACAACAGATGTGAGTGGTGGCACTAGTTGGCAAGTGGGCCTGGCACACGCTGGCAGGCAGGCAACTGCAATTAGATTACACTAGCAGACTGATGTTTCACAGTCAAAAAAGTTTTATTTTTAAAAATTACACTACTGTTACAACAGATATTAGTGGTGGCACTTAGCAAGTGGGCCTGGCACACACACTGGCAGGCAGGCAACTGCAATTAGATTACACTAGCAGACTGATGTTTCACAGTAAAAAAAAAAAATTAAAAAAATTACACTACTGTTACAACAAATATGAGTGGTGGCACTAGTTGGCAAGTGGGCCTGGCACACATGCTGGCAGGCAGGCAACTGCTATTAGATTACACTAGCAGACTGATGTTTCACAGTCAAAAAAGTTTTTTTTATAAAATTTACACTACAGATATGAGTGGTGGCACTAGTTGGCAAGAGGGCCTGGCACACACGCTGGCAGGCAGGCAACTGCTATTAGATTACACTAGCAGACTGATGTTTCACAGTCAAAAAAATTATTTTTTTTTTACAAAATTTACACTACTGTTACAACAGATATGAGTGGTGACACTAGTTGGCAAGTGGGCCTGGCACACACGCTGGCAGGCAGGCAACTACAAATAGATTACACTTGCAGACTGATGTTTCACTGTCAAAAAACTTTTTTTTTACAAAATTTACACTACTGTTACAACAGATATGAGTGGTGGCACTAGTTGGCAAGTGGGCCTGGCACACACGCTGGCAGGCAGGCAACTGCAGTTAGATTACACTAGCAGACTGATGTTTCACAGTCAAAAAAGTTTTTTTTTTAAAAATGTACACTACTGTTACAACAGATATAAGTGGTGGCACTTAGAAAGTGGGCCTGGCACACACGCTGGCAGGCAGGCAACTGCAATTAGATTACACTAGCAGACTGATGTTTCACAGTCAAATTTTTTTTTTTTTTTTTTTAAATTACACTACTGTTACAACAAATATGAGTGGTGGCACTAGTTGGCAAGTGGGCCTGGCACACATGCTGGCAGGCAGGCAACTGCTATTAGATTACACTAGCAGACTGATGTTTCACAGTCAAAAAAGTTTTTTTAAAAAAAATTTACGCTACTGTTACAACAGATATGAGTGGTGCCACTAGTTGGCAAGTGGGCCTGGCACACACGCTGGCAGGCAGGCAACTGCAATTAGATTACACTAGCAGACTGATGTTTCACAGTCAAAAAAGTTTTTTTTTTTACAAAATTTACACTACTGTTACAACAGATATGAGTGGTGGCACTTAGCAAGTGGGCCTGACACACACACTGGCAGGCAGGCAGGCAACTGCAATTAGATTACACTAGCAGACTGATGTTTCACAGTAAAAAATTTTTTTTTTTAAAAATTACACTACTGTTACAACAAATATGAGTGGTGGCACTAGTTGGCAAGTGGGCCTGGCACACATGCTGGCAGGCAGGCAACTGCTATTAGATTACACTAGCAGACTGATGTTTCACAGTCAAAAAAGTTTTTTTTAAAAAAATTTACACTACTGTTACAACAGATATGAGTGGTGGCACTAGTTGGCAAGTGGGCCTGGCACACACACTGGCAGGCAGGCAACTGAAATTAGATTACACTAGCAGGCTGATGTTTCACAGTCAAATAAGTCTTTTTTTTTAAATTTACACTGCTGTTACAACAGATATGAGGGGTGGCACTAGTTGGCAAGTGGGTCTGGCACACACGCTGGCAGGCAGGCAACTGCAATTAGATTACACTAGCAGACTGATGTTTCACAGTTAAAAAAGTTTTTTTTTACAAAATTTACACTACTGTTACAACAGATATGAGTGGTGGCACTTAGCAAGTGGGCCTGGCACACACGCTGGCAGGCAGGCAACTGCAATTAGATTACACTAGCAGACTGATGTTTCAGTCAAAAAAGTTTTTTTTTTACAAAATTTACACTACTGTTACAACAGATATGAGTGGTGGCACTAGTTGGCAAGTGGGCCTGGCACACACGCTGGCAGGCAGGCAACTGCAATTAGATTACACTTGCAGACTGATGTTTCACAGTCAGAAAGTTTTTTTACAAAATGTACACTACTGTTACAACAGATGTGAGTGGTGGCACTAGTTGGCAAGTGGGCCTGGCACACGCTGGCAGGCAGGCAACTGCAATTAGATTACACTAGCAGACTGATGTTTCACAGTCAAAAAAGTTTTATTTTTAAAAATTACACTACTGTTACAACAGATATTAGTGGTGGCACTTAGCAAGTGGGCCTGGCACACACACTGGCAGGCAGGCAACTGCAATTAGATTACACTAGCAGACTGATGTTTCACAGTAAAAAAAAAAAATTAAAAAAATTACACTACTGTTACAACAAATATGAGTGGTGGCACTAGTTGGCAAGTGGGCCTGGCACACATGCTGGCAGGCAGGCAACTGCTATTAGATTACACTAGCAGACTGATGTTTCACAGTCAAAAAAGTTTTTTTTATAAAATTTACACTACAGATATGAGTGGTGGCACTAGTTGGCAAGAGGGCCTGGCACACACGCTGGCAGGCAGGCAACTGCTATTAGATTACACTAGCAGACTGATGTTTCACAGTCAAAAAAATTATTTTTTTTTTACAAAATTTACACTACTGTTACAACAGATATGAGTGGTGACACTAGTTGGCAAGTGGGCCTGGCACACACGCTGGCAGGCAGGCAACTACAAATAGATTACACTTGCAGACTGATGTTTCACAGTCAAAAAAGTTATTTTTTTTTAAATTTACACTACTGTTACAACAGATATCAGTGGTGACACTTAGCAAGTGGGCCTGGCACACACGCTGGCAGGCAGGCAACTGCAATTAGATTACACTAGCAGACTGATGTTTCACAGTCAAAAAAGTTTATTTTTTTTAAATTTACACTACTGTTACAACAGCTATCAGTGGTGGCACTAAGCAAGTGGGTCTGACACACACGCTGGCTCTCAGGCAACTGTTATTAGATTACACTTGCAGACTGATGTTTCACAGTCAAAAAAGTTTTTTTTTTTAAAAATGTACACTACTGTTACAACAAATATGAGTGGTGGCACTAGTTGGCAAGTGGTCCTGGCACACATGCTGGCAGGCAGGCAACTGCAATTAGATTACACTAGCAGACTGATGTTTAACAGTCAAATTTTTTTTTTAAATTTACACTACTGTTACAACAGATGTGAGTGGTGGCACTTAGCAAGTGGGCCTGGCACACACGCTGGCAGGCAGGCAACTGCAATTCGATTACACTAGCAGACTGATGTTTCACTGTCAAAAAACTTTTTTTTTACAAAATTTACACTACTGTTACAACAGATATGAGTGGTGGCACTAGTTGGCAAGTGGGCCTGGCACACACGCTGGCAGGCAGGCAACTGCAGTTAGATTACACTAGCAGACTGATGTTTCACAGTCAAAAAAGTTTTTTTTTAAAAAATGTACACTACTGTTACAACAGATATAAGTGGTGGCACTTAGCAAGTGGGCCTGGCACACACGCTGGCAGGCAGGCAACTGCAATTAGATTACACTAGCAGACTGATGTTTCACAGTCAAAATTTTTTTTTTTTTTTAAATTACACTAGTTACAACAAATATGAGTGGTGGCACTAGTTGGCAAGTGGGCCTGGCACACATGCTGGCAGGCAGGCAACTGCTATTAGATTACACTAGCAGACTGATGTTTCACAGTCAAAAAAGTTTTTTTAAAAAACATTTACACTACTGTTACAACAGATATGAGTGGTGGCACTAGTTGGCAAGTGGGCCTGGCACACACGCTGGCAGGCAGGCAACTGCAATTAGATTACACTAGCAGACTGATGTTTCACAGTCAAAAAAGTTTTTTTTTTTTACAAAATTTACACTACTGTTACAACAGATATGAGTGGTGGCACTTAGCAAGTGGGCCTGACACACACACTGGCAGGCAGGCAGGCAACTGCAATTAGATTACACTAGCAGACTGATGTTTCACAGTAAAAAAATTTTTTTTTTAAAAATTACACTACTGTTACAACAAATATGAGTGGTGGCACTAGTTGGCAAGTGGGCCTGGCACACATGCTGGCAGGCAGGCAACTGCTATTAGATTACACTAGCAGACTGATGTTTCACAGTCAAAAAAGTTTTTTTTTAAAAAATTTACACTACTGTTACAACAGATATGAGTGGTGGCACTAGTTGGCAAGTGGGCCTGGCACACACACTGGCAGGCAGGCAACTGAAATTAGATTACACTAGCAGGCTGATGTTTCACAGTCAAATAAGTCTTTTTTTTTTAAATTTACACTGCTGTTACAACAGATATGAGTGGTGGCACTAGTTGGCAAGTGGGCCTGGCACACACGCTGGCAGGCAGGCAACTGCAATTAGATTACACTAGCAGACTGATGTTTCACAGTTAAAAAAGTTTTTTTTTACAAAATTTACACTACTGTTACAACAGATATGAGTGGTGGCACTTAGCAAGTGGGCCTGGCACACACGCTGGCAGGCAGGCAACTGCAATTAGATTACACTAGCAGACTGATGTTTCAGTCAAAAAAGTTTTTTTTTTACAAAATTTACACTACTGTTACAACAGATATGAGTGGTGGCACTAGTTGGCAAGTGGGCCTGGCACACACGCTGGCAGGCAGGCAACTGCAATTAGATTACACTTGCAGACTGATGTTTCACAGTCAGAAAGTTTTTTTACAAAATGTACACTACTGTTACAACAGATGTGAGTGGTGGCACTAGTTGGCAAGTGGGCCTGGCACACGCTGGCAGGCAGGCAACTGCAATTAGATTACACTAGCAGACTGATGTTTCACAGTCAAAAAAGTTTTATTTTTAAAAATTACACTACTGTTACAACAGATATTAGTGGTGGCACTTAGCAAGTGGGCCTGGCACACACACTGGCAGGCAGGCAACTGCAATTAGATTACACTAGCAGACTGATGATTCACAGTCAAAAAAAGTTTTTTTAAAAAAAATTTACACTAGTGTTACAACAGATATTAGTGGTGGCACTAGTTGGCAAGTGGGCCTGGCACACACGCTGGCAGGCAGGCAACTGCTATTAGATTACACTAGCAGACTGATGTTTCACAGTCAAAAAAGTTTTTTTTTTTAAATTTACACTACTCTTACAACAGATATGAGTGGTGGCACTAGTTGGCAAGTGGGCCTGGCACACATCCGCTGGCAGTGGCAGGCAGGCAACTGAAATTAGATTACACTAGCAGACTGATGTTTCACAGTCAAAAAAGATTTTTTAAAAAAAATTTACACTACTGTTACAACAGATATGAGTGGTGGCACTAGTTGGCAAGTGGGCCTGGCACACACGCTGGCAGGCAGGCAACTGCAATTAGATTACACTAGCAGACTGATGTTTCACAGTCAAAAAAGTTTTTTTTTAAAAAATTTACACTACTGTTACAACAGATATGAGTGGTGGCACTAGTTGGCAAGTGGGCCTGGCACACACACTGGCAGGCAGGCAACTGAAATTAGATTACACTAGCAGGCTGATGTTTCACAGTCAAATAAGTCTTTTTTTTTTAAATTTACACTGCTGTTACAACAGATATGAGGGGTGGCACTAGTTGGCAAGTGGGCCTGGCACACACGCTGGCAGGCAGGCAACTGCAATTAGATTACACTAGCAGACTGATGTTTCACAGTTAAAAAAAGTTTTTTTTTACAAAATTTACACTACTGTTACAACAGATATGAGTGGTGGCACTTAGCAAGTGGGCCTGGCACACACGCTGGCAGGCAGGCAACTGCAATTAGATTACACTAGCAGACTGATGTTTCAGTCAAAAAAGTTTTTTTTTTACAAAATTTACACTACTGTTACAACAGATATGAGTGGTGGCACTAGTTGGCAAGTGGGCCTGGCACACACACTGGCAGGCAGGCAACTGCAATTAGATTACACTTGCAGACTGATGTTTCACAGTCAGAAAGTTTTTTTACAAAATGTACACTACTGTTACAACAGATGTGAGTGGTGGCACTAGTTGGCAAGTGGGCCTGGCACACGCTGGCAGGCAGGCAACTGCAATTAGATTACACTAGCAGACTGATGTTTCAAAGTCAAAAAAGTTTTATTTTTAAAAATTACACTACTGTTACAACAGATATTAGTGGTGGCACTTAGCAAGTGGGCCTGGCACACACACTGGCAGGCAGGCAACTGCAATTAGATTACACTAGCAGACTGATGTTTCACAGTAAAAAAAAAAAATTAAAAAAATTACACTACTGTTACAACAAATATGAGTGGTGGCACTAGTTGGCAAGTGGGCCTGGCACACATGCTGGCAGGCAGGCAACTGCTATTAGATTACACTAGCAGACTGATGTTTCACAGTCAAAAAAGTTTTTTTTATAAAATTTACACTACAGATATGAGTGGTGGCACTAGTTGGCAAGAGGGCCTGGCACACACGCTGGCAGGCAGGCAACTGCTATTAGATTACACTAGCAGACTGATGTTTCACAGTCAAAAAAATTATTTTTTTTTTACAAAATTTACACTACTGTTACAACAGATATGAGTGGTGACACTAGTTGGCAAGTGGGCCTGGCACACACGCTGGCAGGCAGGCAACTACAAATAGATTACACTTGCAGACTGATGTTTCACAGTCAAAAAAGTTATTTTTTTTTAAATTTACACTACTGTTACAACAGATATCAGTGGTGACACTTAGCAAGTGGGCCTGGCACACACGCTGGCAGGCAGGCAACTGCAATTAGATTACACTAGCAGACTGATGTTTCACAGTCAAAAAAGTTTATTTTTTTTAAATTTACACTACTGTTACAACAGCTATCAGTGGTGGCACTTAGCAAGTGGGTCTGGCACACACGCTGGCTCTCAGGCAACTGTTATTAGATTACACTTGCAGACTGATGTTTCACAGTCAAAAAAGTTTTTTTTTTTTAAAAATGTACACTACTGTTACAACAAATATGAGTGGTGGCACTAGTTGGCAAGTGGTCCTGGCACACATGCTGGCAGGCAGGCAACTGCAATTAGATTACACTAGCAGACTGATGTTTAACAGTCAAATTTTTTTTTAAAATTTACACTACTGTTACAACAGATGTGAGTGGTGGCACTTAGCAAGTGGGCCTGGCACACACGCTGGCAGGCAGGCAACTGCAATTCGATTACACTAGCAGACTGATGTTTCACTGTCAAAAAACTTTTTTTTTACAAAATTTACACTACTGTTACAACAGATATGAGTGGTGGCACTAGTTGGCAAGTGGGCCTGGCACACACGCTGGCAGGCAGGCAACTGCAGTTAGATTACACTAGCAGACTGATGTTTCACAGTCAAAAAAGTTTTTTTTTTAAAAATGTACACTACTGTTACAACAGATATAAGTGGTGGCACTTAGCAAGTGGGCCTGGCACACACGCTGGCAGGCAGGCAACTGCAATTAGATTACACTAGCAGACTGATGTTTCACAGTCAAAAAAATTTTTTTTTTTTAAATTACACTAGTTACAACAAATATGAGTGGTGGCACTAGTTGGCAAGTGGGCCTGGCACACATGCTGGCAGGCAGGCAACTGCTATTAGATTACACTAGCAGACTGATGTTTCACAGTCAAAAAAGTTTTTTTTAAAAAAATTTACACTACTGTTACAACAGATATGAGTGGTGGCACTAGTTGGCAAGTGGGCCTGGCACACACGCTGGCAGGCAGGCAACTGCAATTAGATTACACTAGCAGACTGATGTTTCACAGTCAAAAAAGTTTTTTTTTTTTACAAAATTTACACTACTGTTACAACAGATATGAGTGGTGGCACTTAGCAAGTGGGCCTGACACACACACTGGCAGGCAGGCAGGCAACTGCAATTAGATTACACTAGCAGACTGATGTTTCACAGTAAAAAAAAAAATTTTTAAAAAATTACACTACTGTTACAACAAATATGAGTGGTGGCACTAGTTGGCAAGTGGGCCTGGCACACATGCTGGCAGGCAGGCAACTGCTATTAGATTACACTAGCAGACTGATGTTTCACAGTCAAAAAAGTTTTTTTTAAAAAAATTTACACTACTGTTACAACAGATATGAGTGGTGGCACTAGTTGGCAAGTGGGCCTGGCACACACACTGGCAGGCAGGCAACTGAAATTAGATTACACTAGCAGGCTGATGTTTCACAGTCAAATAAGTCTTTTTTTTTTAAATTTACACTGCTGTTACAACAGATATGAGTGGTGGCACTAGTTGGCAAGTGGGCCTGGCACACACGCTGGCAGGCAGGCAACTGCAATTAGATTACACTAGCAGACTGATGTTTCACAGTTAAAAAAGTTTTTTTTTACAAAATTTACACTACTGTTACAACAGATATGAGTGGTGGCACTTAGCAAGTGGGCCTGGCACACACGCTGGCAGGCAGGCAACTGCAATTAGATTACACTAGCAGACTGATGTTTCAGTCAAAAAAGTTTTTTTTTTACAAAATTTACACTACTGTTACAACAGATATGAGTGGTGGCACTAGTTGGCAAGTGGGCCTGGCACACACGCTGGCAGGCAGGCAACTGCAATTAGATTACACTTGCAGACTGATGTTTCACAGTCAGAAAGTTTTTTTACAAAATGTACACTACTGTTACAACAGATGTGAGTGGTGGCACTAGTTGGCAAGTGGGCCTGGCACACGCTGGCAGGCAGGCAACTGCAATTAGATTACACTAGCAGACTGATGTTTCACAGTCAAAAAAGTTTTATTTTTAAAAATTACACTACTGTTACAACAGATATTAGTGGTGGCACTTAGCAAGTGGGCCTGGCACACACACTGGCAGGCAGGCAACTGCAATTAGATTACACTAGCAGACTGATGATTCACAGTCAAAAAAAGTTTTTTTAAAAAAAATTTACACTAGTGTTACAACAGATATTAGTGGTGGCACTAGTTGGCAAGTGGGTCTGGCACACACGCTGGCAGGCAGGCAACTGCTATTAGATTACACTAGCAGACTGATGTTTCACAGTCAAAAAAGTTTTTTTTTTTAAATTTACACTACTCTTACAACAGATATGAGTGGTGGCACTAGTTGGCAAGTGGGCCTGGCACACATCCGCTGGCAGTGGCAGGCAGGCAACTGAAATTAGATTACACTAGCAGACTGATGTTTCACAGTCAAAAAAGTTTTTTTAAAAAAAAATTACACTACTGTTACAACAGATATGAGTGGTGGCACTAGTTGGCAAGTGGGCCTGGCACACACGCTGGCAGGCAGGCAACTGCAATTAGATTACACTAGCAGACTGATGTTTCACAGTCAAAAAAGTTTTTTTTTTTAAATTTACACTACTGTTACAACAGATATGAGTGGTGGCACTAGTTGGCAAGTGGGCCTGGCACACGCTGGCAGGCAGGCAACTGCAATTAGATTACACTAGCAGACTGATGTTTCATAGTCAAAAAAGTTTTTTTTTTACAAAATTTACACTACTGTTACAACAGATATGAGTGGTGGCACTAGTTGGCAAGTGGGCCTGGCACACACACTGGCAGGCAGGCAACTGCAATTAGATTACACTAGCAGACTGATGTTTCACAGTCAAAAAAGTATTTTTTTACAAAATGTACACTACTGTTACAACAGATGTGAGTGGTGGCAATAGTTGGCAAGTGGACCTGCCACACACGCTGGCAGACAGGCAACTACAATTAGATTACACTAGTAGACTGATGTTTCAAAGTCAAAAAAGTTATTTTTTTTTTAAATTTACACTACTGTTACAACAGATATGAGTGTTGGCACTTAGCAAGTGGGCCTGGCACACACGCTGGCAGGCAGGCAGTTAGATTACACTAGCAGACTGATGTTTCACAGTATATAAAGTTTTTTTTTTACAAAATTTACACTACTGTTACAACAGATATGAGTGGTGGCACTAGTTGGCAAGTGGGCCTGGCACACACACTGGCAGGCAGGCAACTGCAATTAGATTACACTAGCAGACTGATGTTTCACAGTCAAAAAAGTATTTTTTTACAAAATGTACACTACTGTTACAACAGATGTGAGTGGTGGCAATAGTTGGCAAGTGGACCTGCCACACACGCTGGCAGACAGGCAACTACAATTAGATTACACTAGTAGACTGATGTTTCAAAGTCAAAAAAGTTATTTTTTTTTTAAATTTACACTACTGTTACAACAGATATGAGTGTTGGCACTTAGCAAGTGGGCCTGGCACACACGCTGGCAGGCAGGCAGTTAGATTACACTAGCAGACTGATGTTTCATAGTCAAAAAAGTTTTTTTTTACAAAATTTACACTACTGTTACAACAGATATGAGTGGTGGCACTAGTTGGCAAGTGGGCCTGGCACACACACTGGCAGGCAGGCAACTGCAATTAGATTACACTAGCAGACTGATGTTTCACAGTCAAAAAAGTATTTTTTTACAAAATGTACACTACTGTTACAACAGATGTGAGTGGTGGCAATAGTTGGCAAGTGGACCTGCCACACACGCTGGCAGACAGGCAACTACAATTAGATTACACTAGTAGACTGATGTTTCAAAGTCAAAAAAGTTATTTTTTTTTTAAATTTACACTACTGTTACAACAGATATGAGTGTTGGCACTTAGCAAGTGGGCCTGGCACACACGCTGGCAGGCAGGCAGTTAGATTACACTAGCAGACTGATGTTTCACAGTATATAAAGTTTTTTTTTTACAAAATTTACACTACTGTTACAACAGATATGAGTGGTGACACTAGTTGGCAAGAGGGCCTGGCACACACGCTGGCAGGCAGGCAACTGCTATTAGATTACACTAGCAGACTGATGTTTCACAGTCAAAAAAGTTTTTTTTTTTACAAAATTTACACTACTGTTACAACAGATATGAGTGGTGACACTAGTTGGCAAGTGGGCCTGGCACACACGCTGGCAGGCAGGCAACTACAATTAGATTACACTTGTAGACTGATGTTTCACAGTCAAAAAAGTTATTTTTTTTTAAATTTACACTACTGTTACAACAGATATCAGTGGTGGCACTTAGCAAGTGGGCCTGGCACACACGCTGGCAGGCAGGCAACTGCAATTAGATTACACTAGCAGACTGATGTTTCACAGTCAAAAAAGTTTATTTTTTTTAAATTTACACTACTGTTACAACAGCTATCAGTGGTGGCACTTAGCAAGTGGGTCTGGCACACACGCTGGCTCTCAGGCAACTGTTATTAGATTACACTTGCAGACTGATGTTTCACAGTCAAAAAAGTTTTTTTTTTAAAAATGTACACTACTGTTACAACAGATATGAGTGGTGGCACTAGTTGGCAAGTGGGCCTGGCACACATGCTGGCAGGCAGGCAGGCAACTGCAATTAGATTACACTAGCAGACTGATGTTTAACAGTCAAATTTTTTTTTATAAATTTACACTACTGTTACAACAGATATGAGTGGTGGCACTTAGCAAGTGGGCCTGGCACACACGCTGGCAGGCAGGCAGGCAACTGCAATTCGATTACACTAGCAGACTGATGTTTCACTGTCAAAAAACTTTTTTTTTTACAAAATTTACACTACTGTTACAACAGATATGAGTGGTGGCACTAGTTGGCAAGTGGGCCTGGCACACACGCTGGCAGGCAGGCAACTGCAATTAGATTACACTAGCAGACTGATGTTTCACAGTCAAAAAAGTTTTTTTTTTTAAATTTACACTACTCTTACAACAGATATGAGTGGTGGCACTAGTTGGCAAGTGGGCCTGGCACACGCTGGCAGGCAGGCAACTGCAATTAGATTACACTAGCAGACTGATGTTTCATAGTCAAAAAAGTTTTTTTTTACAAAATTTACACTACTGTTACAACAGATATGAGTGGTGGCACTAGTTGGCAAGTGGGCCTGGCACACACACTGGCAGGCAGGCAGGCAACTGCAATTAGATTACACTAGCAGACTGATGTTTCACAGTCAAAAAAGTATTTTTTTACAAAATGTACACTACTGTTACAACAGATGTGAGTGGTGGCAATAGTTGGCAAGTGGACCTGCCACACACGCTGGCAGACAGGCAACTACAATTAGATTACACTAGTAGACTGATGTTTCAAAGTCAAAAAAGTTATTTTTTTTTTAAATTTACACTACTGTTACAACAGATATGAGTGTTGGCACTTAGCAAGTGGGCCTGGCACACACGCTGGCAGGCAGGCAGTTAGATTACACTAGCAGACTGATGTTTCACAGTATATAAAGTTTTTTTTTTACAAAATTTACACTACTGTTAGAACAGATATGAGTGGTGGCACTAGTTGGCAAGAGGGCCTGGCACACACGCTGGCAGG
Organism: Bombina bombina; assembly: GCF_027579735.1. Classification (NCBI taxonomy): domain Eukaryota; kingdom Metazoa; phylum Chordata; class Amphibia; order Anura; family Bombinatoridae; genus Bombina; species Bombina bombina. The sequence continues at coordinate 353,309,160 of NC_069501.1, forward strand.
CAGGCAACTGCTATTAGATTACACTAGCAGACTGATGTTTCACAGTCAAAAAAGTTTTTTTTTTTTACAAAATTTACACTACTGTTACAACAGATATGAGTGGTGACACTAGTTGGCAAGTGGGCCTGGCACACACGCTGGCAGGCAGGCAACTACAATTAGATTACACTTGCAGACTGATGTTTCACAGTCAAAAAAGTTATTTTTTTTTAAATTTACACTACTGTTACAACAGATATCAGTGGTGGCACTTAGCAAGTGGGCCTGGCACACACGCTGGCAGGCAGGCAACTGCAATTAGATTACACTAGCAGACTGATGTTTCACAGTCAAAAAAGTTTATTTTTTTAAAATTTACACTACTGTTACAACAGCTATCAGTGGTGGCACTTAGCAAGTGGGTCTGGCACACACGCTGGCTCTCAGGCAACTGTTATTAGATTACACTTGCAGACTGATGTTTCACAGTCAAAAAAGTTTTTTTTTTAAAAATGTACACTACTGTTACAACAGATATGAGTGGTGGCACTAGTTGGCAAGTGGGCCTGGCACACATGCTGGCAGGCAGGCAACTGCAATTAGATTACACTAGCAGACTGATGTTTAACAGTCAAATTTTTTTTTTTTAAATTTACACTACTGTTACAACAGATATGAGTGGTGGCACTTAGCAAGTGGGCCTGGCACACACGCTGGCAGGCAGGCAGGCAACTGCAATTCGATTACACTAGCAGACTGATGTTTCACTGTCAAAAAACTTTTTTTTTACAAAATTTACACTACTGTTACAACAGATATGAGTGGTGGCACTAGTTGGCAAGTGGGCCTGGCACACACGCTGGCAGGCAGGCAACTGCAATTAGATTACACTAGCAGACTGATGTTTCACAGTCAAAAAAGTTTTTTTTTTAAAAATGTACACTACTGTTACAACAGATATAAGTGGTGGCACTTAGCAAGTGGGCCTGGCACACACGCTGGCAGGCAGGCAACTGCAATTAAATTATACTAGCAGACTGATGTTTCACAGTCAAAATTTTTTTTAAAAAAAAAATTACACTACTGTTACAACAAATATGAGTGGTGGCACTAGTTGGCAAGTGGGCCTGGCACACATGCTGGCAGGCAGGCAACTGCTATTAGATTACACTAGCAGACTGATGTTTCACAGTCAAAAAAGTTTTTTTTTTTAAATTTACACTACTCTTACAACAGATATGAGTGGTGGCACTAGTTGGCAAGTGGGCCTGGCACACATCCGCTGGCAGTGGCAGGCAGGCAACTGAAATTAGATTACACTAGCAGACTGATGTTTCACAGTCAAAAAAGTTTTTTTTTTAAAAATTTACACTACTGTTACAACAGATATGAGTGGTGGCACTAGTTGGCAAGTTGGCCTGGCACACACGCTGGCAGGCAGGCAACTGCAATTAGATTACACTAGCAGACTGATGTTTCACAGTCAAAAAAGTTTTTTTTTTTAATTTACACTACTGTTACAACAGATATGAGTGGTGGCACTAGTTGGCAAGTGAGCCTGGCACACACTGGCAGGCAGGCAACTGCAATTAGATTACACTAGCAGACTGATGTTTCATAGTCAAAAAAGTTTTTTTTTACAAAATTTACACTACTGTTACAAAAGATATGAGTGGTGGCACTAGTTGGCAAGTGGGCCTGGCACACACGCTGGCAGGCAGGCAACTGCAATTAGATTACACTAGCAGACTGATGTTTCACAGTCAAAAAATTTTTTTTTTACAAAATTTACACTACTGTTACAACAGATATGAGTGGTGGCACTAGTTGGCAAGTGGGCCTGGCACACACGCTGGCAGGCAGGCAACTGCAATTAGATTACACTAGCAGACTGATGTTTCACAGTCAAAAAAGTTTTTTTTTACAAAATGTACACTACTGTTACAACAGATGTGAGTGGTGGCAATAGCTGGCAAGTGGACCTGGCACACACGCTGGCAGACAGGCAACTACAATTAGATTACACTAGTAGACTGATGTTTCAAAGTCAAAAAAGTTATTTTTTTTAAAAATTTACACTACTGTTACAACAGATATGAGTGTTGGCACTTAGCAAGTGGGCCTGGCACACACGCTGGCAGGCAGGCAACTGCAGTTAGATTACACTAGCAGACTGATGTTTCACAGTATATAAAGTTTTTTTTTTTACAAAATTTACACTACTGTTACAACAGATATGAGTGGTGGCACTAGTTGGCAAGAGGGCCTGGCACACACGCTGGCAGGCAGGCAACTGCTATTAGATTACACTAGCAGACTGATGTTTCACAGTCAAAAAAGTTTTTTTTTTTTTTAAATTTACACTACTGTTACAACAGATATCAGTGGTGGCACTTAGCAAGTGGGCCTGGCACACACGCTGGCAGGCAGGCAGGCAACTGAAATTAGATTACACTAGCAGACTGATGTTTCACAGTCAAAAAAGTTTATTTTTTTTAAATTTACACTACTGTTACAACAGCTATCAGTGGTGGCACTTAGCAAGTGGGTCTGGCACACACGCTGGCTCTCAGGCAACTGTTATTAGATTACACTTGCAGATTGATGTTTAACAGTCAAAAAAGTTTTTTTTAAAAAAATGTACACTACTGTTACAACAGATATGAGTGGTGGCACTTAGCAAGTGGGCCTGGCACACACACTGGCAGGCAGGCAGGCAACTGCAATTAGATTACACTAGCAGACTGATGTTTCACAGTAAAAAAAAAAAAATTTAAAAAATTACACTACTGTTACAACAAATATGAGTGGTGGCACTAGTTGGCAAGTGGGCCTGGCACACATGCTGGCAGGCAGGCAACTGCTATTAGATTACACTAGCAGACTGATGTTTCACAGTCAAAAAAGTTTTTTTAAATTTTTTTTACACTACTGTTACAACAGATATGAGTGGTGGCACTAGTTGGCAAGTGGGCCTGGCACACACACTGGCAGGCAGGCAACTGAAATTAGATTACACTAGCAGGCTGATGTTTCACAGTCAAATAAGTTTTTTTTTTTTAAATTTACACTACTGTTACAACAGATATGAGTGGTGGCACTAGTTGGCAAGTGGGCCTGGCACACACGCTGGCAGGCAGGCAGGCAACTGCAATTAGATTACACTAGCAGACTGATATTTCACAGTTAAAAAAGTTTTTTTTTACAAAATTTACACTACTGTTACAACATATATGAGTGGTGGCACTTAGCAAGTGGGCCTGGCACACACACTGGCAGGCAGGCAGGCAACTGCAATTAGATTACACTAGCAGACTGATGTTTCAGTCAAAAAAGTTTTTTTGTTTTACAAAATTTACACTACTGTTACAACAGATATGAGTGGTGGCACTAGTTGGCAAGTGGGCCTGGCACACACGCTGGCAGGCAGGCAACTGCAATTAGATTACACTAGCAGACTGATGTTTCACAGTCAGAAAGTTTTTTTACAAAATGTGCACTACTGTTACAACAGATGTGAGTGGTGGCACTAGTTGGCAAGTGGGCCTGGCACATGCTGGCAGGCAGGCAACTGCAATTAGATTACACTAGCAGACTGATGTTTCACAGTCAAAAAAGTTTTATTTTTAAAAATTACACTACTGTTACAACAGATATTAGTGGTGGCACTTAGCAAGTGGGCCTGGCACACACACTGGCAGGCAGGCAACTACAATTAGATTACACTAGCAGACTGATGATTCACAGTCAAAAAAGTTTTTTTAAAAAAAATTTACACTACTGTTACAACAGATATTAGTGGTGGCACTAGTTGGCAAGTGGGCCTGGCACACATGCTGGCAGGCAGGCAGGCAACTGCTATTAGATTACACTAGCAGACTGATGTTTCACAGTCAAAAAAGTTTTTTTTTTTTTTAAATTTACACTACTCTTACAACAGATATGAGTGGTGGCACTAGTTGGCAAGTGGGCCTGGCACACATCCGCTGGCAGTGGCAGGCAGGCAACTTCAATTAGATTACACTAGCAGACTGATGTTTCACAGTCAAAAAAGTTTTTTTTAAAAAAATTTACACTACTGTTACAACAGATATGAGTGGTGGCACTAGTTGGCAAGTGGGCCTGGCACACACGCTGGCAGGCAGGCAACTGCAATTAGATTACACTAGCAGACCGATGTTTCACAGTCAAAAAAGTTTTTTTTTTTTTTAATTTACACTACTGTTACAACAGATATGAGTGGTGGCACTAGTTGGCAAGTGGGCCTGGCACACGCTGGCAGGCAGGCAGCTGCAATTAGATTACACTAGCAGACTGATGTTTCATAGTCAAAAAAGGTTTTTTTTACAAAATTTACACTACTGTTACAACAGATATGAGTGGTGGCACTTAGCAAGTGGGCCTGGCACACACACTGGCATGCAGGCAGGCAACTGCAATTAGATTACACTAGCAGACTGATGTTTCACAGTCAAAAAAGTTTTTTTTACAAAATTTACACTACTGTTACAACAGATATGAGTGGTGGCACTAGTTGGCAAGTGGGCCTGGCACACACGCTGGCAGGCAGGCAGGCAACTGCAATTAGATTACACTAGCAGACTGATGTTTCACAGTCAAAAAAGTTTTTTTTTACAAAATGTACACTACTGTTACAACAGATGTGAGTGGTGGCACTAGTTGGCAAGTGGGCCTGGCACACACGCTGGCAGGCAGGCAGGTAACTGCAATTAGATTACACTAGCAGACTGATGTTTCACAGTCAAAAAAGTTTTTTTAAAAAAAATTACACTACTGTTACAACAGATATGAGTGGTGGCACTTAGCAAGTGGGCCTGGCACACACACTGGTAGGCAGGCAGGCAACTGCAATTAGATTACACTAGCAGACTGATGATTCACAGTCAAAAAAGTTTTTTTTTAATTTTTTTTACACTACTGTTACAACAGATATGAGTGGTGGCACTAGTTGGCAAGTGGGCCTGGCACACACGCTGGCAGGCAGGCAGGCAACTGCTATTAGATTACACTAGCAGACTGATGTTTCACAGTCAAAAAAGTTTTTTTTTTTTTTAAATTTACACTACTGTTACAACAGATATGAGTGGTGGCACTAGTTGGCAAGTGGGCCTGGCACACACGCTGGCAGTGGCAGGCAGGCAACTGAAATTATATTACACTAGCAGACTGATGTTTTAAAAAAAAAAAACTTTTTTGACTGTGAAACATCAGTCTGCTAGTGTAATCTAATTGCAGTTGCCTGCCTGCCAGCGTGTGTGCCAGGCCCACTTGCCAACTAGTGCCACCACTCATATCTGTTGTAACAGTAGTGTAAATTTAAAAAAAAAAAACTTTTTTGACTGTGAATTTACACTACTGTTACAACAGATATGAGTGGTGGCACTAGTTGGCAAGTGGGCCTGGCACACACGCTGGCAGGCAGGCAACTGCAATTAGATTACACTAGCAGACTGATGTTTCACTGTCAAAAAAGTTGTTTTTTTTTAAAAATTACACTACTGTTACAACAGATATGAGTGGTGGCACTTAGCAAGTGGGCCTGGCACACACACTGACAGGCAGGCAACTGCAATTAGATTACACTATCAGACTGATGTTTCACAGTCAAAAAAGTTTTTTTTTGTTTTTTTAAATTTACACTACTGTTACAACAGATATGAGTGGTGGCACTAGTTGGCAAGTGGGCTGGCACACATGCTGGCAGGCAGGCAACTGCTATTAGATTACACTAGCAGACTGATGTTTCACAGTCAAAAAAGTTTTTTTTACAAAATTTACACTACAGATATGAGTGGTGGCACTAGTTGGCAAGAGGGCCTGGCACACACGCTGGCAGGCAGGCAGGCAACTGCTATTAGATTACACTAGCAGACTGATGTTTCACAGTCAAAAAAGTTTTTTTTTTTACAAAATTTACACTACTGTTACAACAGATATGAGTGGTGACACTAGTTGGCAAGTGGGCCTGGCACACACGCTGGCAGGCAGGCAACTACAATTAGATTAAACTTGCAGACTGATGTTTCACAGTCAAAAAAGTTATTTTTTTTTAAATTTACACTACTGTTACAACAGATATCAGTGGTGGCACTTAGCAAGTGGGCCTGGCACACACGCTGGCAGGCAGGCAACTGCAATTAGATTACACTAGCAGACTGATGTTTCACAGTCAAAAGAGTCTATTTTTTTTAAATTTACACTACTGTTACAACAGCTATCAGTGGTGGCACTTAGCAAGTGGGTCTGGCACACACGCTGGCTCTCAGGCAACTGTTATTAGATTACACTTGCAGACTGATGTTTCACAGTCAAAAAAGTTTTTTTTTTTTTTAAATGTACACTACTGTTACAACAAATATGAGTGGTGGCACTAGTTGGCAAGTGGGCCTGGCACACATGCTGGCAGGCAGGCAACTGCAATTAGATTACACTAGCAGACTGATGTTTAACAGTCAAATTTTTTTTTTAAATTTACACTACTGTTACAACAGATGTGAGTGGTGGCACTTAGCAAGTGGGCCTGGCACACACGCTGGCAGGCAGGCAGGCAACTGCAATTCGATTACACTAGCAGACTGATGTTTCACTGTCAAAAAACTTTTTTTTTACAAAATTTACACTACTGTTACAACAGATATGAGTGGTGGCACTAGTTGGCAAGTGGGCCTGGCACACACGCTGGCAGGCAGGCAACTGCAGTTAGATTACACTAGCAGACTGATGTTTCACAGTCAAAAAAGTTTTTTTTTAAAAAATGTACACTACTGTTACAACAGATATAAGTGGTGGCACTTAGCAAGTGGGCCTGGCACACACGCTGGCAGGCAGGCAACTGCAATTAGATTACACTAGCAGACTGATGTTTCACAGTCAAAAATTTTTTTTTTTTAAAAATTACACTACTGTTACAACAAATATGAGTGGTGGCACTAGTTGGCAAGTGGGCCTGGCACACATGCTGGCAGGCAACTGCTATTAGATTACACTAGCAGACTGATGTTTCACAGTCAAAAACGTTTTTTTTAAAAAAATTTACACTACTGTTACAACAGATATGAGTGGTGGCACTAGTTGGCAAGTGGGCCTGGCACACACGCTGGCAGGCAGGCAACTGCAATTAGATTACACTAGCAGACTGATGTTTCACAGTCAAAAAAGTTTTTTTTTACAAAATTTACACTACTGTTACAACAGATATGAGTGGTGGCACTTAGCAAGTGGGCCTGGCACACACACTGGCAGGCAGGCAGGCAACTGCAATTAGATTACACTAGCAGACTGATGTTTCACAGTAAAAAAAAAAAAATTAAAAAAATTACACTACTGTTACAACAAATATGAGTGGTGGCACTAGTTGGCAAGTGGGCCTGGCACACATGCTGGCAGGCAGGCAACTGCTATTAGATTACACTAGCAGACTGATGTTTCACAGTCAAAAAAGTTTTTTTAAAAATTTTTTACACTACTGTTACAACAGATATGAGTGGTGGCACTAGTTGGCAAGTGGGCCTGGCACACACGCTGGCAGGCAGGCAGGCAGCTGCAATTAGATTACACTAGCAGACTGATGTTTCACAGTCAAAAAAGTTTTTTTTTACAAAATGTACACTACTGTTACAACAGATATGGGTGGTGGCTCTTAGCAAGTGGGCCTGGCAAACACACTGGCAGGCAGGCAAGTGCAATTAGATTACACTAGCAGACTGATGTTTCACAGTCAAAAAAGTTTTTTTTTTTTAATTTACACTACTGTTACAAAAGATATGAGTGGTGGCACTAGTTGGCAAGTGGGCCTGGCACACACACTGGCAGGCAGGCAACTGCTATTAGATTACACTAGCAGACTGATGTTTCACAGTCAAAAAAGTTTTTTTTTTTTACAAAATTTACACTACTGTTACAACAGATATGAGTGGTGACACTAGTTGGCAAGTGGGCCTGGCACACACGCTGGCAGGCAGGCAACTACAATTAGATTACACTTGCAGACTGATGTTTCACAGTCAAAAAAGTTATTTTTTTTTAAATTTACACTTCTGTTACAACAGATATCAGTGGTGGCACTTAGCAAGTGGGCCTGGCACACACGCTGGCAGGCAGGCAACTGCAATTAGATTACACTAGCAGACTGATGTTTCACAGTCAAAAAAGTTTATTTTTTTTAAATTTACACTACTGTTACAACAGCTATCAGTGGTGGCACTTAGCAAGTGGGTCTGGCACACACGCTGGCTCTCAGGCAACTGTTATTAGATTACACTTGCAGACTGATGTTTCACAGTCAAAAAAGTTTTTTTTTTTAAAAAATGTACACTACTGTTACAACAGATATGAGTGGTGGCACTAGTTGGCAAGTGGGCCTGGCACACACGCTGGCAGGCAGGCAACTGCAATTAGATTACACTAGCAGACTGATGTTTCACAGTCAAAAAAGTTTTTTTTTTACAAAATGTACACTACTGTTACAACAGATGTGAGTGGTGGCACTAGTTGGCAAGTGGGCCTGGCACACACGCTGGCAGGCAGGCAACTGCAATTAGATTACACTAGCAGACTGATGTTTCACAGTCAAAAAAGTTTTTTTTTTTTAAATTACACTACTGTTACAACAGATATGAGTGGTGGCACTTAGCAAGTGGGCCTGGCACACACGCTGGCAGGCAGGCAACTGCAATTAGATTACACTAGCAGACTGATGTTTCACAGTCAAAAAAGTTTTTTTTTACAAAATGTACACTACTGTTACAACAGATGTGAGTGGTGGCACTAGTTGGCAAGTGGGCCTGGCACACACGCTGGCAGGCAGGCAACTGCAATTAGATTACACTAGCAGACTGATGATTCACAGTCAAAAAAGTTTTTTTAAAAATTTTTTACACTACTGTTACAACAGATATGAGTGGTGGCACTAGTTGGCAAGTGGGCCTGGCACACACGCTGGCAGGCAGGCAACTGCTATTAGATTACACTAGCAGACTGATGTTTCACAGTCAAAAAAGTTTTTTTTTTTTTTTAAATTTACACTACTGTTACAACAGATATGAGTGGTGGCACTAGTTGGCAAGTGGGCCTGGCACACACGCTGGCAGTGGCAGGCAGGCAACTGAAATTAGATTACACTAGCAGACTGATGTTTTAAAAAAAAAAAACTTTTTTGACTGTGAAACATCAGTCTGCTAGTGTAATCTAATTGCAGTTGCCTGCCTGCCAGCGTGTGCCAGGCCCACTTGCCAACTAGTGCCACCACTCATATCTGTTGTAACAGTAGTGTAAATTTAAAAAAAAAACTTTTTTGACTGTGAATTTACACTACTGTTACAACAGATATGAGTGGTGGCACTAGTTGGCAAGTGGGCCTGGCACACACGCTGGCAGGTAGGCAACTGCAATTAGATTACACTAGCAGACTGATGTTTCACAGTCAAAAAAGTTTTTTTTTTTTAAATTTACACTACTGTTACAACAGATATGAGTGGTGGCACTAGTTGGCAAGTGGGCCTGGCACACACGCTGGCAGGCAGGCAACTGCAATTAGATTACACTAGCAGACTGATGTTTCACAGTCAAAAAAGTTTTTTTTACAAAATGTATACTACTGTTACAACAGATATGGGTGGTGGCACTTAGCAAGTGGGCCTGGCACACACACTGGCAGGCAGGCAACTGCAATTAGATTACACTAGCAGACTGATGTTTCACAGTCAAAAAAGTTTTTTTTTTTTAAATTTACACTACTGTTACAACAGATATGAGTGGTGGCACTAGTTGGCAAGTGGGCCTGGCACACACAGGCAGGCAACTACAATTAGATTACACTAGCAGACTGATGTTTCACAGTCAAAAAAGTTTTTTTTTTTACAAAATTTACACTACTGTTACAACAGATGTGAGTGGTGGCACTAGTTGGCAAGTGGGCCTGGCACACACGCTGGCAGGCAGGCAACTGCAATTAGATTACACTAGCAGACTTATGTTTCACTGTCAAAAAAGTTGTTTTTTAAAAAAAATTACACTACTGTTACAACAGATATGAGTGGTGGCACTTAGCAAGTGGGCCTGGCACACACACTGACAGGCAGGCAACTGCAATTAGATTACACTATCAGACTGATGTTTCACAGTCAAAAAAGTTTTTTGTTTTTTTTAAATTTACACTACTGTTACAACAGATATGAGTGGTGGCACTAGTTGGCAAGTGGGCCTGGCACACATGCTGGCAGGCAGGCAACTGCTATTAGATTACACTAGCAGACTGATGTTTCCCAGTCAAAAAAGTTTTTTTTACAAAATTTACACTACTGTTACAACAGATATGAGTGGTGGCACTGCAGGCAGGCAACTGCAATTAGATTACACTAGCAGACTGATGTTTCACAGTCAAAATTACACAGGCAAAAAAAAAAAAGATGCTCTAGCCCTAAAAAGGGCTTTTTGGGGTGCTGTCCTTACAGCAGAGATCAGATGAGTCCTTCAGGACTGTAGTGGACACTGAATACACTAGCCTAGCTATCAATTTCCCTATTAAATCAGCAGCAGCTACACTATCCATCCTCTCTCTAAGAATGCAGGATCAGAATGAATCTAAAATGGCTGCTGTCCAGGAGCTGGGAGGGTCTGGGAGGGAGTGTCTGCTGCTGATTGGCTGAAATGTGTCTGCAGACTGTGAGATACAGGGTCAAAGTTTACTCAATGATGACGAATAGGGGGCGGATCGAACATCGCATATGTTCGCCCGCCGCGGCGAACGCAAACAAGCTATGTTCGCCGGGAACTATTCGCCGGTGAACTATTCACGACATCACTAATTATCACACATAAACGCAAAACACAAACAGATTAACATTGTGTAGCTTATATTTGTCAGTCATATAAAAATCAGAGTATATAGCAATCCAATTTATGGGCATTAAATGTTCTACAGAACCACGACAAGGAAGTTGGTTTCTTATTCAAGCTGTTTCTTATTCATGAAATTATGTTTCTTATTCATGGATGTTGGTTTCTTATTCAATTTTTTTGTCAGAGTGCTTTAAATTGACTTTAAAATAAAAATATAGGTTTTATTTAAATAATAATTTGATTCATATAATGTAGTTCCACAGAGGTGGAATCCCTTTATACAATTGGATATACAAACTGTAAAAAAGGGCACACGCTGGCACCAATACAAATATTACTATTTTGAATAAGTAACTGATATTTCCAAAGGGTTAATAACCATTGGGCCACTGATTTCACTATGAATATATACAGGGTATATCCCCCTCCATGCCATGCAATTGTTTTTAGCCTGGCCCAATGGCGTTTTGGGCACATAAATTGATGCCAACCCTGATATAGGTGAATACATTTAAAAGGTAAGTGGGCTGCTTTTGATATATCTTTATGATATTTCCTAAAAAGTATAATGTAGCAACAGATGTAAAAATGGATCTGCGCTAAAAAATAATAATAATAATAATAATAAAGCAGCATAAATTATTTTTCAAGCAATCGCGTCATGCTCCTGAACCATAATCATTGCATAAATCAGGTTACACTGAGCCGTCTAGTTGTTTTTATGTAATGAATTATTCATTATTACTCACTTGTGCAATCTCAAGCACTGGCTGCAGTGCTGAGAAGATCACTTGTCGCTTGTCTAAAGAAGCTAGCAACGCCCACTCTGGGATCCGAGTGGTTAAAACAATTAGGCTGCAGCAGGTGGTCATTTTTCTCCCAAAGGCACAATAAAGTGTTTTAGGATTCCCACATCTCTAATACATTTTACAGCATTCCACAGCCACACGGAGAATCGTTTTTCACACTCACGCGAGAGAATCACACAAAGGTTCTGGAATTCTAAATATTACATTGTCAGATATTGTTACTTGCTGTGACACCTTCTTTTTTACCCCATGTGCAAAGAATAAAAAACATTCTCCTGCAGCAGAATCTCAGCAAGAGAGTCAGAACACACAGCCACAGCACAGAGAGCTGAGTGCAGCGCTGCCAGAGTTAAACACTATCTGCATATGAGGCTGGAACTGAAAGACAGCTCCAAGTTGAGAGGCTGTTTCTATTGCTTTTTTTCCTCCTCTTGCGGATTGGGGATAAACTGCAGGCAGGAGGGGCTGTGAGCAGCAACAGTAACACCCGGCTACCGGATTTCAGTAGCATGGCATCAAGGAGAATGGAGACCAAGCCAGTAATAACGTGTCTGAAGACCCTGCTTATAATCTACTCTTTTGTCTTTTGGGTGAGTACAATTCCAGCCATTATGTGATCTTGTTTATCTGTAGCTTTGCATTTAACAAATATTTGTTAGAAAATGGACCGAGCATTTAATTAATAGGATATTTTATTTCTGCGCTGTTCATCACCTCCCATTTTTCCTCTATCCAGTCCTTGTAAAGCGACTTACTCTTGTTTACTGCGCAAAATAAGAGCTGATGTTTGTAAGGAGCGTTTGGTTTGCCTTATCTAAGCGTTAAACATATAAAGGAGGTATCAAATATCATTTTATATAATCAGGGTCACTGTAAATCAGTGATTTGTATCTGAATATTTGCTTAGCCTTCTAGTCACGTCTACATAGGAATGAGCTCAGTTGTTATTGCAATGTTATGCGCTATAGTCTCTTGATTTGATTTATCTGTTGAGGATTCCCCTTGCTGGATGAGCATACGTATGTTATTAATATTAAACCCAGAGACCTTGATTTTGCAGAAGGTGCAAATTCGCCATACTGTCGTAGAGAGCGTTGCTAAGGACCCTTGGTTTATTATAGGGACTGAGTGTTCTATTGAGAATAGATGATAAAATGCTGCTAAGGTTGGGATGATAACATTTCTGCAAATGCAGTGTTTTTAGCGAAATCCACATCAGAGATGTGTAAATTATACTTTAAAGGACAGTAATATATGCATATATAATTTATTTATTTTTTTACTATTTGATGTAGCAGGAATTGTTTATATTTTGTATTGTGGAAAATATTTCTCAAGTGGTATGAAAAGTGGGATTACAAAATAAATTGTTTACCAGTAATTATAATACTTTCAATTATAGCTAATGTTTTAATTAAGTGCTTTGTTTATATAGTAAGTCTATTCTTTATAAACGTAAGTAATTATCACCAGTTGCAATAATTCAAATTCTTACTACAGTGGGCACTAAATGATGTTTTGTGAGGTTCTAGTTGCTGAACATCTTGAAAAATGGTTAGTTGAACACTGTAATGAAGCCAACCTGAGTCACTGCCATATCTTTTGTGCAACCGAACAAGTTTTTGAAAACTGATGTGAAGCATAGATGTTTTCAGTATTTTGGAACCAATGTTCCAGCAATTAGCTTTATCAGAATGTGGAGTGGTTTTTAATAGTGATTGTGAGCTCCAGGGTAGGAAAAAAATCTTCAAAGCCCTTGACCCATGTTTTTATTTATACACACACTTGTATATAATTTTTTTTAAATTACTTCTGGTGCATAAAGGGATAGTGTACTCCAAAATGTTTGTTTAAAAAGACAGATAATCACTTTATTACCAATTCCACCGTTTTATATAACCAACACGGTTATATCAATATACTTTTTACCTCTGTGATTACCTTGTACCTAAGCCTCTGCAGACTGCCCCCTTATCTCAGTGCTTTTTACAGGCTTGCATTTTAGATAATTAGTGCTGACTCATGAATAATTCCACAGGAGTGAGCACAATGTTATCTATGGCACACATGAACTAGCAATGTCTTGCTAAAAAAAGGGGCTAAGCTAAGAGTTAGAATTCAGGGGCTTAGAAAAAGGCAGAAAATTAGGTTTAAGGGTTATAAAGTATATTAATATAACAATGTTGGTTGTGCAAATCTGGGGAATGGGTAGTAAAGTCATCTATCTTTTTAAACAACAACAACAATTTTGGAGTAGACTGTCCCTGACCAATTACAATTCAATATCATATTTAAAAATAAAAATAATAGAAAACCAAACCTTACCAGATTCTCAAGTTCCTATGTTTCGCTATACAACCGATTTCACTAAAGCACACTATTCACTCCTTTCAGCAGCATACAATAGGAGCTGAAAGGCCAAAGACTTGGTGAGGTTTTGTTTTTTTATGTCACCAACAGTCTCATTACTGTTTTTTGTTGCCCAGTTTTAAATTCTACAGATTTTTGTTAACGTTTCTAAAAACAAGCGTTATAAACACCAAGTTAGCGCATTTATAGGAATATTAATTGGCCTAAATTATGTTGCATAGATGAGTTTATTAGTTCATGCAATTCATTTGCACTAATTTTGCTACTACATGTTTGTTTTAAAAAAAAAAAAAAAAAATATAAAAAAAGTGCAAATCCCCAGTTTATTTACGCTCCACTTTAAGGGTACCTTCATTTATTTGACTTGTGCTGATTAAAGGGACACTGAACCCAATTGTTCTCTCTCATGATTCAGATAGATCATGCAATTTTAAGCAACTTTCTAATTTACTCCAATTATCAATTTTTCATCATTCTCTTGCTATCTTTATTTTAAAGGCAGGAATGTAGATCTTAGCAGCCAGCCCATTTTAGGTTCAGCACCATGGATAACACTTTCTTATTGGAGGATTATATTTACCCACCAATGAGCAAGTATAACCCAGGTTCTCAACCAAAAATGGGCCGGTGCTATGCATCACATTCCTGCTTTTTAAATAAACATAGCAAGAGAACAAATAAAAATTTATAATAGGAGTAAATTAGAAAGTTGCTTAAAATTGAATTCTCTATCTGAATCATGAAAGAAAAAAATTTGGGTTTAGTGTCCCTTTAAATGTCTAATTACACATGGTAAGGTTTGGTTGATGTGGTGTGTGTGTGTATATTTTTTTTTTTTTAAATCTACCATAATAGAACTGGTAACACATTTCATAGTAATGTTCACCTTGCAAAATGTTAACGTCAAATATATTATCTGTATATGCTACTTTACTACGTGTTTTTGCATCTAAAGTTGTTTTTTCCTGTGTGTAAATTTTATTGACCAAGTAGACAGTATGTATATATCAGCTGTACACAAGGGAATCAGCTGTACACAAGGGAATTTTCTTTCTATGGTATTCATTTTCAGTAACAACAAATATGGATTGGTTGCTGCCAAAATAGTTTGTATGGCATGCAGACACTGAAGTGTCCTGTTGTTGACGCTTATAATGCTTCTGTGGATACCATTGCATAAGCGTATGTCAATCATAAGTGAGAGGTGTATTTCAGTTCAAGTGTGTGCACAGTTGCATAATATTGATCATGGATTTAAAAATGTCTACAAAGTGCAAATCAGGGTTTGGTAAATCTTTGTATCCAGGCAGCTATGGGAGCAGAAATTCTAAACTTTTGCCTCCAGCTCCTACAGTTTTTAATTAAGATGCAAATTATTATACAACAAGCATTTTCTTTTGGTTTTCAAAATTTAAAGACATTCCAATCTATTAGATAACCTAATTGTTCAGGGCCAGTTCTATAATTGGACCAAGTAGGATCACAATATCCAGGTGGCATTTGACAAGGGATAGCACATAGGAAGAGAAATTGCTCTCATGTAAGGTTCAATAGCTGACACCAGCTTCTCATATTAAATCTTTGAGACTGCTGACTATGGCCTGTAGTTGATGTAGAGTTAGGGGTGTTTATTGTTGGAGCCTTGCAGCTCAATGCCTTGAGTCTGTCCTGCAAATTATTGCTTTTTTTGCATCAAGAGAATGAGTCATTCCAATCCATTATAAACATGTTTCTAACAATTTTTCCATGTGATTCTTGCATTTTTTTTTTTATAAATCAACAGCAAAGATGTTTTAAAGAGGTAATTTCTTGTTTCTGTTAAACCTTTTATACATTTTTGTGCATGTTGAGTTATAATGCGTAATATTGTTTTCTGATTAAATAAAGTTAAATTATAGCTCCAGTCACACTTTTATAATATAAAACATGTACACAACTTTAATACGAACATCAGAATGTCTGTTAATCATTGCTGTTGTTTTGATGTTTAAAAATAAAATAAAAAATAAAAATAATTTTAAAATGAGTAAAAAATGTGAAATCATTAAAGGGACACTGAACCCAAATTTTTTCTTTCGTGATTCAGATAGAGCATGCAATTTTAAGCAAATTTATAATTTACTTCTATTATCAAATTGTCTTCATTCTCTTGGTATCTTTATTTGAAAAGTAAGAATGTAAGTTTAGATGCCGGCCCATTTTTGGTTAACAACCTGGGTTGTTCTTGCTGATTGGTGGATAAATTCACCCACCAATACACAAGTGCTGTCCAGGGTCTGAAACAAAAAAATAGCTTAGATGCCGCCTTTTTCAAATAAAGGTAGCAAGAGAACAAAGAAAAAATGATAATAAGAGTAAATTAGAAAGTTGCTTAAAATTACATGTTCTATATGAATCACTAAAGGAAAAAAATTGGGTTTAGTGTCCCTTTATTTGCACACATATCAAAGTGATGTTATTGGATAAGTGATAAATCCTGCATTAAAACACATTAGGCAGTCGTCCTCAACATATAATCAATAACCACCATTTTTAATTTTGATTTGACATGATATATTTTGTCTTCTGTGAAGGTTTGTGGAAACCCTTTCAAAAGCTCACTTGAAGACCATGTTTAACTTGATTACCTTGTTAAATTGTATACGTAATATACTAATACAAAAAGTGACTTCTAATGGATTAGAATTGCTTAGAAAACAAGACAATTGCCTAATGTTACATATAATGCTATTGAATGTATATATTTTAGTCAGTCATAATTCTTGTTTTGTGGTACAAATCTTCTTGTTTAATAAACTCTATGTACTTTTCTACTCAGCTGCATATTTTCAGCTAGGTGAACTAGACCTGTACCTAGGGCCGCCGCAGGATTTGTAGAAGAAACATCAAATTTTGTGAAATAGTTCTATAGCATGATACTTTACCATTTGTATACTCTCTAAATGCTTTATTAATTTTATTACAAAGCAATAATGTTTGGTGGGGGTGCATGAGTCCCTCTGTGTGTTTGCTGGCCAAAAATTTGAGACAAATATAAGATATTGTTGTGGGTTTTTTTTTTTTTTTTTGGGGGGGGGGGGGGGGATTTGGTGAGCATCAGATTACCTACTAGGATAACACAAAAGCTGAATACATGTGTCAGAGGGCAGCAGATCACCCAGTGCCTACTTCCTCACAAAAGCTAAATACACCACTGCTTCTATAAATACATCTTATGTTACTGTATGGAGCTTCTTTGATACATTGTACGCTAAAATATAAGCTGATTTAGAGAGGTTGTATCCCTCACATAGGAAATTTAGACTAACATTGGTAGTACTCATGCTTGTATCACTGCAAACATAAAGCAAGTTGGTAGCCAGTCTAATTTTTAATGGACATAGTGACAAATATGATAAGTGGAGGTACAAAGTTTCCAAAACCCTGATTGATTTACTTCAGCTATATATAAGCACATTGTGGTTTGGCAGTCTGTGATACATCCAAGAAATACATTGAATATCATGCAGACATGTGTCTTTATAAACAGAAATGAGATATATAACAATATTTGTATTCTTGTGTTATATTTTGCTACAGCATGGCTATTCCATTTATTGTGACCTGTAGAAAAAGGATATTATGTTACTGAAGGGAAGAGTGAATGGGAACTATATCAGCCCTTTATGATGAGACAGGCGTATTTATACAATGTGACTGATTTGCTTCACACTGACAGCTGCATCTACCAGGGTAGACATGTGCATCTGTTCTACCCTCACAATTCAAGTTCAGTGCCACAGATTCAGTGGCTTTTTATGCCCTTGATTTCATGCATTACATATTAATAAGAATCTATTGTTCAGATCATTATTGCTTTGAACAACAATGAATGCTTTCAATGAGATTATAACAGCTACTTAATGGGTACAGTCCCCAAGGCAGAACATGCTGTAATCTGAGATGTCGTCTCAGAAATGCAGCATGTCTGCAGAAAGAATGGTACACATGCAGGAACTGTTAGCGATTGAACTTTGCAGTGCTGCTCCACATTAGACAGTTCTCTTCAAACAGAGCTGTGCTATGGCTGCACTGTGTACGTTTTCCTTAACACAGTGCATCCAGAGTAAAGTGCTGTTTGAAGTGAACTGTCAAATATGCAGCAGTGCATTGATTGTTGACTGTCTCTCAGAGACCCGTCCCCTAGCCTTTCCAAGTCTGCAAAGCAGTGATTTATTTTAAAAGTAAGATATTATGAGCAATGCATCTTTTTATTACTACCTTTCTATATTAGACCAAGAGAAGAGGAAACAAATTTATTCAAGACATTTTACTTTTTTTTTTTTTCTGCAGCTAATTTGCAATGCAATGTTCAACTATTGCAATATATTCTTAAAGTGAATGTAAATTTTGATGAAATAGTGCCCGGTTTTTAAAAATACTATTAAAAACAGGGACACTTTAATTTATCAAAATTTACATTGCAGCAGATTTTACAAATACTTACCTTCTTCTCCTGAAATGCCGGATCGCCGATCCCCCGCATGCAGGTCCCTCTGTACTTCGTCAGCATTGACGAAACCGGCTTCCTCCAATCACGGCTCCCCCCCCCCAGGAGTCCATCTGGTGAGGCCACCCCATGATTGGAGGAATCCGGTTTCGTCATTGCTGTGTAAGTACAGTAGGAAGAAGCAAGAAGGGGCAGGGATTGTCGATCTGACGTTTCATGAGAAGAAGGTAAGTATTTGTAAAATCTGCTGCAATGTAAACTTTGATGAATGAAAGTGCCACTGTTTTTAATAGTATTTTTAAAAGACGGGCACTATGTCATCAAAGTTTTCATTTACTTTAAACTTTAAAAATTGCTTTATTCTCCAATGCAATTAAACTGGTGCTTTAGTGTAACTGCCTAATTTAAAATGGAATTTTATTTAAAAATGACCTGCAGAATATTTTTCACAAAAAATTCTTATTACAGAAAGTGAAAAAAAAGTTCTGCCTCTGGGGGTACAGTAATGTAAATCATGTTAAAGGGACAGTAAACACCTTGTATTTACAAGTCATTTCTATTGTTCTGCCTTAGAATAATATACCAGCCAATTCAAAACTTTTTTTTATAACAAATTAACATCCTTTTTACTGCAATTGTATTTTAGTAGCCAAACTCCACTCACCATTTGCCTTATTTGGAGGAGCCAATGTGAGCTTTAGTCTGCAGACAGCAAGGCTAGCCACAGTCATTATGTTAGTATAATATGCATTGTTTTGCAGTTGTTATCAGTTAAAGAGACAGTCTATACCAGAATTTGTATTGTTTAAAAAGATGGATAATCCATTTATTACCCATTCCCCAGTTTTGCATAACCAACACAGTTATATTAATATTTTTTACCTCTGTGATTACCTTGTATCTAACCATCTGCAGACTGCCCCCTTATCTCAGTGCTTTTGACAGACTTGCATTTTAGCCAATCAGTGCTGACCCATAAATAACTACACAGGAGTGAGCATAATGTTTATCTATATGACACACATGAACTAGTACTGTCTAACTGTGAAACACATCAGTTTGAGCTTAACTAGGTTTAGCTTTTCAAAAATACCACCAAGAGAACAAAGCAAATTTAATGATAAAAGTCAATTGGAAAGTTGTTTACATTTTCATGCCCTATCTGAATCATGAAAGTTTAATTTTGACTAGACTGTCCCTTTAAATCCAAATCATGCAAAGCTATGTGGCAGAGTTAGCCTTGATACATCAGCAGGGTGCATTGTCTCATTTGAATAATTAAAAAAAAATCCTAATAAAAGTATGAGCAAGTGTATCATCATATGCTGTTCCCAATGTGTTGCCTTTTAATAATATAAACTTATCAGAAAATCAAAAATGGAAGATAAAAAATACGCTTACAGCACTCTAGTCATGACTCTCCCTAGAGGCAGAACTTTTTTCACTTTCTGCAATGAGATTTTGTTTATGAAAAAATTTCTGTAGGTCATTTTGAAAAGAAAAAATAAATAAATTAAAATTAGGCAGTTACACTAAAGCACCATCTCAACTGCAATGTGTTGATTAACTGGAGAGTAAAACAATTTTTATAATAAAGTGCAGCAGTTGAAGATTGCTTTGCAAATTTGCTGCAGACAAACCTTTTTTTAAAAAATGCATAAAATGTGTTTCCTTTTCTCTTAGGCTAACATCACATGGTAGAAATGTAATATTCTCAAGATCATCTTACATTCAGATGTCACAGCTTAGCAGACTGAGAAAGACTAGGGTGCGGGGTTGAAAAAAAATACCTGAGAGCCAGTCACGCTGCTCGATATTTGACTGTTCTCTTCAAAGAGCACTTTGATCTTGATGCACTGTAATAAGGAAAGCTTACACATTGCTGCCAGAGCAAAGCTCTGTTTGAAGAGCACAGTCTGTCAAGCAGTGCAAACAATTCCTTCATGTGTCCCATTCTCTCTGCAGACATGCTGCATTTTCTGTGATTACATCTCAGATCACAGCATGTTCTTCCTTGGGGTGACTCTAGTAGGAAGCAGTGCTAAAGTAAGCTTAAATATTATCTATTGTTGTAATAACATTAAAAATGGGAATAACATTTAAAATTGCACTCTCAATGTTTCTTACAATATTATATTACTAGTCAGAAAATAGAAATCCTGTTTCCACTTTAACTTATTATTGTTGGTATTATGGTATTGGTGGGTCTAAACAGGGAATAGATGGGGTTTCCTTTTTAAACTGAGCTCTCAGAATCTCATAATATGCACAACAAGCATGGCACTATCACTCACCGGGATTAATTAAATCATTTTTGGGAAGGCTGCGTTGGCGTGCAAATTATCAGTTAAAACCTTGAGAAACTGTCCCTACATAATAATTACAGAGATATAATGACCAATGTTGTTGCTGCTTTAATGAGCTATTATAGTATTACTCGTTAGTAATATCAGTATAATGTATAATAATTTCTATTGGCAACATGACTGCATAAGATCCAAATATGGAATAATTATACTGTGCAGTTAACAGCAACGTTTTATTCATTTGACACAAAGCAGTTTTACTGTAGTCTGTTGTATGTTGGTGTAATTGCATCATTTATATATTTCTTGCGTTTTTACAAACACAAATCTCTGTACTAATCCAAATAATAATAAGTTTAAGTGGAAGCAGCATTTTTCTTTTCTGACTTGTAATATATAATATGGTGAAAATCAATAATTGTAAAAACCACTGGCAGTTCCGTTTTTAATTTCATTTTAATGTGACTCTAATAAAAAAGTTAATTTTTAAGCCTACTTTAGTCCCACCTACCACTAGAGTCTTGGCTAGAATTCTATAAGTGTATTCTTTTTCTTTCCCTTTTTTGACTTGGTGTAACTAATACACAACACCGCTTCCTATATATTTGACACTTAATATTGAAGCATATGAGCGTTTGCACCACCAATAATTATTGACAAGTTATATGTAAGGGAGAGAGCCCGAGGTAGTGCCTTTGAGATTGGGTACAATTTTGTATAACAGTGAAAAATGTTTTTTATAGTCCTGCTAGTTATTTTTAAAGGGACAGTCTAGGCCAAAATAAACTTTCATGATTCAGATAGAGCATGTAATTTTAAACAATTTTCCAATTTACTTTTATCACCAATTTTGCTTTGTTCTCTTGGTATTCTTAGTTGAAAGCTTAACCTAGGAGGTTCATATGCTAATTTCTTAGACCTTGAAGCCCACCTCTTTCAGATTGCATTTTAACAGTTTTTCACCACTAGAGGGTGTTAGTTCACGTATTTCATATAGATAACACTGTGCTCGTGCACGAGAAGTTATCTGGGAGCAGGCACTGATTGGCTAGACTGCAAGTCTGTCAAAAGAACTGAAAAAAGGGGCAGTTTGCAGAGGCTTAGATACAAGATAATCACAGAGGTTTAAAGTATATTAATATAACTGTGTTGGTTATGCAAAACTGGGAAATTGGTAATAAGGGATTATCTATCTTTTAAAACAATAAAAATTCTGGTGTAGACTGTCCCTTTAACACAAAAAGGTGTAATTTAAATAATTTCATTAGAAATAATATTTTGGATATTTTTTTTATATTATTCATCTATAAAATATATATGCCCTCCACTGTTTTCCAATCCTATTGGGTATATCCATAACAAACAGCTTACTCCTAGTACTTCCTGTCATAGATTACATTACCCACATACAGAGCTTAGAAATGTGCACCAACCACTAATCAACAGCTGAGCTGTTCTCAGAAATTGAGTGCCAAGCACAGCTATCTCCTAGCAACCATCAATCATTAAAAAGCCATTCCTCTCCGCATTTCATGTTGTTTTTGGTTGGCAGGAAGTTAGTGCTGATTGGCCCTCATAACAAAAGAGATCTAGGTTATTTATAAGTATTTTCAAACTATCATTGTTATGTATTATGCATGTGGTGATTAAAGGAACCTTAAAGAGCTCTTGATTTTGTGTAAACAAATTGTGTTTTGTCTCAATCTCAATAGAGAGGCTTCAACATAAAATCTGCAATCTAAGTGCTGCAAAATGCATACTTCAGTTATGATTTTGCAGCAATTGCAGGTTACAGACATGTTTAATGTCCTTTTAAACATTCACTTATTAACTCATCGAATGCAGTGCAATCCATTCTTGGAACACACGCATTGTTAATGTCTGCAAGCAAGAGCAGTTTGAAAATGTGATCATGCTGCAAATTTGTGATTAAAGGAAGTTTAAAATATATACCTTGAAATGCATGTATTATGCCAGAAGGTTTAATAGTATCTATCTGTTCTCCACAGAAAATGTTGTCATTATGAAGTAGCCAGGTGGGGGCTATGTAATGCTTAGCAATATTTTAACCTTTTCTGTTATTTATAAATGTTACTTTAAAGGGACATTCCAGACAAAATTGGAATCCACATGGATACATTTTAGTTTTGAATGGAAGCATTTTTGTAATATTCACGTATTAGTAAAAATGCTTCTAATAAAAGCTATAGCTGTTTCAAAGTTGTATTTAAGTATGCACCGTGCACCAGCATTTTGAACAAAGCAATTGCTCAGAGAGCCTAAGGTGCTTGTACCATCTGGTAATGACTCAATTTGTTAGTTGCTTTTAGTTGCTGACATGATACAAGCCCCACTAATGCTCTGAACAACTGCAGTATTTAAAATAATGATGCACCGAGAATATCTTATTATGCTTCACATGCAGAGAAAAATGCTAACACTAAAACAGTGATAGCTTTTACTAGAAGCATTTTTGCCAGTACATGTATAATGCAAATATGTTTCTATTCAGAGATGTAATTCAACTATGTGCATTTATATTTTGACTGGAATGTTCCTTAAAGATATCCAAAGCACCAACTAATGACATAATTTAAAGGGACAGTCAACCATAGAATTGTTATTGTTTTAATAGATAGATAATACCTTTTATTACTCATTCCCCAGTTTTGCATAACCAACACAGTTATATTAATGTACTTTTTTCCTTTGTGATTACCTTGTATTTAGGAACCTTCTTCCAGCCCCCTGATCACATGACTGTGGCTGTTTATTATCTATTGTCTTAAATTTAGCATTGTATTGTGCTAGATCTTAAATAACTTTCTGTGCCTGAACACAGTGTTATCTATATAGCCCACGTGTACTTTCTGTCTCTTTGTGTTGAAAAGAGATTTAAAAAGAATGTGATAAGAGGCAGCCCTCAAAGGCTTAGAAATTAGCATATGAGCCTACCTATGTTTAGTTTAAACTAAGAATACCAAGAGAAAAAAGCAAATTTGATGATAAAAGTAAATTGGAAAGTCGATTAAAATTAAAAGTCCTATCTGAATAATGAAAGTTTAATTTATACTTGACTGTCCCTTTAAAATAGAATTATTTAATTTACATTTTTGCAAAAAAATCAAATCAAATCATTGTAATAGCTTATTTTAGCTTGATATTATCTTAAATGTTAGCCCAGTAGTGAGTAAAATCAGCTGGGTGGTCTGCCCATTACAATGGAACCTTGGAAGAAAACCGTATGTGGTATAAATTGTAGGGATTGTGTCTACAATATGCTTTTATGTGTATGTTGTTCAATATGAAGTTTTCAAATGTGTTTTTTTTTTTAATCAATATTACCCACTTCCACATTCTACCCCAAGTTACTGTTATGAAAAGCACACAGATGATTATAATTGCAGCTAAGCACTATTCCATCACCACAAGACACAAAATGATATCCGAAGGACAATCCTCAGGGCTTATACACAACACCTGTCAGTATGACTCATCATTACAGGCATCTTACTACGTTCATTAATCGGTCAAGTTGCATTTAAAGAGGATATTTAAACTGAAAGGAAAAATCCCTCATGCTTATGAAAGAGTGCTTTTAAAAGATGTAAACATTTTTTGTTGGAGGAAAGCTGGAAAATTGATTTTAAAACCAACAGGATGTGCATGTAAATGCCCAAATGATCTCTAGGGACAGATTGCTGTCTAGAATTCTGCAGCTTTATTAGTGAACAGCGACCCATCCTACCCACTGGAGCTCAACCCCATTGGCATCTTTGGGAACATGTGTAAAGGAAAAATGCAAAACGGGTTATGACGTCTCTGGACCAGTGCTTGAAACCCAGGTTCCACAGTGCTACTCTGGCTCCCTTGTTTAAACTTCCCTATAAACTCATGGGTGCACTTCCCCTGGCCGGCCATTATCGTTAGGGATAATGATGTTTTGTATCTATCTGCTGAGGCCAATTATGGACAGATATATATGATCATTCACTGTGTTAAAAACAGGGAGCTAAACGTTTTTATATGGATGGCAGGTTTACTAGTGGTGTGATTGGCTGGGTGTCCACATTATTATAATCAGCGCCAACAGATTCCGCAGCGCTAGTTAGGTTATACTTACACATTTGGTAAGGGTAATACCTTAAAATAGATTATAATCATATGTTTAGTTAAATAACATAGATTAGTTATGACAAATTACCAATACAAATGAGGCATAAATAACATGATTAATTGGCTAATGAGAAGTGGGAATCCGCTTTTCCAATTATGAAAGGTCGTCTGTTTTGTGCTCAGTGGTTTTGGAGGGACAGTTTTGGTCCTTTGTACAAATTTTAGTTAACACTGATGTAGAATGTAGGTTTTTGAAATCTGAAGTGTGTATTTCCAATGCTTGCGGTATTTGGAAAAGTTATTTATTTAAATTTAGTGTTTTAAATTAGCATTTAATTACAGGAAAAGATGTAACAAGTATTTTTACTCCACTCAAATAAGGACAGGGGATTTAATTTTGTGCAAATGATAAAACAAAAAGAGGGCGCCTCATAGTGTTATATGTTCCATATGAATTGGTGGATGTTAGTGGTAGATATGCTTACCAGATCAAGTTGCACTGTACTATGACCGGTGCTAGAAGGCAGGCTAGCATTCTGCAGTGGCTAGTACACTGATCGTGGTGTCCCTGGCGTGGTTCTCAACTGGAATCCAAGTTTCAGCAAAACCGCAGACACTATCAATACTCACTTGTGGGGTTACAGGAAGGATAGAAACAAGAGGACAACTTCCGATATTTAAAAGTTAAGAAAACGCTTTATTTTTACAGCAACGCGTTTCTCGACCAAAACATACTGGCAGTTTCAGGCAGTATAAAAAATGAATACAAAGCATTGTAATTAGTAACATTATATACACTTGTAACAAAATAAAACAAGTGTATATAATGTTACTAATTACAATGTTTGTATTCGTTTTTATACTGCCTGAAGAAATGACCAGTGTGTTTTGGTCGAGAAACGCATTGCTGTAAAAATAAAGCGTTTTCTTACCTTTTTAAATATTGGAAGTTGTCCTCTTGTTTCTATCCTTCCTGTAACCCCACAAGTGGGTATTGATAGTGTCTGTGGTTTTGCTGAAACTTGGATTCCAGTTGAGAACCACGCCGGGACACCCCAATCAGTGTGCTAGCCTGCCTTCTAGCACCGGTCATAGTACGGTGCAACTCGATCTGGTAAGCATATCTACCACTAACATCCACCAATTCATATGGAACATATTACACTATGAGGCGCCCTCTTTTCGTTTTATCATTTGTATAGATTGCCCTGTGCACCGGGTTCAAGTGGAGCTGCCTTACCACACGTTGTTGGAAACATTTTATATCGTTACAGTTTCTGCATCTTAGACAAGTTGTTACTTCTTCACAAAATAACTTTTTGGTAATATTTGTACCTTACACCAATTGTGTTTTATGTTATAATTATGCACATATACAGTACAAACTAAATAAAAAAAATGCCTTTATTTCTAAATTACATATGAGAAATGAATAAGTAATGAATATTTATATGCATAACATATTTTACAGTGTGATTGCAAAATTGGCTTTTTCTAAAGGTATATTCTCATTTTAGAAAAGTGTTTCTCAAACAGTTTGTAGGGAGAGCGCCAGAAGTGTGCCACAACATTTTGATAGCAAAATATATGTTTGACCAAATTACAGAAAATATTTGCCTATTTCTTACAATTATATTTGTATGAACTGTTGGCAGCCTAATATTTATGCAATATTAGTTGAAATTGCATTTTTGTCATGTCTTACTATAAAAAATAATTATTGTAATAAAATTTGAAGTTAGTCATTCTAGTGTAAACTGTAAAAAACTATACATTTATGGCTAATTACACAAGTGTCCAACATTAAAGGGACAGTCTTGTCCAAAATAAACTTTCATGATTCAGATAGAGAATGTAATTTTAAACAATATTTCTATTTACTTCTATCACCAATTTTGCTTTGTTCTCTTTGTATTCTTAGTTGAAAGCCAAATATGCTAATTTCGAAGCCCTTGAAAGCCGCCTCTTCTCTCAGGGCATTTTGACAGTTTACCACTAGAGGGTGTTAGTTCATGTGTGTTATATAGATAACACTGTGCTCACGCACGTAGAGTTGCAGTGAGCCAGCTCTGATTGGCTAAAATGGATGTCTGTCAAAATAACTGAAATAAAGGGGCAGTTTGCAGAGGCTTGGATACAAGGTAATCACAGAGGTAAAAAGTGTATTTATATAACCGTGTTGGTTATGCAAAACTAGGGAATGGGTAATAAAGGGATTATCTTTTTAAACAATAACAATTCTGGTGTAGACTGTCCCTTTAAGAATACTGGTGTGTTGGGACAGAAATTTGATTTGCCAAGTATGCCACAGTTTGCACTTTTAGATTATTCAAAAAGTTCATGACTGCTGCAATTTCAAGAGCAGATAAGTTTCTAATTACAAAAATAAAAAATAGAAAAATCTTTACTTGGGTTTGATAAATTGTAAGGGTTTAGTGAATTATTGCACCTAGAATTTTTTTTATATTCTACATATGTCTATATATAAACATATTTTTCTGTGTCCTAAGAAGTCTTGTTCCTTAATATTCTGTCTGGCTCCTACATTTGAATGTCAATCTATAAAGTTGCATCTTTAATTGAACACATACATACAGTCATGCAAATGTGTTTTCTTTTCCCAAGTTCCGCTAAAACGAGAACATTCTTTGTATAATATTATTATAATTAGTTATTTGTAAAATGCCAGTATCAAGCAAACAGTTACGTCCCCCTCTGCAGCTCCAGACAGCAAACGGCAATAGTTCTAGGTAGAGAAAACTCACCCGGCAGACTGTAAGATGATACTGTGTGCATGTATCCATGAATTAGGCAGGGGGCTGCCGAAACGCGTAGGTCCTATTATTTACCCCAGATGCTTGGGTTATAAGCTTTTATGCTGTTTTACTATTTTCCAATAAAGAACTTTTATTTTCTACGCCTTGAGGCTTGCTGGTTTTCCTTGCAGTTTTGATTTGTAAAATGCCAACAGATACTCCTCCAATTGATATATCACTCTGAGGGATGGTTATACCCAGGGGCGGAATTACCATTGGTGCAGCAGGTGCAGTGGCATCAGGGCCCAAGAACTGGTGGTGGCCCATAACAGCCAGTCTATACAATAGGAGTGTGCAGAATGTGTACATTTCTAATGCAGGGGAGCCTTTTATTAGTGCAGTTTGCACGTCTATTTATCTATCCTCAAATCATTATACAGAACATAGAAAAATGTTACAAAGTCTGTAACAGAAAACAGTGCTTTACCCATACAATTTATATAGGTAAAATTCTTACTGAATAATACAGGAACGATTTTTAACCATTCATACTTTATCTTTATTGGTTTAACTATTCAATCATACACTTTTTAAAACAAACTCTCTAGATACTAATATTTAGCATAGGTGTGTGAATAATACCTCTAAGAAACATGTATCTAGATGTGAAACATTATAATTGGTTTGTATAATATCAAACGGTCAGATACAAACAATATCTTTTGTAGCCGGCTATTAATAAATTTAGAAATAATGTAACAAGAGGACCTGTTAATATGTGGAATGTCAGATTGTGAAATTAAAGATATCTAGCTAATACAATTGGAAAAAACAATTGTCAATCAATTAGAAAATGAGGGACAAAATGGCGGGCGGAGGAATTGCGGCTTCGAAAATTAGGTAAAGTATATTCTAAATTTATTAATAGCCGGCTACAAAAGATATTGTTTGTATCTGACTGCTTGATATTATACAAACCAATTACAATGTTTCACATCTAGAAACATGAGGTATTATTCACACCGATGCTAAATATTAATATCTAGAGAGTTTAAGTGTTTTTAAACGTGTATGATTGAATAGTTAAACCAATAAAGATAAAGTATGAATGGTTAAAATTTGTTCCTGTATTATTCAGTGAGAATTTTACCTATATAATTGTATGGGTAAAGCACTCTCTCTTTTTTTTTTTTTTTTTTTTTTTTTTTTTTTTTTTTTTTTGTTACAGACTTTGTAACTCATTTTCCTATGAGTCTCCTTAGTGCTATATTGCCCCCCTAACAGGTGCTTGTTGATTACAAAAATATTTGGCACCTATAGGTACTTACCATTAGTACTACTTTACCTACTATCTTATTACTACATTATACAGAACAGCATGGATATTATTACTATTGCTTATTACTACTGAATTACCTATGGGGGACCAAAAAAAACATTGCACCAGGGCCCTCGGTTGATTAGGTCCGCTACTGGTTATACCTAAATATATAGGATCTCCTGTTTTTAGCAAATAGATTGTTTGTAAACCTTACTCCAATTCTCTTTAGAATGTAAGCGCTGCGGAATCTGTTGGCGCTCTACAAATACCTGATAATAATAATAAGCATTTATTTGGACTTGGCAGATTTTGCTCTGTCTGTATCAGCTGGTACATCTAAATTAATGTATTTCTTTGTAATTGTGTCACAGATACAGAGCACATAACCTGTGCTCTCACATTGCTCAACACTGTGTAATGTTTACAACTAAATTTAATGTTTAATTATTAATATCTATGACCTATTTTTTTTTAACAGCTAAATTTTCCCATTTCTTATGTAACTCTAGTTTCAGGAACATATAATTGTGTTTTGTCTAAGGCACTATCTTGCTTGTTATATAACCGAACATTGATGCGCTGCAAATTCCCATTAGGTAATCTACCTAGTCATCAGTTCCCTCAAGACAGAACATGTCATATTTTCCGTTTTCTTTTTTTATTGTTCCATATGACTGGGGTAATTTTTATTATGTGTGTGCTGACCTAAAGTGTTTTATAAATATAAAGCATGCAAAAGCCACTAGGACCTCATTTGTGCTGTTGTTTGTCCCAAAGTATGAAAACGCTTGCAAAATATTACAACCCTGAGTTCTACTGTGTGTGAAGGAGAAATTGCCTTTTAGCCTAACAGGCCTGTGCCACAGCAGTAGTATTTTGCGGACAACAATTGACGAGCTGGTCTATGGCATGGTGCATTTCCTGGCTGCCTAGTGGGCTTGCATGAGCCTCTCAAAATGTGTCCCTGGTCTACAGTTGTGAGAAATGAGGCAATTGGGCATTAATGTGACCCACAGACTAGTATCCCTTGCCCAGCAAAAGGGGGAAAAAATAAATATTTGTATTAAGGAATGTGATCTCTTCTTTCACCCTCTGAATCTCATGGAAGAGAAAATAAAAACAATGAGGATGAACTTTAAAAGCAGTTTAAGATTTGATGGAATGTGACCAAAAGATGCAGGATTATGTTGGGTTAGATAAAGAAGGTATTCAGGGATATGAATCCATGGAAGATAAAACCCACTATGTATGCCTCACCCTGACACACAGCTGTTTTTTTCCTGTCTTTCTGTCTTTCACCCTGTCACTTAAAGGGACGTGAAACACAATTTCTCTTAAGTGTAACCAGTCCACGGATCATCCATTACTTGTGGGATATTCTCCTTCCCAACAGGAAGTTGCAAGAGGATCACCCACAGCAGAGCTGCTATATAGCTCCTCCCCTCACTGCCATATCCAGTCATTCTCTTGCAACTCTCAACAAAGATGGAGGTAGTAAGAGGAGAGTGGTGTATTATAGTTAGTTTTTTAACTTCAATCAAAAGTTTGTTATTTTTAAATGGTAACGGAGTGTACTATTTTATCTCAGGCAGCATTAGAAGAATAATCTGCCTGTGGTTTCTATGATTTTAGCAGAAGTAACTAAGATCCACTGCCGTTCTCACATATTCTGAGGAGTGAGGTAACTTCAGAGGGGGAATGGCGTGCAGGTTATCCCGCAATAAGGTATGTGCAGTTAACATATTTCTAGGGATGGAATTTGCTAGAAAAATGCTGCTGATACCGGATTAATGTAAGTTAAGCCTAAATACAGTGATTTAATAGCGACTGGTATCAGGCTTATTACCAGAGATGCATACTCTTATAAAAGTGCAATATAAAACGTTTGCTGGCATGTTTAATCGTTTTTATATATGCTTGGTGATAAAACTTATTGGGGCCTAGTTTTTTTCCACATGGCTGGCTTGATTTTTGCCTAGAAACAGTTTCCTGAGGCTTTCCACTGCTGTAATATGAGTGGGAGGGGCCTATTTTAGCTTTCTGTGCAGCTAAAATTACTGACAGAGACATTCAGCTTCCCTCTGCATGATACAGGACATCTCTGAAGGGCTCAAAATGCTTCAAAAGTCGTGTTTGAGGAGGGTAACAACCACAGTAGATCTGTGGCAGTTGTTGTGACTATTTTCATTTATTATTCCGTTTTTGGTATTAAGGGGTTAATCATCCATTTGCAAGTGGGTGCAATGCTCTGCTAACTTGTTACATACACTGTAAAAATTTCGTTAGTGTAACTGCCTTTTTTCACTGTTATTTCAAATTTTTACAAAATTTGTTTTTCTTAAAGGCACAGTAACGTTTTTTATATTGCTTGTTAACTTGTTTTAAAGTGTTTTCCAAGCTTGCTAGTCTCATTGCTAGTCTGTACAAACATGTCTGACACAGAGGAAACTACTTGTTCATTATGTTTAAAAGCCATGGTGGAGCCCCATAGGAGAATGTGTACTAAATGTATTGATTTCACCTTAAACAGTAAAGATCAGTCTTTATCTTTAAAAGAATTGTCACCAGAGGGTTCTGTCGAGGGGGAAGTTATGCCGACTAACTCTCCCCACATGTCGGACCCTTTGTCTCCCGCTCAAGGGATGCACGCTAATATGGCGCCAAGTACATCAGGGACGCCCATAGCGATTACTTTGCAGGACATGGCTGCGATCATGGATAATACCCTGTTAGCGGTATTAGCCAGATTGCCTGAATTAAGAGGCAAGCGCGATAGCTCTGGGGTTAGACGAGATACAGAGCGCGTAGATGCTGTAAGAGCCATGTCTGATACTGCGTCACAATATGCAGAACCTGAGGATGGAGAGCTTCAGTCTGTGGGTGACATCTTTGACTTTGGGAAACCTGATTCAGAGATTTCTAATTTTAAATTTAAGCTTGAGAACCTCAGTGTATTGCTTGAGGAGGTGTTAGCTGCTCTGAATGACTGTGACACAATTGCAGTGCCAGAGAAATTGTGTAGACTGGATAAATACTATGCAGTGCCGGTGTGTACTGATGTTTTTCCAATACCTAAAAGGTTTACAGAAATTATTAGTAAGGAGTGGGATAGACCCGGTGTGCCGTTTTCCCCCCCTCCTATATTTAGAAAAATGTTTCCCATAGACGCCACTACACGGGACCTATGGCAGACGGTCCCTAAGGTGGACGGAGCCGTTTCTATTTTAGCAAAGCGTACCACTATCCCGGTTGAGGACAGTTGTGCTTTTTCACATCCAATGGATAAAAAATTAGAGGGTTACCTTAAGAAAATGTTTATTCAACAAGGTTTTATTTTACAGCCCCTTGCATGCATTGCGCCTGTCACTGCTGCGGCGGCATTCTGGTTTGAGGCCCTGGAAGAGGCCATCTATACAGCTCCATTGACTGAAATCATTGACAAGCTTAGAACACTTAAGCTAGCTAACTTTATTTTTTTCTGATGCCATTGTTCATTTGACTAAACTAACGGCTACGAATTCTGGATTCGCCATCCAGGCGCGTAGGGGCTATGGCTTAAATCCTGGTCAGCTGATGTGACTTCAAAGTCTAAATTACTCAACATTCCTTTCAAGGGGCAGACCTTATTCGGGCCTGGTTTGAAAGAAAATATTGCTGACATTACTGGAGGTAAGGGTCATACCCTTCCTCAGGACAGGGCCAAATCAAGGGCCAAACAGTCTAATTTTCGTGCCTTTTGAAATTTCAAGGCAGGTGTAGCATCAACTTCCTCTGCTTCAAAACAAGAGGGAACTTTTGCTCAATCCAGGCAGGCCTGGAAATCTAACCAGTCCTGGATCAAGGGCAAGCAGGCCAGAAAGCCTGCTGCTGCCTCCAGAACAGCATAAAGGAACGGCCCCCTATCCGGCAACGGATCTAGTAGGGGGCAGACTTTCTCTCTTCGCCCAGGCGTGGGCAAGAGATGTTCAGGATCCCTGGGCGTTGGAGATCATATCTCAGGGATATCTTCTGGACTTCAAAGCTTCTCCTCCACAAGGGAGATTTCACCTTTCAAGATTATCTGCAAACCAGATAAAGAAAGAGGCATTCCTACACTGCATGCAAGACCTCCTAGTAATGGGAGTGATCCATCCAGTTCCGCGGACGGAACAAGGACAGGGTTTTTATTCAAATCAGTTTGTGGTTCCCAAAAAAGAGGGAACCTTCAGACCAATTTTGGATCTAAAGATCTTAAACCAATTCCTCAGAGTTCCATCATTCAAGATGGAAACTATTTGAACCATCTTACCCATGATCCAAGAGGGTCAGTACATGACCACAGTGGACTTAAAGGATGCCTACCTTCACATTCCGATTCACAAGAATCATCATCGGTTCCTGAAATTTGCCTTTCTAGACAGGCATTACCAATTTGTACCTCTTCCCTTCGGGTTGGCTACAGCCCCAAGAATTTTCACAAAGGTTCTGGGCTATCTTCTGGCGGTTCTAAGACCGCGAGGCATAGCGGTGGCTCCTTATCTAGACGACATCCTGATACAGGCGTCAAGCTTTCAAATTGCCAAGTCTCATACAGAGATAGTTCTGGCATTTCTGAGGTCGCATGGGTGGAAAGTGAACGAAGAAAAGAGTTTTCTATCTCCTCTCACAAGGGTTTCCTTCCTAGGGACTCTTATAGATTCTGTAGAAATGAAAATTTACCTGACGGAGTCCAGGTTATCAAAACTTCTCAGACCGCTGCAATTATGCATGCTCAGTCAGTGGAATGGGGATTACACAGATTTGTCCCCTCTACTAAATCTGGATCAGGAAACCAGAGATTCTCTTCTCTGGTGGTTATCTCGGATCCACCTGTCCAAGGGTATGACCTTTCGCAGACCAGATTGGACGATTGTAACAGATGCCAGCCTTCTAGGTTGGGGTGCAGTCTGGAACTCCCTGAAGGCTCAGGGATCGTAGACTCAGGAGGAGAAACTCCTCCCAATAAATATTCTGGAGTTAAGAGCAATATTCAATGCTCTTCTAGCTTGGCCTCAGTTAGCAACCCTGAGGTTCATCAGATTTCAGTCGGACAACATCACGACTGTGGCTTACATCAACCATCAAGGGGGAACCAGGAGTTCCCTAGCGATGTTAGAAGTCTCCAAGATAATTCGCTGGGCAGAGACTCACTCTTGCCACCTATCGGCAATCCATATCCCAGGTGTAGAGAACTGTGAGGCGGATTTTCTAAGTCGTCAGACTTTTCATCTGGGGGAGTGGTAACTCCATCCGGAGGTGTTTGCTCAATTGGTTCATCGTTGGGGCAAACCAGAACTGGATCTCATGGCGTCTCGCCAGAACGGCAAGCTTCCTTGTTACGGATCCAGGTCCAGGGACCCAGAAGCGACGCTGATAGATGCTCTAGCAGCACCTTGGTTCTTCAACCTTGCTTATGTGTTTCCACTGTTTCCTCTGCTCCCTCGACTGATTGCCAAAATCAGACAGGAGAGGGCATCGGTGATTCTGATAGCGCCTGCGTGGCCACGCAGGACCTGGTACGCAGACCTAGTGGACATGTCATCCTTTCCACCATGGATTCTGCCTCTGAGACAAGACCTTCTCATACAAGGTCCTTTCAATCATCCGAATCTAATTTCTCTGAGACTGACTGTATGGAGATTGAACGCTTGATCCTATCAAAGCGTGGCTTCTCCGAGTCAGTCATTGATACCTTAATACAGGCACGAAAGCCTGTCACCAGGAAAATCTACCACAAGATATGGCGTAAATATCTTCATTGGTGTGAATCCAAGAATTACTCATGGAGTAGGGTTAGGATTACTAGGATATTGTCCTTCCTCCAAGAGGGTTTGGACAACGGATTATCAGCTTGTTCTTTAAAGGGACAGATTTCTGCTCTGTCTATTCTTTTACACAAGCGTCTGGCAGAAGTTCCAGACGTTCAGGCATTTTGTCAGGCTTTAGTTAGAATTAAGCCTGTGTTTAAACCTGTTGCTCCTCCATGGAGCTTAAACTTGGTTCTTAAAGTTCTTCAAGGGGTTCAGTTTGAACCCCTTCATTCTATTGATATCAAACTTCTATCATCGAAGAGTCTTTGAGTTATCTGCCTTACATTGTGATTCTCCTTATCTGATCTTTCTTTCAGATAAAGTAGTGCGTACAAAACCTGGGTTTTTACCCAAGGTGGTTTCTAACAAGAATATCAATCAAGAGATTGTTGTTCCATCATTATGTCCTAATCCTTCTTCAAAGAAGGAACGTATTTTGCATAATCTAGACGTAGTCCGTGCCTTGAAGTTTTACTTACAAGCGACTAAAGATTTTCGTCCAACATCTAACCTGTTTGTTGTTTACTCTAGACAGAGGAGAGGTCAAAAGGCCTCGGCAACCTCTCTTTCTTTTTCACTTCGGAGTATAATCCATTTAGCCTATGAGACTGCTGGACAGCAGCCCGCTGAAAGGATTACAGCTCATTCCACTAGAGCTGTGGCTTCCACCTGGGCCTTTAAAAATGAGGCTTCTGTTGAACAGATTTGCAAGGCTGCGACTTGGTCTTCGCTTCATACCTTTTTCCAAATTTGATACTTTTGCTTCTTCGGAGGCTGTTTTTGGGAGAAAGGTTCTACAGGCAGTGGTTCCTGCCTTGTCCCTCCCATCATCCGTGTACTTTAGCTTTGGTATTGGTATCCCACAAGTAATGGATGATGCGTGGACTGGATACACTTAACAAGAGAAAACATAATTTATGCTTACCTGATAAATTTATTTCTCTTGTAGTGTATCCAGTCCACTGCCCGCCCTGTCCTTTTCAGGCAGGTCTAAATTTTAATTAAACTACAGTCACCACTGCACCCTATGGTTTCTCCTTTCTCGGCTTGTTTCAGTCGAATGACTGGATATGGCAGTGAGGGGAGGAGCTATATAGCAGCTCTGCTGTGGGTGATCCTCTTGCAACTTCCTGTTGGGAAGGAGAATATCCCACAAGTAATGGATGATC
This sequence comes from Bombina bombina, assembly GCF_027579735.1. Classification (NCBI taxonomy): domain Eukaryota; kingdom Metazoa; phylum Chordata; class Amphibia; order Anura; family Bombinatoridae; genus Bombina; species Bombina bombina. Next base: position 353,345,163 of record NC_069501.1, read on the forward strand.
CGTGGACTGGATACACTACAAGAGAAATAAATTTATCAGGTAAGCATAAATTATGTTTTTTTTTTCTTTCATGATTCAGAAAGAGCATACAATTTTAAAGAACTTTTCAATTTTACTTTTTTTTAACTTTTAATAAAGTGTCAAACGTTCAGCATACTTGTGCAACAGTGGAGATAAAGAAATTATCTAGTTAAAACGTCCACTTTTATTGGATACAAAAAGTAAAACACATTAAGGGCACAGCTAATAGAACATTGCAGCTGACGCGTTTCCTGCCTCACCGGCACTTCATCAGAGCTTCATTCTTTTGATATCCTTTGTTGAAAAGCATATATAAATATGTACAGTATCTGCTGGTTGGTGGCTGCGCATAGATGTCTCATGCTATTGGCTCACCCATGTGCATTGCTATTTCTTCAGCAAAGGATACCTAAAGAACGAAGCAAATGTTATAATAGAAGTAAATTTGAATGTTGTTTAAAATTGTATTTGCTATCTAAATCATGAGAGAAAAATGTTGAGCTTCATATCCCTTTAAGACAGACCTCCTAACTGTCCCTATTTGAGAGGGACAGTCCCTGATTCTGAGCTCAGTCCTGTCAGCCATATATCCCTTTTTGCAGACTTTCCCTTAGCTCCACCCACGGAGCACCCAGACATACCTACTGACTTCCCAGACACTCCCACCCCCTCCCAGTACAGCCCCAATACACCCCCTGTGTTCCTGATACCCAGACACAAATGTTGGGAGGTATGCTAAAGGTAATACGGGAAAGAAGTGTTAAAATTAAGCCTCACACAAATCTAATGCATATCTCTCAGCACTGTAAAAACATAACCTAGTACATATACAAATGGGTGGGGCTTAGTGGCCCAAGGGTGTGTGTGGGTAGTTAATTAATTATTCCAGAGCATGAGGATGGGACATTATTAAGGGAACATTTAAATGCAACAATTTCTTTTATGTGTAACTGACAGGAAGTGCACAACTGCTATGTGGGATACAAGCTTAAAGGGACAGTCTACACTAAAATTGTTATTGTTTAAAAAGATAGATAATGCCTTTACTTCCCATTCCCCAGCTTTGTACAACTAACATTGATATATTAATATATTTATAACATTTAAACCTCTAAATTTCTGCCTGTTTCTAAGCCACTAAAGACAGCCTCTTATCACATGCTTTTTTATTTGCTTTTTACAGGAGACTGCTAGTTCATGTGAGCCATATAGATAACATTGTGTTCACACCCGTGGAGTTATTTAAGAGTCAGCACAACACAGTACTAAATGCTAAATAGATAATAAATAAAGTCATGTGATTAGGGGGCTGTCACAGAGGTAAATATATAAATATAACTGTGTTAGTTATGTAAAACTAGGGAATGGGTAATTAAGGGATTATCTATCTTTTGAAACAATAACAATTCTATTGTAGACTGTCCCCTTTTTTTTTTTTTTTTTTTTTTTCAAAAATAGTTTTATTTTACAGATAAGAAAGTTATACATCGTAAATGCACTTTTGTTAGGATTACAATTCAATATGACTTTACAGCTGTGTGGGTTGTACATGTACAGTGCTGTATACAAATATGCATGTAGTGATAAAGGTAATGAGCAATAAATCATATAGTAACAAATTAAACGAATAAACAACAAACACAACAAAAAACAACACATTGTGCTTCCTGTTGCCCCTCATGTTTTCCCCCTCCAGTATCTCAGGGTCGGTTTCCACCTCCTCTGTCAGTATCTAGTGTCGTATGTTTTGGTGTTTTATATCCTATTGGTATCAAACTTATTCCTCAAGTATTCTTCCCATAAAATCTTAATCTGTATGTACTTGTCTAACCTTCGTTGTTTAAGGTAGTGGTATTCCTCTAGCTGTATAGTGCGATTGCACTCCTGAACCCATAGCGCAGTGGTTGGAATTATAGAACTTTTCCAGTTCTTGGCTATTAGTTTCTTGATGCTGTTACTTGCTATGTTAAATAATTTAGTTTGTTCTGAAGTGAATTTTTTGGGGACTATGTGAAACAGCCACAAGAGTGGGTCTACTGGTAAGGCTTTATCTAGTAACTTTGATGTTTCCTTTGAGATTTCATCCCATATTGGGGTTATTTTAGGGCAAAGCCACCAGATATGTGCCATATGGCCGATTTGATCATGGCACCTCCAGCAGAGGTTGGAGGCTTCTCTGAATATTTTCTGGCATCTTGATGGAGTAAGATACCATCTATGGAGAATTTTCAGGTTTAACTCAATGAGATTACTAGATGTGGCAGATCTCTTAATGGCTATAAATATCTTAGAGGCGTCAATGTGTGATATCTGAATTCCCAATTCCTCCCCCCATCTGTTGATGAAGTGAGGGGTGTGACCTGGTGAATTTTGTTTCAGTAGTGCATAAATCATTGATAAGGTGTGTTTTGTAGGAGATTCTTTATGGCATAGGGACTCGAATGTCGTTAGTGGCCTCAACATATTCCTTTTATGCGGATGTCCTGACAGGTAATTGTAACACTGCATATAAAAATACCAATCTCTGAAACAATTAAAGCCTTGTTCGGTTAGGGCCGTTCTAGGGAACAGCTGAGTTTCAGTACCTAGGTGGCACATCATCAATTCCCTGTCCGGTTGTGTGTCATTTTTTATCTTTGCTACTAGGCCAGGGGCAAATTCTTTATTAGAGATGAAAGAGGTAAGGGGAGAGTAAGTGGACGAGATGTTGGGGTGCTCTACTAATATCTTTTCCCATATCAGCATGGTCTCCTGTACTGTGTGTGCGACGTATATCTGGGGTGATCTAGTAATTGATGGTGTCCAGCATCTTGTGCCTAAATGCAATGTACCGGCTATGTCATGTTCGAGGCGAACCCAGATTTTAAAGTTAAAGTTAGTATACCAGTCCACTATTCTCTGTAAGTGTGTGGCCTTCCAGTATGCAACGAGGTCAGGTACCCCCATTCCCCCGTTATCTAGTGTCTGATACATGTCTTTCCTATTGATCCGAGCGTGTCGTTTGTTCCATATAAATTCAAATATTTTAGTTTGCAGGGACGTAAGAAAAGTGCGTGGAAGGGCTATGGGTAGTGTCTGTATGATATATAATATTTTTGGCAGAATACTCATCTTAATGGCACTGATCCTGCCTATCCAGGATAGAGGTTTTCTACGCCAGGAAGACAGGGTGGATACTATTGATGATTGAAGTGGTAGGAAATTTGTCTCGAATATTTGGGTAATCTTTGGGGTTAAAAATATCCCTAGATATTTCAGTTTGCTTTTTTGCCACTTAAATGTACATATACGTGAGATAGGTATTAAATCCCCTTCTGGTATGTTTATGTTTAGGATTTCTGATTTATTCTGGTTGATAAGAAAGTTTGAAATCTTTCCAAATGCATCTAGCTGTTTCAATAATTCTGGTATAGATTGTCTGGGGTTCGTCAAGAAAAAGAGCACGTCATCTGCATATAGAAGCATCTTATGTTGATGTCCCTTAACCTCAACTCCCTCAATGTCTACCGTGTGTCTAACCTTAAGTGCAAGCATTTCTATTACGCAGGCAAACAGGAGCGGGGACAGCGGGCATCCCTGCCTAGTTCTGTTAGATATCACAAATGGGGCTGATAGAGATCCGTTTACCCGGATTCTAGCTGTCGGACAATGGTACATTGCAAATACCCTATCTACAAATGTCTCGCCAAGGCCCATTCTCACAAGGACCACCCGGAGGAACTGCCAGTTGACCCGGTCGAACGCCTTTTCAGCATCCGTGGATATTACCACAGTCGGAACACCACGGTTATTAACATAATCTATCAAATTAAGGGCTCGTACAGTGTTGTCTTTGGCTTCCCTTGTGGGAACGAAGCCCACCTGGTCAGCGTGGATTAAATTTGGGAGTAAGGCGTTCAACCGGGTCGCCAGCAGCTTGGCATATATTTTCACGTCGGTGTTCAATAGTGATATCGGTCTATAGTTCTCGACTCTCGAGTGGTCTTTACCTTCCTTTGGGATTAGTGTTATGTGTGCAGCGAGGGAATTGCTAAGGAATGGTTCTTTACCGGAAATGGAGTTAAAGAGGGTCAGCATGTGTGGGGCTAGAATCTTACTGTATTTTTTATAATAGTAGTTAGTGAAGCCGTCTGGGCCAGGGGTTTTTCCGGTCGGTAGGTCTTTTATGGCCAGTAGGAGTTCTCTCATATTGAAAGGGGAATTAAGGGATTCTTTTTGTTCCTGGGTGATCTGTGGTATGTCAAAGTCCTTGAGGAAAGATTCTATGAGGTTAATATTAGTTGCGTCAGCAGGGGGAACAGTTGGTAAGTTGTAGAGAGACTCATAGTATGTGCGAAATGTCTCTGATATGCTAGAGGTAGAGTATACCATGCCTTTCCCTGGTCCACTGATAGACATAATATATGAGCGGTGAGTCCGTCGTTTCAATTTGCGTGCTAACAATCTACTACATCTGTTATCGCTGTCATAATAAGTTTGTTGTAGTTTGAGTGCAAGTAGTTTGCAATCTCTGTCTAAAAGGGTGCCAACTATTTCCCTCTGCGTCTGCAAATCCTTTTTCAATGTTGTGTCTGTCGGTGTTTTTTTAAGTTTCTCCTCAGTCAAGGTAATGTTATTCAGTGCGGTCTGTAGTGCGGTGCACTGTTGTTTATGATTATGGGACTGTATGCTGATAAGATCCCCTCTAAGTGTGCTTTTATGTGCCTCCCATATAAGTCTAAAATCATCTATGGATGCTACATTTAGTTGAAAGTATTCCTGCAGACGATTCTCTATTTTTTTCTTGGTACAGTGGGTGGTCTAATAAATTGTCTAATTTCCAAAGAAATGTGGAGTGTGGGGCTGAGGGCCATTCAATAGAACAGGTCACCATAGAGTGATCCGTCCAGCCTGTGGGGATTATCGCTGACCTTATTGCCATGGACAAGCAGGACACGTCTAAAAGGATGTAGTCTATGCGGGAAAATCGGGAGTGTGGAAAGGAGAAGAAGGTATATTGGCGGTCTACCGGGTGATGTATCCTCCAGGTGTCGTGTACTGCTAGGTCTCTAATATGTTGTTTGATTCTATAAAGAACCCGGTTTGGTGTTGAGGAGAGCCCAGTTGATGTGTCTAATGCTGTGTTGAGGGAGACATTAAGATCCCCTCCTAGTATCAGTAGACCCCTTTTAATCTCAAGTATGGCATCCGAAAGGCGTTTGAAAAAGATGTCCTGCTGGGCGTTAGGGGCATATACACAGGCCATTGTGACTATTGTGTTATAGAGTTTGCCAGTCAAGATTAAATATCTGCCCTCTCGATCTCGTGTTAAGCTAAATAGAGTAAAGGGTATACCTCGTTTAATTAAGATTCCCACCCCATTAGTTTTACTATGGTTCGATGCGAAGTATGCCTCTCCAAACTTGTAACTAAATGTTTTGGGTTCTTTCTTGTGAAGGAAGTGGGTTTCCTGCAGCATTATGATATCCCCCTTGTTATCTTTAAAATCCTTAATAGCTATACTTCTTTTGTTTGGGGAATTAAGGCCCTTAGCATTAACTGTTATGATGTGCAGCTGCGCGTTATTGGGAGCCATTATATGTCAGTATGATCACGATCTGTCGCTTGGTAGTGGTGCTAGTGTCCACCTGTTGATAATGGGGAGTAGGTGTCAGAGTGAGAAGCAATACCATATAAATCAGTATACAGGTATTAGAAGGAGTATGTGTGATTATGTAAGCACAATGTGTAAAACAAAAACAAACATCAAGGGTAACAACAACAAAAACAAAAGTTAACGAGTAAACATTAGAACATGTGAACATATCGCCGGAGCGGCTGAGGGATAGTCCCTCCGGCAAAACAGTTATCCTAATAGGATGTGGGGTCAGCCGGGTACTTAGGCCCAGGCAGATGTGGAATTATTTAACATCCATTGAAAGGATGATATAAATGGGTAAAAGTAACATGGTTCATATATTTTTGCACAATGGGAATGGCCTGGTTATGACAGGTTAAAACTATACATATATAACGTAATTACTTCGTATAGTCACTAGAATTGTCCTTGTGGGCGGTTCAAGCAAATGAATGCCTATAGTTAAAATAAACAACAACAGATAATAAAGGCATGACAAGTGATTTTTACACCAATCTCACCCAACCATGGATCTTGGGAGACAATTAAGTCCTTCAGTAATACATCATGAGTTCAGTCTGTCTTTCCTCTTCTTATAAGCAACTTTGTGCCATTGTGTCCCTGCCAAGAGATGTGGTGATGAAGCTGTGTTGTCAGGAGGCTTCTCAGATAGTTGAGGCGGCTGGATTGATAGGCCCAAGCCCTTAGAGAAAGACTCCAGGTCTTGAGGCCCTCTGTAGGTGTGAATCTGGCCTTCCTTAGATACCATCAAACTAAAGGGGAACCCCCAGCGATACTTGACATCATTCTCTTGTAGTGCAGTGGTGATAAATCGGACGTCTCTTCTACGTTGTAGAGTGCTTGGGCATAGGTCTGGGTAAATTTGTAGGGCATGATCCAGATACATTATTTTCCTCAGTTGTCTCGATTTGGACCAGATTTCCTCCCTGTCAGTGAATCTCAGAAATTTAAGGATAACATCCCTAGGGGGTGCACCAGTTGGTGGAGGTGGGCGCAGAGCCCGATGTACTCTTTCCAGTTCCATATCAGGTATATCTGGGTCCCCCATCAGATGGCGAAAGAGGTTCTGCATATATTCTCTAAGTTCAGAGCTTTTTATTGACTCTGGTATACCCCTTACTCTTAAGTTAGACCGCCGACTGCGGTTTTCGAGATCCTCAATTCTTTCTTGCATTGTCTCTATTTGTGAGGATTGAACGTTGGCATGTGTTTCTAGGCTCCCCACCATTTCAGAGATGGTAGTTTGCGTGTCTTCTACTTCCTCTACTCTGCACCCTAAGGCGTTTATGTCAGTTCTCATGGAGGTAAGCTCTTTGGTTATTAATGCCTTTAGGGAGGCAAAGTCCTCTTTTGATGGCAGGTTAGCAATGTCTTGTTTTAGTTGTGTAATATAAGAGGTAGCTATCTGTAATTCTGCAGCGCTTGATAAATCATGAGGAGTCTCATTAGTATTTGCAGTCTGATGTGCAGGGTTGGTTGCTGTGTCTGGCAGTTGAAAGAATGTGCTCACAGAGACTGGCACATTGGTCTGGCTTTTCGGGAGCTTCTCCCCTTTATTCAAGCGTTTAGTCGTCATGTTTTACTTAAGTAATGGAGAGTGTTCAGTTGACCTGTATGCCCTTTCCCAGGATTATTGTTTGGAGGAGGAGATATTAATAATTCAAGTTGTTAGTGATGCCCCATTGAAGGTTTACGGTCAGATGTGGTGTACATTTGTGATGATTTACTGAGAGCAGGTTGTGCACTCCACACCATGTTACGTTATTGCTATTCAGGGTCTTATGTCTTCGGATCGGTGCTTTATGCCCTCCTCTCCTATCATAGTGAGGCCCATTTAATCAGGCATGCGTTCGAGGTAGCTTTTAAGTTTGTGGGCGTTATACTTCTTTTTCTGACGGTGCTAATATGTAACATAGATGGCCCTTTGTCCCACTGTGCGGTCGTTATGTGTTGTGTTTCATTTGTTTCGGCTTACCTCCATATATGAGCTGAGTCTGAGATGGGCTCCGGTATCTGTGTCCGCATGGCTCGCACACGGCCCTTTCCAATATGGCGGCGGTCGTTTTTCCTTTGCGGCTAAATAACGGTCCGTTTTTAGCTAAGTCGCATGTCAAATTGCCTTCATGCCATAGCGGTTAGTGTCCCCACATATTTAGGCGCCTGTGTACCACTTTGTAAAGCGATTCTTGCAGGTATATAGTCCTGGGTCTTTTTCCCCAGCACGGAGCTGATTCACACTGCGGCCATTTGCCTGCACGGCCGAACTCCGCCCCCCGTAGACTGTCCCCTTTTTAATAGCCCGCAATGAAAACTCCCTTAGCTCCTTTGGACAAGGATACAACCCATAAGCACAAAAATACTTTTTAGCACAGGAACATGCTTTTTGTTTCCCTAACAAACGTTGATGCATATTTAAATGCCTTTATTTAGAAGCTACAAAGAAATAATTAAAAAAAAAAACACATACAAAGTGCTTTTTAACAAAATGCAGGATTGTGCTGCAAATAGTGAGACGATCAGGAGCCTTGCTAATGCATTACAAATATTTACTACAGACAACTGCATATAGTTGTACTTTCTATAAAACAAATCTATTTATTTAATAAGACAAACAACCACATGCAGATTTCTGAGGTAAATATTTGCAATACATTGGCAGAGCTCCTGACCCTAACAGTCTGATCATGATTAAAGTAGAGTCAAAATTAAATGGGTTGGATATAGCATGGAGTTTGAAACAACTTTACAATTTTCTTCTATTTACAATTTTGCACAGTTCTCTTGGTATTCATTGTTAAAGAGTAATCCAATGTGAGCTCATGAGTGCGCATATAGTAGAATTGATAAAAAGACAATGCAATTAAAAAAATAGAGCAAGGGAGTCTCTATGTGAGGTGCGCAAAGTTCCAAACCATTCGTATAGTGGAAAGATCTGATATCTCTCAGAAGATCAGGCAGCACTCTTAGGAAATATGCGATTGGATAGGAACCTGTATAGACAGAGAGAGACAGAGGCGCCTCATGGGACAGTATCGTGCAAGTAGAACAAATCACATTCAGTAATGCAACTCGTAAACAGAGGTACTCACAAGAACGGCGGCATATAAGAATGCCTAACAGTGCAGGACAGGACTTTCTGTCGCCCGACAGACAATCACTCAGGTGCTTGGGCGTTAGATCACAGAGCCAATCGGCGGCCGCCTTGAAGTCAGCGTCAGTAGTGGGAGCTGTTCCGGGAGTAGCCAGTCACCAAACTCGGCAGTGGAAATGACAGGTCAGCGGACCAATCAAAGGCAGCAAACGTAGAGCAAGTTAGAATATAAAAACTCGTAATTTATTGAGTTATAAGATTAAAACAATGGCAAACAGCAACGTGTTTCTCGACCTACGGGTCGTTTCATCAGGCTGATAATGCGCATATTAAACTTGCTCTACTTAAAACATACAGTAAACCTATCAGAAGCTGACCTGACCCACACACCCCTCGTGGAACCAATAAGGAGAGCCAGACATAACACTTAAACTGAATTTCACAAAAGCACTAGATTGTTTTTTTTTTTCTGGCAATTTTTTTTTCTCCCATTTTTTTTCTAGCCCCCTGTACCATGTGACAGACATTAGCCAATCACAGACTAGTATACGTATACCCTGTGAGCTTGTGCAGATGCTCAGTAGGAGCTGGTGCCACACAAAATGTGAATATAAAGAGATTGTGCAAAATTTGATAATGGAAGTAAATTTGAAAAATTCTTAAAATTGTGTACTCTTTCTGAATCATGGAAGTTTTTGACTAGAGTGCCCCTTTAACCATCTGGCAGCAGTGTTTGCAACATTTTTTATAGCAATGTTGTACATAGTTGAAAAACACTGCTGCTAAAGACACGTGCACACCACTATCAGCATACCTACCCTTATTCTTCAACAAAGGATTCCAAGAAAACAAATTTAGATAATAGGAGTGAATTGAAATGTTAAAAGTGACAAGCACTATCTGAATCATGATCATTTAAAATGTACTTTTACTGTTTGTTTAATCAATTTGTGTCTCTGTCCATCCATTCTCCAAGATTTCAAATAAAAAGGATGTTGTATGCACTTTCACTTCCATGTATGAATTATTACCATACCTCCTAACCGTCCTGCACACGCACCTCCCATAGCATGCCTGGCACACCTGCAATTCTACTTCTGTGTGTGACTCTGCCTTCTCTGTCCATAGCCCGCCCACAACATTCAGTTGTGCCCCTCCCCACCAGCTCCTTAAAGTGAAGGTAAACTTTCATGAATTAGTGCCGGGATTTTAAAAATACTATTAAAAACATGGGCACTTTCATTCATGAAAGTTTACATTGCAGCGTATTTTGAAAAATACTTAACTTTTTATCTTCTGCAAAGCCGGATCGGACCCCCAGTGCGTTAGTCTCGTGAGGCCACGCCGTCATTGGAGGAAGCCGATTTCGTCATTGCTGTGTAAGTACAGCAGGAAGAAGCGGGCGGGGGATGGCCAATCTGGCTTTGCAGAAGATAAATTAAGTATTTTTCAAAATACGGTGCAATGTAAACTTTCATGAATGAAAATACCCCTGTTTTTAATAGTCTTTTTAAACACAGGGCACTAATTCATGAAAATTTACATTCACTTTAACTTCCCAAAAAGCATCTGACAAATGTGAGGGTTTGAAATATCACTGCAGTCACTTATGCTATTTGACCATATGACTGGACACTTTCTCTAAGATCTTTTGTGTATTAGCTGTAATGTGGCCCAGAATGGCACTGATGTATCCTGCAATATTACAATAGTGTGTGGGTTATGTAACATTTAAGGACATAAGCTGATCAAGTGACTTTATGGTAGACAAACAAATGTTCCTGTAGTGCAGGATGCCTGTCTTCTGTGAATGCTTGCTTTATTTGTGAGTACAGTAACGTCTGTCTGTTATACATCTCACATGAGATGAGGAGAGAGGGATAATTGTTTTGATTTTAAAAGATGGAACATTGTGGTCAGTGACAAAACAGGAAACACTTTTGCTATAGGCATTCATATATCAAAGCCCAAACAGATGCACATTTTTGATCCCTCTTCTGATATTCTTATTTCTTATGTTATTTTGTACTGCTACAGTTGTTGTTGTTTTTACGTAAAAACAGATAAATATAAAAAGATCTAACAACTACTTAGGGGCAACAGTTCTCAACCATGGTGTCTATACAGTTTAGAATGTGTCAGCTTGCTCTTAAAGGGATATACAAATCTATTTTCTTTCATGATTCAGATAGAGCATACAGTTTTAAACAACTTTTGCAATTTACTTTAAATATCAAATTTGCTTTATTCTCTTGGTATTCTTTGTTGAAAAGCAAACTTAGGCCTAGGAGCAGCAATGTACTACCAGGAGCTAGCTACTGATTGGTGTATGTCGTTTGTCTTTGGCTCACCGGGTGTGCTCAGCTAGCTCCCAGTAGGTCATTGCTGCCCCTTCAACAAATGATACCAAGAGAATAAAGCAAATTTTGATAATATAATTAAATTAAAAAGTTGTTTAAAATTGTATGCTCTATCTGAATCATGAAAGAGATCAGTTTTGGCTACTGTATCTCCTTAAACACAAATTGGAAATATGTTGCAGTGAATAAAGCAGCTTTGTTTTGTGTTTTTTTTGTTTTTTTTTGGGGGGGTATGCTTTTACTTGATTTCCTTGTTTCCTAGAACAGAGGGACCCATGCTAACTAGTCACAACACTGTACATGTATGTGGTAAATTAATATGCATTGTTGTCTTATGGTGGTTTAGCACTGATTCTGCTCAGTTGTCAAATTCTATTTTTTAAATGTAAAAAACAAAAAAGAGACTCCAATTAGTTTCCAATATCCAATTTGTGTTTAAGGAGATACTGTAGCCAAAAATGATCTCTTTCATGATTCAGATAGAGCATACAATTGTTATAGTGGCGGCGGTGTAGGGGGGCAATTTAGGGGTTAATAAATTTAATATAGTGGCGGCGGTGTAGGGCAGATGAAGGGTTAATAAATATAATGTAGGTGGCGGTGGGCTCCGGGAGCGGCGGTTTAGGGGTTAAGTTTATTTAGTTGTGGTGGGGTCCGGGAGCGGCGGGATAGGGGTTAATAACTTATTTAGGTGGCGGCGTTGTGGGGGGGGGGGGGGAGATTCGGGGTGTTTAGACTCGGGGTACATGTTAGGGTGTTAGGTGTAAACGTTCCCATAGGAATCAATGGGATATCGGGCAGCAGCGAGCATGAGCTTTCACTGCTTTCAGACTCCCATTGATTCCTATGAGATGTGCCGCCTCCAGGGCGGAGGATTGAAAACCAGGTACGCTGGGCTGGCATAGTGCCGAGCGTACCTGGTAGACATTTGATAACTAGCAAAAGTAGTCAGATTGTGCCGAATTTGCATTCGGAACATCTGTAATGACGTAAGCATCGATCTGTGTCGGACTGAGTCCGGCAGTATGTTACATCACAAAATTCTACTTTTGCCGGTTTGTAGGGTTTGATAACTAAGGGGAATCATGCTCGCCACAAATACGCTGCGAAATTCCAGCGTATGTGCGGTTGACAGCTTTATAAATAGATGCCAGGGTCTCCACCCTTTGGCAAAGTACAATATATACAAAACAATGAAAGAATCCACAATATATGGATCCCTGGTACATTTGGATAAATGCAAACAATCATATTATCAACACCCTGAAATTTTTTTAACATTTTAAACAAAACATAGATAAATAATCTTTTTTAGGTAATAAGACTTAGCTTAAAATATGTCTGTATATTTTAGAATTTATGCAGTCTCATACTATATAAACAATATAGGCTTCTTTAACACTTTATCTTAATGTATGTTTCGATGGTGTTTTAAAAGTAGATTTAACTAATTAAATTCCTTCCTATACAGACTAGTATTAGTTATACCCTTTTCATGTGTAATTATTATTATTTTTCCAGGATGTTCAACTTCTGAGGGTGCTCTTTCTACACATAAAATTGGTGCCTTAAAACCAATGCTTGATGCATCATTTTTAGTGACTTCCACATAACTCTAAGTATATGTATGTGGATGTGAGTATACATTTACATATTTTTATATATATGAGTGTGTATATGTGCGCCTTTTCCTATACCTGCGTAGAGATCTATCTGTGTTCCTCTACTTCTGCCCCCTTTGCTCATTCTGGTGTATTGTATATTGATATCTCTTCATGTTATCATTTTGAGTTCATTTATGATTATACATGTGTATGCATTGCCCAAAAACGCTTCTTGCATATTTGCATTGGCCAGCACACATATATAAATGTACATTCTTGTTTGTATATGGGAGTGCTTATTTTGGCATTTGCTTTTGCACATACATATACATGTATTCTTGTATGTTCTGATGTATTTTGTATAATCATTCTCCATTTTCATTGCAAGTATAACTGTGGGCATCTTCTAATGTCTATCATCAACATTGTGTGATTTAAATGTAAATACCTTGTATAGTATGTATATGTTAATTAGTGTAAGCTTCTAAAGGGTTAAGTGTTGACATCTGTTTTTAACTAATCAAATCATTGTGTGTTTAGCATAAAAGGGAGCACCTTCTTACAGGTATATGACCGAAAATGGTCAGACTATACCATGCTAACTACCTAACCACATGGTTTTGTACTACCTTCTACTTTTTAATGGAATAAAGTGAACAAGATTTTATTATCATCATTTGGCTTCGTTGGACTTCTCTTTATTTATTACATTTTACAGTGGACTTTGGGGTATCCACTCCTTTATCACGAAGCTGCTGACTAGCCTGTGTACTGGGCTTCTCATATATATCCTCAAGTTACATTACTGCAATCTCTACTCACAGTGAGTCTATTTTGAGGACTTGCATTGAATCCCATCGGGGATCTCTGGAGGATTTCTGTTTTTCTCCTCTGCTAGGGGAGCGGCGGTTGTTAACTGGCGGCACCTGGTTGCCTTCCTTGCCGACTGCGGGGACCATACAGCGGATGCTATAGCCCTGCAGTGTAAGCCGATAAGGATCCCTACGGATAGGCCGGCACACCGTCACATGGTTTGTTACGTCACTGTGCAGAGGAGGAACGAGATCTTATCAGCGATTGGCTGTTCAGAGACCACATGGTACGGAGCTACACCACGGAGCTACAATACAGCCAATGAGGAAGTTCCATGCTGACAGAGAGTTGAGCCACTGCTAAGAATAGAGTGAGTCCAATACTCCGGCTATACTTTGACAGTGTCTAAAAGTCGTTCTTATCCTGTGTTGCTCTATACTCCACGCCCGGTGAGTCTCTGCTGTTATCATCATGGCCTTTTAAGCACATTAAGCATATTCCTCCATACATACTGTGCGGATATCAACCATTGAGAGAACTACAGAGGAATGCAAGTACTTTTTTGCCACTGTGATACCTAGGTAATTTATTATGTACTGAATACTGGGTATTAGAGACCTCCTGATTATGATATCTATTCTATACCTATGGACTATTATTCATTGTCTATATTAAGGACTGGTCTTTATACACACTATTTTCTCTGACAGCCTGCTTCTTTTGAATGTATCTTAAACAGGCTCAGAGAGATTTTTACTTCTAGTGTGTTCCTTGCCCATATATTACAATTAACTTACCTGGGACTACTAAGGACATTAACATTGTTGATTGGCTTTTCACACTACTAATCTACCTTCCTTTTTTTAAACAATACTAGACACAAACAGAATCAAAAGGAGGAAAAAAAAAGGGGGGGTCTTACATGCCCCGCCGACCTCCCCCACCTCCGTAACATCACCAGCATTCCTACTAAATATTTCAATACCAAGAGACTGGGAAAATTTCTCTCAGAATTAAGCTTTCAAAATATTCAGACCTATGAAACGTTTTAGTAAGTATAAATTGTGTGGATATTGGGTAGGTCTGGATAATTGTCAACCATTTGTTAAAGAAATACTGTATTTGTTTATTATGTATACTAGATAGATTATGTTGTTCAAAAATAATCTGCGATTTAATTGCCTCTATAAATAATCTAAAAGTGTTTTTTTCCAGTTTTTTAGGATCAGATTTCGAACCAATGTAATGACAGTGTTAATTAAGTCATGACTTTGTACATCTGAAACCAAAAAGAAAATACTTCATGGCTCAAGAAAGAAATATTCTGGTATATTTTTATTTAACCAGAAATTTACTTTCTGCCATACTGTAAGTGTGGGAACAATTTTTAACTTAAGTAGTTTATAAAATTTGGCAGGGAGTTGGTCCGGACCGGGAGCTTTACCAAGATTAGTTTCCTCTATGGCCTTCAATACTTCATCCTGCTTAATAGATGCATTGATTAACTCAATCTGCTCTGGTGGGACTAAAGGGCATACAATTTTGTTCCAAAAATTCAAATTACTCTGTGGATCAACCTTTTTAGATGCATATATATTTTGATAATAGTTGAGAAAGATATTTTTGATGTTGATAGCTTCTGTATAGTTCTGGTCACCCATAACAATATTCTCAATTGTATTTCTCTTTTTCCTAACCTTATCAAATCTAGCTAGATATTTAGCGGACTTACCATATCGGCCAGAATATAAGGCACTCATTCTTAACTCTTCATTTGTCATTCTAGACTTTAAGAAGAGGTCTCTATCCTGCCTGGCTATTTTGTATTTATCCCAATATTTTTTTAGTGGTATATTTAAATATTTTCTATAGGTCTCAGTAACTGTATTTGCCAGCTGTATTTCACGTGCTCGGTTTCTTTTTGGCTATAATCTTGTAGACTTTTATCTCTCATCTGAAATATTCCTTTGCGGCCTCCCAGAAGATCTCTTGTTTATTTGTGTATAGATGATTATCTGTACTATAGACTCGCCACTTGCATTGTAACCAATGTTGAAATGATAGATTATTAAGTAAGTGCTTTGGAAAGTAAAAATTATTTGCTGCATCTATCGGAACAGGACGAGGTTCAATCTCAAGCGAGATTACGATCCGACAAAACAATATCGTTTATTTCTGCTCTAGTTCCAGATTTAAGAAGAGAAGTAGACACTAAAATAAAATCCATCCTCGAAAAGGATCTATATGACCTAGATTCACAAGTATAACATTTAGTATCTGGGTACTGGATACGCCAAATGTCGTGAAGCTTTAAATCCTTGCATAATTGAATTTTTTTTTTTTTGATTTTTGAGAGATTGAAGAACTCTGTCTGGGAGAAAATCTATCAAGTAAGGATATAGGGGTTAAATTAAAATCACCAGCAAGGATTATGTTCTGATCTAAGTTTGAGGAAAGTTTAACAGTAATAATGTCCCAAAATGTCTGATCAGCACTATTGGGACCATATATATTACAAAATATATACTTAACATTTGAAATCTCAACATGCAGAATTATCCATCTATATCTTGGATCTATTTGTATTTTCAAAATATTATAATTCAAATCTTTGTTAAATAAAAAAGCAACCCCCTTCTTCCTCCCGGAACAATCTGAAGCTATAACTTGGCCAACCCATTTAGATTTAAATTTCTCTGACTCCAATTTTTTTTAAATGTGTTTCCTGTAATAGTAATGCATCCAGTTTATTTAGCAAGCTGTTTAATTATTAGTTTTCTTTTGATAGGTGATGTTACCCCACCTATGTTCCAAGAAAGACACTTGATCCTATCTTTCCTCATTTATGCTTGAGCAAGTATTTCAGCGGAGGAAGGGAAGAGCGTAGGGACGTGAAGTAGGGGGCGGGAAGGAGAGGAAGAGGAGAAAGAGGGGAAAAAAAACCCTTAAACAAAACAATAAATAGACTCCAATTAGTTTCCAATATCCATTCTATTTTTAACTAAATATATTTATATATACACAATGTTATGCTTATACTTTATATGACTCACAGGGCTGAAAGACACACCTGTGAGCTATTTTGCATTACATATTTCTGTCTAGCATTTGTTTCTGATAGGTTGTTCCATTCCTGAATAAAGATACTTTTTCTTTGCCTTCCTTGTCCTGACTCAAATTTTTTTTTTTTTTTTTTACAATTTTAATAGAATACAGCAAACTACATAAACAGCCCTTCTGCATGTTATTTCATATGTTTCTTACAAATTGAACTACTGGAGGATATATTAAAAAGTTCTTTGAAGTGCTACTTAGTGATCTCTCTTGACATTTCTTGTTTATATTGGAAAGTAAATCACATTCCTCTAAATTGTAAAATTTCTCAGGCTTCCACTCTCTCATTACTTAGTGCTGTGTTAGGGTTATTTTTCACTGTATTTGCATATTGTAACCATCTCTGTTACAGGGCTACACAATATGCTGACACTTTAGTTATAACTGTTAATCATTAAAATGCAGCTTTTAAGAATATGTTTACTGTATGCGAACACCTGAAGTTGATGCATTAATATAATGACCTTTATAGTAACTAAATTACTTTATTAATCCTGCATTAAAATAACTTATTTTTTTAAATGTTAATATAAATGAAGCCCCATATCCTTTGAGCACTGAAGCACTTTAATAGCCTGTCTATCATGCATGTATAGAATTGTAGTGACATCCTTTGCCTATGATGTCACAGGACTCCTGCACATACACTAGTTGTAAAGCATGGTCATGGTGCTTAATCTGGTATCAAAATACAATCAGGATTTATTACAACAAATATATTGTTTGAAAAAAAACACCACCACAAAAAACCTTTGATTGAAAAACCTTTCTTGAAAAATTGATGATAAAATATATCTACAGGGAAAAGAAAATGAAAAGCCCATCTAAGATGTCTTGCAAGACTGGTAAAAAAATCAGGTTATCCTGATTTGTTTGACAAACGCTTAGGGTACTGCATTAAAGGGACATAAAACAGGTTAAGATCTGTGCATATCCTAAAAGGGCTAATTAATTAAAAAATAGTTTGCATAAAAAATTGTTTAAAAATTGCTGTCAAGTATTTTAAAATATTTTTTTAAAAAAAGCAAAATTAATTACATAGCTAAGCTGCCTGGAACAGCCAACACCCCCTCCCCCTTTATCAGTGTTTAGACACAGGCATTGTATTTCAACGGAGTTCACAGCTTCTAGGCATGCTCCAGCAGATAATCACTATTCACTTTTGCATTCTACCAAAACAACAATAGATATAGATACAGCCATAGAAGGAAATGCGTGGGGGGAGTTAGAGCTTTACAATTCAGAAACTAAAAAGAAAGGGTTAATGGCAGACACTGCAGTATACATTTGCAGGTAAAGTAATTAAAGTACATATTATATTTTGTCTCTATCCCAACTTGTTTTATGTCCCTTTAAAATACAGGTACAATTAATAGTTTTAATATAGGTAGATAGATGTTTGTTTGTGTTTTCATTATGGAGTATCTATTGGTAAAACAAAGGGACTATAACAGGAGGAAGTTTTTAGTGGCAATTTAGATACTTTCACAGTTAATTCTTGCAGTTAAGGTGAAACTTAGCAACATACATAAACTATGTAACATATAGTTACCTTACTAAAGACCTGCATGTCACGTAAAATTGTTCAACGTAGACATGCGCCTGGGCAAAATTTTCTTTGTATTTTGAATATTCGGTGCTCTGCACTATTTGGTAATTATCTCATTTAAAACAAAATGAATACCAATTAGCATGGCCAGGGCTCTGTTAATAATAGTTGTAGGTTAGCGTGGCTCTCCAGTGCGCTAAAAGTAAGTATAAAGCTACAGGTTCTATGAAATAGCTTGGCTTATGATAGCTTTGGTGGGGTTCCTGTCTTTTATTAATTGAAGGGACAGTCTACTCCAGAATTTTTATAGTTTAAAAAGATAGATAATCCCTTTATTACCCATTCCCCAGTTTTGCCTAACCAACCTAGTTATTATAATATACTTTTTACCTCTGTGATTACCTTGTATCTATGTCTCTGTAGACTGCCCCCTTATCTCAGTACTTTTGACAGATTTGCTTTTTAGCCAATTAGTGCTGACTTTTCTCTTGTTAAGTGTGTTCAGTCCATGGGTCATCCATTACTTATGGGATATATTCTCCTTCCCAACAGGAAGTTGCAAGAGGATCACCCAAGCAGAGCTGCTATATAGCTCCTCCCCTCACGTGTCATACCCAGTCATTCTCTTGCAACCCTCAACAAAGAAGGAGGTCGCGAGAGGAGCTGGAGTTTTTACTTATCTATTCTTCAATCAAAAGTTTGTTATTTTAAATGGCACCGGAGTGTGCTGTTTTTCTATCTCAGGCAGTATTTGGAAGAAGAAACTGCCTGCGTTTTTTTTCTATGATCTTAGCAGGTGTAACTAAGATCCACTGGCTGTTCTCGACATTCTGAGGAGTGGGGTAACTTCAGAAACTGGGAATAGCATGCGGGGTCCTCCGCAAATGAGGTATGTGCAGTACTTTATTTTCTGGGAATGGAATTGACTAAGAAAATACTGCTGTTACCGTATGATGTAAGTACAGCCTTAAATGCAGTAGTGGCAACTGGTATCGGGCTGATAAATGTATGCGCAGTCGAGTTATTTTCTAGGGACTAGAATTTGACTGAGAAAATACTGTTAAAACTGAAATAATACTTAAGCCTTATCTGCAGTGGTAGCGACTGGTAGCAGGCTTAGTGATAACTTTGCATGACATTGGAAAATGTTGTTTTTTAATAAAACGTTTACTGGCATGTTATTCGTTTTTGTGAGGTACTTTGGTGATAAATCGCTTTGGGCATGATTTTTTTCCACATGGCTAACATATTTTTCTGCATGGAAACAGTTATATCAGGGCTCCCACTGTTGTGATAGGAGTGGGAGGGACCTTGTTTTAGCGCCTTGTTGCGCAGTTAAAATTCTAGCACAGTCTTCCTGCTTCTTCCTCCTTGATCCAGGACGTCTCTAGAGAGCTCAGGGGTCTGCAAAATTCATTTGTGAGGGAGGTAATCAGTCACAGCAGATCTGTGACAGTGTGCTGACTGTGATTAAAAGCGTTAAATCTTAATTGATATCTGTTTTATCCGTTTTGGGTATTGAGGGGTTAATCATCCTTTTGCTAATGGGTGCAATCCTCTGCTAATAATACACTTCTTGTTAAGAATTGTTTAATTATATCTGTATTTTTGAAGCGCTGCAGCGTTTTTTATATTGCTTGTAAACTTATTGAAAGTGATTTCCAAGCTTGCTAGTTTCATTGCTAAGTCTGTTTCAACATGTCTGATTCAGAGGAAACTGTTTGTTCATCATGTCCAAAAGCCAATGTGGAGCCCAATAGAACGATGTGTACCAATTGTATTGATATTGCTTTGAATAAAAGTCAATCTGTACCGATAAAGAAACTATCACCAGACAACGAGGGGGAAGTTATGCCGCCTAACTCTCCTCACGTGTCAGTACCTGCGTCTCCCGCTCGGGAGATGCGTAGGATTGAGACGCCAAGTACATCTAGGCCCTTACAAATCACTTTACATGATATGGCTAATGTTATGAAAGAAGTATTATATAATATGCCCGAATTAAGGGGCAAACGCGATAGCTCTGGGTTAAGGACAGAGCGCGCTGATGACACGAGAGCCATGTCTGATACTGCGTCACAATTTGCAGAACATGAGGACGGTGAGCTTCATTCTGTCGGTGACGGTTCTGATCCGGGGAGACCGGATTCAGAAATTTCAAATTTTAAATTTAAGCTTGAGAACCTCCGTGTGTTACTAGGGGAGGTATTAGCGGCTCTGAATGATTGCGACACGGTGGCAATTCCAGAGAAATTGTGTAGGTTGGATAGATACTATGTGGTACCGGTGTGTACTGACGTTTTTCCTATACCAAAAAGACTTACAGAAATTATTAGTAAGGAGTGGGATAGACCCGGTGTGCCTTTTTCCCCTCCCCCGATATTTAGAAAAATGTTCCCTATAGACGCCACCACACGAGACTTATGGCAGACGGTCCCTAAGGTGGAGGGAGCAGTTTCTACGTTAGCCAAGCGTACCACTATCCCGGTGGAGGATAGCTGTGCTTTCTCAGATCCAATGGATAAAAAATTAGAGGGTTATCTTAAGAAAATGTTTGTTCAACAGGGTTTTATATTGCAGCCTCTTGCATGCATTGCGCCTGTCACGGCTGCAGCGGCATTCTGGTTTGAGTCTCTGGAAGAGGCGATTCGCACAGAGCCATTGGATGAGGCTTTGAGCAAAGTTAGAACCCTTAAGCAAGCTAATGCGTTTGTTTCAGATGCCATAGTACATCTAACCAAACTTACGGCTAAAAATTCCGGATTCGCCATACAGGCGCGCAGAGCGCTCTGGCTTAAATCCTGGTCAGCGGATGTAACTTCCAAGTCTAAGCTACTTAACATTCCTTTCAAAGGGCAGACCTTATTCGGGCCCGGCTTGAAGGAAATTATTGCTGACATTACGGGAGGTAAGGGCCACGCCATTCCTCAGGACAGGGCCAAACCAAAGGCCAAACAGTCTAATTTTCGTGCCTTTCGTAACTTCAAGGCAGGAGCAGCATCGACTTCCTCCGCTCCAAAACAGGAAGGAACTACTGCTCGTTACAGACAGGGTTGGAAAGGCAACCAGTCATGGAACAAGGGCAAGCAGGCCAGAAAGCCTACTCCCGCCCCTAAGACAGCATGAAGACAGGGCCCCCTATCCGGAGACGGATTTAGTGGGGGGCAGACTTTCTCTCTTCGCCCAGGCTTGGGCAAGAGATGTGCAGGATCCCTGGACGTTAAAGATTATATCTCAGGGATACCTTCTGGATTTCAAAACCTCTCCTCCACAAGGGAGGTTCCATCTTTCGAGGTTATCGACAAACCTAGTAAAGAGAGAGGCATATCTACAATGTGTACAAGACCTCTTAATCATGGGAGTGATCCACTCAGTTCCGCGATCGGAACAGGGACAAGGATTTTACTCAAATCTATTTGTGGTTCCCAAAAAAGAGGGAACCTTCAGACCAATCTTGGACTTAAAGATCTTAAACAAATTCCTAAGGGTACCATCGTTCAAGATGGAAACCATTCGAACCATCCTACCCATGATCCAAGAGGGTCAATATATGACCACGGTGGACTTAAAGGATGCTTATCTTCATATACCGATTCACAAAGATCATTATCGGTACCTAAGGTTTGCCTTTCTAGACAGGCATTACCAGTTTGTGGCTCTTCCCTTCGGGTTAGCCACGGCCCGAGAATTTTTACGAAGGTTCTGGGCTCACTTCTGGCGGTACTAAGACCACGGGGCATAGCGGTGGCTCCGTACCTAGACGACATTCTGATACAAGCGTCAAGTTTTCAGAATGCAAAGTCTCATACAGAGATAGTTCTAGCATTTCTGAGGTCGCATGGGTGGAAAGTGAACGTGGAAAAGAGTTCTCTGTTACCACTCACAAGGGTTCCTTTTCTAGGGACTCTTATAGATTCTGTAGAGATGAAGATTTACCTGACGGAGTCCAGGTTATCAAAGATTCTCAATGCTTGCCGTGTCCTTCATTCCATTCCAAGCCCATCAGTAGCTCAGTGCATGGAGGTAATCGGCTTAATGGTCGCGGCAATGGACATAGTGCCATTTGCGCGCCTGCATCTCAGACCGCTGCAACTATGCATGCTCAGTCAATGGAACGGGGATTACTCCGATCTGTCCCCTTTGCTAAATCTGGACCAGGAGACCAGAGATTCTCTTCTCTGGTGGTTGTCACCGGTTCATCTGTCCAAAGGAATGACCTTTCGCAGACCAGATTGGACGATTGTAACAACGGATGCCAGCCTTCTAGGCTGGGGAGCAGTCTGGAATTCCCTGAAGGCTCAGGGATCGTGGACTCAGGAGGAGAAACTCCTTCCAATAAACATTCTAGAATTAAGAGCAATATTCAATGCTCTTCTAGCTTGGCCTCAGTTAGCAAAACTGAGGTTCATCAGATTTCAGTCGGACAATATCACGACTGTGGCTTACATCAATCATCAAGGGGGAACCAGGAGTTCCCTAGCGATGTTGGAAGTCTCGAAGATAATTCGCTTGGGAGAGTCTCACTCTTGCCACCTGTCAGCGATTTACATCCCGGGCGTAGAGAACTGGGAGGCGGATTTCCTAAGTCGCCAGACTTTTCATCCGGGAGAGTGGGAACTTCACCCGGAGGTATTTGCTCAACTGATTCGTCGTTGGGGCAAACCGGATCTGGATCTCATGGCATCTCGCCAGAACGCGAAGCTTCCTTGTTACGGATCCAGGTCCAGGGACCCGAGAGCGGTGCTGGTAGATGCATTAGCAGCCCCTTGGGTTTTCAACATAGCTTATGTGTTTCCACCATTTCCGTTGCTACCTCGACTGATTGCCAGGATCAAACAGGAGAGGGCATTGGTAATTCTGATAGCGCCTGCGTGGCCACGCAGGACCTGGTATGCAGACCTAGTGGACATGTCGTCCTGTCCACCATGGTCTCTTCCTCTGAGGCAGGACCTTCTAATTCAGGGTCCTTTCAACCATCCAAACCTAATTTCTCTGAGGCTGACTGCCTGGAAATTGAACACTTGATTCTATCAAAGCGTGGGTTTTCCGATTCGGTTATTGATACATTAATACAGGCTCAGAAACCTGTGACCAGAAAAATTTACCATAAGATATGGCGTAAATATTTATATTGGTGCGAATCCAAGAGTTACTCATGGAGTAAGGTTAGGATTCCTAGGATATTGGCTTTTCTACAAGAGGGTTTAGAAAAGGGTTTATCCGCTAGTTCGCTTAAGGGACAGATTTCAGCTCTGTCTATTCTTTTACACAAACGTCTGGCAGAGAATTCATTCTATTGATATTAAGCTTTTATCTTGGAAAGTTTTCTTTTTGATGGCTATTTCCTCGGCTCGAAGAGTCTCTGAGTTATCTGCCTTACATTGTGATTCTCCTTATCTGATCTTTCATTCAGACAAGGTAGTACTGCGTACTAAACCTGGGTTTTTGCCTAAGGTTGTTTCTAACAGGAATATCAATCAAGAGATTGTTGTTCCATCATTATGTCCTAATCCTTCTTCAAAGAAGGAACGTCTTTTGCATAATCTAGACGTGGTCCGTGCTCTGAAGTTCTACTTACAGGCAACTAAAGATTTTAGACAAACTTCTTCTCTGTTTGTCGTTTACTCTGGACAGAGGAGAGGTCAAAAGGCTTCGGCTACCTCTCTCTCTTTTTGGCTTCGTAGCATAATACGTTTAGCCTATGAGACTGCTGGACAGCAGCCTCCTGAAAGAATTACAGCTCATTCCACTAGAGCTGTGGCTTCCACCTGGGCCTTTAAGAATGAGGCCTCTGTTGAACAGATTTGCAAGGCTGCAACTTGGTCTTCACTTCATACTTTTTCCAAATTTTACAAATGTGACACTTTCGCTTCTTCGGAGGCTGTTTTTGGGAGAAAGGTTCTACAGGTAGTGGTTCCTTCTGTTTAATGTTCCTGCCTTGTCCCTCCCATCATCCGTGTACTTGGCTTTGGAATTATGCATGAGTTAGAACTAATTGACTAAAAAGCAAGTTTTGTAAAAAGTACTGAGATAAGGGGGCAGCCTGCAGAGGTTTAGGTACAAGGTAATCATAGAGATAAAACTAATATTAATATAACAATGTTGGTTATGTAAAATTGGGGAATGGGTAATAAAGGGATTATCTAGCTTTTTTAAGCAATAAGCATTTTCAAGTAGACTATCCCTTTAATATCATTCGGCTAGATTACGGGTTTTGCGGTATGAGTAAAAAAAGCAGCGTTAAGGCTCATAACGCTGCTTTTTCACTACCGCTGCTATTAAGAGTCTTGTAGGTACAGCTGTCCCTTACACTTTTTTGGCCATAACGCAAATTAACTTACGCAATTTGCGTAAATTCTTTTTTCAATGGGACTTCCATAGCGCCAATATTACAAGCTTTTTTTTGGAGGCCAAAAAGTGAGCAGTACAGCCTATCCCGCAAGATTCGTAACGCATTCTAAAGTCAGTAGTTATGAGTTTTACGCTACAAAGCTACAGCATAAAACTCATAACTAAACTGCTAAAAAGTACACTAACACCCTTAAACTACCTATTAACCCCTAAACCGAGGCCCTCCCGCATCGCAAACACTAAAAGAAAAT
Organism: Bombina bombina; assembly: GCF_027579735.1. Lineage (NCBI taxonomy): Eukaryota > Metazoa > Chordata > Amphibia > Anura > Bombinatoridae > Bombina > Bombina bombina. Next base: position 353,369,955 of record NC_069501.1, read on the forward strand.
TAACCCCTAATCTGCCGCTCCGGACATCGCCGCCACTAGAATAAACGTATTAACCGTATTACGTATTAACCTCTAAACTGCCGCACTCCTGCCTCGCAAACACTAGTTAAATATTATTAACCCTTAATCTGCTGTCCCTAATATCGCCACAAACTACATTAGTTATTAACCCCTAATCTGCTGCCCTCAACGTCGCCGCCACTATACTAAAGTTATTAACCCCTAAACCTATGTCTAACTCTAACCCTAACACCCCCTAACTTAAATATAATTAAAATAAATCTAAATAAAAATTCCTATCATTACCTAAATAATTCCTATTTAAAACTAAATACGTACCTGTAAAATAAACCCTAAGCTAGCTACAATATAACTAATAGTTACATTGTAGCTAGTTTAGGGTTTTATATTTATTTCACAGGCAAGTTTGTATTTATTTTAACTAGGTAGAATAGTTACTAAATAGTTATTAACTACCTACCTAAAATAAATACAAATTCACCTGTTAAATAAAACCTAACCTGAGTTACACTAACACCTAACCTTACACTACAATTAAATCAATTGCCTAAATTAAATACAATTACCTAAATTAAAAAAAGCCGCCTGAAAATAAAAAAAAAACCCTAGCCTAAACTACCAATAGCCCTTAAAAGGGCCTTTTGCGGGGCATTGCCCCAAAGAAATAAGCTCTTTTACATGTAAAAAAAATACAAACACCCCCCAAAAGTAAAACCCACCACCCACACAACCAAACCCCCCAAATAAAAACCTAACTAAAAAAAACCTAAGCTCCCCATTGCCCTGAAATGGGCATTGCCCTTAAAAGGGCATTTAGCTCTATTGCTGCCCAAACCCTAACCTAAAAATTAAAACCCACCCAATAAACCCTTAAAAAAACCTAACACTAACCCCTGAAGATCCACTTACTGTTTTGAAGAGCCGACATCCATCCTCAACGAAGCGGCAAGTAGTCCTCAACGAAGCCGGGAGAAGTGGTCCTCCAGACGGGCAGAAGACTTCATCCAGACATTATCCTCTATCTTCATCCATCCGGCAAGGAGCGGGTCCATCTTCAAGACATCTGGCGTGGAGCATCCTCTTCTTCCGACGTCTAATGAAGAATGAAGGAACAGCCAATAGAATGCAAGCTCAATCCTATTGACTGATTGGATCAGCCAATAGGATTTAAGCTCAATTCTATTGGCTGATTGCATCAGCCACTAGGAATTTTTCACCTTTAATTTCGATTGGCTGATAGAATTCTATCAGCCAATCGGAATTCAAGGGACGCCATCTTGGATGACATAATTTAAAGGAACCTTCATTCTTCGTTAGACGTCTGAAGAAGAGAATGCTCTGCGCCGGATGTCTGTGACTGCAATAAAAATGACATGTTTTTGAGATTTTCCCTTGTATATCTGTTGGATCATTAATGTGCCACATGATCAGTCCCCTTTCACATTTCCCATAGTGGTAATTAGGGAATTTAGACCAGCTTCTTTCAACATGCTTCAATATTTAAATTAGGATTTATTTTGCACCTGAATATACATTTTTAGTTTTTAAAGGGGGCAGTAACAAGTAGTGTGTCATTGAGTTCCAGCTCTCTCTGGCAGCTACTGGGTAAAAACAAATTATATCTATATTATATTGTTTCTTCTTAATTAGTTTGCATTTGTGTAACTCGGGTGTCATAGTTGGTGACTTTTATCTTTATATTTTTTTTTTAATCCATAACTCTATTCTGTATACAATATTTTGCTAGGGGTTAATTTGCTCAATTCTTCCTATGCTTTAAAAAGAAGACTTTTTTTCTAAACCTTTTCATGTGGTTGACATAGCAGTTAGTTTGAGTTTCCGCGCTCCCGGCAGCTGTAATGTTGTTCTTTTACGGCTGATTCTCCCTGCAGTGGAGAAGTACTATAGTTCAAACACCTACAGAGAAAATGTTGTGAGAGCATCTTACTGGAGCTGAAAATACTGTGATCTGAACAGCAAACTGATGCTGTACTTCACTGGCAGTTCTGAATCGGTAGGAACGAAAGCTGCTAAATTCCTGAGGTAAAAACAGATTCTTTTTTATATAAACAATATATAACCACAATTATAATGCAGCCATGAGGGTTTCTAAATAGTTAGATGCATTTACGGTTGCTACTATTAATGGAAACACCTGTAGCCCTGCCATTCCACAGACTGTTTGAGAGCAGGGTGTATTTAAATAGAACAATGTACACTATATGGCGAAAAATATGTGGACACCCCAACTAATTATTGAATTCAGGTGTTTAGCCACACCCATAGCTAACATGTGCATAAACTTCAGCACATAGCCATGAAATCTCTATAGACAAACATGAGCAGTACAATGGGTCGTACGAAAGAGCTCAATGACTTTAAAGGTAGCACTGTCATTGGATGCCACCTTTGCCACAAGTCATTTTGTGAAATTTCTTCCCTACTAGATCTGTCCCGGTCAACTGTAAGTGCTATTATTATTGTGAAGTGGAAGCGTCTAGGAGGAGGAACAGCCCAGCCACAAAGTGGTGGAGAACAGAAACTCGCAGAGCAGGGCCACTGAGTGCTGAAGTGCGTAGTGTGTAAAAAATCATTATTGCATCACCTAATACAACCTTCCAAACTGCCTCTGGAAGCAACATTAGCACAAGAACTGTGCACCGGGAAAGGGTTTCCATGGCTAATCAGCTGTACACAAGCCTCACAACATGCTCAATACCAAGCATCGGCTAGAGTGGGAAGATTTGGGTTGGGCCTTTTAGCTCCAGTGAAGAGTCATCAAAATGCTACAAGATACAAATTTGATTGTTATTATTTTTATTATTTTGTGCTGTATCTTAAAGGACAACTAAATACAGTAGAATTGTAAAATTACATAATAAAAGACAATGCAATAACACTTGCGGGTAACTTTACCATCCTGCAAGTCTACAGGTTTGCAAGTAGTGAACCTGTCTGCCTGGAATTGTAACTTGCGTTTCATTGCAGGGCGACATTTAAAATTGCACAAGAGGATTCTTGTGCAATGCTGCCCCCTCTTCTGGCACAAGCAATTGCACTAGAGCAGGGAATGTCAATCAGCCGGAACAACAAGTGTTAAGGTGATTGCTCTCGCCACTTCTAAAGTGTCGGAGAGTAAAAAAGAAGCCATTTTTGCTTCTTAGCCAACCACAATTTATCCAGTACGTGGTGTTTAAGGGATTGTCTGGGTATATTAGCGTGGGTTTTGCTGCATGCAGCAAAACTGCACTATTAGACCCTCCCTCCCTCCTGCAGGCTTGCTAAAATAGCACAGTCTCAAATAGTCGCTGGTTATTAAGGGGTTAAATATAAATCATATAAATAAGCGAGCCTGCTCCACATAGCAGGGAAAGCTGCAAAAGCAGTTTGATAAAGTTACCTATAAGCAGTGTGTGTGTGTGTGTGTGTGTGTGTGTATATATATACAGTGGGGAAAAAAAGTATTTAGTCAGCCACTAATTGTGCAAGTTCTCCCACTTAAGAAGATGAGAGAGGCCTGTCATTTTCATCATAGGTATACCTCAACTATGAGAGACAAAATGTGGAAACAAATCCAGATAATCACATTGTCTGATTTGGAAAGAATTTATTTGCAAATTATGGTGGAAAATAAGTATTTGGTCAATATCAAAAGTTCATCTCAATACTTTGTTATATATCCTTTGTTGGCAATGAAAGAGGTCAAACATTTCACATCTTCACAAGGTTGTCACCCACTGTTGCTGGTATGTTGGCCCATTCCTGCCTGCAGATCTCCTCTACAGTAGAGCAGTGATGTTTTGGGGCTGTCGCTGGGCAAAACGGACTTTCAACTCCCTCCAAAGGTTTTCTATGGGGTTGAGATCTGGAGACTGGCTAGGCCACTCCAGGACCTTGAAATGCTTCTTACCAAGCCACTCCTTCGTTGCCCGGGCGGTGAGTTTGGGATCACTGTCATGCTGAAAGATCCAGCCATGTTTCATCTTCAATGCCCTTGCTGATGGAAGGAGGTTTGCACTCAAAATCTCACGATACATGGCCCCATTCATTCTTTCATGTACACGGATCAGTCGTCCTGTTCCCTTTGCAGAGAAACAGCCCCAAAGCATGATGTTTCCACCCCCATGCTTCACAGTACGTATGGTGTTCTCTCTCCTCCAAACACGACAAATTGTGTTTCTACCAAACAGTTCTACTTTGGTTTCATCTGACCATATGACATTCTCCCAAACCGCTTCTGGATCATCCAAATGCTATCTAGCATACTTCAGACAGGCCCGGACATGTACTGGCTTAAGCAGGGGGACACGTTTGGCACTGCAGGATCTGAGTCCCTGGTGGCGTAGTGTGTTACTGATGGTAGCCTTTGTTACGTTGGTCCCAGCTCTATGCAGGTCATTCACTAGGTCCCCCCATGTGGTTCTGGGATGTTTGCTCACCGTTCTTGTGATCATTTTGACCCCACGGGGTGAGTTCTTGCGTGGATCCCCAGATCGAGGGAGAGTATCAGTGGTCTTGTATGTCTTCCATTTTCTAATTATTGCTCCCACAGTTGATTTCTTCACACCAAGCTGCTTGCCTATTGCAGATTCAGTCTTCCCAGCCTGGTGCAGGTCTACAATTTTGTTTCTGGTGTCCTTCGACAGCTCTTTGGTCTTCACCATAGTGGAGTTTGGAGTGTGGCTGTTTGAGGTTGTGGACAGGTGTCTTTTATACTGACAACAAGTTCAAACAGGTGCCATTAATACAGGTAATGAGTGGAGGACAGAGGAGCCTCTTAAAGAAGAAGATACAGGTCTGTGAGAGCCAGAAATCTTGCTTGTTTGTAGGTGACCAAATACTTATTTTCCACCATAATTTGCAAATAAATTCTTTCCAAATCAGACAATGTGATTGTCTGGATTTGTTTCCACATTTTGTGTCTCATAGTTGAGGTATATCTATGATGAAAATTACAGGCCTCTCTCATCTTCTTAAGTGGGAGAACTTGCACAATTGGTGGCTGACTAAATACTTTTTTTCCCCACTGTGTGTGTGTGTGTATATATATATATATATATGTGTGTGTATATATATATATATATATATATATATATATATATATATATATACTTTAATTTGCTAGCCCCTGTACCATGTGGCTGTCATCCAATTACAGACTCTTATATGTATAGTAGGAGCTTCTGCCTCAAAGTGTGCATATCAAAATACTGTGCACAATTAGATAATGGAAGTAAATTGTAAAGGACCAGTAAATACAAAATTCAATTTTACTGACCATTGCTCCTGACTCTACTGAGCGGGTCTAAATTGCATAAGCGCATTGCGGACACGCTGTCTAGTTACAGCTGGCCGATTGCGCGATTAAACTGAATGTAGCTCGCTCCCGCTACCAGACCAGAGCAGGAGCGAGCTACATTCAGTTTAAGGGTGCAATCATTAAGATAAGTTAAGACCCGCTCAATAGAGTCAGGAGCGGCGGTCAGTAAAATTGCATTTGGAAATATAATATCTCTGCAATCTTTTGTTTTATAAACTTAGCGCTAAGCTAATGATATATAATTCTGCACTATGTGCAGAATTATATTACATTAGTTAGTAGGTTTACTGTCCCTTTAATAGCACTTAGTCTGAATTTCAAATGAGTATATATATTTTTTTCTGACAATGTTATGTCTAAATCATGTGACAGCCATCTGCGAATCACAAATGCATAAGTATATTTTGTAAATTCTTGTACATGGATTGGTCAGTAGAAGCTGATGATTCCAAAGACTTTGCACATTTTGTTAATGGAAGTCAATTTGAAAGTTGTTTAAAATTGCATGCTCTATCTGAATCATGAAAGTTTAATGAATAAATTTTATTTTTGTTACTGTCCCTTTTGATTCCCCAACACAAACAAATTTGTTATATATATATTAGGGTCATAAACAGTTCTTGTCACAGATGGTTTTTATGCTTTTGGTGTGTGTAGTTGTGTATTGTATTTAGATCAGCACTCATTGCTTGCCAGCTGTCTGAATGATAGAATAGTGCTTGCAAAGCTGAGGATTGTCTCACCTTTCAGTAATGCATCAAATGGATTTGTCTGGGAATAAAATAGGATTGTATTGATTCACTGCATATCGATTCAGTTCTTTTTCATCTTTAACGGAAAAATGAATTAAAACATGTTTTTATGCAATACAGTGCTTATACTTAAAATAAAAATGTGCATATCATAATGTTCTCGCACACAAAATGTAATAGCGTCAACTTAATTGGAATATATATTAAACTGATACCTATAAAAAAAAAAAATTTGTAAAGTTAATTTGCCTAAGGCCATTACTTTAATTTCATGGTTTTCTCTAGTTTAAAAAATACTCTCATTCACATTAGTTTCTCTACAGTGAGGTAAGAGAACAAATTCTATTATTATTATTATTAAAAAAACAAACAAAAAAACCAACAAACAAACGGATAAGCAGGGCTTTAATGTATGCCGTAGAAAGTTTGAAATACCTTCATATACACGAATAACCTGCCAAATGTACATTGGATTCTGCCAGAGAGGGCATAAATGAGCTATCTGCATGCAAAGATAATGTATCATGCAGTTTCTCAGAGCTTTCAGTGTGAGCTTGCATGAGCGACTGCAACCAAAAATGTATTTATTGTGTCTGCCACTTCAGATGTAGCGGCAGCCATTAAATCAACCGAACTCCCTTGTTTAGAGTGATATATTGGCACAGCTCTCGTGCAAGAGCAGGGGTGGGATGGTTACAAGAGAGCTCTTGTGCAATCTTAAATTTCACCATGCAATGCTGCATCACAAGCAGTTTCAGGCGGACAAGCGGTTCTCTGTTTAATATTGCACATTATCTATGTACTAATGTCTGTAATACATGCAGTACATATAGTTCTTTACTGTCCGTTTTAACAGGTGAGAGATTTTTCAAATGAGTTTATCTTGCCATAGCTGACACATTACTAACTTTTTATTAACATATTTAAAAAAAAATCAGTTGAAGTCCTAAAACGACATATGCAGGCAGCAGAGAAAACTCAAATTCTAAAACACCCTGTATCCATTAGTACTTATGTTTTTAGAGACAGGGGCACTATACCACTTCCCCTGCAAAATAGCATTATATTTTTATTATTATTATTGCTATTATTATATTTGAATTAACACTTTCCATCCGCTACTTTTTGTCTACATCGGAACAAAGTTCCGATGTAAAGAAATAAGTAAAAGTTGAAAACATGCAATGATATGATTTCAATGATGAGATCCGGTCGGGGGAGTGCCTATGACGCTAGGCACGCCCTCCAGCCGCGATTCAATTTAGGAAGCACCTATGGTTTCTGTTCAGCCAAATAGCTAGGATTTTCCATGACGTCCTAATGGCACTAAAGCCCAGTGCACTTAGGATGGCATGGAACGTCCTAACGGCGGGAAGTTAGATTAATATAGATTAAAAAAAGCAAATAAATAAATAAAACACTGCATCTCTTGCCAACAGAGAAATAGCAGACACCCTACCAACCAGTTTTTAAGGACATACTGTAACTTCAAATAATGGACTTTAAAGCAAGAGGGATTCCATGGACTTGATTTTATGCCAGGAATTTAGATTAGATATTTCCAATTCTTAAAGTATATATTCTTTGTTTCCTTTCCCAGTAACGAGCTTCCTTGTGAAATCCTACAGAGCAAACTGTGCAATACAGAGGTAGCTCATTTAAATTTCAAGGGAAAGGGAAGTGTTGCATTAACTGAAAATAAGATTTATTTATTTTTTAGCAAAAATATAAATATTTTTCCAAAACAAAGCCCAATTTATCTTCCTAATTTTTATTTTAACCCCTTTGCAACCATGAAATTCAAGGAAAAAATTGCCTTAGGTACAGGATATTATTTATTTTTTAGCATTTTTGCTCCCACTTAGTTTTTTTTTTTTCTATGAAAACTATATAATTTTTTTGGGGGGTGTCATAAAAAAAGATTTCAGTTGATGACAGTTTCAGCTAGCTATTTATTCTCAGAATTAAGAAATTTTTGTAAACTTAACTAATAATAATAAAGATAAGATTATTACTTTCCACAAAACCTGTAGTTTTTTCTAACTGTAAAAAAATAAAATTTGTTCATTGAGATCCTCCTGATTCAGCTAAGACCAATCATGAAAATATTTTTCATTATTTTTGATTATTTTAAGGTCTTAATCTGCAGCTATGTCTAAAATGATGCAATGGGGTAACTCATTTGGTATAACAGAACTGCACAAATTCTCAAAATTGACCTCTAAAAACCTTATATAGTTTTAAACTAGACAACCCAATGTATAGATGCATGCCCATTTTGATATATTTAATGCCACCATTTGACCGCCCAATGCCATCATATAAAAAAAAAACAAAAAAAAACTTTTGCACAAATTTTGGGTTTCAAACTAAAATTATTTACACACAACTACTGCAGTCATAAGACAAGTGGTTGTAAAAGTTTCTCCAGGATCCTATTTGCTCAAAAATGGCAGACATGCATGCCTTTGCCATTGATTTTTGGTAATTCGAAGGTTGCTAATTGCAGCTGCTCAGCACTCCTCTGAAATTCACAACAGTTAAGGGGTTAATCAGTCAGCTGTTAAGGGTAAAATGTATTGTAGTGCAGTGATTACCTCTGCTTCCCCCCCCCCCTTCTCCCACCTCAATATTTGTTACTGGAAACATGCCAGTGTGCAGTCTTGGGTGAGGGTTTGTGTTTATTTTATTTAGTTACTCATTTTTGTTTTTCTGTAGTGTAGTGATACCTACCCCTTTAAGTGATTACCTGTAGGACTCCCCTGGCCCTCTAAATCCCCTTTTCCATATATTAGGCATCCATCCCTCCCAAAAATATTTCTGTAGTGTAGGGATCCCTCACCTCCCTCCCCTCTACGGCGATGGACCGTCCACCCACCTCCCTAATAACCCCCCTCGGCACCACCACACCCGATAGAGACAAGTGACTGTGTCAACGACTGTATCGGCAGTCTGCCTTCATATGGTAAGAGAGCACTGATCAAGGGAGCATGATTAGTGCTCTCTTACTATATGAAGGCAGATTCTTCTGCCCCCAGCTGCAATCTCTGCTGTCTACATGTAGCGTACTCCTGCTCTGGGTAACTCCTATGCAATCACCTGAAAAGGACTGCGAGAAAGGAAAAGTAAGTTAAGTTTTGGGGAGTTAAAACTTTAATATGCCGCCTTTTTTTTTGTTTTGTTATGCATCATTAAGGGCAGAATTATGTATGACAATGTTGACTGGCCCTTTAACTGCTCCATGAAATCTTTAAAGCAAATATAGAAGACAGCACCAAAGTGTGTGTGGTTTTTGGGGCACGGAACCCAGGATCTTCCTCGTCCTGCAGACACTCCAAGCAAACAAAGAATTGTTCCAGCCACTAGTAGTTTAAAAGACCTTTATTCTCTCATAAGCTAGGGTCTTAAGCAAAAAATACAATGTTTCAGGCCTGCTATAGGCTTTTAGTCATGTATGCTATAGGCCCTTAGTCATACATGACTAAGGGCCTATAGCAGGCCTGAAACGTTGTATTTTTTTTTCTTAAGACCCTAGCTTATGAGAGAATAAAGGTCTTTTAAACTACTGGTGGCTGGAACAATTCTTTGTTTCCTTTAACTGCTCCATACAGATCAATTGTTTTATAACCATGTTGTGCAGTTATCATGTGCTTGACATTCACAGTACTTTGACAGACTTGTATAGACACATTTTTAAACATAAAAAAAATAAAAATGGAATAGACTCTCATATGAGAGCATAATATAAAAAGAAGAATTTGTTCAACACAATAGCCTGAGTCCCAGGCAAAGGAAATGAACCAGAAAGGCTCAAGATACTTATATTTTGTCCTTACCCGCTGATAAGGACAGGATTAGATAGGAACATGGAAAACATTTAATTGATAAAAACTTTCCTGTTAAAAATTCATATTAAAAATCAAAGCTTGTGTTACAGAAGCTGCTCTAAAGGCCCATTAGACACATCTTGTTTTTGTGTAATTGTGCTTTGTCCCATGCTCCTTTAGAAAGGGTTAAGGGGGGGAAAAACCTCTATCTTGGGTTTTTAAAATGCTGTTAATTGACTATTTGTTTTACAGATGACTGAATTTGCTTTTTGACCTCACTAGCGAGTGTGGGATCAGCACCCAATCAAAAACGGGCCGGCTTCTTAGCTTACATACATTCCTGCTTTTCAAAAAAAGATACCAAGAGACCGAAGAAAAAATAATAGGCGTAAATTAGAGAGTTGCTTAAAATTGCCTGCTCTATCTGAATCATGAAAGAAAACATTTGGGTTTCATATCCCTTTAATGTCCATTTAAAGTGACACAAAACACTTTTTAAGATTGTAATTTTGTATTATAAGTCCATTATTTATTTATTTTGGCCCAACTATGAAAATGAAGTACACTTAGTAAACGGTTAATACATGCTAGATGTAATGTGTTCAAAGCAAAGATTATCCTGGCTCATTTGTTTTTAAATTGTTCTAGTTGTTTAAGTATTGAAGATATAAGTGTAAGGGTTTAGTTTCTAGAAAGTAATGGGTTCTACTATGATAGAACCTACGTTTCCCCTTATCTATTTCTTCTGCTAAGGACAATTTGGAACATGCTGTGTGTAATATATAGGATTGCTAAAGGGATATGAACCCCCCCCCCCAAAAAAAAAAAGTATGATTCAGACAGAGAATAGAATTTTAAAAACGCTCTCAATTTATTTCTATTTTTACATTTGCTTTGTTTCCATGTTGTTCTTTGTTGAAAGAGAGATACCGAGGTAGGGGTCTGCAGCACTACATGTAAGGAAATAGTGCTGCCATCTAGTGCTCTTGCAAATGGATATTATTCTTGCAATACTGCTGCCATATATAGTGCTCTAGACACGTGCACGCTCCTGAGCTTATGTCCCTGCTTTTAAACAAAAGATACCAAGAGAACAAATAAAATTTGATAATAGAAGTAAATTATAAAGTTGTTTACAATTGCATGCTCTGTCTGAATCCTCAAAGAAAAAAAAATGGGTTTCATGTCCCTTTTTAACCCCTTAACGACCGAGGACGTGCAGGGTACGTCCTCAAAAAAAAGGCAGTTAATGCCTGAGGACGTACCCTGCACGTCCTCGGTGTGGAAAGCAGCTGGAAGCGATCCTGCTCGCTTCCAGCTGCTTTCCGGTTATTGCAGTGATGCCTCGATATGGAGGCATCCTGCAATAACCCCCCTTGGCCATCCGATGCAGAGAGAGCCACTCTGTGGCCCTCTCTGCACCGGACATCGGTGGCCGGTATCGTTGGTGGGTGGGAGCAAGTCTGGGAGGCGGGTGGGCGGCCATCGATGTACCCAGTGGAGTGGAGGGGGGCGGGAGGGGCGGGAGCGCGCACGGGAGCGCGCGCGTGCACGGGGGGCGGCGGGCGGGCGCGTGCACGGGGCGGGAGCGGGAGGGAACCGCTACACTACAGAAAAATCAAGTTTAAAAAGTACTTGAATTAAAGTGTAAATAACAGCTAATTGATGTGGAAGGGGTGGGGGGTTGATCTTGGGGGGGGGGGGGGGAAGCTACACTGCAGAAAAGGGTTTTTATTTTAAAAAAAAGGCACATTATTCACTAAACTGGGTACTGGCAGACAGCTGCCAGTACCCAAGATGGCGCCCATTAAGGCAGAGGGGGAGGGTTAGAGAGCTCTTTGGTGGGGGATCAGTAAGGCTGGGGGCTAAGGGGGGATCCTACACAGCAGCATATGTAAATATGCTAAAAAAAAAAAAAAAAAAAAAAACCCAAATATAGCTTTTATTTTAGTACTGGCAGAGTTTCTGCCAGTACTTAAGATGGCGGGGACAATTGGGGGGTGGGGGAGGGAAGAGAGCTGTTTGGGAGGGATCAGGGGGTCTCATGTTTCAGGTGGGAGGCTGAGCTCTACACTAAAGCTAAAATTAACCCTGCAAGCTCCCTACAAGCTACATAATTAACCCCTTCACTGCTAGCCATAATACACGTGTGAAATGCAGCGGCATTTGGCGGCCTTCTAATTACCAAAAAGCAACGCCAAAGCCATATATGTCTGCTATTTCTGAACAAAGGGGATCCCAGAGAAGCATTTACAACCATTTGTGCCATAATTGCACAAGCTGTTTGTAAATGATTTCAGTGAGAAACCTAAAATTGTGAAAAATTTAATGTTTTTTTTAATTTGATCGCATTTGGCGGTGAAATGGTGGCATGAAATATACCAAAATGGGCCTAGATCAATACTTGGGGTTGTCTACTACACTACACTAAATCTAAAATTAACCCTAGAAGCTCCCTACATGCTCCATAATTAACCCCTTCACTGCTGGGCATAATATATGTGTAGTGCGCAGTGGCATTTAGCAGCCTTCTAATTACTAAAAAGCAACGCCAAAGCCATATATGTCTGCTATTTCTGAACAAAGGGGATCCCAGAGAAGAATTTACAACCATTTAAGCCATAATTGCACAAGCTGTTTGTAAATAATTTCAGTGAGAAACATAAAGTTTGTGAAAAAATTTGTAAAAAAGTGAACGATTTTTTGTATTTAATCGCATTTGGCGGTGAAATGGTGACATGAAATATACCAAAATGGGCCTAGATCAATACTTTGGGATGTCTACTAAAAAAAATTATATACATGTCAATGGATATTCAGAGATTCCTGAAAGATATTAGTGTTCTAATGTAACTAGCGCTAATTTTGAAAAATAATGGTTTGGAAATAGCAAAGTGCAACTTGTATTTATGGCCCTATAACTTACAAAAAAAGCAAAGAAGATGTAAACATTGGGTATTTCTAAACTCAGGACAAAATTTAGAAACTATTTAGCACGGGTGTTTTTTGGTGGTTGTAGATGTGTAACAGATTTTGGGGGTCAAAGTTAGAAAAAGTGTGTTTTTTTTCAATTTTTTCCTCATATTTTATAATTTTTTTTATAGTAAATTATAAGATATGATGAAAATAATGATATCTTTAGAAAGTCCATTTAATGGCGAGAAAAACGGTATATAATATGTGTGGGTACAGTAAATGAGTAAGATGAAAATTACAGCTAAACACAAACACCGCAAAAATGTAAAAATAGCCTTGGTCCCAAACGGACAGAAAATGGAAAAGTGCTGTGGTCATTAAGGGGTTAAATGACCTATCTAGCAGGGATTCCACATAGCCTTTGTTGCATAAACTCTTTTATTGCCAGGTATATATCTGTCCCTAATTATCAGAAGAGATAAATTAGCCAAAACCTAGGTTGCAAAATGACAGCAACCATTGCTTCATAGAAACTAAGTGGAATTGAGGAAACCAACATTTTTTTTTTAAATTTAAATTAAAACAAAGGTCACATGGCAGACTTCCCAAGCCTAGCTGCTCTAATTGGAGATGTTCACATAAAGAACTGCAAAAGAACGATGGTTTTACTGTCACAATGACAGTGGCAAGTAGTGTCTACTCAAGTAACAAGTCTGGCTTGGCTTATTTAAATAGGGCTAGTGACTGTGTGAGGGGAGGAAGTTTGGCTATTGAGAAGCAATTGCAGCAAACAAGGTATTAAAGAATTTGTGGGGGGAGGGAGTTTGGATATTTAAATAACAATTGCAGCAAGCAGGTGTTAATGCATTAAATAGAATCCTTACACCTAGGGGCTAATTTATCAAGTGTCTGGTGGACATTATCTGCTGTAGCGATCATGTCCACCAGACATCGATAAATGCAGACAGCATACGCTGTTGGCATTTATCATTGCACAAGCAGTTCTAGTGAACTGCTTGTGCAATGCCGCCCCCTGCAGATTCGCAGACAATTGACCGCTAGCAGGGGGTGCAAATCAACCCGTTTGTATGAGATCGGGTGGATTGATTTCAGCAGCCTCAGACGCAGCGGACGAGTTGAGAAGCAGCGGTCTTAAGACCGCTGCTTCTTAACTCCTGTTTCCGGCAAGCCTGAAGACTTGCGTGGAAACGGATGCATTGGGGCCAATTGACTGCTTGGTAAATCGGCCCCCTAGTATGTTAGTTTATTTCAAGACTGCAGAATTTTGTCATTACACGTTTTGTCTCTGTAAGCCAAGGCTTTACAAATTTGTGTAGAATTTAGAAGTCAGAATTGTATTAAATTGTCAGTAAACTATTTGTTTTATCTAACTACAGTTGTTTAGTTCTTCAATCACAGCCTGCAGCCAACAGTTTTATGCACCGTGGGAGCGCATTACATGGAAGTGTACAACGTGATTGAGCAGGTTGTGATTGAAGGACAACCATGTGACTTTTTTTTTTTTTTAAAAACCACTGTGCTAGGAAGGGCAGTTTAGGCTTGAACACATTTCCTGTGCCACTAACATTGGGTTTAGAAAAGCTACTGCCTTTGCAACGGCCCTTTTTTTATAAATCATTTTTTTAATTGAAATTTTAATGATACAGCATTATGCATTTTAATGTGGCTTTGTACATGTTAATAAACATAACATTTAACAAAAATAACAAATAAATAAATGAGTAATAGGTATCTTCTTCTTTAGAAAGACAAAAAATATGTTTAAAGGTGCGCATCTAATGAGGCTACCCGACCTGGGAGTCAGGATTAGTGAGTCATGAGAGAGAAGAGATCAGGAACTTATATAGATTTTGCCCAGTGGGTGATGACGCCACATTCTTATAGAGGCATAGGCTGTGTATCATTGGGTGAACTATTAGCGTCACCTGGAAGGGTACACTGTTGGTTAAAGGCACATGAAACACAACATTTTTCTTTCATGATTTAGGTAGAACATACAATTTCAAACAACTTTCCAGTTTACTTCTATTATCAAATTTGTTTAATTCTCTTGGTATCATTTGTTGAATGAGCAGCAATGCACTAATGGCTTCTAACTGAAAACATGGGTGAGCCAATGACAATCAGTGTGTGTGTGTGTATATATATATATATATATATATATATATATATATATATATATATATATATATATATATATATATATATATATATATATATATATATATATATATATATATATATATATATATATATATATATATGCAACCCCTTGAGTTGTCAAGTCTCTCGGCCCAACACTTTTCTTGGTATAAAATAAGCTGCAGCTTGTTTGTTAATTACCAATTACTTAAACCATATAAATAATTCTTAATATATTAACCACAACAATATAAAACATCACCAACCAGCGGTGCTAGTCCAACTTCCCCACCCCTGCTTGTTGTTATAATAAATATCTGGACACAACAAAAAGAACTCAGCTCTGTCCGTTACCTCTTTTCTTAACCACCTTGCTCCAAGGAACCCCATGCCCCCAGAGCTACATCCAACTTCTCTCCCACCCGTGGTGAGGCAACTTAATAGTAACAATGGCCATATTCATGATCCGCAAGAGGGAGGCGGACTAGCACCTCCCTCCGCTCTAAACTACAAGAACTGAAAATAAAATTCCCCAACTTGACCAAAACAAACATAGGGAGGGTGGGCGAATCTGTCACTGTACAATTTTTTAACATGTGACCTATCCTCTCTCCCGCTCAGCTCCTTACAAATACTGACTCTCCGCCCCTCTAAATTAGCCAACCAGGGCCTCCCTTTTTTCCCTCCTGGGGTCAAAGAACCTTTCCCTTAAAGGGATACTAAACCCAAATTTTTTATTTATTGATTCAGACATAGCATGCAATTTTAAGCAACTTCCTAGTTTACTCATCATTTTTTCTTCGTTCTCTTGCTATCTTTATTTTTAAAAGCACTAACAGTGGGTTATGCTTGCTTAATGGTGGCTAAATGTCAGCCACCAATAAGCAAGCGCTATCCATGGTGCTGAACCTAAAATGGGCAGCCTCCTAAGCTTTACATTCCTGCTTTTTAAATAAAGATACCAAGAGAACAAAAAAAATTAATAATAGGAATAAATTAGAAAGTTGCTTAACATTGCATGCTCTATCTGAATCATGAAAGAAAACATTTGTGTTTAGTATCCCTTTAAGCCTTGCCCCATGTCCAGGGGCCATCTTTCTTTTAAGTTTGAGCTATGTCACTGTAGTTGTAAGAGGTGTCCTTATGAGGCAGTGAGTTGTATGACACAATAGCTGTATTGTTTCAAGTAAACATGTTAAAATTCTTTTTCTTATTGAATGACAAATGTTAACACACTGTTTTGCTATTTTACATAATATTTATATTATTGTTTAATTTAGTATATCTTTTAGTGGCAAATTTTTGTAAAACTAAATTTATATAAAAAAAAGATGAGACTCCTCCCTTCTTATTTTTTGGGAAACTACATCTTCTATTATGGATTCCAATGTTATAGTACTTTTGTTTTTCATTCCAGCTGGAGGATTCCTTGTGTAGCTCTCATTCAAACTTCAAATAGAATATAAATGTGAATTTAGCATTATCTTATTTTTTTGATGTTCAACTGCTGTAGACTCCAGGGAGCATATGGTAAAGTAGTAATTGATTCTCCATTGCTTGCAGTGTGTTAATAAGTCATCGAGCTTGATGTTTTATTAATGTTTCCTCTGAAGATGTTTCCATTGGCAAAAAATCCATCTTTCTCCAACATAGGTGTGTCCGGTCCACGGCGTCATCCTTACTTGTGGGATATTCTCTTCCCCAACAGGAAATGGCAAAGAGCCCAGCAAAGCTGGTCACATGATCCCTCCTAGGCTCCGCCTACCCCAGTCATTCTCTTTGCCGTTGCACAGGCAACATCTCCACGGAGATGGCTAAGAGTTTTTTTGGTGTTTAAATGTAGTTTTATTCTTCAATCAAGAGTTTGTTATTTTAAAATAGTGCTGGTATGTACTATTTACTCTGAAACAGAAAAGAGATGAAGATTTCTGTTTGTAAGAGGAAAATGATTTTAGCAACCGTTACTAAAATCGATGGCTGTTTCCACACAGGACTGTTGAGATGAATTAACTTCAGTTGGGGGAAACAGTGGGCAGACTTTTGCTGCTTGAGGTATGACACATTTCTAACAAGACTTGGTAATGCTGGAAGCTGTCATTTTCCCTATGGGAACCGGTAAGCCATTTTCTTAGTTTAGTATAAGAATAAAGGGCTTCACAAGGGCTTTAAAGACTGGTAGACATTTTTCTGGGCTAAAACGATTACTTTATAAGTATATTTAGTGGATTATAACTATAAATAGTTCTTTTAATCTTGGGGATGTATTAAAAAAACGGCAGGCACTGTATTGGACACCTTTTTCACTGGGGGCCTTTTCTAGTCATAGGCAGAGCCTCATTTTCGCGCCACTAATGCGCAGTTGTTTTTGGAAAGCAAGGCATGCAGATGCATGTGTGAGGAGCTAAGAACCACTGAAAAAGCTTATTGAAGGCGTCATTTGGTATCGTATTCCCCTCTGGGCTTGGTTGGGTCTCAGCAAAGCAGATACCAGGGACTGTATAGGGGTTAAATGTAAAAACGGCTCCGGTTCCGTTATTTTAAGAGTTAAAGCTTTCAAATTTGGTGTGCAATACTTTTAAGGCTTTAAGACACTGTGGTGAAATTTTGGTGAATTTTGAACAATTCCTTCATACTTTTTCACATATTCAGTAATAAAGTGTGTTCAGTTTAAAATTTAAAGTGACAGTAACGGTTTTATTTTAAAACGTTTTTTGTGCTTTGTTATCAAGTTTATGCCTGTTAACATGTCTGAACCATCAGATGATGTTCTGTATGTTTGGAAGCCAAGGTTCCTCCCCATTTAAATATATGTGATGAATGTGACATAGTGTCCAAACAAAGTAGGGACAATGATGCCACTGATAATGATGTTGCCCAAAATGATTCCTCAAGCGAGGGGAGTAAGCATGGTACTGCATCATCCCCTTCTGTGTCTATACCAGTCTTGCCCACACAAGAGGCCCCTAGTACATCTAGTGCGCCAATCCTTCTTACTATGCAACAATTAACGGCTGTAATGGATAATTCTATTAAAAACATTTTGTCCAAAATGCCCACTTATCAGAGAAAGCGCGATTGCTCTGTTTTAGATACTGAAGAGCATGAGGACGCTGATGATAATGGTTCTGACATACCCTCACACCAATCTGAAGGGGCCAGGAGGGAGGTTTTGTCTGAGGGAGAAATTTCAGATTCAGGAAAAATTTCTCAACAAGCTGAACCTGATGTTATTACTTTTAAATTTAAATTAGAACATCTCCGCACTCTGCTTAAGGAGGTGTTATCTACTCTGGATGATTGTGACAATTTGGTCATTCCAGAGAAGTTATGTAAGATGGACAAGTTCCTAGAGGTCCCGGTGCCCCCCGATGCTTTTCCTATACCCAAGCGGGTGGCGGACATTGTAAATAAGGAATGGGAAAGGCCCGGCATACCTTTTGTTCCTCCCCCTATATTTAAAAAATTATTTCCTATGGTCGACCCCAGAAAGGACTTATGGCAGACAGTCCCCAAGGTCGAGGGGGCGGTTTCTACCCTAAACAAACGCACTACTATCCCTATAGAAGATAGTTGTGCTTTCAAAGATCCTATGGATAAGAAATTAGAGGGTTTGCTTAAAAAGATGTTTGTTCAGCAAGGTTACCTTCTACAACCAATTTCATGCATTGTTCCTGTCACTACAGCAGCGTGTTTCTGGTTCGAAGAACTAGAAAAGTCGCTCAATAAAGACTCTTCGTATGAGGAGGTTATGGACAGAGTTCAAGCACTTAAATTGGCTAACTCTTTTATCTTAGACGCCACTTTGCAATTAGCTAGATTAGCGGCGAAAAATTCAGGATTTGCTATTGTGGCGCGCAGAGCGCTTTGGCTAAAGTCTTGGTCAGCGGATGTGTCCTCCAAGAACAAATTGCTTAACATCCCTTTCAAAGGTAAAACGCTGTTTGGCCCTGACTTGAAAGAGATTATTTCAGACATCACTGGGGGAAAGGGCCACGCCCTTCCTCAGGATAGGTCTTTTAAGGCTAAAAATAAGCCAAATTTTCGTCCCTTTCGCAGAAACGGACCAGCCTCAAATTCTACACCCTCTAAGCAAGAGGGTAATAGTTCTCAAACCAAACCAGCCTGGAGACCGATGCAAGGCTGGAACAAGGGTAAGCAGGCCAAGAAACCTGCCACTGCTACTAAAACAGCATGAAGTGTTGGCCCCCGATCCGGGACCGGATCTGGTGGGGGGCAGACTCTCTCTCTTTGCTCAGGCTTGGGCAAGAGATGTTCAGGATCCTTGGGCGCTAGAAATAGTTTCTCAAGGTTATCTCCTGGAATTCAAGGAACTACCCCCAAGGGGGAGGTTCCACAGGTCTCAATTGTCTTCAAACCAAATAAAAAGACAGGCATTCTTACATTGTGTAGAAGACCTGTTAAGAATGGGAGTGATTCATCCTGTTCCATTAGGAGAACAAGGGATGGGGTTTTACTCCAATCTGTTCATAGTTCCCAAAAAAGAAGGAACATTCAGACCAATTTTAGATCTCAAGATTCTAAACAAATTTCTCAGGGTTCCATCGTTCAAGATGGAAAACATTCGAACAATTCTTCCTACCATCCAGGATGGTCAATTCATGACCACGGTGGATTTAAAGGATGCGTATCTACATATTCCTATCCACAAGGAACATCATCGGTTCCTAAGGTTCGCCTTTCTGGACAAGCATTACCAGTTTGTGGCACTTCCATTCGGATTAGCCACTGCTCCAAGGATTTTCACAAAGGTACTAGGGTCCCTTCTAGCGGTGCTAAGACCAAGGGGCATTGCAGTAGTACCTTACTTGGACGACATACTGATTCAAGCGTCGTCTCTGTCAAAAGCAAAGGCTCATACGGACATTGTCCTAGCCTTTCTCAGATCTCACGGGTGGAAAGTGAACATAGAAAAAAGTTCTCTGTCCCCGTCAACAAGAGTTCCCTTCTTGGGAACAATAATAGACTCCTTAGAAATGAAGATTTTTCTGACAGAGGCCAGAAAATCAAAACTTCTAAGCTCTTGTCAAGCACTTCATTCTGTTCTTCTTCCTTCCATAGCGCAGTGCATGGAAGTAATAGGTTTGATGGTTGCGGCAATGGACATAGTTCCTTTTGCACGAATTCATCTAAGACCATTACAACTGTGCATGCTCAGACAGTGGAATGGGGATTATACAGACTTGTCTCCGACGATCCAAGTAGATCAAAGAACCAGAGATTCACTCCGTTGGTGGCTGAACCTGGACAACCTGTCACAGGGAATGAGCTTCCGCAGACCAGAGTGGGTCATTGTCACGACCGACGCCAGTCTGGTGGGCTGGGGCGCGGTCTGGGAACCCCTGAAAGCTCAGGGTCTATGGTCTCGGGAAGAATCTCTTCTCCCGATAAACATTCTGGAACTGCGAGCGATATTCAATGCTCTCAAAGCTTGGCCTCAACTAGCAAGGCCAAATTCATAAGGTTTCAATCAGACAACATGACGACTGTTGCATATATCAACCATCAGGGGGGAACAAGGAGTTCCCTGGCGATGGAGGAAGTGACCAAAATAATTCAATGGGCGGAGAATCACTCCTGCCACTTGTCTGCAATCCACATCCCAGGAGTGGAAAATTGGGAAGCGGATTTTCTGAGTCGTCAGACTTTCCATCCGGGGGAGTGGGAACTCCATCCGGAAATCTTTGCCCAAATAACTCAATTATGGGGCATTCCAGACATGGACCTGATGGCGTCTCGTCAGAACTTCAAGGTTCCTTGCTACGGGTCCAGATCCAGGGATCCCAGGGCGACTCTAGTATATGCACTGATAGCGCCTTGGACCTTCAACCTAGCTTATGTATTCCCACCGTTCCCTCTCATTCCCAGGCTGGTAGCCAGGATCAATCAGGAGAGGGCTTCGGTGATCTTGATAGCTCCTGCGTGGCCACGCAGAACTTGGTATGCAGACCTGGTGAATATGTCATCGGCTCCACCATGGAAGCTACCTTTGAGACAGGACCTTCTTGTTCAAGGTCCATTCGAACATCCGAATCTGGCTTCACTCCAACTGACTGCTTGGAGATTGAACGCTTGATTTTATCAAAGCGTGGGTTTTCAGATTCTGTCATTGATACTCTTGTTCAGGCTAGAAAGCCTGTAACTAGGAAAATTTACCATAAGATATGGAAAAAATATATTTGTTGGTGTGAATCTAAAGGATTCCCATGGAACAAGATAAAAATTCCTAAGATTCTACCCTTTCTACAGGAGGGTTTGGAGAAAGGATTATCTGCAAGTTCTTTGAAGGGACAGTTTTCTGCTTTATCTGTTTTACTTCACAAAAAACTGGCGGCTGTGCCAGATGTTCAAGCTTTTGTTCAGGCTCTGGTTAGAATCAAGCCTGTTTACAAACCTTTGACTCCTCCTTGGAGTCTCAATTTAGTTCTTTCAGTTCTTCAAGGGGTTCCGTTTGAACCCTTACATTCCGTAGATATTAAGTTACTATCTTGGAAAGTTTTGTTTTTTTGGTTGCAATTTCTTCTGCTAGAAGAGTTTCAGAGTTATCTGCTCTGCAGTGTTCTCCTCCTTATCTGGTGTTCCATGCAGATAAGGTGGTTTTGCGTACTAAACCTGGTTTTCTTCCGAAAGTTGTTTCTAACAAAAACATTAACCAGGAGATAGTTGTGCCTTCTTTGTGTCCGAATCCAGTTTCAAAGAAGGAACGTTTGTTACACAATTTGGATGTAGTTCGTGCTCTAAAATTCTATTTAGAGGCTACAAAGGATTTCAGACAAACATCTTCTTTGTTTGTTGTTTATTCTGGTAAAAGGAGAGGTCAAAAAGCAACTTCTACCTCTCTCTCTTTTTGGCTTAAAAGCATCATCCGATTGGCTTATGAGACTGCCGGACGGCAGCCTCCTGAAAGAATCACAGCTCACTCCACTAGGGCTGTGGCTTCCACATGGGCCTTCAAGAACGAGGCTTCCGTTGATCAGATATGTAAGGCAGCGACTTGGTCTTCACTGCACACTTTTACCAAATTTTACAAATTTGATACTTTTGCTTCTTCTGAGGCTATTTTTGGGAGAAAGGTTTTGCAAGCCGTGGTGCCTTCCATCTAGGTGACCTGATTTGCTCCCTCCCATCATCCGTGTCCTAAAGCTTTGGTATTGGTTCCCACAAGTAAGGATGACGCCGTGGACCGGACACACCTATGTTGGAGAAAACAGAATTTATGCTTACCTGATAAATTACTTTCTCCCAACGGTGTGTCCGGTCCACGGCCCGCCCTGGTTTTTTTAATCAGGTCTGATGAATTATTTTCTCTAACTACAGTCACCACGGTATCATATGATTTCTCCTATGCATATTCCTCCTTTACGTCGGTCGAATGACTGGGGTAGGCGGAGCCTAGGAGGGATCATGTGACCAGCTTTGCTGGGCTCTTTGCCATTTCCTGTTGGGGAAGAGAATATCCCACAAGTAAGGATGACGCCGTGGACCGGACACACCGTTGGAGAAAGTAATTTATCAGGTAAGCATAAATTCTGTTTTTTCTTGCATTAAAAAAAACAAATGTATGTATCTGTGTGTATATGTGTGTGTGTGTGTGTGTATATGTATGTATATATATATATATATATATATATATATATATATATATATATATATATATATAAAAAAAATGTGTGTGTATGTGTGTAAGATATATATATATATATATATATCTCTTACACACATACACACACAAAATATAATATATATATATATATATATATACGCATACATACATACATATACACACATGCGCGCACAAACACACAGTTTATTAATATTAGCCTGCAACAACATTAACTGGTAAAAAGGCAGGAAGACTAGTAGCGGACATTACTTCTACTTAACAAGAGCATCTTAAAGGAATATTAACTGATGCATTAACTTGAATGTTCCTAGGAGGGACTGCAGTACAGTTAACCCTTTAAAATATGCATGTTTTTGTTCATTAATATTTTAAATAAAACCTAACTTATACTTCCAGCCTTAAGACTGTCCAGACAAACTCCTGGGGCCTGAACTGATATGCAGCGTTGCCCGCAAAAGCCGACGACGCCAAATTTTGCGCTGTTTTGGTATCCTATATACGGCGTAACATAGAAGTTACGCTCGTATATTTCACCCTTTGGCCGTAGTTTTTTGGCCCATAGACTGACATACAAAAGCAGCGCAGTTTGGTATCCAATATACAGCGTAAGGACTTACGTGGCGAAAATGGAGAAATCTTACTCCATTTTCACCTCGCCACAAAATGCAGGTGTAGTAAGCCTTACGCTGAGTATTGGAGCCCCGTAACTCCCTAAACTGCCTGCAAAATAAAACCTAACGCATGCGCAATGTCTATCTACCTGTCAGCCGCAATCCCCCACCTCAATCCCTAATAAAGTGTTTAACCCCTAAACCGCTGCTCCCGGACCCCGCCGCCACCTACATTATATGCATTAGCCCCTAATCTGATCCCCCTACACCGCCGCCACCTACATTATATGTATTACCCCCTAATCTGATCCCCCTCCACCACCTATATTAACTATATTAACCCCTAATCTGAGCCCCCTACACCGCCGACACCTATATTAAATTTATTAACCCCCAATATGATCCCCCTACACTGCCGCCACCTATATTAAATATATTAGCCCCTAATCTAATCCCCCTACACCGCCGCCACCTATATTAAATATATTACCCCCTAAACCTAACCCTAACACCCCCTAACTTAATTATTATTTAAATAAATCTAAATAATATTAATATTATTAACTAAATTATTCCTATTTAAAACTAAATACTTACCTATAAAATAAACCCTAAGATAGCTACAATATAATTAATAATTCCATTGTAGCTATTTTAGGGTTTATATTTATTTTACAGGTAACTTTGTATTTATTTTAACTAGGTACAATAGTTTAATAATTATTTAATAGCTACCTAGTTAAAATAATTACAAAATTACCTGTAAAATAAATCCTAACCTAAGTTACAAATACACCTACACTATCAATAAATTTAATTAAACTACAATTATCTAAACTAAAATACAATTAAATACACTAGACTATATTACAAAAACAAACACTAAATTACAAAAAATAAAAAAGATTACAAGAATTTTAAGCTAATTACACCTAATCTAAGCCCCCTAATAAAATAAAGCCCCCCAAAATGATAAAATTTCCCTACCCTAAACTAAATTACAAAAGTAATCAGCTCTATTACCAGCCCTTAAAAGGGCCTTTTGCGGGGCATTGCCTCAAAGTAATTGGCTCTTTTACCTGTAAAAAAAAGACACCCCCCCCCCACATTATAACCCACACACCCCTACTCTAAAATCCACCCGATCCCCCCTTAAAAAAACCTAAGTCTAACCCCCAAGTGGTCCTTACCTGTCCTGAAGACCGGCGGAGAAGGTCCTGTTCCAGGCGGAAAAGTCTTCTTCCAAAAGGCGACCTCCTTCTTCCAGGAACCAGCCGGAGCGGAGGAGTTGAAGACCGATGACCGCGGAGCTGAAGACCCCTTTAAAGTAAAGGTCAATTTCTCCAACATAGGTGTGTCCGGTCCACGGCGTCATCCTTACTTGTGGGATATTCTCTTCCCCAACAGGAAATGGCAAAGAGCCCAGCAAAGCTGGTCACATGATCCCTCCTAGGCTCCGCCTTCCCCAGTCATTCTCTTTGCCGTTGTACAGGCAACATCTCCACGGAGATGGCTTAGAGTTTTTTAGTGTTTAACTGTAGTTTTTATTATTCAATCAAGAGTTTGTTATTTTAAAATAGTGCTGGTATGTACTATTTACTCTGAAACAGAAAAGAGATGAAGATTTCTGTTTGTAAGAGGAAAATGATTTTAGCAACCGTTACTAAAATCGATGGCTGTTCCACACAGGACTGTTGAGAGGAATTAACTTCAGTTGGGGGAACAGTGAGCAGACTTTTGCTGCTTGAGGTATGACACATTCTAACAAGACGATGTAATGCTGGAAGCTGTCATTTTCCCTATGGGATCCGGTAAGCCATTTTTATTACAGAGTAAATAAGGGCTTCACAAGGGCTTGTTAAGACTGTAGACATTTTCTGGGCTAAATCGATTCATATATAACATATTTAGCCTTGAGGAATCATTTAATATGGGTATTTTTGTAAAATAATATCGGCAGGCACTGTTTTAGACACCTTATTCTCTAGGGGCTTTCCCTAATCATAGGCAGAGCCTCATTTTCGCGCCGGTATTGCGCACTTGTTTTTGAGAAGCATGACATGCAGTCGCATGTGTGAGGAGCTCTGATACATAAAAAAGACTTTCTGAAGGCGTCATTTGGTATCGTATTCCCCTTTGGGCTTGGTTGGGTCTCAGCAAAGCAGATACCAGGGACTGTAAAGGGGTTAAAGATAAAAACGGCTCCGGTTCCGTTATTTTAAGGGTTAAAGCTTCCAAATTTGGTGTGCAATACGTTTAAGGCTTTAAGACACTGTGGTGAAATTTTGGTGAATTTTGAACAATTCCTTCATACTTTTTCGCAATTGCAGTAATAAAGTGTGTTCAGTTTAAAATTTAAAGTGACAGTAACGGTTTTATTTTAAAACGTTTTTTGTACTTTGTTATCAAGTTTATGCCTGTTTAACATGTCTGAACTACCAGATAGACTGTGTTCTGAATGTGGGGAAGCCAAGGTTCCTTCTCATTTAAATAGATGTGATTTATGTGACACTGAAAATGATGCCCAAGATGATTCCTCAAGTGAGGGGAGTAAGCATGGTACTGCATCATTGCCTCCTTCGTCTACACCAGTCTTGCCCACTCAGGAGGCCCCTAGTACATCTAGCGCGCCAATACTCCTTACTATGCAACAATTAACGGCTGTAATGGATAATTCTATCAAAAACATTTTAGCCAAAATGCCCACTTATCAGCGTAAGCGCGACTGCTCTGTTTTAGATACTGAAGAGCATGAGGACGCTGAGGATAATGGTTCTGATATGCCCCTACACCAGTCTGAGGGGGCCAGGGAGGTTTTGTCTGAGGGAGAAATTTCAGATTCAGGGAAAATTTCTCAACAAGCTGAACCCGATGTGATTACATTTAAATTTAAGTTGGAACATCTCCGCGCTCTGCTTAAGGAGGTGTTATCCACTCTGGATGATTGTGAGAATTTGATCATCCCAGAGAAACTATGTAAAATGGACAAGTTCCTAGAGGTCCCGGGGCCCCCAGAAGCTTTTCCTATACCCAAGCGGGTGGCGGACATTGTAAATAAAGAATGGGAAAGGCCCGGTATACCTTTCGTCCCTCCCCCCATATTTAAAAAATTGTTTCCCATGGTCGACCCCAGAAAGGACTTATGGCAGACAGTCCCCAAGGTCGAGGGGGCGGTTTCTACTTTAAACAAACGCACCACTATACCCATAGAAGATAGTTGTGCTTTCAAAGATCCTATGGATAAAAAATTAGAAGGTTTGCTTAAAAAGATGTTTGTTCAGCAAGGTTACCTTCTACAACCAATTTCATGCATTGTCCCTGTCACTACAGCCGCGTGTTTCTGGTTCGATGAGCTAGAAAAGGCGATCGATAGTGATTCTCCTCCTTATGAGGAGATTATGGACAGAATCCGTGCTCTCAAATTGGCTAATTCTTTCACCCTAGACGCCACTTTGCAATTGGCTAGGTTAGCGGCGAAAAATTCTGGGTTTGCTATTGTGGCGCGCAGAGCGCTTTGGTTGAAATCTTGGTCAGCGGATGCGTCTTCCAAGAACAAATTGCTTAACATTCCTTTCAAGGGGAAAACGCTGTTTGGCCCTGACTTGAAAGAGATTATCTCTGATATCACTGGGGGTAAGGGCCACGCCCTTCCTCAGGATAGGTCTTTCAAGGCCAAAAATAAACCTAATTTTCGTCCCTTTCGTAGAAACGGACCAGCCCCAAGTGCTACGTCCTCTAAGCAAGAGGGTAATTCTTCTCAAGCCAAGCCAGCCTGGAGACCAATGCAAGGCTGGAACAAGGGAAAGCAGGCCAAGAAGCCTGCCACTGCTACCAAGACAGCATGAAATGTTGGCCCCCGATCCGGGACCGGATCTGGTGGGGGGCAGACTTTCTCTCTTCGCTCAGGCTTGGGCAAGAGATGTTCTGGATCCTTGGGCACTAGAAATAGTCTCCCAAGGTTATCTTCTGGAATTCAAGGGGCCTCCCCCAAGGGGGAGGTTCCACAGGTCTCAATTGTCTTCAGACCACATGAAAAGACAGGCATTCTTACATTGTGTAGAAGACCTGTTAAAAATGGGAGTGATTCATCCTGTTCCTTTAGGAGAACAAGGGATGGGGTTCTACTCCAATCTGTTCGTAGTTCCCAAAAAAGAGGGAACATTCAGACCAATCTTAGATCTCAAGATCCTAAACAAGTTTCTCAAGGTTCCATCGTTCAAAATGGAAACCATTCGAACAATTCTTCCTTCCATCCAGGAAGGTCAATTCATGACCACGGTGGATTTAAAGGATGCGTATCTACATATTCCTATCCACAAGGAACATCATCGGTTCCTAAGGTTCGCATTCCTGGACAAGCATTACCAGTTTGTGGCACTTCCGTTCGGATTAGCCACTGCTCCAAGGATTTTCACAAAGGTACTAGGGTCCCTTCTAGCGGTGCTAAGACCAAGGGGCATTGCAGTAGTACCTTACTTGGACGACATTCTGATTCAAGCGTCGTCCCTTCCTCAAGCAAAGGCTCACACGGACATTGTCCTGGCCTTTCTCAGATCTCACGGGTGGAAAGTGAACGTAGAAAAAAGTTCTCTATCTCCGTCAACAAGGGTTCCCTTCTTGGGAACAATAATAGACTCCTTAGAAATGAGGATTTTTCTGACAGAGGCCAGAAAATCAAAACTTCTAAACTCTTGTCAAATACTTCATTCTGTTCCTCTTCCTTCCATAGCGCAGTGCATGGAAGTAATAGGTTTGATGGTAGCGGCAATGGACATAGTTCCTTTTGCGCGAATTCATCTAAGACCATTACAACTGTGCATGCTCAGTCAGTGGAATGGGGACTATACAAACTTGTCTCCGACGATACAAGTAGATCAGAGGACCAGAGATTCACTCCGTTGGTGGCTGTCCCTGGACAACCTGTCACAGGGGATGAGCTTCCGCAGACCAGAGTGGGTCATTGTCACGACCGACGCCAGTCTGGTGGGCTGGGGCGCGGTCTGGGGACCCCTGAAAGCTCAGGGTCTTTGGTCTCGGGAAGAATCTCTTCTTCCGATAAATATTCTGGAACTGAGAGCGATATTCAATGCTCTCAGGGCTTGGCCTCAGCTAGCAAAGGCCAAGTTCATACGGTTTCAATCAGACAACATGACGACTGTTGCGTACATCAACCATCAGGGGGGAACAAGGAGTTCCCTGGCGATGGAAGAAGTGACCAAAATCATTCAATGGGCGGAGACTCACTCCTGCGACTTGTCTGCAATCCACATCCCAGAAGTGGAAAATTGGGAAGCGGATTTTCTGAGTCGTCAGACATTTCATCCGGGGGAGTGGGAACTCCATCCGGAAATCTTTGCCCAAATTACTCAATTGTGGGGCATTCCAGACATGGATCTGATGGCCTCTCGTCAGAACTTCAAGGTTCCTTGCTACGGGTCCAGATCCAGGGATCCCAAGGCGACTCTAGTAGATGCACTAGTAGCACCTTGGACCTTCAAACTAGCTTATGTATTCCCGCCGTTTCCTCTCATCCCCAGGCTGGTAGCCAGGATCAATCAGGAGAGGGCATCGGTGATCTTGATAGCTCCTGCGTGGCCACGCAGGACTTGGTATGCAGACCTGGTGAATATGTCATCGGCTCCACCATGGAAGCTACCTTTGAGACGAGACCTTCTTGTTCAAGGTCCGTTCGAACATCCGAATCTGGTCTCACTCCAACTGACTGCTTGGAGATTGAACGCTTGATCTTATCAAAGCGAGGGTTCTCAGATTCTGTCATTGATACTCTTGTTCAGGCCAGAAAGCCTGTAACTAGAAAAATTTACCACAAAATATGGAAAAAATATATCTGTTGGTGTGAATCTAAAGGATTCCCTTGGGACAAGGTAAAAATTCCTAAGATTCTATCCTTTCTTCAAGAAGGTTTGGAGAAAGGATTATCTGCAAGTTCCTTGAAGGGACAGATTTCTGCCTTGTCTGTGCTACTTCACAAAAAGCTGGCAGCTGTGCCAGATGTTCAAGCCTTTGTTCAGGCTCTGGTTAGAATCAAGCCTGTTTACAAACCTTTGACTCCTCCTTGGAGTCTCAATTTAGTTCTTTCAGTTCTTCAGGGGGTTCCGTTTGAACCCTTACATTCCGTTGATATTGTTATTATCTTGGAAAGTTTTGTTTTTGGTTGCAATTTCTTCTGCTAGAAGAGTTTCAGAATTATCTGCTCTGCAGTGTTCTCCTCCTTATCTGGTGTTCCATGCAGATAAGGTGGTTTTACGTACTAAACCTGGTTTTCTTCCGAAAGTTGTTTCTAACAAAAACATTAACCAGGAGATAGTCGTGCCTTCTTTGTGTCCGAATCCAGTTTCAAAGAAGGAACGTTTGTTGCACAATTTGGATGTTGTTCGTGCTCTAAAATTCTATTTAGATGCTACAAAGGATTTTAGACAAACATCTTCCTTGTTTGTTGTTTATTCTGGTAAAAGGAGAGGTCAAAAAGCAACTTCTACCTCTCTCTCTTTTTGGATTAAAAGCATCATCAGATTGGCTTATGAGACTGCCGGACGGCAGCCTCCTGAAAGAATCACAGCTCATTCCACTAGGGCTGTGGCTTCCACATGGGCCTTCAAGAACGAGGCTTCTGTTGATCAGATATGTAAGGCAGCGACTTGGTCTTCACTGCACACTTTTACTAAATTTTACAAGTTTGATACTTTTGCTTCTTCTGAGGCTATTTTTGGGAGAAAGGTTTTGCAAGCCGTGGTGCCTTCCATCTAGGTGACCTGATTTGCTCCCTCCCTTCATCCGTGTCCTAAAGCTTTGGTATTGGTTCCCACAAGTAAGGATGACGCCGTGGACCGGACACACCTATGTTGGAGAAAACAGAATTTATGTTTACCTGATAAATTACTTTCTCCAACGGTGTGTCCGGTCCACGGCCCGCCCTGGTTTTTTAATCAGGTCTGATATTTTATTTTCTTTAACTACAGTCACCACGGTATCATATGGTTTCTCCTATGCAAATATTCCTCCTTTACGTCGGTCGAATGACTGGGGAAGGCGGAGCCTAGGAGGGATCATGTGACCAGCTTTGCTGGGCTCTTTGCCATTTCCTGTTGGGGAAGAGAATATCCCACAAGTAAGGATGACGCCGTGGACCGGACACACCGTTGGAGAAAGTAATTTATCAGGTAAACATAAATTCTGTTTTTCATGTGAAAGTGCCGGTTTTTAAAAAACTATTAAAAACAACGGCACTTTCATTCATGAAAATTAACATTTCAGCCGTTTTTTAAAAATATACTTACCTTTTCTTCTTGAAGCCGCTCCAGTGCTTCACCAGCCCGTCGCAGGCCTCTTCATACGTCAGCAATGACGATTCCGGCATCCTCCAATCACGGCTCCCCCCCCCGGGGTAATCATTTCCTGAGGCAACGCCGTGATTGGAGGAAGCAGGTTTCGTCATTGCTGGGTAAGTAAACCAGGAAGAAGCAGACTGGGCATAGTTTCAGAACGGCGATCCGGCGTTTCAGAAGAATAAGGTAAGTATTTTTATAATATGGTGCTATGTCAATTTTCATGAATAAAAGTGCCCCTGTTTTTAGTAGTTTTTTTTAAAAACCAGGCACTTTCACATGAAAATTGACCTTCACTTTAACAATGTTACAAAGTACGAACTGTTCTGAGCTCCTACATTTGTGTGTCTGAGATAATTCATGTTGAAATTCCAATCTGTGTATTTTTTTTATTTTTTACTTGTGATCTTAATCTGACACAGTTTATGTCCTTGTCCAACACTCTAGAGGGCAAAAATCTAATGTTGTAATTTGTGAATACTTCAAATCAAATAGCTGGTTAAAATTTGCACTGTTTTAAAGAAAACTTAGCTTACAGAATTTGCTTTTTGGGAGAAATACAATTTAATAGTCTAATTTGTATTAGTTATGTAGTAAATGCTTTCTTTTAAGATATGCTTTCAATTAGGTGATTAGCGTTCTTGTGTGATTTTTACAGATATGTTTTCAGTTAGGTGATTAGAGTTCTTGTGTGATTTTTACAGAAATCGGCTGCAGTCAGATTATATGACTTTAACAAATTGCTGTACCTTGCGCCAGTTAAATACCAAATATTCAGCACTTAGCCGACAGCTGATATAAAGCATTGTCGTGAAAAATTGTTGATTAAGAGTTTAGCAAATTATAATTTAGACAGGCTGCT
Organism: Bombina bombina; assembly: GCF_027579735.1. Taxonomy (NCBI): domain Eukaryota; kingdom Metazoa; phylum Chordata; class Amphibia; order Anura; family Bombinatoridae; genus Bombina; species Bombina bombina. Next base: position 353,401,415 of record NC_069501.1, read on the forward strand.
GAATTTTAAAACTAGCCTATAATTTACTGAAAATTAGTTCTTTTAAGTGCCTTTTATTTATTCAAAAGCAATGTTCCCTATTAAAATGTAGTGCTTCATAGTAATTCACAGTAATCAGGTTAAATTATTTTCTCTCTTCAGTTCTCTCCTCTCTCCAATCTATAATAATATATATTATCTAAAACCATATACACCACTGTTCCCAATACTCTATAATACAACAATATGAAAAAAATAGAAAAAAAAAACACAAGTAGGTTTAAACTCTAAACTCTTGTGGTTTACATTTTTTATATCATGTAGATCGAACACCATGTCTATAGTTTGCTTTATTTGTGAAAAAGTTTGAAGTTGAAGTTGGTATAACATGAAGAGTTGACATTCTGCTTCATTTTGTTTCAAAAGCATTAGTATAAGGTATCTTCATGGAATGTAACCATATTCAGCATTCCTGTCATATTTTTTATTAATACGTAATACTTGATCCCACATCAAGAGACGGGTAATAATGTAAGCACATTATTAGAGTAATTTCTTTTACAAAGATATGATGAGTCCTCGGATTTCATCCTTACTTGTGGGATATTAACCTCCTGCTAACAGAGCACCACAGCAGAGCTGTATATATAGCCCCTCCCTTCCCCTCCACCTCCAGTCATTCTCTTTGCCTGTGTTATACTAGGAAGACATGGTAAAGTGAGGTGTTAGTTTTAGTTTCTTCAATCAAGAAGTTTTTTTATTTTAAATGGTACCGGTGCGTACTATTTTCCTCAGGGGGATATGGAAGAAGATTTCTGCCCTGAGGTTGATGATCTTAGCAGTTGTAACTAAGATCCATGCTGGTTCCCACAAGACTTCTGAAGGTAACCATGAGACATCTTCAGGGTGGAGACCGGTTTCATGCTACAAGCAGCATTAAGGTATGTGCAGCCTTTTTTTCTGAGGAGACTAGGTGTATCAGAACTGGCTGGCATTATTTCCCTATATGGGAATGGGGTAAGCAGTAATCTTAAGTTATGAGGGGTATTACTGGAGTCCCTATATTATATTTATCATTGGTTGACTTTATTGGGCAATGTGACATGGGAGACAATGTAAAAACGATATATTACGTTTTTTTATTATTGGCATCTAAAACTTGTTTATTTTGGTATGAGGGGTTGTATTGTGTGTGTACATTAACTTTGGTGCAAATCCGCATTCCCATGCGGTTGTGTTTGGGCCTACTCCGGCATTGACCTTAAGGGGCGGGGCTTATTTTTGCGTGCTCAGATGCTCACTTCCTTCAGGCTAAGCAGCAGCAAACAGTAACTCTGGTGGCTCCTGGACTGTGTAGCTGGCCTGAAGGGTTGGAAATTTGTTTCAAAGTACCCTGGGGGCTGGTAGGCGCCACAGCAGAGCTGTGGCGAGGTGCAGAGGGTATTTTTCTCCAACATAGGTGTGTCCGGTCCACGGCGTCATCCTTACTTGTGGGATATTCTCCTCCCCAACAGGAAATGGCAAAGAGCCCAGCAAAGCTGGTCACATGATCCCTCCTAGGCTCCGCCTACCCCAGTCATTCTCTTTGCCGTTGTACAGGCAACATCTCCACGGAGATGGCTTAGAGTTTTTTAGTGTTTAACTGTAGTTTTTATTATTCAATCAAGAGTTTGTTATTTTAAAATAGTGCTGGTATGTACTATTTACTCTGAAACAGAAAAGAGATGAAGATTTCTGTTTGTAAGAGGAAAATGATTTTAGCAACCGTTACTAAAATCGATGGCTGTTTCCACACAGGACTGTTGAGAGGAATTAACTTCAGTTGGGGGAAACAGGGAGCAGACTTTTGCTGCTTGAGGTATGACACATTTCTAACAAGACGATGTAATGCTGGAAGCTGTCATTTTCCCTATGGGATCCGGTAAGCCATTTTTATTACATGAAGAAAAAAAAAAGGGCTTCACAAGGGCTTTTAAGACTGTAGACATTTTCTGGGCTAAAACGATTTATATATAAGCATATTTTATACTCCATAGCCTTGAGGAATTATTTTAATCTTGGGAACTATGTAAAATAACCGGCAGGCACTGTATTGGACACCTTATTCTCTAGGGGCTTTCCCTAATCATAGGCAGAGTCTCATTTTCGCGCCTCTATTGCGCACTTGTTTTTGGGAAGCATGACATGCAGATGCATGTGTGAGGAGCTCTGATACATAGAAAAGACTTTCTGAAGGCGTCATTTGGTATCGTATTCCCCTTTGGGCTTGGTTGGGTCTCAGCAAAGCAGATACCAGGGACTGTAAAGGGGTTAAATATAAAAACGGCTCCGGTTCCGTTATTTTAAGGGTTAAAGCTTCCAAATTTGGTGTGCAATACTTTTAAGGCTTTAAGACACTGTGGTGAAATTTTGGTGAATTTTGAACAATTCCTTCATACTTTTTCACATATGCAGTAATAAAGTGTGTTCAGTTTAAAATTTAAAGTGACAGTAACGGTTTTATTTTAAAACGTTTTTTGTACTTTGTTATCAAGTTTATGCCTGTTTAACATGTCTGAACTACCAGATAGACTGTGTTCTGTATGTGGGGAAGCCAAGGTTCCTTCTCATTTAAATAGATGTGATTTATGTGACACAAAATTTAGAGAAAATGATGCCCAAGATGATTCCTCAAGTGAGGGGAGTAAGCATGGTACTGCATCATCCCCTCCTTCGTCTACACCAGTCTTGCCCACACAGGAGGCCCCTAGTACATCTAGTGTGCCAATACTCCTTACTATGCAACAATTAACGGCTGTAATGGATAATTCTATCAAAAACATTTTAGCCAAAATGCCCACTTATCAGCGAAAGCGCGACTGCTCTGTTTTAGAAAATACTGAAGAGCATGAGGACGCTGATGATATTGGTTCTGAAGTGCCCCTACACCAGTCTGAGGGGGCCAGGGAGGTTTTGTCTGAGGGAGAAATTTCAGATTCAGGGAAAATTTCTCAACAAGCTGAACCTGATGTGATTACATTTAAATTTAAATTGGAACATCTCCGCGCTCTGCTTAAGGAGGTGTTATCTACTCTGGATGATTGTGAGAATTTGGTCATTCCAGAGAAATTATGTAAAATGGACAAGTTCCTAGAGGTCCCGGGGCCCCCCGAAGCTTTTCCTATACCCAAGCGGGTGGCGGACATTGTAAATAAAGAATGGGATAGGCCCGGTATACCTTTCGTCCCTCCCCCCATATTTAAGAAATTGTTTCCTATGGTCGACCCCAGAAAGGACTTATGGCAGACAGTCCCCAAGGTCGAGGGGGCGGTTTCTACTCTAAACAAACGCACCACTATAGAAGATAGTTGTGCTTTCAAAGATCCTATGGATAAAAAATTAGAGGGTTTGCTTAAAAAGATGTTTGTTCAGCAAGGTTACCTTCTACAACCAATTTCATGCATTGTTCCTGTCACTACAGCAGCGTGTTTCTGGTTCGATGAACTAGAAAAGGCGCTCAATAATAATTCTTCTTCTTATGAGGAGATTATGGACAGAATTCATGCTCTCAAATTGGCTAATTCTTTCACCCTAGACGCCACTTTGCAATTGGCTAGGTTAGCGGCGAAAAATTCTGGTTTTGCTATTGTGGCGCGCAGAGCGCTTTGGCTAAAATCTTGGTCAGCGGATGCGTCTTCCAAGAACAAATTGCTTAACATTCCTTTCAAGGGGAAAACACTGTTTGGCCCTGACTTGAAAGAGATTATCTCTGATATCACTGGGGGCAAGGGCCACGCCCTTCCTCAGGATAGGTCTTTCAAAGCCAAAAATAAACCTAATTTTCGTCCCTTTCGCAGAAACGGACCAGCCCCAAGTGCTACGTCCTCTAAGCAAGAGGATAATACTTCTCAAGCCAAGCCAGCCTGGAGGCCAATGCAAGGCTGGAACAAAGGAAAGCAGGCCAAGAAACCTGCCACTGCTACCAAGACAGCATGAGATGTTGGCCCCCGATCCGGGACCGGATCTGGTGGGGGGCAGACTCTCTCTCTTCGCTCAGGCTTGGGCAAGAGATGTTCTGGATCCTTGGGCACTAGAAATAGTCTCCCAAGGTTATCTTCTGGAATTCAAGGGGCTTCCCCCAAGGGGGAGGTTCCACAGGTCTCAATTGTCTTCAGACCTCATAAAAAAACAGGCATTCTTACATTGTGTAGAAGACCTGTTAAAAATGGGAGTGATTCATCCTGTTCCATTAGGAGAACAAGGGATGGGGTTCTACTCCAATCTGTTCGTAGTTCCCAAAAAAGAGGGAACATTCAGACCAATCTTAGATCTCAAGATCCTAAACAAGTTTCTCAAGGTTCCATCGTTCAAAATGGAAACCATTCGAACAATTCTTCCTTCCATCCAGGAAGGTCAATTCATGACCACGGTGGATTTAAAGGATGCGTATCTACATATTCCTATCCACAAGGAACATCATCGGTTCCTAAGGTTCGCATTCCTGGACAAGCATTACCAGTTTGTGGCACTTCCGTTCGGATTAGCCACTGCTCCAAGAATTTTCACAAAGGTACTAGGGTCCCTTCTAGCGGTGCTAAGACCAAGGGGCATTGCAGTAGTACCTTACTTGGACGACATTCTGATTCAAGCGTCGTCCCTTCCACAAGCAAAGGCTCACACGGACATTGTCCTGGCCTTTCTCAGATCTCACGGGTGGAAAGTGAACGTAGAAAAAAGTTCGCTATCTCCGTCAACAAGGGTTCCCTTCTTGGGAACAATAATAGACTCCTTAGAAATGAGGATTTTTCTGACAGAGGCCAGAAAATCAAAACTTCTAAACTCTTGTCAAATACTTCATTCTGTTCCTCTTCCTTCCATAGCGCAGTGCATGGAAGTAATAGGTTTGATGGTAGCGGCAATGGACATAGTTCCTTTTGCGCGAATTCATCTAAGACCATTACAACTGTGCATGCTCAGTCAGTGGAATGGGGACTATACAGACTTGTCTCCGACGATACAAGTAGATCAGAGGACCAGAGATTCACTCCGTTGGTGGCTGTCCCTGGACAACCTGTCACAGGGGATGAGCTTCCGCAGACCAGAGTGGGTCATTGTCACGACCGACGCCAGTCTGGTGGGCTGGGGCGCGGTCTGGGGACCCCTGAAAGCTCAGGGTCTTTGGTCTCGGGAAGAATCTCTTCTCCCGATAAATATTCTGGAACTGAGAGCGATATTCAATGCTCTCAAGGCTTGGCCTCAGCTAGCAAAGGCCAAGTTCATACGGTTTCAATCAGACAACATGACGACTGTTGCGTACATCAACCATCAGGGGGGAACAAGGAGTTCCCTGGCAATGGAAGAAGTGACCAAAATCATTCAATGGGCGGAGACTCACTCCTGCCACTTGTCTGCAATCCACATCCCAGGAGTGGAAAATTGGGAAGCGGATTTTCTGAGTCGTCAGACATTTCATCCGGGGGAGTGGGAACTCCATCCGGAAATCTTTGCCCAAATTACTCAATTGTGGGGCATTCCAGACATGGATCTGATGGCCTCTCGTCAGAACTTCAAGGTTCCTTGCTACGGGTCCAGATCCAGGGATCCCAAGGCGACTCTAGTAGATGCACTAGTAGCACCTTGGACCTTCAAACTAGCTTATGTATTCCCGCCGTTTCCCCTCATCCCCAGGCTGGTAGCCAGGATCAATCAGGAGAGGGCATCGGTGATCTTGATAGCTCCTGCGTGGCCATGCAGGACTTGGTATGCAGACCTGGTGAATATGTCATCGGCTCCACCATGGAAGCTACCTTTGAGACGAGACCTTCTTGTTCAAGGTCCGTTCGAACATCCGAATCTGGTCTCACTCCAAGTGACTGCTTGGAGATTGAACGCTTGATCTTATCAAAGCGAGGGTTCTCAGATTCTGTCATTGATACTCTTGTTCAGGCCAGAAAGCCTGTAACTAGAAAAATCTACCACAAAATATGGAAAAAATATATCTGTTGGTGTGAATCTAAAGGATTCCCTTGGGACAAGGTAAAAATTCCTAAGATTCTATCCTTTCTTCAAGAAGGTTTGGAGAAAGGATTATCTGCAAGTTCTTTAAAGGGACAGATTTCTGCCTTGTCTGTGTTACTTCACAAAAAGCTGGCAGCTGTGCCAGATGTTCAAGCCTTTGTTCAGGCTCTGGTTAGAATCAAGCCTGTTTACAAACCTTTGACTCCTCCTTGGAGTCTCAATTTTGTTCTTTCAGTTCTTCAGGGGGTTCCGTTTGAACCCTTACATTCCGTTGATATTAAGTTATTATCTTGGAAAGTTTTGTTTTTGGTTGCAATTTCTTCTGCTAGAAGAGTTTCAGAATTATCTGCTCTGCAGTGTTCTCCTCCTTATCTGGTGTTCCATGCAGATAAGGTGGTTTTACGTACTAAACCTGGTTTTCTTCCGAAAGTTGTTTCTAACAAAAACATTAACCAGGAGATAGTCGTGCCTTCTTTGTGTCCGAATCCAGTTTCAAAGAAGGAACGTTTGTTGCACAATTTGGATGTAGTTCGTGCTCTAAAATTCTATTTAGATGCTACAAAGGATTTTAGACAAACATCTTCTTTGTTTGTTGTTTATTCTGGTAAAAGGAGAGGTCAAAAAGCAACTTCTACCTCTCTCTCTTTTTGGATTAAAAGCATCATCAGATTGGCTTACGAGACTGCCGGACGGCAGCCTCCTGAAAGAATCACAGCTCATTCCACTAGGGCTGTGGCTTCCACATGGGCCTTCAAGAACGAGGCTTCTGTTGATCAGATATGTAAGGCAGCGACTTGGTCTTCACTGCACACTTTTACGAAATTTTATAAATTTGATACTTTTGCTTCTTCTGAGGCTATTTTTGGGAGAAAGGTTTTGCAAGCCGTGGTGCCTTCCATCTAGGTGACCTGATTTGCTCCCTCCCTTCATCCGTGTCCTAAAGCTTTGGTATTGGTTCCCACAAGTAAGGATGACGCCGTGGACCGGACACACCTATGTTGGAGAAAACAGAATTTATGTTTACCTGATAAATTACTTTCTCCAACGGTGTGTCCGGTCCACGGCCCGCCCTGGTTTTTTAATCAGGTCTGATAATTTATTTTCTTTAACTACAGTCACCACGGTATCATATGATTTCTCCTATGCAAATATCCCTCCTTTACGTCGGTCGAATGACTGGGGTAGGCGGAGCCTAGGAGGGATCATGTGACCAGCTTTGCTGGGCTCTTTGCCATTTCCTGTTGGGGAGGAGAATATCCCACAAGTAAGGATGACGCCGTGGACCGGACACACCGTTGGAGAAAGTAATTTATCAGGTAAACATAAATTCTGTTTTTTCTTTCTTTTGACTAGTTGTTGATATAAGTACTTTAAAGTCTTATTTCTGCCCTTGCTTCTGGGTGCAGTAGTTTTTGGATTAACCAACGATTTTTAGTCAAATTTGGGGTTAATTTAACGTCAATTGAGCATTTTGGAAAAATTGTTCACTTTTTCTTTTCTTAAAGGCACAGTACACGTTTTTTCAAATGTTTATTTTATGCAATAAATAAGTGTTTATAAACGACTTTTGTGGTATTACTAGTCTGTTCAACATCTCTGACATTGAGGATTTTCATTGTTCTATGTGTTTAGAAGCTATTGTGCAACGCCCTCTAACATTGTGTAACTCTTGTACTGAAAGGGCCTTACAATGTAAAAAGCATATTTTAAATAAAGAAAGTGTGCCTAAGGATGATTCTCAGTCTGAAGAGAATTGGGATATGCCATCCAATTCTCCCCGTATCACAACCTTTAATGCCCACACAAGTGACGCCAAGTACTTCTAGTGCATCTAATTCCTTTACTCTGCAGGAGATGGCTGCAGTTATGTCAACTACCCTTACAGAGGTATTGTCTAAATTACCAGTATTGCAGGGTAAACGCAGTAGGTCAGGTATTAATGTAAATACTGATTACTCTGATGCTTTATTAGCTATTTCCGATGTTCCCTCACAATGCTCTGAGTTGGGGATCAGGGAATTACTGTCTGAGGGTGAAATTTCTGATTCAGGGAATGTTTTACCTCAGTCAGATTCAGATGCTATGTCATTTAAATTTAAGCTTGAACACCTCCGCCTGTTACTTAGGGAGGTTTTAGCGACTCTGGATGATTGTGACCCTATTGTGATTCCTCCAGAGAAATTGTGTAAAATGGATAAATACTTGGAAGTACCTACTTACACTGATGTTTTTCCGGTTCCTAAGAGAATTTCTTAAATTATTAGAAAGGAATGGGATAGACCAGGTATACCGTTTACTCCCCCTTCTAATTTTAAGAAAATGTTTCCCATATCAGATACCATTCGGGACTCATGGCAAACGGTCCCTAAGTTAGAGGGAGCTATATCTACCCTAGCTAAGCGTACTACTATACCCATTGAGGATAGTTGTGCTTTCAAAGACCCTATGGATAAGAAATTAGAGGGTCTACTAAAGAAAATATTTGTTAATCAGGGGTTTCTTTTACGACCTACGGCTTGCATTGTTCCAGTAACTACTGCAGCAGCTTTTTGGTTTAGGGCTCTAGAAGAGTCTCTTAAGGTTGAGACTCCATTAGATGACATCTTAGATAGAATTAAGGCTCTCAAGCTAGCTAATTCTTTTATTACTGATGCCGCTTTTCAAATTGCTAAATTAGAAGCAAAAAATGCAGGATTTGCTATTTTAGCACGTAGAGCATTGTGGCTCAAATCTTGGTCTGCTGATGTGTCATCAAAACATAAGCTTTTAGCTATTCCCTTTAAAGGTAAGACCCTTTTTTTGCCAGAATTGAAGGAAATAATTTCTGATATTACAGGAGGTAAAGGCCATGCCCTACCTCAGTATAAGTCGGTTAAAATGAGGGGTAAACAGAATAATTTTCGTTCCTTTCGGAACTTTAAAGGAGGACCCCCGCTTCTTCTTCTTCCTCAAAGCAGGAAGGGAATTTTACCCAATCTAAGTCAGTCTGGAGACCTAATCCGAACTGGAATAAGGATAAACAATCCAAAAAGCCCGCTCCTGCTCCTAAGACAGCATGAAGGGGTGGCCCCCGATCCGGGACTGGATCTATTAGGGGGCAGACTCTCTTTCTTTGCTCAGGCTTGGGCAAGAGATGTTCAGTATCCCTGGGCACTAGAGATAGTGACTCACGGTTATCAATTGGAATTCAAGGATTTTCTCCCAAGAGGGAGATTTCATCTTTCAAAGTTATCTGCAAACCAGATAAAAAGAGAGGCGTTCTTACGTTGTGTAAAATACCTTTCTACTATGGGAGTAATTTGTCCAGTTCCAAAATTGGAACAGGGACACTGGTTTTACTCAAACCTATTTGTGGTTCCCAAAAAAGAGGGAACGTTCAGACCCATTTTAGATCTCAAGTGTCTAAACAAATTTCTAAGAATTCCAACATTCAAGATGGAGACTATACGAACAATTTTACCAATGATCCAGGAGGGTCAATATATGACTACCGTGGATTTGAAGGATGCTTACCTTCATATTCCAATCCACAAGGATCATCATCGGTTTCTAAGGTTTGCCTTCTTGGACAAACATTATCAGTTCGTGGCTCTTCCTTTCGGGTTGGCCACGGCACCCAGAATCTTCACAAAGGTTCTAGGGTCTCTTTTGGCAGTTCTCAGACCGTGAGGAATAGCGGTGGCGCCTTATCTGGACGATATTCTGATTCAGGCGTCAACATTTCATCTGACAAAGTCTCACACGGACACAGTGTTGTCTTTTCTGAGAACTCATGGTTGGAAGGTGAACATAGAGAAGAGTTCACTTGTCCCACAGACAAGGGTTCCTTTTTTGGGAACTCTGATAGACTCGGTAGCCATGAAAATATTTCTGACGGAGGTCAGAAAGACAAAAGATTCTAAATACTTGCCGAGCACTTCAGTCCATTCCTCGGCCATCAGTGGCTGAGTGTATGGAAGTAATTGGATTAATGGTAGCGGCAATGGACATTGTTCCGTTTGCTCGCTTTCATCTCAGACCACTGCAACTGTGCATGCTCAGACAGTGGAATGGGGATTATGCGGATTTATCTCCTCAGATAAATCTGGATCAAGAGACCAGAAACTCTCTTCTTTGGTGGTTGTCGCCGGATCATCTGTCCCAAGGGACTTGTTTCCACAAACCCTCGTGGGTGATAGTGACAACAGATGCCAGCCTTCTGGGCTGGGGTGCAGTTTGGAACTCCCTGAAGGCTCAGTGTGTTTGGACTCAAGTGGAGTCTCTTCTTCCAATCAATATTCTGGAACTGAGAACAATATTCAATGCGCTCCAGGCGTGGCCTCAGTTGGCTTCGGCCAAATTCATCAGATTCCAGTCGGACAACATCACGACTGTGGCATATGTCAATTATCAGGGGGGAACAAGGAGATCCTTAGCTATGATAGAGTTATCCAAGATAATCAGTTGGGCGGAGGCCCACTCATGTCATATGTCAGCGATTTACATCCCAGGAGTAGAGAACTGGGAAGCAGATTTCGACAGACTTTTCATCCGGGGGAGTGGGAACTTCACCCGGAGGTATTTGCCTCCTTGATTCTCAGATGGGGCAGACCGGAATTGGATTTGATGGCATCCCGACAGAATGCCAAGCTTCCAAGATACGGATCCCAGTCAAGGGATCCTCAGGCCGAACTGATAGATGCCTTGGCAGTGCCTTGCTCGTTCAGCCTAGCTTATGTGTTTACGCCGTTTCCTCTCCTCCCACGCGTGATTGCTTGAATCAAACAGGAGAGAGCTTCAGTGATCCTAATAGCGCCTGCGTGGCCACGCAGGACTTGGTATGCGGATCTAGTGGACATGTCCTCTCTGCCACTGTGGAAACTTCCATTGAGACAGGACCTTCTTGTTCAAATCTAATTTCTCTGCAGCTGACTGTGTGGAGATTGAACGCTTGATTTTATAGAAGCGAGGATTCTCTGATTCAGTTATCAATACTTTGATACAGGCTTGAAAGCCTGTCACTAGAAAAATCTATCATAAGATATGGCATAAATATCTTTATTGGGGTAAATCCAAGGGTTACTCATGGAGTAAAGTTAGGATTCCTAGGATTCTGTCTTTTCTCCAAGAAGGATTGGAGAAAGGGTTATCAGCAAGTTCCTTATTGTTCCTTCCTTGTGTCCTAATCCTTCTTCTAAGAAGGAGTGTCTGTTACATAACTTGGACGTGGTCTGTGCCTTAAAGTTTTACTTACAGGCAACTAAGGATTTCCGTCAATCATCTTCATTATTCATTGTTTATTCAGGAAAGCGTAGAGGTCAGAAAGCTACAGCTACCTCTCTTTCTTTTTGGCTGAGAAGTATCATCTGCCTGGCATATGAGACTGCTGGACAGCAGCCTCCTGAAAGAATTACGGCTCATTCTACTAGGGCTGTGGCTTCCACATGGGCTTTTAAAAAGGATGCATCTGTTGAACAGATTTGTAAGGCTGCGACTTGGTCGGCCCTTCACACTTTTTACAAATTTGATACTTTTGCTTCTTCTGAGGCTATCTTTGGGAGAAAGGTTCTTTAAGCAGTGGTGCCTTCCGTTTAGGTTCCGGTCTTGTCCCTCCCTTTCATCCGTGTCCTATTGCTTTGGTATTGGTTTCCCACAAGGATGAAATCCGTGGACTCATCATATCTTTGTAAAAGAAAACTAAATTTATGCTTACCTGATAAATTACTTTCTTTTACGATATGACGAGTCCACGGCCCACCCTGTTCTTTTTAAGACAGTTTTTCTTTATATTTTTGTAAACTTCAGTCACCTCTGCACCATTTTAGCCTTTCCTTTTCTCTTCCTATAACCTTCGGCCGAATGACTGGAGGGGAAGGGAGGGGCTATATATACAGCTCTGCTGTGGTGCTCTTTGCCACTTCCTGTTAGCAGGAGGTTAATATCCCACAAGTAAGGATGAAATCCGCGGACTCGTCGTATCATAAAAGAAAGTAATTTATCAGGTAAGCATAAATTTAGTTTTTACATTAGCAGAATTTAATCTTTCTAGATTAATGTTGAAACTTGGTCAAACATGCAATATTCATTTATATATATATATATATATATATATATATATATATATATATATATATATATATATATATATATATATATATATATATATCTTTAATTTTATAGGAATGGAAATATTTCACATTCAGTATTCAAATTTAGCATTTTAAAGTTTTGCAATTGAATCAACACTATCTATAATTATGCTTAAAAAGAGGGCGACTCTTTTTAATTAAAGACACTTTATTCTTAAAATAATTACTATTCAGTGATTGGAAATAAATCTGCCTTCTCCGCCCGCATCTCATACTCATTTTTTTTTTCTTTGATGATGAATCTGGCTTTATCCAATCGTTGCGTGCCCCTTTTGGCGTCTATCTTGTGAATATGAATATTAAAATTTACAGGACACAAACATTTCTCCCATAAGGGTCAATTTTTATTATGAATGAAAGTGCCCTCTTTTTAAACGTAATTACAGATAGTGTTGATTTGATCCCAAATCTTTGCAATCGCTTTAAGGACAACAAAATGTATTAAATTATTTAAATGTAAAAAAAATAAAAAAAAAAAAAATAAAAAGTTTCCTAGTCAGAACAAACTCTGAATGTCCTCTTATTACTGAGGCACTTGTGTGATAAAAGACAATAACAAGGTTTGTTCTATAACTGCATGTTCATTCTAGACTGGCTGTGGGAATGTTAAAGATGTGATACCCAAATGTTGAAGCACTTGAAAATGATGCAACATAGCTGTAAAAAGCTGACTAGAAAATATCACCTGAACACATCTATGTAAAAAAAGAATTATTTTTTTTACCTCAAAATGTCCTAAATATTCACACCCCACTGTAAATGGACTTTACAGCCAATCAGGATGCTAGTCTTAGGACTAGCAAGGGAGTGTGCATCTGTCACATGCAGGCACAGTCATGTTATTTTCTTATTCAATTTAAAGTGAAGGTAAAGTTAAACAGTCTGCTACGAAAAAATCAATATAGCATTCAAAATTAATAGTATGTTCATTCATCATTTCTTATATTTTTGTATTGTACCTTTGTTATCTTGTTTAATGTGCTGCGATTTCGCTTTGAACAAAACAACCCGTTTTTTTTTTTTTTTTTCTAAACAACGATCACGTTGTTTAGACAGCCAATTGATTTTCTGGCCGTTAGGCGGCCGTCAATTGACGTCAGAAGGTGATGCTTAATGGTGCGCATGCGCGACTATTTTTACTTCCTCCTTGAAAGCGAGCGCGTCCTCGTGTTGCGCATGCGCATTAAGCGGTTCAATTGTTTGCCAAGTCTCCACCGTATTGGATCGCATACTGCAACAAGTTTGTTACACACATTTGCACGAGCGTAGTTCTGACGTATAGAGCGGGTGGGACCGCTCTATACGTCAATGTATAGCAAACACGGAAATGCTGGATGGGAGGAGATTAGGATAGCAAGGAATAGAAACATAAAGGTTGGTAAATACGGTCAAATTAAAGTTTATTTAAAAAATAAACATAGCGACTGCGTTGTACGTTAGAAAAGGAAAATACATATCAATTTGTATGTGAAAAACTTTACCTTCACTTTAAGAAAGTTTACTATAAAATCTCACAAGATTTAAAGGGACACTAAACCCAAATATTTTCTTTCATGATTCAGGAAGAGAATACAATTTTAAATAACATTCCAATTTACTTCTATTATCTAATTTGCTTCATTCTTTAGATATCCTTTGTTGAAGAAATAGCAATGCACATGGGTGAGCCAATCACACGAGGCATCTATGTGCATCTACCAATCAGTAGCTAGTGAGCATATCTAGATATGCTTTCAGCAAAGAATATCAAGAGAATAAAGCAAATTAGATAATAGAAGTAAATTAGAAAGTTGTTTAAAATTGCATGCTCTTTCTAAATAATGAAAGAAAAAAATTGGGTTTCTTGCCCCTTTAAGGTCAAATAAATTATTCCTATAAACTATTTTTTAAAAGTGTATAAAAAAAAAAAAAACACTATCAAACATCCTGCTTAAGTGTAAAGTGTTAAAAAAATATTTTGGCTTTATATCTGTAGCTCCAGAGCTTCCACTGTGCTAATAAACCAAGTGTAGAAGTGCACCGGCGGGTTTGTCAATACCACGTGTGTGCCTGCCGCTCAGGGGAGATAATGCTCTTTTTTGTTTCTCTGTAAGGTGATGAAACAGACATCTTTACTGAATGCAGATACACCTGGCATGTCAGCATAACAAAGCTCAACAAAGCATTCTATATTCTTGCCAGCAAATCCCAAAACTGAGTGGTTAGGCTCATGGGCAAATGTATGTAAAATTGTGCTGCAAAGAAAATAACTAGCAACCATAATACTTGGGCTATAACATAACAATTCCTAAATACATAAATATATATGTTCAGGGAGCAATATTAGGATTTAAATGTCAGAGAGATCCCTCACCAACAGCATGTTGTTAAATAAAAAATATATAGTAAGACAGCTGGATTTTGTACTTGTTTTCTTAAAGACCATTCACTGAGATTAACAATCTGGAGACTAAGGGGCAGATTTATCAAACTGTCAATCATCCGCAATGCATTTGTTTCTGCGCAAGCCTTTAGACTCGTCGGAAACAGGAGTTAAGAAGCAGCGGTTTTAAGACCAATGCTCCTTAAGTCGTACGCCTCCTCTGAGGCTGCGGTCGGCAATCTGCCCAATTGTGTACGATTGGGTCGATTGACACCCCCTGCATGGGCCGATTGCCCGCAAATCTGCAGGGGGCGGCATTGCACAAGCAGACATTGATAAATCGGGCCCCTTAGATTGTAAATTTGAGCGTTATGACTGTTTAATCAAGTGTATAGTTAGATAGTAGATGTTCCCCTGGTGAAAAACAAACCTATTTCTCTTCTTGTGATTTGGTGTCTGTCACTTTCTACCAATGGCAAGATAGTAATTATTAGTAAAGAGGGATTATTCATGGGGTCATATGTAGGTAGATTATTCTGTCTGTGTTTTATTACACTTATATCCTGGGGACATAAGGAGCAACTATAGGTTAACTAAAGTCATGAGAAAATTACTCTTATTAAAGAAAGAAAGAAAAACTGAAACTTGAATAAACCATATCATGCTCCCCACCTGTTAAGTTGTATAATTGTCTACTGGTCATGTAATGTGTTTCTGCTTAAATTTGCATGTTACATAAGACTTGGCACACCTTAGAATGGATTTGAACAACTGTAGAAAATAAAGGAGCATTCCAGTTCAAATGCTGACATCTGCATATCTCTCTCTTTCTGTCTTTCTCTTTCTGTCTCTTTCTGTCTCTGTCTCTCTCTGTCTCTCTCTCTCTCTCTCTCTCTCTCTCTCTCTCTCTCTCTCTCTCTCTGTCTCTCTCTGTCTCTCTCTGTCTCTCTCTCTGTCTCTCTCTGTCTCTCTCTGTCTCTCTCTCTGTCTCTCTCTCTGTCTCTCTCTCTGTCTCTCTCTCTCTGTCTGTCTCTCTGTCTCTCTCTGTCTCTCTGTCTCTCTCTGTCTCTCTGTCTCTCTGTCTCTCTCTGTCTCTTGCTCGCTCTCTGTCTCTCTCTCTCTCTCTGTCTCTTGCTCGCTCTCTCTCTCTCTCTCTCTCTCTCTCTCTCTCTCTGTCTCTGTCTCTGTCTCTCTCTCTCTCTGTCTCTGTCTCTGTCTCTCTCTCTCTGTCTCTCTCTCTCTCTCTCTGTCTCTCTCTCTCTCTCTCTCTCTCTCTCTCTCTCTCTCTCTCTCTCACATATATCTTTGAAGATAAATGACAGTGTGGTTGCATTGATTGCAGATGCCTGCATGCAGAAAGCTAATAGTAAATTGACTTTTTAGTAAAGTAAATGTTATCTATGGAGTTAAATCATGAGGCCTTTTAGCTTGCCATGTCTAAAGAAAACGCTGGCACTGGAATGTAGTGAAAGCTAGATTTCAAGATGGCGGAATCTATGAATAGAGTGAGGAAGGAATAACCTCAACACTATGCTTTATAAAATGTTTGTAGTGTTAAATGCCCCTTTTAATAAGTCAACATGGACAGTTAAAGGGATAGGAAAGTCAAAATTAAATTTGCCTGATTCATATAGAGCATGCTATTTTAAGACACTTTTAAATTCACTTGTATTTTCAAATGTGCTTCATACTCTTAGTATCACTTGTTGAAAAAAAATACGCACATATACACCAGTGGGAGCTGCCGCTGATTGGTGCCTGCACACATTTGTCTCTTGGGATTGGCTAACTAGATATGTTCAGCTAGCTGCCAGTAGTACAATGTTGTTTCTTCAGCAAAGGATAACAAGAGAATGAAGCAAGTTTGATAATAGAAATAAATTGGAAAGTTGTTTAAAATTGTATGTTCTTTCTGAATCAAAAAGATATTTTTTTTGGGTTTACTATCCCTTTAAAGGGACACTAAAGTCAAAATTAAAGTTTCATGATTCAGATACAGCACATAGTTTTAGGAGACTTTCCAATTTACTTCCAATATCAAATACTGCAAAGTCCTTTTTTTATGCACACATTCTGATGCATCTCCTACTACTGAGCATGTGCACATTGTGCAGAGTACTATTGGAAGCTTGCTGAACACTTTTGATGAGCCAATGACAAGTTATATGTACTTAGCCATCAATCAGTAGCAAGCTCCCAGTAGTGCATTGCTGCTGAGCCTGCCTGTTTGCTTTTCAACAAATGATATCAAGAGAACTAAGTACATTTTATAATAGAGGTAAAATGAATATGTATTTTTAAATTGACAATCATTAGTTTAATTTTGACTTCATGTACCAGTAACATTAAATATGCTTGAATTGGATGATGTAATGCTACCTTTTTACTATATTCAAAAACCTAGTGAAGAAAATGTAATTATAAATAAAAACATGTCAGGCTATTTTCTATGTTTTGTGAATGAAAAATAAACTTTAAAATGACATTGACTCATGTGGTAATTAACCATGATTATGGGCTTCATCGGTAGTGTAATGAAACATTAAAGCATTCAAATAATGAAGAAAGCCATAAATCACCTTCTATTAGAAGCAAAATTGCAACGGTTTGCCATTTTATCAATATGCTAAGAAATTATCTTCTCCGTGCGTGAAAATTCACCTAGGCAACTCTTAACTTTTACAAATACGTAATGTTATGGCAAAAAAAGCACTTAAAAAATATTTAAAGGGACAAGAAACCCCAACATTTTCTTTCATGATTTGGAAAAAAACATACAATTTTAAACAACTTTCCAATTTACTTTTATTATCAAATTTGCTTCATTTTCTTGTTATCCTTTGCTAAAGGTACAGCATTGCACTACTGGCAGCTAGCTGAACACATCTTGTTAGCCAATCACAAGAGACAAATGTCTGCATGCACCAATCACCAGCTAGCTCCCACTAGTCTAGGATAGGTGTGTATTCTTTTTCAACAAGGGATACCAAGAGATTAAAGCAGATTTGAAAATAGAAGTGAATTTAGGTGCAGCTGTCACTAACGAACCAGGTTAGAGAAAATAATTCACACTCACAGCCTCTGTACTGACACTTTACCATATTTTGTTACACTCTCCCAACCCTCATTTGCTCGCCACACACTTCACCCACTCTGTTTACTCTGCCTTATATCAGAATTATTTCCCTTACCTTTGGTGTCCATTCCCTCTCCCTTAGATTTTAAGCTTGAGAACCTTTCTACCTGCAGAACACTTTCGGCTAGATTTAGAGTTTGGCGGCCAAAGGGGTGCGTTAGCTACGCATGCTTTTTTTCCCCCCGCACCTTTTAAATACCGCTGGTATTTAGAGTTCACAGAATGGCTGGGTTTTCAGTGCGTTAGGCTCCAAAAAGGGAGCGTAGTGCATAATTTAACGCCACTGCAACTCTCGATACCAGCGGTGCTTACGGACGCGGCCAGCTTAAAAAACGTGCTTGTGCACGATTCCCCCATAGAAAACAATGGGGCTGTTTGAGCTGAAAAAAAACCTGCAAAAAAGCAGCGTTCAGCTCCTAACGCAGCCCCATTGTTTGCTATGGGGAAACACTTCCTACGTCTGCACCTAACACTCTAACATGTACCCCGAGTCTAAACACCTCTAACCTTACACTTATTAACCCCTATTCTGCCGCCGCCGCTATCGCTGACCCCTGCATATTATTATTAACCCCTAATCTGCCGCTCCGTACACCACCGCAAGATACATTATAGCTATGTACCCCTAATCTGCTGCCCCTAACACCGCCGACCCCTATATTATATTTATTAACCCCTAATCTGCCCCCCTTAACGTCGCCTCCACCTGCCTACACTTATTAACCCCTAATCTGCCGAGCGGACCGCACCGCTACTATAATAAAGTTATTAACCCCTAATCCGCCTCACTCCCGCCTCAATAACCCTATAATAAATAGTATTAACCCCTAATCTGCCCTCCCTAACATCGCCGACACCTAACTTCAAGTATTAACCCCTAATCTGCCGATCGGAGCTCACCGCTACTCTAATAAATTTTTTAACCCCTAAAGCTAATTCTAACCCTAACACCCCCCTAAGTTAAATATAATTTTATTCTAATGAAATAAATTAACTCTTATTAAATAAATTATTCCTATTTAAATCTAAATACTTACCTGTAAAATAAACCCTAATATAGCTACAATATAAATAATAATTATATTGTAGCTATTTTAGGATTAATATTTATTTTACAGGCAACTTTGTATTTATTTTAACCAGGTACAATAGCTATTAAATAGTTAATAACTATTTAATAGTTACCTAGTTAAAATAATTACAAAATTACCTGTAAAATAAATCCTAACCTAAGTTACAATTAAACCTAACATTACACTATCAATAAATAAATTAAATACAATACCTACAAATACAATTAAATAAACTAACTAAAGTACAAAAAAATAAAAAAGAACTAAGTTACAAAAAATAAAAAAATATTTACAAACATTAGAAAAATATTACAACAATTTTAAACTAATTACACCTACTCTAAGCCCCCTAATAAAATAACAAAGCCCCCCAAAATAAAAAATGCCCTACCCTATTCTAAATTAAAAAAGTTCAAAGCTCTTTTACCTTACCAGCCCTGAAAAGGGCCCTTTGCGGGGCATGCCCCAAAGAATTCAGCTCTTTTGCCTGTAAAAAAAAACACATACAATACCCCCCCCCCCAACATTACAACCCACCACCCACATACCCCTAATCTAACCCAAACCCCCCTTAAATAAACCTAACACTAAGCCCCTGAAGATCTCCCTACCTTGTCTTCACCTCACCGGGTTCAGCGATCGGTCCAGAAGAGAGTCCGAAGTCTTGATCCAAGCGGCGGCTGAAGAACTCCATCATCGGGATGAAGTCTTCTATCAAGCCGCATCTTCAATCTTCTTTCTTCCGGAGCGGAGCCATCTTCTTCCAAGCCGACGCGCAACATCCTCTTCAACCGACGCCTACTCACCGAATGACGGTTCCTTTAAATGACGTCATCCAAGATGTCGTCCCTCGAATTCCGATTGGTTGATAGGATTCTATCAGCCAATCGGAATTAAGGTAGGATTTTTCTGATTGGCTGATTCTATCAGCCAATCAGATTCAAGTTCAATCCGATTGGCTGTTTGGATCAGCCAATCAGATTGAGCTCGCATTCTATTGGCTGTTCCGATCAGCCAATAGAATGCAAGCTCAATCTGATTGGCTGATCCAATCAGCCAATCGGATTGAACTTGAATCTGATTGGCTGATGGTATCAGCCAATCAGAATATTCCTACCTTAATTCCGATTGGCTGATAGAATCCTATCAGCCAATCGGAATTCGAGGGACGCCATCTTGGATGACGTCATTTAAAGGAACCGTCATTCGGCGAGTAGGCGTCGGTTGAAGAGGATGTTCCGCGTCTGCTTGGAAGAAGATGGCTCCGCTCCGCTCCGGAAGAAAGAAGATTGCAGATGCGGCTTGGTAGAAGACTTCATCCCGATGATGGACTTCCGACTTCAGCCCGATGATGGAGTTCTTCAGCCGCCGCTTGGATCAAGACTTCGGACCATCTTCTGGACCGATCGCTGAACCCGGTGAGGTGAAGACAAGGTAGGGAGATCTTCAGGGGCTTAGTGTTAGGTTTATTTAAGGGGGGTTTGGGTTAGATTAGGGGTATGTGGGTGGTGGGTTGTAATGTTGGGGGGGGGGTATTGTATGTGTTTTTTTTTAGAGGCAAAAGAGCTGAATTCTTTGGGGCATGCCCCGCAAAGGGCCCTTTTCAGGGCTGGTAAGGTAAAAGAGCTTTGAACTTTTTTAATTTTAGAATAGGGTAGGGCATTTTTTTATTTTGGGGGGCTTTGTTATTTTATTAGGGGGCTTAGAGTAGGTGTAATTAGTTTAAAATTGTTGTAATATTTTTCTAATGTTTGTTAATATTTTTTATTTTTTGTAACTTAGTTCTTTTTTATTTTTTGTACTTTAGTTAGTTTATTTAATTGTATTTATTTGTAGGTATTGTATTTAATTAATTTATTGATAGTGTAGTGTTAGGTTTAATTGTAACTTAGGTTAGGATTTATTTTACAGGTAATTTTGTAATTATTTTAACTAGGTAACTATTAAATAGTTATTAACTATTTAATAGCTATTGTACCTGGTTAAAATAAATACAAAGTTGCCTGTAAAATAAATATTAATCCTAAAATAGCTACAATATAATTATTATTTATATTGTAGCTATATTAGGGTTTATTTTACAGGTAAGTATTTAGATTTAAATAGGAATAATTTATTTAATAAGAGTTAATTTATTTCGTTAGAATAAAATTATATTTAACTTAGGGGGGTGTTAGGGTTAGAATTGGCTTTAGGGGTTAAAAAATTTATTAGAGTAGCGGTGAGCTCCGATCGGCAGATTAGGGGTTAATACTTTAAGTTAGGTGTCGGCGATGTTAGGGAGGGCAGATTAGGGGTTAATACTATTTATTATAGGGTTATTGAGGCGGGAGTGAGGCGGATTAGGGGTTAATAACTTTATTATAGTAGCGGTGCGGTCCGCTCGGCAGATTAGGGGTTAATAAGTGTAGGCAGGTGGAGGCGACGTTGAGGGGGGGCAGATTAGGGGTTAATAAATATAATATAGGGGTCGGCGGTGTTAGGGGCAGCAGATTAGGGGTTCATAGGGATAACGTAGGTGGCAGCGGCGTGCGGTCGGCAGATTAGGGGTTAAAAAATTTTAATAGAGTGGCGGCGATGCGGGGGGACCTCGGTTTAGGGGTACATAGGTAGTTTATGGGTGTTAGTGTACTTTAGAGCACAGTAGTTAAGAGCTTTATAAACCGGCGTTAGCCCAGAAAGCTCTTAACTCATGACTTTTTTCTGCGGCTGGAGTTTTGTCGTTAGATTTCTAACGGTCACTTCAGCCACGACTCTACATACCGGCGTTAGAAAGATCCCATTGAAAAGATAGGATACGCAAATGGCGTAGGGGGATCTGCGGTATGGAAAAGTCGCGGCTGCAAACTGAGCGTTAGACCCTTTCCTGACTGACTCCAAATACCAGAGGGCGGTAAAAAACAGCGTTAGGAGCCTCTAACGCTGGTTTTGACGGCTACCGCCCAACTCTAAATCTAGCCGTAAGTATTTAACGTGAACTACTACTGTATTGTGCTCAAGGGCAGGGCATTCCTCTCCTTTTGTATAACTCATTATTGCACCTACAACTGTAATGTACCCCAATACTGTACTTGTTTGTTTGTGTATGTAATGCATTCCTGTAATGTTTTACTATTACTTGTATAGCGCTTCGTAATCTGCTGGCACTTTATAAATACCTGATGATGATAATAATAATGTAAATGTGTCTTTAAATTACATGTTCTATTTGAATTCCCTATCCCTTTAAACTCCTTTTATAAAGGAATTTGAGTATTCAAAAAAAAAATGGAAGTGAATGGGACATGTACAGTACAATAATATGATTTGTGTAACAAACTGCAGTCAAGCACAGTACTGATTACTGAAATGTTCTGTAACAATGTAATTACAAATTTACCAGGATACAATAAGGTACCAATAATGACACACAGAGCGCTTGATTTTAACTTTCCCATTTTCAATTATACTTTAATAAACGTTATATGTTACACTTTTATTGCCGCCCAGAGGAGAGTCTTGGCCATAGTGCTAATTGTGTATTCGTTCTATCCCTTATATTTAATTAGTCAGGCACAGTACAGTGTAAATTAAACTTGTGGACTATTATATGTAGCAAATGCAACTGATTGATTTCTTCTGTAAGCCATGATGAAGATCTGTTAAAGGGCAGTAAAAATATTACCCTGCACATTATACATTGTGAGCATGGTTTATTTAATCCTTTCCAAAGCACTTTAAAAGTATATACTTTACACCCCCATGGAGTTTTTTTTTTTTTTTTAATCCCACTAGCCCTGAGACCCCTCAGCTTTTCTTTCTGATGTGGCGAGGAGAGTGGTACAGTTATCATAAGACACACTGGGTGCCCCATTTAAGTATAGAAGAATGTTCTTCCAGAGCCTCTGCTTTAGCCGCTGTCATATGACAGACTGGTGACCAATCAGTCATATAACAGAAGCCAAGCATTAACACACCCTATTTCAGTGGAACAGCAGTGTAGCTTATGATTAGTTTAATGCTCACCAAATTAGAAAATGATTTGAGGCAGAGAAATAAGTCCTATTCACTACAAATAGTTGCGTGCAGTGTAATCATTTTAAAGTTTTACTGTCTTTGTTAAAAACATTGGGCTTGTCTAAACATACATTTTCCCTGCTGTGTGTTAATAATTTGATTTATGGTTAATGCCGCTAGTCTGAGTGCAGTCCACTTTAAGAAACCTGCACCCACTGATTTCTGGGAAAGTCTATGAGGCCCATTTATCAAGCTCCGAATGGAGCTTGAGGGCCCGTGTTTCTGGTGAGCCTGCTTAGAGATCACCACAATTAAACCCGATAGAGTACAATCGAGTCGATTGACACCCCCTTGCTTGCGGCACATTGTCCGCGAATCTGCAGGGGGCGGCATTGCACCAGCAGCTCACAAGAACTGCTGGTGCTATGCTGAATACTGAGAGCATATTGCTCTCCGCATTCAGCGAGGTCTGTAGGACCTGATCTGCACTGTCGGATCAGGTCCGACAGACCTTTGATAAATAGGCCTCTATATCCAGGATTTGTTTGTTATGATGACTTATGAGTTTTGATTGCAATTAACAAAAAAACTCATATTTGTGAGTTGTAGCAAATATACAGTATATGGGTCCTTATGCATATACATTTATTGCCCAAAGTACCAGCCCATTTAATATGGTAAAGTCCAAAATAAGCTAGCAAAGTTAGCATAATCCCTTTTATATACAACTAATGAGTTATTAGTTGTAACATTTATTCAAAATAGCACATATCTTAATTGGAATTTTAAATCCAGAAAAGAGTAGTATAATTTGGACAATATAAATCATTGTCGGTGTTCAAGTAGAAAAGGGCAAAATAAGTATAGTTGCACACTTAGAAGTAAATTATAGAACATGAAACATTGAGATTGTAATGTAAAATGTTTAAACAACTTTGCAATATACTTTCAGTATTTATTTTGCTTCCTTATCTTGTAATTGTGGATTTTCCACTTAAAATTCGAAAAGTGCATTCTACATATTTTACAAGCCCAATCCTGCCACATATCTGTGCCTAGTGAGCCTCAGCAAAAATAAGATTATAAGATGCAAAACAGTGGCATTTTGGCTGACAAAATGATAATCTATACTAATATATATGTTCACACTCACCTATTATGGAAATGTATTGCAAGAAAAATTGTGTAATTATAATTTGATGAACATCCCTTTTAAAGTTCATTATAGTGCAAAATATTGTGAAGATCTATACCATAGATAGAGTACTTTGCTAAGCAACTTGTCTGAACAGGTTTGATTGACATGCAGATTCAGTCAGAAGCTTCAAGATTAGAATATTCTACTAAACTAGTATCCCAGTCTTGTAAAGGTTATTCGATAGGTGTAATCACAGCTAGATATATTATTTATTTAGTACCAATATTAAGATCAGGTCATCCTTCATCAGTATATGTGGGTGCAACCTCTAGATCTCTATTGCTGCAAACTGTCCAAAAGCTTGCCATAAAAAGTTTCAAGTTTATTTCTTTGATCAACTTTTGTGTCTTGAGCAAGAAAAAAATGGATAACATTCCTGAAACATCACATAAATTAGATTTATTGCACTTAAGAAATCCTCAGGTGGTTTTCTTCCAGTGGTCTTATCTATAACTTATTAGGCATCCATGTACTCCATTTCTCCAACATTGGTGTGTCCGGTCCACGGCGTCATCCATTACTTGTGGGAAATGTTCTCCCCCACAGGGAAAGGCAAGGAGAGCACACAGCAAGAGCTGTCCATATAGCTCCCCCTCTGGCTCCGCCCCCCAGTCATTCTCCTTGCCGCTCTGAACAAGTAGCATCTACCACGGGGATGGCGAGGAGTTTGTGGTGTTAGTTGTAGTTTTTTATTCTTCTATCAAGAGTTTGTTATTTTAAAATAGTGCTGGCTTGTACTATTTACTCTATAACAGAAAAGTGATGAAGATTTCTGTTTAAGAGGGCTATGATTTTAGCACAAGTAACTAAAATCCATTACTGTTACCACGCAGGACTGTTGAAACAAGAGAACTTCAGTTGGGGGTAACAGTTTGCAGACTCATCTGCTTCAGGTATGACTAGTCTCCTTCTAACAACACAGGCTAATGCTAGATGACAGTCATTTTTCCCCTCAGGGGAAACGGTAAGCAATTTTTCTTTCACCTCAGCAAAAAAGATAACAGGCTTCCCCTTTTTGTTTTTTATGCTGGTAGACACTGTTAGGGGCTAAATCGATTGGTTTTTATTACAATATTATACCATTTTAAATATTTTATAAGCTCACATACACTTGGGAACGTTTTTTATTGATCTGGCTTGTTTTAGACACCTAAATCTAGTCAGGAAGGCCCCTTCACTCTAGTGTGCTGAGGGAGGAAGCCTCATTTTGGCACTTCAGCTGTGCAGTTGAATTTCAAGGCAGTGCATGCAGATTCATGTGAGAGGGTCCTGTGGTTCAGAAAGTGACTCCAAAAGGCTTTTTTCTGTGAATGGTGACCCCTAAGGAAGGTAAAAAGCTGCAGCAAGGCTGTAGCTGGGATTGTGGTGTGTAAAAACGGTTAAATCCAACAATTAGCTCCGGTTTGCTTGTTTTAAGAGCTAGAGTCTCCATATTTGCTGTGCAATACTTTCTAAGCATTAAGACACTGGGGTCCAAATTTCAGAAAAATCGGATATTGCCTTCATAGTTTTTTGAACATTCAGAAATAAATGTGTCATTTTATTATTTAAAGAGACAGTAACGTTTTTGTTTAAAATCGTTTTTATTTCATTGTTTGCCTGCCTAAATCTGTTTAACATGTCTGTTCCATCAGATAACCTATGTTCTGTGTGTATAGAGACAAATGTGGTTCCCCCTTCGAGTGTTTGTGATAATTGCGCCATAGCGTCCAAACAAAATAAGGACAGCTCTGTTATTTTTCATAATGTTGCCCAAGATGATTTATCTAATGAAGGTAGTGGGGATAGCTCTACATCCTCTCCTTCTGTGTCTACACCAGCTTTGCCCGCGCAGGCGACTCATACAGACATTGTGTTGGCTTTTCTCAGATCTCACGGGTGGAAAGTGAACATAGAAAAAAGTTCACTGTCACCGTCCACAAGGGTTCCTTTTCTGGGAACAATAATAGATTCTGTGGAAATGAAGATCTTTCTCACAGACGTCAGAAAGACAAAGCTTCTAAAAGCTTGTCGAGTTCTTCACTCTATTCCTCAACCCTCCATAGCTCAATGCATGGTCGCAGCAATGGATGTGGTTCCTTTTGCTCGAATTCATCTAAGACCATTACAGCTGTGCATGCTCAATCAGTGGAATGGGTACTATACAGACTTGTCTCCCCAAATTCAAGTAGACCAGGTAACCAGGGACTCACTTCTCTGGTGGTTGACCCAGGATCACCTGTCTCAGGGAATGAGTTTCCGCAGACCAGAGTGGGTCATCGTCACGACCGACGCCAGCCTCTTGGGGTGGGGCGCGGTATGGGACTCTCTGAAAGCTCAGGGCCTATGGTCGCGGGAAGAGTCGCTTCTCCCGATAAACATTTTGGAACTAAGAGCTATATTCAATGCGCTCCTGGCTTGGCCTCAGCTAGTGGAAGCCAGGTTCATAAGATTTCAGTCGGACAACATAACGACTGTTGCGTACATCAATCATCAGGGGGGAACAAAGTGTTCCCTAGCGATGAAGGAAGTAACCAAGATAATCCAATGGGCAGAGAATCACTCCTGCCATCTATCTGCTATTCACATCCCAGGAGTAGACAACTGGGAGGCAGACTATTTGAGTCGTCAGACTTCCCAGCCGGGGGAGTGGGAACTCCATCCGGAGGTCTTTGTTCAGTTAACCCAATTATGGGGCATTCCAGACATGGATCTAATGGCGTCCCGTCAGAACTTCAAGATTCCTTGCTACGGGTCCAGATCCAGGGATCCCAAGGCGACTCTAGTGGATGCATTAGTGGCGCCTTGGTCGTTCAACCTAGCATATTTGTTTCCACCGTTTCCTCTCCTCCCCAGGCTCATAGCCAGGATCAAACAGGAGAAGGCCTCGGTGATTCTGATAGCTCCTGCGTGGCCACGCAGGACTTGGTATGCAGACCTGGTGAATATGTCATCGGCTCCACCATGGAAGCTACCTTTGAGACAGGACCTTCTAGTACAAGGTCCATTCGAACATCCCAATCTAGTTTCTCTGCAGCTGACTGCTTGGAAATTGAACGCTTGATTTTATCCAAGCGTGGGTTTTCAAATTCTGTGATTGATACTCTGGTCCAAGCCAGAAAACCTGTGACTAGAAGGATTTACCATAAAATATGGAAAAAATATATCTGTTGGTGTGAATCCAAAGGATTCTCCTGGAGTAAGATTAAAATTCCAAAGATTCTCTCCTTTCTCCAAGAAGGTTTGGATAAAGGATTGTCAGCTAGTTCTCTAAAAGGACAGATTTCTGCATTATCCGTCTTGTTGCACAAACGACTGGCAGCTTTGCCAGATGTACAAGCTTTTGTTCAGGCTTTGGTTAGAATCAAGCCTGTTTACAGACCCATGACTCCTCCTTGGAGTCTAAATTTAGTTCTTTCAGTTCTTCAAGGGGTTCCGTTTGAACCTTTACATTCCATAGATATTAAGTTACTATCTTGGAAAGTTCTGTTTTTGGTTGCTATTTCTTCTGCTAGAAGAGTTTCTGAATTATCTTTGCAGTGTGATCCACCCTATCTGGTGTTCCATTCAGATAAGGTTGTTTTGCGTACTAAGCCTGGTTTTCTTCCAAAAGTTGTTTCCAACGAGAACATCAACCAGGAAATAGTTGTTCCTTCTTTGTGTCCGAATCCAGTTTCAAAGAAGGAACGTTTATTACACAATTTAGATGTTGTTCGTGATTTAAAGTTCTATTTAGAAGCAACAAAAGATTTTAGACAAACCTCATCCTTGTTTGTCGTTTACTCTGGTAAGAGGAGAGGTCAAAAAGCTACTGCTACCTCTCTCTCTTTCTGGCTGAAAAGCATTATCCGCTTGGCTTATGAGACTGCCGGACGGCAGCCTCCTGACCGTATCACAGCTCACTCTACTAGGGCTGTGGCTTCCACATGGGCCTATAAGAACGAGGCTTCTGTTGACCAGATATGTAAGGCAGCGACTTGGTCTTCTCTGCACACTTTTGCCAAATTCTACAAATTTGATATTTTTGCTTCTTCGGAGGCTATTTTTGTGAGAGAGGTTTTGCAAGCCGTGGTGCCTTCTGTTTAGGTAACCTGATTTGCTCCCTCCCTTCATCCGTGTCCTAAAGCTTTGGTATTGGTTCCCACAAGTAATGGATGGCGCCGTGGACCGGACACACCAATGTTGGAGAAAACAGAATTTATGCTTACCTGATAAATTACTTTCTCCAACGGTGTGTCCGGTCCACGGCCTGCCCTGTTTTTTTTTAATCAGGTTGAAAAAAATTTTCTTTATACACTACAGTCACCACGGCACCCTATAGTTTCTCCTTTTTCTCCTAACCGTCGGTCGAATGACTGGGGGGCGGAGCCAGAAGGGGAGCTATATGGACAGCTCTTGCTGTGTGCTCTTCTTGCCTTTCCCTGTGGGGGAGAACATTTCCCACAAGTAATGGATGACGCCGTGGACCGGACACACCGTTGGAGAAAGTAATTTATCAGGTAAGCATAAATTCTGTTTTTTCAAGAGATGCACACATAATATTTCTGAATTTCCCTATGAGCATGCTACTCAAAATGAGAAATTATGAAAATGTGGAAAAGTTTGTAGTCATTGGAGAATGGAGGTGGATACCACCATTATACAGCATAAGCTTTTGGGAGCAAATATAACTATTGCTGCCTTCTGTATTTATTATATATGTTTGATTGTCTTTGTTTTGTTTCTATATTTGTATTCAACAGCCATTTTGTAACTGTCTTTAAGCAGTGGCATATATCACTGAAGATCTGCTTATTTTAACGTTGTTTCCACTTCACATACCTCCCATTTGACCGTATTTTAAGAAGGACAGTCACTTATTCAGATCTATTTCTCGCTTTCCCTCTGAGACAGCCATATGTCCCTATTTTCAGAATTTCCGTTTGTGCCAGCCAGACACGCCCACAAACCTCCTAGACATGCACATGATCCCACCATCCACCCATGACCTGCCTCGCCAAACATTGCCCAGCCCACAATATGCCCCACACAACCTCCTGAGTCTTTGCATACCTCCCAACATGCGTAGATAGGCATTAGACACCTGTTTCTCCACCCCCCCCCTTTCCTCATAAAACATTAGCCAAACCTTGGTTGTGAATGTCTAATAGAACCCTTGATAAATGAATACAATTAAAAACATGATTGTCATTAGATGCCACTTATATGCTAACAGTAGATGAGGTTGAAAGAAGACAGAATTATATTGAGTGAAGTTTAATTAGAGCTTTTTTGTAAATCCTACCGGATTTACAATAAAAGCTCCAATTGAGCTTAACTTAATCCTTTTAAAAATGTGACCCATTTAACACAAGCAATCATATCCATTAATTCTGTTTCTAGCCAAAAATGTATCTAAGCCATTTTTAAATGTATCTAAGGTATTGGCATTCACTACCTCCTTAGGCAAAGAGTTCCTCAATTTGATTTCCACATTTGAAAAAATGTTTTTTTGCACAGTAAAAAAAAAAATTATGTTGCTGGAGGTTAAATCTCATTTAATCTATAAATTATTCATATCACCTCTTAAAGGGATATTGTACACTAGATTTTTCTTTGTATAAATGTTTTCTAGATGAACAATTTATATAGCCCACCTGGAAGTGTTTTTTTTTAACAATGTATAGTTTTGATTATTTTTTTTAATAAATTTGTGATGATTTTCAGACTCCTAACCAAGCCCAAAAGTATCAGATGTAGACTCAAGTCTACAGTTTCCTGTTGCTATTGTTTGTATAATCTGCCTTTTCAAATGCAGGGAAGGGGGAAGTGTCTGCAGACTCAAAATGTCAGCTTCTCAGTGATAGTGACTATGATATTTTTGATTTTTTTTTAAATAAAATTGTTGTATTAAAAGCACACATATATTGCTCGACTGACTTGTAGCATGATCACATTACTATCTGACACATGCCATGCTTTGCACATGGTGATCTACAGTAAAGGTGACTTTAGAGTTTATAATGAAACACCTGGGAGATAGCTGAAATAGAAGCTGAGAGATCTGAAGTGAGGTAATCAGATAAATGATGTTATAGTAGGTTGTATGCAGTCCTGACAAGGAGTGGTGTTAAGTAATATTTTATTAACGAAAGCCAAAAACAATGTTGGTGTCTAAATAGGGATAATTATTGTTTTTGTGGTGTCCTAATTGCATATGAGCTCCCACTTTCTACTGCAATAGAAACATAGCAGAAAAACCATCAGGGAACACACTAGATATTCAGGCACAAGAACTCAACAACATCACGAGTTATAATCAGCATTGTTTTATGAGAAATAGATCATGTCAAACTAATAATTAGATTCTACGAGGAAGTAAATATATAGATAAAGGAGAATCGGCTGATGTGGTATACTTGGATTTTGCAAAGGCGCTTGATACAGTGCCACAGGATAGATTAATTATTGTTTAAAATTAAGGGACTGGGAATAGCTAAAAATTTAAGCTCATGGATAAAGAACTGGATAAAAGACAGGTAACAACGTGTAGTAGTAAATGGATCATACTCGGATTGGATGAAGGTAATCAGTGGAGTCCCCCAGGGATTAGCCTGTTCTTTTTAATATTTTTATTAATGACTTGGAGTAAGGATTAAATAGCAACATCTCTATTTTTGCTAATGATACAAAGTTGAGTAAAGTCATTAGGTTAGTGCAAGATGAAATTGTTTTACAAGGGGATTTATAAAAATTGGAAGAATGGGCAGGTAAATGGAAAATGAGATTTACTACTGGAGAATGTAAGGTTCTACATTTTGGAAGTAAAAACAAGCAGGCAACCTATTATTTAAATAGGACTATAATTGGCAAAACAGAGGAGGAAAGGGTCAGCAATGCAGCACAGTGGCTTCTAAGGCTAATACAATACTAGCATGTATTAGGAGGCATTAATGTAAGGAAGGAAAGCATAATTATGTCACTATATAAATCCCTGGTGAGACCTTGAGTATGGAGTACAGTTCTGGGGACCAATAACAACAAACAAAAAAAATTGCAGAGTTAGAAAAACTTCAGTGAAGGACCACAAAACTTATAAGGAGAATGGAGAATTTAAACTATGAGTTTTTCAGTGAAGGACCACAAAACTTATAAGGGGAATGGAGACTTTAAACTATGAGGAGGAGAAGTTAGCCAAACTGGGTCGGTTTTCTCTAGAAAAAAAGGAGCTTAAAGGAATAGGAAAGTCAAAATTTAAACTTGTATGATTCAGATAGGGCATGTGATTTTAAGACACTTTTTTTAAATTCAATTCTATTTTCAAATGTGCTTCTTTCTCTTGGTATCCCTTGTTGATAAATAATTCCCCCATATCCTACACTAATGGGAGCTAGTTGCTGATTGGTCCCTGCACTCATTTGTCTCTTGTGATTGGCTAACTAGATGTGTTCATCTAGCTGCCACTGCCAATAGTGCAATGCTGATAACAAGATAATTTAGCAAATTTGATACTAGAAGTAAATTGGAAAGTTGTTTGAAATTGTATGTAATATCCAAATCATGAATGAAAATGTTGGGGTTTCCTAACCCTATCAGTTATAATCTATTCACATTTGTTATTTTTAGTCAACTAAGATTGTAAACTTTTTTACTAGATAGCACCTCTACAAATAAATGATGAGAATTAAGTGGGTTACTCAACACGTTTATTACATTCACTCTGACCAATTAGATGAGTTTAATAATACAGTTTTAATAAAACCGGAGTATGAAAAAAACAAATCTGCTGACCCTTGCTTTTGTTATACAGGTGCTATATAAAAATACTTTGCTAATTTCTTGTCACACTGTACTCTCAACCCCTCCCAAAGGAGAGGCTATATTTATCTGTTTCATGACTGTGTATTCTCTCTGTCTCAACATGTGTACAGAGGTGATTCACCAGTAATTGAGGTGCAGAGAGCAGATGCAAGTGTTTTTGCCAGTCTATGAATAGATTTTACTTGGCATTTTTATGTTCTTACCTAAGAGTAATCTGATAGGTTTACAGCAGAGGATTTCAAAGTCTTAGGTGGTGGACTTCCCGTCTGAAGAAATTTTATAGGAAAATTCTAATATTTATTTTCAGTTTTAATTTGGGGGATTTACATCTGACATAGGTTTCACGCACACAGCATTTAAGAGCTAATTCTGATCAACCAATGTGCTTTACTCATGTTTTAATTAGCACTCCTGTGTTAAATAGACAAAATTAAACTTTCATAATTCATATTGAGCACACAATTTTAAACAACTTACCAATTTAATTCCATTAATAAAATGTGCACAGTCATTTTATATTTAGACTTTTTGAGTCAACAAGATTTGCAAGAATTCAAAGAATATACGTATATGCACTTGTGATTGGCTGATGGCTGTTACATGATACAGGAGTGGAAATAGACATAATTTTGAAACTTGTCAGAAAAAAAATCTACTACTTATTTGAAGTTAGGACATAGGGGGGGGGCGATTTATTAAAGGCTAGGCAAACTGTCTATGTGTTTCGCCCATAACTGCGCCTCAGCTCGCCTCCGGAGAAGCGCACGTGTGCCTGAATTTATAAAAAAATAGATGTAACTTTGCACGTTTTGTAAAAGGCGAGCTGGGGTGTAATAATGATAAATTTTGCCTGTCGGAAAAAGCATTTACTCCCTATTTCATAGTACATCCCTATAAATATTTACGCCGCCATGTCTTGATCATTCAAAATGTGTTTTTTAGGTATCTATTTTGCGCATATTTATGTCATATCTTTTACATTTTGTGCAGTTAGGTACGGTACCTAATTTAATAATGTGTTAATGTTATATTTTCAATTTTTGACGTATCTAATAATGTTGCTGCTTTTTCCATATGTTCTTCCTTGTTGGTAATTTAAGAACCCACAAATCAAATTAAATAAAACAGGGCATGAAAACTCTTGGAACCAGTATGCGCCTGTGAAAGTGCAAATTTCTGGCAATATCAGTCTATTCTTGGCGCGAAGCCTTGGATAAAGCAGTTAAAAGAAGAAAATACTCCATCATAAGCTGTAAAAGAATGTATTATAATGCTGTTCACCTCAGTATGTATGGCAAAATATAGAACACTCAATTTAAGGAGAAATATCAGTTCCCTATTGGCTCAAAGCAATGATAAATAAGAAACTGGGAGTATTTGTAGGTCGAGCTTTAAAATTATGCCTATTACTAATGTATATTGGTGCGCGCCTAGGCGAATGCAAGCGGAGTGCGAAGAATTTTCTTTCAGATTTTCACAATTGTAGGCGCAGATTGCTTACATAAATATGGAGATAGGGTCATATGCGTAGTTTTGGGCGGATTGCTTTGATAAATCGTCCTCTAAGTGCTATTGCATAATGCATTGTCTGTTTATCAAGCATTTGTTGGTTGTGCAAATCTAATGTATTTACTGGTCCTTTAAATGAAAGTCACTGACCAAGACAACACACACAATGCATTTTCAACCTCATTGCCTCTCTTACACCTACATCCTGTTCTTTGCCTTATTCTACTACTGCCTTGCAAGTGTCATTGTCGGCTCTTATGGTTTCAATAGGATAGTGCTCCTGCCCTCCCCTTATATGCTCTAGCGCCCCCTGGGGATGCTGCTTCACACTTTATAAACCACTGGTTTTACAGTATATGTCTGTGAAATTCTGACCTTAGTACATAATGCAGAATTTTTATACTATCCGCTATTGCTGCATTATGCATAGGTGGGTTATTCTTCTAAGCACCATGGTATGACTGTAAGTGTCACTACCTATCAATATATGCCCATCTCTTTGTTACCATTGTGTGCACTTGTGGTTTTGACAGTGCTATCGCACAAAGGTAATTTATTTTGGATTGTTAAAGTGCTCAGATAAACTATGTGTAGTTTTTTTTTTCTTGTATTAAAACACTGTTAGTAACCAAGTATTAAAGGAACATTATACACAGTTTTACATGCAACTCTTTAACCCCTTCCTGTTAGGACGTTCCATGCCTTCCTAACTGCGCTGGGCTTTAGCGCCGTTAGGATGGCATGGAACATCCTAGCCGTTTCTGGCTGTCCTGAAGTCATAGCATTCTAAATGGAATGACGGGGCTCGAGGGCTTGCCTAGCGGTATAGGTCCCCCCCCCGACCCGATCCCATCATTTAAATTACACAATAGCATGAATGGTCACATGATTTCAATTTTTACTTATATGTTTACATTGTTCTGATTTAGACAAATATGTCCAGGGAGGAAGGGGTTAGTAAAGCTTATTCAAAACAAAATGTTAAATATGTGTAATGCTTAGATTGTATGTTTTTACTGTACTTTTTGAGGAAGTTCTACATCTCTGCGTCTAGGAGTCAATTTAATGTTGCAAATGGTCTGAGCCTTATTGAGTACAGAAAGCTACTCAGTAAATTGGGAATTTCAGCTTACAGCCTGGGCACAAGCTCCTGTAACATCTGGTCTCTGATTGGACACAGCAGAGAAAAATAGGGTGATAGTTTACAGGGGGTGTTATCCATGGACTTTTTTTTGCAAATCCTGCAGTAAGTTTTTCATAAAATCAATTTACATTTTTTTTTTAAAACATACTTTATTGTATTGCTTGATTTATGTTGCTAGGCATATGTACAATTTGCTGGTATTGTCCCTTGAATTATAACATTATACTAATAATAATAGTTTTGAATATAATAGTGATCAATGGATTTTTCTAATTCACGCTCAGTATTGCTGCCTTAATTGTGTGTCAAATCAAAATCAGTTTGAGAGCCCTTTTTACATAGCTTACTTTGCTCAGAAAGCACAAAGTTGATTTATGGTTTTGTTGTTTGGCAAAGGGTAAATATTGACCCTTATCCAAACAAAGCAGCTACTGAAAGGTGAATGCAATTTGCTCTTGAATTGCCTTTCTTTGCAGAGCAATAATGTGTGGTTCAGATGCTTTTGCTGATAAAGAAAAGCTGTTTGTACTGAGGCCAGTTTGTTTCCAGAACAAAATGAATTCACTAGGAATTAAAAAGGGTAATTTAAGACTTGCGTCTGCTGCCATAATTTGCAAATCAATAATCCCATTTCAATGCTCATTTTAATGTTCCTGTTTTTTTCTCTCTGTGGACCTATGAGTTTGTATGACAGACTTAGAAGGCAACAGTTACTATACTGTTACAAGTGTGCAATATTTTAACTTATTTCACTATTAATCAAGTCTGTATATTAAAGGGACACTATAATACTATGATTACATGCTCTAGTTTGTTAATGCATGCCATTTTGTTTTTTTATTACTGTATATTTTAGCTCTGCAAAAGGATTAAACACATAAGTAGCCAAAGCAGGAGACTGCTGGTGAGCCAATCGGGAGTATATGCAACATGGCCCACCAGTCACCAGCTCACCTCTCAAAGTAGTTACAGAGATAGGAGAGGC
This sequence comes from Bombina bombina, assembly GCF_027579735.1. Taxonomy (NCBI): domain Eukaryota; kingdom Metazoa; phylum Chordata; class Amphibia; order Anura; family Bombinatoridae; genus Bombina; species Bombina bombina. The sequence continues at coordinate 353,436,701 of NC_069501.1, forward strand.
TACATTAAGCTTGCATGATTCAGATAGAGCATGTCATTTTAAGACACTTTTAAATTCACTTCTATTTTCAAATGCACTTCGCTCTCTTAGTATCCCTTGTTAGAAAATGAATACAAACATATCATACACTAGTGGGAGCTGCTGCTAATTGGTGCCTGCACACATTTGTTTCTTGTGATTGGCTAAATAGATATTTTCAGCTTCCTGTCAGTAGTGCAATGCTGTCCCTTCAGCAATGGATAACAAGAGAATGAATAAAATGTGATAATAGAATTAAATTGAAAAGTTGTTTAAAATTGTATGTTCTATCTGAATCATAAAATAACATTTTGGAGTTTACTATCCCTTTAAAGGGACATTACAGCCAAAATTGGAATCCCAATTAATGCATTTCAGTTTTGAATATAATAATTTTGTAATATACATGTATTAGCAAAAATTCTTTAAATAAAAGCTATAGCTGTTTCAAATGTGTATTTAAGTATTAACCGTGAACCAGCATTTTAAAACCGCTCTTGCTCTGAGAGCCTAAGGTGCTGGTACAATCTGGTAATCATTCATTTTGTTAATTGCTGACCTGATACAAGCACCCCTTACACTCTGAGCAGCTGCAGTATTTAAAATGCTGGTGCACTGAGAATATCTAGGTATGCTTCACATTCACATGCAGAGAAAACTTAAACTTTTACTATAAGCATTTTTGCCAATACATGTATATGGCAAATATTCTATTCAAATATGTAATTCATCTGTGCATTTAAAATAGCCATATTCTATTTTTGTGTGGTTATTGGTTCCACAAGATAATAGTACTAAAATATTTCTCCCTCCAAGGACATTAATGTCCATTAAGGCTAAATGCTGCAGTTTTTTTTTTTTTTTTACCTTGGTTGATGTATGAAATATATTACGTTAGGCACAGCACTGTACACATTGTGATAGTATATAGTTGGTGTGGTTTTCTGAATTATCTGTCTATAGGTTGTCTTGCAGTTGTGTGCAAAAATTGAGCCTAGAGCTCAGCTTGTGTTAGGTGTGGTGGTGCCCATCTGAAACCATTAATTGCTCTTCATTAATTTAATTAAATTTATAGTGCTCTAGAGTCTATTATTATTATTATTCTTCTTTATTTATAAAGCGCCAACAGATTCCGCAGCGCTGTCCATGGGTAACAAAGATACCCATGGACAGTTCGAGGAAGTGCGTTCTAGAGGGTTGGTGCCACCCGAGAGAAGTCCTGTAGTCTAGCATGAGAGGAAATGATTGTAGAAGAGGCAAGGAGAAGATCGTTGTTGGATCTTAGGGGACAGGCTGGAGTATATTTGATGAGTGAGGACAGGTAGGGGGGGCTGCATTGGTAAGGGCTTTGTAGGTCAGAGTGAGAATTTTGAATTTAATTCTGCTGTGAATGGGGAGCCAGTGAAGGGACTCGCAAAGGGGTGCAGCGGATACAGAGCGTCGGGAGAGGTGGATTAGCCTAGCAGAGGCATTTAGGATGGATTGAAGGGGGGAGAGGTGGGAGAGAGGAAGGCCAGTTAGTAGGTTGTTACAGTAGTCAAGCCGGGAAATTACTAGGGAATGGATTATCTGTTTAGTAGTTTCAGCACTCAGAAAAGGACAAATTTTGGAGATATTGCATAGGTGGTTGCGACAGGATGAAGAGAGCGATTGAATGTGGGGTATGAAGGACATATTGGAGTCAAGTGTAATTCCTAGGCAGTGGACTTGGGGTGATGGGGAGACAGTGGTGTCACCAACAGTGATAGTAAAGTTAGAAACTAGAGTAGATTTAGATGGGGGGATTAGAAGAAGCTCAGTCTTGGACATGTTGATTTTTAGGTGGTGAGAGGCCATCCAGGAAGAAATGCCAGATAAGCAGTTGCTGATGTGGGACAGGACAGAAGGATAGAGTGCAGGGGTGGATTGGTAGATCTGAGTATCATCAGCATAGAGGTGATAGTTGAAGCCATAGCTACTTATAAGTTTACCCAGTGAGGAAGTATAGAGAAGAGGGTCTAGAATAGAGCCTTGAGGTACTCCAACAGACAGAGGCAATGGAGAGGAAGAGTCGCCAGCAAATGAGACAGAAAAGGACCTATTAGAGAGATAAGTGGATTCAGGAGAGGGAAATGTTACAGAGCCCAAGGGAGCTGAGAGTCGGTAGGAGGAGGGGATGTTCAGCAGTGTCAAAGGCAGCAGACAGGTCAATTAATATAAGTATAGAATAGTGGCCATTGTTTTTAGCAGAAAGAAGATCGTTAGTAACTTTGGTGAGGACAGTCTCAGTTGAGTGTTGGGGACAGAGGCCAGATTGCAGGGGGTCAAGTAATGAGTTGGAGGATAGGAAGTGTGTTAGGTGACAGAAAACTAGTTTTTCCTGGACTTTAGAAGCTAGCGGAAGTAATGATATGGGGCGGAAGTTTGAAGGAGAATTGGGGTCGAGGGAGGGTTTTTTGAGGATGGGGCGACCTTTGCATGTTTGAAGGATGATGGAAATGAACCAGTAGTGAGGAATCGGTTGAATATGTGAGTAAGAGCAGGGGTGAGGGTAAAGGACAGAGAAGGTATTAGATGTGAAGGGATAGGGTCAAGTGGGCAGGTAATAAGGTGTGAGGAAGATATTGGTGAACTCACATAATTCTCAGTGGTTGAGGGAAGGTACTGAGAGTATTGGAGGGGGTGACCGGGGGTGGAGATGGAAGGTTGCAGTCTTGTGGTGGGATGTTACTTCGGATCGTAAGTGTTTTGTTGAAAAAGTAGTCTGCCAAGTCTTGAGCACTAAAGTCAGATGAAGGGGGTGGTGAAGGTGGATAGAGGAGAGTGTTGAAAGTGGAGAAGAGACGTTTAGGGTTTGAGGAGTGAGAAGATATGTGAAAAGAGAAGTAGTTTTTTGCTTGGCTAAGTGAAGGGCAGATGAGTAAAAATAAAGAATGAACTTATAAAATAGAAATCGGGTTCAGAGCGGGATTTAGACAATAAGAACACATGCCATTTGTCTTATTTGAAGGAGCCAATCTGGGCCTTAGTTTGCAGACAACAAGGCTAGCCTCAGTCATAAAGTTAGTATAAAGTACTCTGTTTTTGCAGTTATCAGTTAAAGCCAATTAGTGAAAGACATGTAGTAGGGTTAGACACCAATCGGCAAGCACTACTCAGATGCTGAACCAAAAATGAGCTGGCTCCAGAACTTACATTCAAATAAAGATACCAAGAGAATGAAGAAAAAATTATAATCGGAGTAAATTAGAAAGTTGCTTAAATTGCATGCTCTATCTAAATCATGAAATTTAATTTTTTACTAGACTATCCCTTTAAGGAAGATGGCATCATCCAACCACTGGTTGTTGAGAACATGGTGAATTGGTGAGAACCAGCTGAATCCCACCATTGTTACTGAAGAAAATGGAGCTCGCTCAGCACCTATGTATCTGTGACTGTTATTGTTTGTATTGTGTACCTTTTTGATTAATTTATTTTCCATTTACAAATTTGCAAGCCACATCTCTCATTCCTTTAATTTCACAAATGAGTTGGTGTAGTCAATACAGTGTTTTACAATTTCTTATTTTAACTTTATTTAAGGTCTGACTCTTGACTTAATTGATACTTCACTACCCAATAACCAAACAAGAAAAACACAACACCTTTATTGTGGAAGAATATAACATTATTAACAAATGTTGGCTGCCTACAAGTTCTCTAAATAATGTTGCAAGAAAATGTTTGCAGCTACATTAGGAAATAGAGGGGGCACTATCCTCACACACAGAATGAACTGGATCCTGCTCTCTGAGGGTATTGTCTTCTCCCTAGTTGTGATGGTGTTCCCCAACATACCACCAACCCTTTTTCACTGTACTCACTCCAGGGGCCTAACCTCTTAGGTGCAGATTTTTTTCCACTAAGCTCCTGCGACCTGCCAGGAACTTCAACGTGGATGAAAATTGCTAACTTCCTGTTTCACTATCCTTTATCTATACCTACTAGGGATAGACCGATATATCGGAGCGGCCGATATTTGGAATTTCAGAAATATCGGCATCGGCCAGAAAACTTTCCTATATGGAGCAAATCAAAAGAAATTTAGCGCTGTGTACTTCAGGCAAACTATGTAGTTTTAAGTGACACAAATCATCTATATCACATATAAGCTGGACATAGCATAACATCTAATAATAAATAGCACTGATAACAGAGTCCAAGCCCTGGTGTTCCTGGGAGCTCAGTTAACAACTACCATACCCACAATGGCAGGCCTGTAGATGGACTTGCATAAACAAACGTATATGATTTGTGAAATGGAAAATGTGATCTTAAAGCTACATAGTTTACCTGAAGTTCAGAGCTAAATTATATTTATATATATATATATATATATATATATTATATATATATATATATATATATATATATATATATATATATATATATATATATATATATATATATATATATATATATATATATATATATATATATATATATATATATATATATACACACACGGTCGTATGCAAAAGTTTAGGCACCCCTGACAATTTTCATGATTTTCATTTATAAATAATTGGGTGTTTGGATCAGAAATTTCATTTTGATCTATGAAATAACTAAAGGACAAAGTAATGTTTCAGTAGTGAAATAAGGTTTATTGGATTAACAGAAAATGTGCAATATGCATCGAAACAAAATTAGACAGGTGCATAAATTTGGGCACCCTTATCATTTTATAGATTTGAATACCTGTAACTACCTAGCACTGATTAATTGGAACACACAATTGGTTTGGTGAGCCCATTAAGCCTTGAACTTCATAGACAGGTGCATCCAATCATGAGAAAAGGTATTTAAGGTGGCCAAGTTGTTGTTCTATTTGACTCTTCTCTGAAGAGTGGCAACATGGGGGCCTAAAAACAACTCTCAAATGACCTGAAATCAAAGATTGTTCAACATTATTGTTTAGGGGAAGACTACAAAAAGCTAAAGCAGAGATTTAAGCTGTCCGTGTCCACTGTGAGGAACATAGTGAGACCACAGGCACAGTTCTTGTTAAGGCCAGAAGTAAAATATCAGAGAGGCAAAGGATGGTGAGAACGGTCAAAAACAGCCCACAGACCACCTCCAAAGACCTACAACATCTTGCTGCAGATGGTGTCACTGTACAATGTTCAACAATTCAGCGCACTTTGAACAAGGATAATCTGTATGGGAGAGTGATGCAGAAGAAGCCTTTTCTGCAGACACGTCAGAGGTATGCAAACTCACATTTGGACAAGCTAGCTTCATTTTGGAAGAAGGTGCTGTGGACTGATGAAACAAAGATTGAGTTATTTGGTCATAACAAGGTGCGTTATGCATGGCGGTAAAAGAACACAGTGTTCCAAGACAACACTTGCTACCCACAGTAAAATTTGGTGGATGTTACATCATGCTGTGTGGCTAGTACTGGTACTGGGAATCTTGTTAAAATTGAGGGTCGCATGGATTCCACGAAATATCAGCAGATACTTGAGAATAATGTTGAGGAATCGGTCACAAAGTTGGTTACGCCGGGGCTGGATATTTCAACAAGACAACAACCCAAAACACTGCTCAAAATCTACTCTGGCATTTATGCAGAGGAACAAGTACAATGTTCTGGAATGGCCATCCCAGTCCCCAGACCTCAATATCATTGAAAATCTGTGGGGTGATTTGAAGCGGGCTGTCCATGCTCGGCAACCATCAAACCTAACTGAACTGGAGATGTTTTGCAAGGAGGAATGGTCCAAAATACCTTCATCCAGAATCCAGACACTAATTACAGGCTATAGGAAGCGTCTAGAGGCTGTCATTTCTGCTAAAGGAGGCTCTACAAAATATTGATGCAATATTTCTGTTGGGGTGCCCAAATTTATGCACCTGTCTAATTTAAATTTGATGCATATTGCACATTTTCTGTTAATCTAATAAACTTAATTTTACTACTGAAATATTACTGTGTCCATCAGTTATTTGATAGATCAAAATGAAATTGCTGATCCAAACACCCAATTATTTATAAATGAAAACCATGGAAATTGTCAGGGATGCCTAAACTTTTGCATCCAACTGTGTGTGTGTGTATATGTGTGTGTATATATATATATATATGTGTATATATATATATATGTGTATATATATATATGTGTATATATATATATATATATATATGTGTGTATATATATATATATATATGTGTATATATATATATATGTGTATATATATATATGTGTATATATATATATATATATATATAACATTTATTTTTTACTTACTTTTAACTCTTATCTGTAAAGTGTACCAAGTGAACGTGTTTTTAGTGAAGTGGCAGCAATATATGAAAAAAACAGAAGCCGTTTAACAGGAGAACATGCTGAAATGTTATGCTTTCTGCACTGTTTTTCTACTTAACTGGGAATACTGAAGAAATTGTGTAGTGTCTAGCTTTGCAGTAGTGACTTAAATTTTATTTTATATCAGTGTGCAGTTTAAATGGGATTTATGCTATTTTTCTATGTTTTGATAAGCCATTTAATAAGTTAATTTTCAAGCACTTTATTTTTCCCATTTGATTACTTTTAATGTTTAATAAGCATGTTCAGTTTATGCCAGATTTGTGTAGAAATGTGTTGATTTTTCAAAACTTTAAATATACAGAATATTGGCCCATGTTATCGGCCTGAAAAGCGGTCAATAATCGGTATCGGCCCTGAAAAAACTATATCGGTTTATCCCTAATACCTACCCCTCCTTCCTCTTATGACGTTATCCATAATCCTTCCCTCACCGTAGCTGAGTAAAATTTGCCATCCCTCACAGTTTCACTCCTTAAACAAGTTTTTCATTCTTTATTGCTTTCAAAGTGGAGTAAGATTGGAGAGAGGAGAAACAGTATTTATTTCCGCACAAAACATATACATAGATATGGTACAAAATGCTGGTTTCAGTGTCACGTTAAGTAAACTTTAAACTGGTGCAAAGTTAGGATTTTTGCTTTAAATAAATTTTACTGCATGATTTTCATGTGCTGTTTCAAATATTTCTTGAATAATGCTTTTGTTCCCTGTGCCGAAAATTGTAGCAGCTTTGAGAGAGAGGCTACTACTTGCTGTTTAGATTACAAACTAACAGACAATTACCCCAATGAGGTGCCCTGCTGATGTGTCGCACGCTGTACAGAATTTCATTATGCTTTTAAAGCTGACTTCAAAGGGAGAGATATTAAGCCAAAAAGAAAGTACCTGCAGGTCTATCAAAGGAAAAATCCCACTTCGAATCATAGTAGACAAGGCTGTTGAATTATTTTAATGGGATCTCTTCAATTAAGACTAATTTTGCAAATGAAAAATTGCCTGGGAATGACATCTACTGTGACTTAACTTTTTTAAGCTTGTTAAAGATTAATTAGGAAATTACCATTTATTGTACAATCATCAGGTTAAAGCAAATTAAGAAAATTTCCATAATGCAAAAGTATCCATTATTATTAGGCACATAGGACTCTTGATATTCCGTAGAACATTTATTTTCAATATTAAGCTAAATTATATACAGTTTCCTGTTCAAATTATATTTAATTTATATCCCGACCATTATATATTTCACCTGTCGCCTGCAGTTTTTACTCCCATAAACTAACATAGAACTGCCTCGCAAATCGTTATCACATATTCAGTGCAAGGACTTACGCAGCGAAAATGGAGAAATCTTACTCAATTTTCACCTCGCCACACATAGACAGGCACAGCAAGCCTTGCACTGAGTATATAAGCACCGTAACTCCCTGAAAGTTCTAACTTTCTCGGGGTCACACTTGACTCAGACCTTTCTTTCACTCCTCACATTCCTTGGCTAAAACCTGCCGCTTCCACCTTAAAAACATCTCTAAAATTATACATTTCCTTACACTGGACACAACTAAGATTTCAATCCACTCTCTTATCCTTTCCTGCCTTGACTACTGAAACTCCGTCCTCTCAGGTCTTCCTAGCTGCCGCCTAGCTCCTTTACAATCCATTATAAATGCCTCTGCCAGGCTCAACTTCCTTGCACGTCGCTCTTCATCTGCTGCACCTCTCTGCCAATCCCTTCACTGGCCTCCTCTTTCCTCCAGGATTAAACACAAAATCCTCACTCTGACACACAAAGACCTCAACTGCACTGCTCCCACCTACATCTCAAACCTTGTCTCTAGATACTCTTCCTCCCTTCCCCTTTGATCTGCTCACAATCTCCTCCTCTCTTTTTACTTCCTCACATTCCTGTTTACAGGACTTCTCCAGAATGGCTCCCATCTTGTGGAACTTCCTGCCTTGCTCCACAAGACTCTCCCCTAATTTTAATAGCTTCAAACACTCCCTAAAGACTCTACTATTCAGGGATGCATACAACCAACACTAACCTTTCCTAACTCCATTGCTTTCCCCTTGAACCTCTTAGAATGTAAGCCTAAGAGCACAGCTGTTTGTAGATTGCCTTCATAAGAGCTGACTACACCAGTGCAACTCTCGGCAGGGCGTTCTACCCACTTGATCCCTACAAAAGTTATCCTGTATACCGACTATGTTTACAGCGATGCGGAATCTGTTGGCGCTCTACAGATACTTGATGATAATAATAATAATAATAATAATAACACCTAACGTATGCACAATATCTACCTGTCAACTGCCATCTCCCTCACCACAATAACTATTAAAATAAATTAACCCCTAATCTGCCAACCCCCACATTGCAAACTACCTAATAAAAGGATTAACCCCTAATCTGCGTTCCCCCCACATCGCAATCTACCTTATAAAAGTATTAACCCCTAAATTGCCAATCCCAACATCGCAAACTACCTAATAAGTCTATTAACCCCTAATCTGCCATCCCCCCACATCGCAAAGTATCTAACATATTGACCCCTAATCCGTCACCCCCCCACAACGCAATAAAGCTAATTAAACTATTAGGGCTTGTAAAAGAGCTGAATGCTTTGATAATTTTGGTTTATTATTTTCTGTAATGTTAGACTTTTTTATTTTTTGTAATTTTAGATTAATTTAAACTTATTTTTTTTTATTTTTAAAGTAATGTTTTGGTTTTTATTTTAATTGTAATTTAGTATTTTTTAATTTTAGGTAATTGGGGTTAATTTTGGGGACTTAGTAACTAAATTAGTTGTTAGGGGTTAATAGGTTAATTAGGTTTAATGCGTTGTGGGGGGTTGGCGGATTAGGGGTTAATAGTGTTGATAGGTAGTTGGCTTGAGTGAATGGTGGGTTAGGGGTTAATACATATATTTGGTAGATTGCGATGTGGGTGAATGGCGGGTTAGGAGTTAATACATTTATTAGGTATATTTCATTGGGGTTTGCGGTTTAAGGGTTAATACTTTTATTATTAGATACTATGTGGGGGGATTGCGGATATAGGGGTTTAAAAGTGTTGGGTTTATTTTTGGGAGGCAAGTTAGACTTTTACGGGAGATTTAGTTTTTTTTTTTTTTTTCTTCTTCTTATGCGCCTGCAGTTTCTTAACTGCTGTAAGTCATTGGCAACTCCAGAAATGTTTATTTACGCACATTTCTGGACATCGCTAGTTTATCCGACTTACAGCAGTTTATGAACTGCTGGCGCCGTATATGTGATTCCCCGATGTGCGAGGTGAATTTACAGGCGACGCGGGTTTCAACAGTTAGGCTGAAGCTTGCGCCGCATATGTACTCTCGCCCCATATCTTAACTAGAGCACAGGTGAAACAATCAGCCCATCCATCAGCTGATTATTTCAGAATATTTGGCCTGAGTAAGGGTCTTGAGGACTGGGTTTGGGAGACACTGATATAAGTTTGTTTTCTTTACACTTGATCCCATTTTACATATGCAAATATACAAATATTCTGAAATCCAAACCTTTTACAGTCCAAACAAATTTGAATAAAGTTTTTTATTTCTCTTTTACCTGTAGTAAGAAATTGGTTAGTAGTAAGTTCACATCATGCCATATTGCCCCTCTGATTTTGTTGAATATAGGGAGTTGGTTACCACAACTCTTTTTGAAACAAAGAAACACACTTCATAAAAAATTCTAAGCACTGTAAGAAGCCAATTTTTTTTTTTTTTTTATTTAAACTTTTTTTATTGGGGTATATAGCAGTAACATCAAAAATAACATGACCTTGCACTTAATTAGTAGACAAACAAAGTGAATACAAATCCAGGTATTACAGTACATAGTTGGTAACACCACAGTTACAGGACAACGCAGGACATAACAGTAGTAATTTCTAGTCAATCATCAATGTCCTGGGAAGATACACATAGATAATAGCTTGTATCTAATTATCCTTGGCAAAGGACTAAGACAAAATAAGGCATAGATCACAGTTGTGCACTAGCATGGTTATTTACCTGCATATGTATCAAACAAAATTAAGGTCAATATAAGTGAAACCTCCATTTTTTTTTTTTTTTTTTTTTATAATGGTGTGGGCCCCCTAATATAAGAATGGTCCACTCCTGGACCTGTGGATTATGGCATCTAGCTACGGGGCAAGCCAGTTTGATGTTAAATCACTCATGAGGTGGTTATGGCAAGCACTATGTGAAAATCAAAAAGTAATGTCATCTTTTGGACATACAGCATTAGCACAAATATTTGTCTGTAGTTGGCAATGAGATAAATATGGGCAGATATACTCAGGGAGGGAGCTGATGTTACCTAAACAATGCAGTTCAGATATGCTATATCATATCACTATTATGACATTCTGTTTTCCAGAAAGGGATATCATCTTGGATAAGATTCTATAAAAATAGGGAAATCAGGCATATACAGTTTTTAGGAAGTAAGATACTGCAGCGCATGAAATGTTTGTTTATGGCTAAGAGCAAATGGTTAGCTTTATATCCCACTTAAGAGGGGAAGTAATGCATGTCACTACAGAGGTACATAAATATTAACCCTAGGGAGTTGAATTAAGTCCAGGCATCTCTAGGTCATCTAGCTGTAGGCTGTCATTAATAGAATTTTAGGCAAATAGCAATAAGCAATTACTTCTTAAGTATTCTCAAAAGGAAAAAGCCACACAACCCCATACAATAGGCAGGCTGGAGAGGCACATAAACATAGAACGGTAACAATATAATAACATAACTGTTAAATAATTTATAGTAATATCTTCGTGTCCATCATCTATGACATGTTCTAATGTATAGCTAATGAAGTAAGTCAATTAGTGCTCTTACTCTTGGGGGCAAATGGCTATCTTTAATGGGAGCTAAAATAATCAGTCTAGGTTAAGAGAGTTCATGAGTCCACTAGCCCACTCCAATACGGTCATTCTGAACAAATCTCTTGTGTGGGACACCATTCAGGCAACCCAGTACCTGGTCGAGTGGGAGCGATGTGGATGGGAAAATGACAACAGCAGATGCCGAGTCGGTTGCGTCCAGCTCAAGTCCAGGCAGTTGGGGAGACGTAGGTACAGCTGAGCCCCGGTATGTTCTTGGCGTTTCTATGTGCGCGGGGGAGGAAAGCAGGTGCAGGCAGGCAGGCCAATAAATCAGCAACAGAATCTAGCAAAGTCTGCGTGGCCTCATATCTCTGTATGAAAATATCCATCTTCGGTTTGGCGGGGGATGGAGCCGCGATCCCCATATGTGATGACACTTTGTTTTCTGGACTCGCTGCAGGGGCTGACTGATCTCTTGCGGTAAGACAGCTATGGGTCTCCTTCAAAGCGTTCTCCCCGAGCTCTGCATCGATCTCATGCGTGTCCCCGCTATCTCTGATTTTGAGATCCAGCGCGGGAAGTTTGCAGACGCTCCGGGTAAGACCAGTATCTGGTGATTTGCACCGGAGATAAGACACTCCATCACTCTTCCCCTCCGTGCACACGGGCTCCTGTTGGGGGGGTCTCTGAAAGGTGTAAGTGCTAAATGGGTTAGACGCCATCTGCAGCCTCTCCTCCCATATGGTTTGATAGCCAGCAAGCAAGTGACTCAACTCTGTTAAGATGCAGGTAGTATTCTCCATGTTAAGTCACTATGATAGACTTTATGTAGGTATGTGGGAATTAATCAGCGCACAGTAGGCACTGCTCGACAGTGAAACCCACAGGGGAAAATCACTGGGGGGTTGTATTGAGGCCTAAACCTCAGAGTTATGCTCCGGATTCTGAGAGCAGGCACCAATCCTATAAACACGAGTATCTCCTGAAAGAGAATCCTCTGCAGTTCAAAATACTATCAATTGAGGTTCAGACAGAGTTCCTAAACTGAGAATGTAGTTGGGATTAGCAGGATAACTGTAGCAGCTCAAAATATTGCGTCCAAGTATGGCCGCCGCCCGGAAGTCCCCCCAAGAAGCCAATTTAAAGTGTTACAAGATTTGAATTTCAGCCAAAAATATGATCTGTGGATCAAAATGTAGTTTCAAATTGACTTCTAAAAAAAACCTTAAAGACACCACTTGGTATTATTACTTCTTTAAATAATATATTGTGTATACATGTTCCTATTTATAAAAAAGATAAAACATACAGTATACAGTGTTTTATACTTTAATAAATTATGTCCTCTGTTTCTTTAAGTCACTATTATGAAGTTTATTTTTTTTCAAGCCTTATCTTACACTAAGACTTAAATTCTGATTGAATTAAAAATAGACTTCTTGAATTATGCAAACCAAGCCCTAAATCATATAAGAGAACTAAAACCAGGAATTGATGTTTCCAAACCTAATAATGAGGAGACAGGAAACATCAGCCAATAATTAAAACTCTTCATGTTTTCCATAAGCAATAAAATATATTTGTGCTTGCCATGTTGGAGCCTTTTTAAATAATGCAGGCGCCTGTTTGGAAATTGAATCTTGCAGACTAGATGACCACAATCATTTTAAAAAGGTGAGAATGTTAGAATGAGGTTTGGGTTTAACAGTAATCTTTTGTATGGACAATCAGGGTTATACTGTAACTACCAGCAACGGTGATGCTTTATTTTGTTCTCCGTCCCCAATTACTTTGCAGTGCATAGGGAACATTCATCTAGATTTCATAAAAACTATTTTTATCACTATTGTGGTAATTAGTTATTTTTTAAGTGGTACAGCCACACTTCACATCTTATATAGAAGTTGCAATGAAGTGAGAAGAGTCAACACCTTTTTATAGAAGTTATAATTATTTCACATATGCTTAGTATCCTATGATATGTAAGTGTGAAATACAACCACTAACTGTCCCAACAAACAGTCATTTTTATTTATAAAATTAGGGCTTTCTTGGACTTTGCATTGCAGGAAATTCCACCGTAGGTGTAGCATGGCTAAAAGTTCAGGCTCCGGGAGAAATGAAAGAGCTTTTGAATATGCCTGGGTATAAGTCGTGCATTAAACTGAATTTTCAATATTGAGCAGTCTGAACTGTGCAGGACTTTAAATTGGGACATAATAATGTGATAGGAAAATGTTCTAATGTGTTAGATAATTACTATTGCCCTTGTATGTGCTTCTTTTATATATGTGCTTAAAGGGACATTAAACACTTTGAGATTGTAATATAACCTGATAAATTGTGTATGTGTGTGTGTGTGTATATATATATGTGTGTGTGTATGTGTATATATATATATGTGTGTATGTGTATATTCTGTACAATATACTTTTATTTATTTTTTCCCCTTTCCTGTAATTCCATTCAGAAATTGTGAGCTTTTCCATTCCTTTTGGAAATGGAAGTGCAGAACACTGTTATATTTCACACAGCGATTGTCTGCACACTCAAGTAACCTATTTATAACTGTCTCTTATTGGCCACAGCAGAGATGGCAACCTAAGTTACACCATGGCAGCTCCCATTGTTTTATAGGCACTTAAACTTTACACTTATTTTGTCAATATTTAACAACTAATGAAACTTTAAAAAAATAAATCTACATGTTATTCTCAGACTAATCTTTTAATTGAATGCATCATTCTATCTAGCATTTATTTAGTGTTTACTGTCCCTTCAAAGATTTTTCTTTGCATAAATGTTTTGTAGATGATCCATGTATATAGCCCATCTGAGAGTGTTTTTGTAAAAATGTATAGTTTTGCTTATTTTTTTTTCAGACTCCTAACCAAGCCCCACAGTGTCAGATGTATACGTACGTTTACAGACTCCTCCTAGCTCCTTTTTATGTTATCTGTCTTTTCATATGCAGGGAAGGGGGGAGTGTTTTTATACTGGATCTTTAGATCATCATCTGTGCATATCCTTCTTTATAGTAGTAGTAAATTGGTATATACTGTCCATTTAAATGTCATTTGTTATTGGTTGTGCAACACACAATAGTTACCCTATGTTTCTGGACACCAGATTTGTTTTCACAGATATTTTGGAGATGTACTTCTGCTCTAATGTCTGCTGTTGGAATTAAACGATTGTTGAAACAGAAGGTAATTACACATTTATGCAGGTCTAGCCTAAGAGGCCTATTTATCAAAGGTCTGTCGGATCAGGTCCGACAGACCTCGCTGAATGCGGAGAGCAATACGCTCTCCGTATTCAGCATTACACCAGCAGCTCTTGTGAGCTGCTGGTGCAACGCCACCTCCTGCAGACTCGTGGCCAATCGGCCGCCAGCAGGGGGTGTTAGTCAACCCGATCGTACTCGATCGGGTTGAATTGTGGCGATCTCTGTCCGCCTCATCAGAGCATAACTTGCATTTCTGGCAAGTCTGAAGACTCGCCAGAAACACGGGCCCTCAAGCTCCATTCGGAGCTTGATAAATGGGCCTCTAAGTGTTTACCTCTCAGACAGTTAAACTTCAGGCTGGAAATTTTGATCCTGAGCTGGGTATGGGATGGTGGTTGGTAGCTACACACATATGCCATTCCTGATTTGTCTTACTATGTTCAGCTCCGGAGCAGAAGTGTATTGTTCTTCAGGGGTAAACCCCTTTGCAGATTTTAAACTGTGGTTTTATAGTTAAATACCCTAGGTTATTGCTTATAATCTCATAGTTTCTATTTTATGCACTTTCAGTACTGTTCTAGCAGAATTTGCTAGGCATAAGTTGATTCTGACAGTAATTGTACATAAGAAATGTCTGAATTTATAGGTTCAAAATTAATGTGCTACGATTCCTTACATTCAGATTTTATTTTTTTTGCAAATATTTACTTTCCCTATATTGCATGTAAAATTTTAATTTAAAACAGTTTGTTAAAGGGATATGAAACCCAAAACATTTATTTTTTGTGATTCAGATGGAGCGTACCATTTTATAAAACTTTTCAATTTACTTCTATAATCAAATTTGCTTCGATCCCATGATATTCTGTGTTGCAGAGACATCTGGATCAGTACATGGTAGGAAATAGTGCTGCCATATAGTGGCCTTGCAAATGGATAGCATTCTTGCAAAACTGCTGCCATATAGAGCTCCAGAAATAAGCTGGTTTCTAAGCATATATCTCTGCTTTTCAACAAAAATACAGACATCAAAAAAATTGAAAAAATAGAAGTAAATTAGAAAGTTGTTTAAAATCATATGCTCTGAGTCATGACAAAAAAGTGGGCTTCATATCCCTTTAATTCTCACTGGCAGCAATTGACAGTCAACATTACATTTGTAATATTTAAATGTTTGAATATTCATGTGATGAACAGCGTTTGTCATCTGAAAAGGAGACCAATAAATGTGCATTGTCACCACATTTATTTCAGGTGTTATAGTTGTGTCATTATTTGTAATTCGCCAACAGATACAGCAACAATGTAAACCATAAATAAAGACCTAACAGAGAAGGCAGATGGGGACTTAAAGGGACAGTCTAGGCCAAAATAAACTTTCATGATTCAGATAGAGGATGTAATTTTAAACAAATTTCCAATTTACTTTTATCACCAATTTTGCTTTGTTCTCTTGGTATTTTTAGTTGAAAGCTTAACCTAGGAGGTTCATATGCTAATTTCTTAGACCTTGAAGGCCACCTCTTTTCAGGATGCATTTTAACAGTTTTTAACCACTAGAGGGTGTTCGTTTACGTATTTCATATAGATAACACTGTGCTCGTGCACGTGAAGTTATCTGTGAGCAGGCACTGATTGGCTAAACTGCAAGTCTGTCAAAAGAGCTGAAATAAGGGGCAGTCTGCAGAGGCTTAGATACAAGATAATCACAGAGGTTAAAAGTATATTAATATAACTGTGTTTGTTATGCAAAACTGGGGAATTGGTAATAAAAGGATTATCTATCTTTTAAAACAATAACAATTCTGGTGTAGACTGTCCCTTTAAGACTGACCGGGTCCTGCTCCACAGAGAGCTTACAATCTAAGTGGTAGTTTGAGACAAATAGTGAGATGACATTTAATAACTGAATAACATTTTTTCCCCATTATTTTATTGAAGAGGACATGACCAGAGGAACGGATTGAGAAAACTCAATAGGTGATGATATATGTGAAAAATAAGCCAGCTGAAATTGACAAACAAAAAATTAATCACATCAGTAAATGAAAATGAGAGCATTTCTTGAATACTTGAGTACTTTGTAATATGTGTAGAGCTACTGAGTAAAACTGGATAAAGAGAAAAGCATAGAGGAAAATTGTATTTATTTCTTCTGTTATGTGTGATCAGTCCACGGGTCATCATTACTTCTGGGATATTATCTGCTCCCCTACAGGAAGTGCAAGAGGATTCACCCAGCAGAGTTGCTATATAGCTCCTCCCCTCTACGTCACCTCCAGTCATTCTCTTGCACCCAAAGACTAGATAGGAGGTGTGAGAGGACTATGGTGATTATACTTAGTTTTTAGAACTTCAATCAAAAGTTTGTTATTTTACAATAGCACCGGAGCGTGTTATTACCTCTCTGGCAGAGTTTGAAGAAGAATCTACCAGAGTTTTTCTTATGATTTTAACCGGAGTAGTTAAGATCATATTGCTGTTTCTCGGCCATCTGAGGGAGGTAAAAGCTTCAGATCAGGGGACAGCGGGCAGTTGAATCTGCATTGAGGTATGTCGCAGTTGTTATTTTCTGAATGGAATTGATGAAAAAATCCTGCCATACCGTTATAATGAACATGTATGTATACTCTACACTTTAGTATTCTGGGGATGGTATTTCACCGGAATTACTCTGTAAAAGTACATTAAACCTTTTATTAGGTATTTTTCATGTTAAACGTTTTTGCTGGAATGTAGAATCGTTTGCATTAATGAGGTACTGAGTGAATAAGTATTTGGGCATTATTTTCCACTTGGCAGTTTGCTTGTGTTAATTATGACAGTTTCGTTTCTCTCTCACTGCTGTGTGTGAGAGGGAGGGGCCGTTTTTGGCGCTCTTTGCTACGCATCAAAAATTTCCAGTCAGTTTTTCTGCATGATCCGGTTCATCTCTAACAGAACTCAGGGGTCTTCAAACTTCTTTGAAGGGAGGTAGATTCTCTCAGCAGAGCTGTGAGACTTGTATAGTGACTGTGTTTTAAAACGTTGTTTAAAATTTAATTAGTGTTATTTTACTAATGGGAACAAACCTTTGCTAAAAAGTTGTGTTGTTTGTTAAGAGTGATGCTATAACTGTTTTTCAGTTCATTATTTCAACTGTCATTTAATCGTTTAGTGCTTCTTGAGGCACAGTACGTTTTTATTAAATAAAATTGTAACCGAGTTGCATGTTTATTGCTAGTGTGTTAAACATGTCTGATTCAGAGGAAGATACCTGTGTCATTTGTTCCAATGCCAAGGTGGAGCCCAATAGAAATTTATGTACTAACTGTATTGATGCTACCTTAAATAAAAGCCAATCTGTACAAATTGAACAAATTTCACCAAACAGCGAGGGGAGAGTTATGCCGACTAACTCGCCTCACGTGTCAGTACCTGCATCTCCCGCCCGGGAGGTGCGTGATATTATGGCGCCTAGTACATCTGGGCAGCCATTACAGATAACATTACAAGATATGGCTACTGTTATGACTGAAGTTTTGGCTAAATTACCAGAACTAAGAGGCAAGCGTGATCACTCTGGGGTGAGAACAGAGTGCGCTGATAATTCTAGGGCCATGTCTGATACTGCGTCACAGCTTGCAGAGCATGAGGACGGAGAGCTTCATTCTGTAGGTGACGGTTCTGATCCAAACAGATTGGATTCAGATATTTCAAATTTTAAATTTAAATTGGAAAACCTCCGTGTATTACTAGGGGAGGTCTTAGCAGCTCTCAACGATTGTAACGCTGTTGCAATACCAGAGAAAATGTGTAGGTTGGATAAATACTTTGCGGTACCGGCGAGTACTGACGTTTTTCCTATACCTAAGAGATTAACTGAAATTGTTACTAAGGAGTGGGATAGACCCGGTGTGCCGTTCTCACCCCCTCCAATATTTAGAAAGATGTTTCCAATAGACGCCACCACACGGGACTTATGGCAAACGGTCCCTAAGGTGGAGGGAGCAGTTTCTACTTTAGCTAAGCGTACCACTATCCCGGTGGAGGATAGCTGTGCTTTTTCAGATCCTATGGATAAAAAATTAGAGGGTTACCTTAAGAAAATGTTTATTCAACAAGGTTTTATATTACAACCCCTTGCATGCATCGCGCCGATCACGGCTGCGGCAGCATTTTGGATTGAGTCTCTGGAAGAGAACCTTAGTTCAGCTACGCTGGACGACATTACGGACAGGCTTAGAGTCCTTAAACTAGCTAATTCATTCATTTCGGAGGCCGTAGTACATTTAACCAAACTTACGGCTAAGAATTCAGGATTCGCCATTCAGGCACGCAGAGCGCTGTGGCTAAAATCCTGGTCGGCTGATGTAACTTCTAAGTCCAAATTACTTAGTATACCTTTCAAGGGGCAAACTTTATTTGGGCCCGGTTTGAAAGAAATTATTGCTGACATTACAGGAGGTAAGGGCCACGCTCTACCTCAAGACAAAGCCAAAGCTAAGGCTAGACAGTCTAATTTTCGTCCCTTTCGGAATTTCAAAGCAGGAGCAGCGCCAACTTCCACTGCACCAAAACAGGGAGGAGCTGTTGCTCGTTACAGACAAGGCTGGAAGCCTAATCAGTCCTGGAACAAGGGCAAGCAGGCCAGTAAACCTGCTGCTGTCCCAAAGACAGCATGAACCGAGGGCCCCCGATCCGGGACCGGATCTAGTGGGGGGCAGACTCTCTCTCTTCGCCCAGGCTTGGGCAAGAGATGTCCAGGATCCCTGGGCGCTAGAGATCATATCTCAGGGATACCTTCTAGACTTCAAATCCTCTCCCCCAAGAGGGAGATTTCATCTGTCAAGGTTGTCAACAAACCAAATAAAGAAAGACGCGTTTCTACGCTGTGTACAAGATCTATTATTAATGGGAGTGATCCATCCGGTTCCGCGGTCGGAACAAGGACAAGGGTTTTACTCAAACCTGTTTGTGGTTCCCAAAAAAGAGGGAACTTTCAGGCCAATCTTGGATTTAAAGATCCTAAACAAATTCCTAAGAGTTCCATCGTTCAAAATGGAAACTATTCGGACAATCTTACCCATGATCCAAGAGGGTCAGTACATGACCACAGTGGATTTAAAGGATGCTTACCTTCACATACCGATTCACAAAGATCATTACCGGTATCTAAGGTTTGCCTTCTTAAACAGGCATTACCAGTTTGTAGCCCTTCCATTCGGATTGGCTACGGCTCCAAGAATCTTTACAAAGGTTCTGGGTGCCCTTCTGGCGGTACTAAGACCGCGAGGAATTTCGGTAGCTCCGTACCTAGACGACATTCTGATACAAGCTTCAAGCTTTCAAACTGCCAAGTCTCATACAGAGTTAGTTCTGGCATTTCTAAGGTCGCACGGATGGAAAGTGAACGAAAAGAAGAGTTCTCTCTTTCCTCTCACAAGAGTTCCATTCTTGGGGACTCTTATAGATTCTGTAGAAATGAAGATTTATCTGACAGAAGACAGATTAACAAAGCTTCTAAATGCATGCCGTGTCCTTCATTCCATTCAACTCCCGTCAGTAGCTCAATGCATGGAGGTGATCGGCTTAATGGTAGCAGCAATGGACATAGTTCCCTTTGCACGCCTACATCTCAGACCGCTGCAATTGTGCATGCTGAGTCAGTGGAATGGGGATTACTCAGATTTGTCCCCCACTCTGAATCTGGATCAAGAGACCAGAAACTCTCTTCTATGGTGGCTTTCTCGGCCACATCTGTCCAGGGGGATACCGTTCAGCAGGCCGGACTGGACAATTGTAACAACAGACGCCAGCCTTCTAGGTTGGGGCGCTGTCTGGAATTCTCTGAAGGCTCAGGGACAATGGAGTCAGGAGGAAAGTCTCCTGCCAATAAACATTCTGGAATTGAGAGCAGTTCTCAATGCCCTTCTAGCTTGGCCCCAGTTAAAGACTCGGGGGTTCATCAGGTTTCAGTCGGACAACATCACGACTGTAGCTTACATCAACCATCAAGGAGGGACAAGAAGCTCCCTAGCAATGATAGAAGTATCAAAGATAATTCGCTGGGCAGAGTCTCACTCTTGCCATCTGTCAGCAATCCACATCCCGGGAGTGGAGAACTGGGAGGCGGATTTCTTGAGTCGCCAGACTCTTCATCCGGGGGAGTGGGAACTTCATCCGGAGGTCTTTGCCCAAATACTTCAACGTTGGGGCAAACCAGAGATAGATCTCATGGCGTCTCGCCAGAACGCCAAACTTCCTCGCTACGGATCCAGATCCAGGGATCCGGGAGCGGTTCTGATAGATGCTTTGACAGCACCTTGGAACTTCAGGATGGCTTATGTGTTTCCACCCTTCCCGCTGCTTCCTCGATTGATTGCCAAAATCAAACAGGAGAAAGCATCAGTGATTCTAATAGCGCCTGCATGGCCGCGCAGGACTTGGTATGCAGATCTAGTGGACATGTCATCCTGTCCGCCTTGGTCTCTACCTCTAAGACAGGACCTTCTGATTCAGGGTCCATTCAAACATCAAAGTCTAACTTCTCTGAAGCTGACTGCTTGGAAATTGAACGCTTGATTTTATCAAAACGTGGTTTTTCTGAGTCGGTTATTGATACCCTGATACAGGCTAGGAAGCCTGTTACCAGAAAGATTTACCATAAAATATGGCGTAAATACCTATACTGGTGTGAATCCAAAGATTACTCCTGGAGTAAGGTTAGGATTCCTAGGATATTGTCTTTTCTACAAGAAGGTTTAGAAAAGGGTTTATCGGCTAGCTCATTAAAGGGACAGATTTCAGCTCTGTCCATCTTGTTTCACAGGCGTCTGTCAGAAAATTCAGACATCCAAGCCTTTTGTCAGGCTTTAACTAGGATCAAGCCTGTGTTTAAAACTGTTGCTCCGCCATGGAGTTTAAACTTAGTTCTTAACGTTTTACAGGGTGTTCCGTTTGAACCCCTTCATTCCATTGATATAAAATTGTTATCTTGGAAAGTTCTATTTTTAATGGCTATTTCCTCGGCTCGAAGAGTCTCTGAGTTATCAGCCCTACATTGTGATTCTCCTTATCTGATCTTTCACTCAGACAAGGTAGTTCTGCGTACTAAACCTGGGTTCTTACCTAAGGTAGTCACTAACAGGAATATCAATCAAGAGATTGTTGTTCCATCCTTGTGTCCAAATCCTTCTTCAAAGAAGGAACGTCTTCTACACAATCTGGATGTAGTTCGTGCCCTCAAGTTCTACTTGCAGGCAACTAAAGATTTTCGCCAAACTTCTTCCCTGTTTGTCGTTTATTCTGGACAGAGGAGAGGTCAAAAAGCTTCTGCTACCTCTCTCTCTTTTTGGCTTCGTAGCTTAATACGTTTAGCCTATGAGACTGCTGGACAGCAGCCTCCTGAAAGAATTACAGCTCATTCCACTAGAGCTGTGGCTTCCACTTGGGCCTTTAAGAATGAGGCCTCTGTTGAACAGATTTGCAAGGCTGCAACTTGGTCTTCGCTTCATACTTTTTCCAAATTTTACAAATTTGACACTTTTGCTTCTTCGGAGGCTATTTTTGGGAGAAAGGTTCTTCAGGCAGTGGTTCCTTCTGTATAATGAGCCTGCCTATCCCTCCCGTCATCCGTGTACTTTTGCTTTGGTATTGGTATCCCAGAAGTAATGATGACCCGTGGACTGATCACACATAACAGAAGAAAACATCATTTATGCTTACCTGATAAATTCCTTTCTTCTGTTGTGTGATCAGTCCACGGCCCGCCCTGTTTTTAAGGCAGGTGCATATTTTTTAAATTATAATTCAGTCACCACTACACCCTTGGTTTCTCCTTTCTCGTTGGTCTTTGGTCGAATGACTGGAGGTGACGTAGAGGGGAGGAGCTATATAGCAACTCTGCTGGGTGAATCCTCTTGCACTTCCTGTAGGGGAGCAGATAATATCCCAGAAGTAATGATGACCCGTGGACTGATCACACAACAGAAGAAAGGAATTTATCAGGTAAGCATAAATTATGTTTTTTAACCTCAAAATGAATAAACGTTATAGGTGTAGCCACCAATCATCAAGTGCTGCCAGGTTGCTGAATTAAAATGGACCAGCTCCTAAGCTTACATTCCTGCTTTTCAAATAAAGTTACCAAGAGAGCATAGAAAAATTGATAATAGAAGTAAATTAGAAAGTTGCCTAAAATCACATGCTCTCTGAATCGTGAAAGAAACAATTTGGGTTCAGTATCCTTTTAATGTAGAATATAGAGAGGGAGGTTCGCACTATTAATTGCATAGTAAATAAAAAAAAGGTCCCGTTTCTGAGGTGATAAACTCACATATTAATAGTGAAAGAAATGCACTTTACCAATGCCTTACAATGGAAATCCTCTTCCATTACTGACTTTTTTCTTTATTTTTATCTGCGTTATCACTCTGCGCCAGGGTTACACGAGTGTCTAAGGTGCCCTTGCTGCAGGGCTTATAATGGACGCTTTCTAAACTGGTCCATATTGACAGCTATGTATGAAAGCAATTTTCTTAAGGTTCCCTTTAATCTACTAACAAACCTGTCCAGTTGCAAACAAAAAGAACCAAACAGATTAGAGCATTTTCTTTTTGCACTTGTGTATCCCTTTAAGAAAGGCTTCCAAGCATATGCATCCTATATAGCAATGCTTTATATTGAGCTCTCTTTTATCTATGTATTTAAAATGAAACTTGTTGGAATGTTTATATTTTAATTTGGAAATTGTCTGGTTCCTTTTCAAAAATGCTTCTCCGTGTAGCTCTTTGGTTATTTCATTTTGTTCTGTGCTGATTTAACACACAGGTGTAAAAATATTGGTAAGAGCAAATCTCATTAACTCTGTCAGCTTGCACAAAGTCGCAGAAATCCGTCTACGGGATGCATGCCAGGTCATACTGTTTACAGACATTCCATTCCCCCATACCATCTAATGCGTGCCAATGTTTACATGTTATAATGAGGGTGCTATTTGTAGCAAGTAAGTGTTTTTGATATGTGTATTCATCTTTAAATAGTTGTGTTGGCGGTCTTCTACGGGTTGAGGCTTTCTGCTACTGAAGTTAATTATAGAATATTTTTTATATTTCTTTAAAGCGACACTAAACCCAAATTTTTTTCTTTAATGATTCGGATAGAACATGCAATTTTAAGCAACTTTTTCATTTATTCCTATTATCAATTTTTCTTCGTTCTCTTGCTATCTTTATTTAAAAAGCAGGAATGTGAAGCTTAGGAGCCGGCCCATTTTTGGTTCAGAACCTGGTTTAGTCTTGCTTATTGGTTTGCTAAATGTAGCCACCAATAAGCAAGCGCTATCCAGGGTGCTCAACCTAAAAAAATATTATATCTAGCAGTGGCAGATCTAGATCTTTAAATTTAGGGGCTAACAAAGGTGGTAAACAAAATATATGGATCCGTTTTGCAGAGCATGCACTGCCCCTTCACTCTCATAGAACCGACACTGCTCCCTAGTGTGAATAAAAAAAATAATGAGCCATGTAAGTCAAAGGATTTTTAGCATTTTCATAATATATATATATATATATATATATATATATATATATATATATATATATATATATATATATATATATATATATATATATATATATATATATATATATATATATACCACTTTTTTATCTCAAATGTTGAGAAATTTAGTGCAGAACAAAGTTAGGAATAATCTCACGGATGATCCACCTCCCTGATAAGTTTCATAAAGATAGGTGCAGCAACTTTTGCTGTAGTCTCGTCTATTTTCCCTGAATTTATAACTTTTTTTTTTATAATGTAAAGATATTTTTTAAAAAAATCTGAACAAGTGTAGTTGAAAACTGGCAGATTTTATTGTTTATGCTAAAAAGAAAATATAAAAAAATATTTATGCACTTGTACACTTACAAACATACGGCTATATTACGAGTTTTGCGGTAAACTGAAAAAGCAACATTAACAGGTCCTAACGCTGCTTTTTCACTACCGCTGCTATTACGAGTCTTGCAGGTTAAGGGGCACCGCACACTTTTTTGGCCTTACCGCAAACTGACTTACATAAACTTTGTAAACCCTTTTTTCTATGGGACTTCCATAGCGCTGGTATTACGAGTCTGTCCTGGGAGGCCAAAAAGTGAGCGGTACACCCTCTACCTCCAAGATTCCTAACGCATTCTAAAGTCAGTAGTTATGAGTTTTACACTACAAAGCTGTAGCATAAAACTCATAACTAAAGTGCTAAAAAGTACACTAACACCCATAAACTATCTATTAACCCCTAAACCGAGGCCCTCCCGCATCGCAAACTCTAAAATAAAATATTTAACCCCTAATCTGCAGCTACGGACATCGCCGCCACTAGAATAAACATATTAACCCCTAAACCGCCACACTTCTGCCTCACAAACACTAGTTAAATATTATTAACCCCTAATCTGCCATCCCCAATATCGCCGCCACTATTCTAAATTTATTAACCCTTTAAACTTAAGTATAACCCTAACCCTAACACCCCCTAACTTAAATATAATTTAAATAAATATAAATAAAATTACTATCATTAACTAAATAATTCCTATTTAAAACTAAATACTTACCTATAAAATAAACCCTAAGCTAGCTACAATATAACTAATAGTTACATTGTAGCTAGCTTAGGGTTTATTTTTATTTTACAGGCAAGTTTGTATTTATTTTAACAAGGTAGAATAGTTACTAAATAGTTATTAACTATTTAATTAACTAGCTAAAATAAATACAAATTTACCTTTAAAATAAAACCTAACCTAGGTTACACTAACACCTAACACTACACTACAATTAAATAAATTACCTACATTAAATACAATTAAATAAATTAAATTGGCTAAATCACACCCCCCCTCCACTAAATAACAGAAAATAAAAAACAAATTACAGATCTTTAAACTAATTACACCTAATAGCCCTATCAAAATAAATTAAGCCCCCCAAAATCCCCCCCCCAGCCTAAACTAAACTATCAATAGCCCTTAAAAGGGCCTTTTGCTGGGCATTGCCCCAAAGAAATCAGCAAAGCATCCTCTTCAAACAACGTCTTCTTTGGAATGAATATCACTTTAAGTGACGTCATTCAAGATGGCATCCCTTAGATTCAGATTGGCTGATAGAATTTTATCAGTCAATCGGAATTAAGGTAGAAAAAATCCTATTGGCTGATGTCGTCTGGAGGACCACTTCTGCCGGCTTCCTTGAGGACATCTTGCCGCTTGGATGAAGACTTCTCCCGGTAGGTGAATCTTCGGGGGTTAGTGTTAGGATTTTTTTTAAGGGTGTATTGGGTGGGTTTATTTTTTAGGTTAGGGCTTTGGGCCTGCAATAAAGCTAAATGCCCTTTTAAAGGCAATGCCCATCCAAATGCCCTTTTCAGGGCAATGGGAAGCTTAGATTTTTTTAGTTAGGCTTTTATTCGGGGGGTTGGTTGTGTGGGTGGTGGGTTTTACTGTTGAGGGGGTTGTTTGTATTTTTTTTTTTACTGGTAAAAGAGCTGATTTCTTTGGGGCAATGCCCCGCAAAAGGCCCTTTTAAGGGCTATTGATGGTTTATTTTAGGCTTGTTTTTTTTTATTTTGGGGGCTTTTTTTTATTTTTATAGGGCTATTAGATTAGGTGTAATTAGTTTAAAGATCTGTAATTTGTTTTTTATGTTCTGTAATTTAGTGGGTTTTTTTTGTGATTTAGCTAATTTAATTTATTTAATTGTATTTAATGTAGGGAATTTAGTTAATTGTAGTGTAGTGTTAGGTGTTAGTGTAACATAGGTTAGGTTTTATTTACAGGTAAATTTGTATTTATTTTAGCTAGGTAGTTATTAAATAGTTAATAACTATTTAGTAACTATTCTACCTTGTTAAAATAATTACAAACTTGCCTGTAAAATAAAAATAAAGCCTAAGATAGATACAATGTAACTATTAGTTATATTGTAGCTAGTTTAGGGTTTATTTTATAGGTAAGTATTTAGTTTTAAATAGGAATAATTAAGTTAATAATAGTAATTTTATTTAGATTTATTTAAATTATATTTAAGTTCGGGGTGTTAGGGTTAGACTTAGATTTAGGGGTTAATACATTTAATATAGTGGTGGCGACGTTGGGGGCGGCAGATTAGGAGTTAATAAGTGTAGGTAGGTTGCAGCGACATTGGGGGCGGGAGATTAGGGGTTAATAAGTATAATGTAGGTGGCGGCGGTGTCCGGAGCGGCAGATTAGGGGTTAATAAGAATAATGTAGGTGTCGGCGGTGTCAGGGGCAGCAGATTAGGAGTGTAAGATTAGGGGTGTTTAGACTCAGGGTTCATGTTAGGGTGTTAGGTGTAAACATAAATGTAGTTTCCCCATAGGAATCAATGGGGCTCCGTTACTGAGATTTACGCTGCTTTTTGGCAGGTGTTAGACTTTTTCTCAGCCGGCTCTCCCCATTGATGTCTATGGGGAAATCGTGCACGAGCATGTACGACCAGCTCACCGCTGATTTAAGCAGCGCTGGTATTGGAGTGTAGTGTGGAGCAAAATTTTGCTCTACTCTCACTTCTTGTCTTTTAATGCCGAGTTTATGAAAACCCGTAATACCAGCGCTGCAGGTAAGTGAGCAATGACAATAAACTGCACGATAGCACCGCATAGCTCCTAATGCAAAACTCGTAATCTAGCCGATAGTATGGCTGCACTTCAGTTTAGCTAAAGTTTTTAATACTGACAAATCCTGTTTTTCAAATGCTTAGAACTTTTGAATGGATAAACTAATTTGGGTACAATATGGCAGTGTATCATCCTGATCACTACTTAGCAGTATAATAATGTAAATACAATTTCAATGTAATCATACTCGGTAGAGTGAATGTCAGAAACACATGGTTTACATCCCATACAATTAGTATGAACCAATTCCACTCACTTTGAGGATAAGTTTTGTAAGGATATTTTTCGCAAGAAAAATGCTTTTTTGTTCATATTTGAATTTTTCTACTCTGAATTTGTGTATTTCAAATGTCACTTGCATGTGCCTTTTAATGTATGCTTCCTAATAAAGCTTTGTTCAGTCAGGGGCCAAGCTACCGGAAGGAAATATTGGTAAACGTGTCACCTATTATTCAATCAATATGTGTATTACAATTGAATGCTCTAAGAATTAAAGGGACACTGAACCCAATTTTTTTCTTTCGTGATTCACATAGACATAGAGCATGACATTTTAAGCAACTTTCTAATTTACTCCTATTATCAAATTGTCTTTTTTCTCTTGGTATCTTTATTTGAAATGCAAGAATGTACGTTTAGATGCCGGCCCATTTTTGGTGAACAACCTGGGTTGTTCTTGCTGATTGGTGGATAAATTCATCCACCAATAAAAAAGCGCTGTCCAGAATTCTGAACTGAAAAAAGCTTAGATGCCTTCTTTTTCAAATAAAGATAGCAAGAGAACAAAGAAAAATTTATAATAGAAGTAAACTAGAAAGTTGCTTAAAATTGCATGCTCTATCTGAATCGGGAAAGAAAAAAATTGGGTTCAGTGTCCCTTTAAGCTAACATCTTGTATTGCCCTTTATGCTCAACCTCAGTTTTAACTCTTCCCTGGAACAGACCATGAGGCCCTTTATTGGAAATATCTAAAAATAATCTCACCTGGTACCATAGTCTTTTCTTCAACACTTGTAAAGATTTAGAATGGGCATAATTGTGGTATTCGGCATGGGCATAGTTTGATTCGGCATTTCTTTTACAAATGAATGCTCAATATGGTGGAAGGCAGAGGCGTAGGGCTATTTTCGGAGCTCGATTTATTTGTGTGGATTTGCACAGATCTTTGTGTATTGTTT
Source organism: Bombina bombina (assembly GCF_027579735.1). Lineage (NCBI taxonomy): Eukaryota > Metazoa > Chordata > Amphibia > Anura > Bombinatoridae > Bombina > Bombina bombina. The sequence continues at coordinate 353,465,028 of NC_069501.1, forward strand.
TTTCACACAATTAAATTAGGCACCAAAAATATCAGAATGCATATTCGACAGTCGTTTGATTAAATTTTGCCCATGCCTAGAAGAGCTATATAAATTACCTTCTTTTTGTAAAGCTAAAATGATTCCACTAGGAGAAACATGCTTATTCATGCATTAACAAAATCCTTCCCCAAGATTTAGAGTTTTGCGGCCAAAGGGGTGCGTTAGCTACGCGTGTTTTTTCCCCCGCACTTTTTAAACAACGCTGGTATTTAGAGTTCTCTGAAGGGCTGCGTTAGGCTCCAAAAAAGGGAGCGTAGAGCATAATTTACTGCCACTTCAACTCTAAATACCAGCGTTACTTACGGCCGCGGCCAGCTTCAAAAACGTGCTCGTGCACAATATCCCCATAGGTAACAATGGGGAAGTTTGAGCTGAAAAAAACCCTAACACCTGCAAAAAAGCAGCGTTCAGCGCCTAACGCAGCCCCATTGTTTCCTATGGGGAAACACTTCCTAAGTCTGCACCTAACACCCTAACATGTACCCCGAGTCTAAACACCCCTAACCTTACACTTATTAACCCCTAATCTGCCACCCCCGCTACCGCTGACCCCTGCATTTTATTATTTACCCCTAATCTGCCGCGCCGTACACCGCCGCAACCTACATTATAGCTATGTACCCCTAATCTGCTGCCCCTAACATCGCCGACCCCTATATTTATTAACCCCTAATCTGCCCCCCCAACGTCGCCGCTACCTTACCTTCACTTATTAACCCCTAATCTGCCGACCGGACCTCGCCGCTACTATAATAAATGTATTAACCCCTAAACCGTCGCGCTCCCGCCTCTCAAACCCTATAATAAATATTATTAACCCCTAATCTGCCCCCTCTAACATCGCCGACACCTAACTTCAAGTATTAACCCCTAATCTGCCCTCTCTAACATCGCCGACACCTAACTTCACTTATTAACCCCTAATCTGCCGACCGGACCTTGCCACTACTCTAATAAATGTATTAACCCCTAAAGCTAAGTCTAACCCTAACACTAACACCCCCCTAATTTAAATTTAATTTAAATCTAACGAAATAAAATAAATCTTATTAAATAAATGAATCCTATTTAAAGCTAAATACTTTCCTGTAAAATAAACCTTAATATAGCTACAATATAACGAATAATTATATTGTAGCTATTTTAGCATTTATATTTATTTTACAGGCAACTTTGTATTTATTTTAACTAGGTACAATAGCTATTAAATAGTTAATAACTATTTAATAGCTACCTAGTTAAAATAAGTACAAAATTACCTGTAAAATAAATCCTAACCTAAGTTACAATTAAACCTAACACTACACTATCAATAAATTAATTAAATAAACTATCTACAATTATCTACAATGAAATCAACTAAACTAAATTACAAAAAATAAAAAAAGATTACAAGAATTTTAAACTAATTACACCTACTCTAAGCCCCCTAAAAAAAATAACAAAGCCCCCCAAAATAAAAAAATGCCCTACCCTATTCTAAAATAAAAAGTTAACAGCTCTATTACCTTACCAGCCCTTAAAAGGGCCTTTTGCGGGGCATGCCCCAAAGAAAACAGCTCTTTTGCCTGTAAAAAAAAACATACAATACCCCCCCAACATTACAACCCACCACCCACATACCCCTAATCTAACCCAAACACCCCTTAAAAAAACCTAACACTAAGCCCCTGAAGATCTCCCTACCTTATCTTCACCACGCTGGGTATCACCAATCCGTCCAGAAGAGGGTCCGAAGTCTTCATCCTATCCGGCAAGAAGAGGTCCAGAAGAGGGTCCGAAGTCTTCATCCTATCTGGCAAGAAGAGGACATCCGGACCGGTAGACATGTTCATCCAGGCGGCGTCTTCTATCTTCATCCATCCGGCGCAGAACGGGACCATCTTGAAGCAGCCAACGCGGATCCTATCAGCCAATCGGAATTAAGGTAGGAAAAATCTGATTGGCTGATTGAATCAGCCAATCAGATTCAAGTTCAATCCGATTGGCTGATTCAATCAGCCAATCAGATTGAGCTTGCATTCTATTGGCTGTTCCGATCAGCCAATAGAATGCAAGCTCAATCTGGCTGATTCAATCAGCCAATCGGATTGAACTTGAATCTGATTGGCTGATTCAATCAGCCAATCAGATTTTTCCTACCTTAATTCCGATTGGCTGATAGAATCCTATCAGCCAATCGGAATTCAAGGGACGCCATCTTGGATGACGTCACTTAAAGGAACCTTCAATCGTCGTGAGTCGCCGTAAGAAGACGATGGATCCGCGTCGGCTGCTTCAAGATGGTCCCGCTCCGCGCCGGATGGATGAAGATAGAAGACGCCGCCTGGATGAACAAGTCTACCGGTCCGGATGTCCTCTTCTTGCCGGATAGGATGAAGACTTCGGACCCTCTTCTGGACCTCTTCTTGCCGGATAGGATGAAGACTTCGGACCCTCTTCTGGACCTCTTCTTGCCGGATAGGATGAAGACTTCGGACCCTCTTCTGGACGGATCGGTGATACCCGACGTGGTGAAGATAAGGTAGGGAGATCTTCAGGGGCTTAGTGTTAGGTTTTTTAAGGGGTGTTTGGGTTAGATTAGGGGTATGTGGGTGGTGGGTTGTAATGTTGGGGGGGTATTGTATGTTTTTTTAAATGCAAAAGAGCTGTTTTCTTTGGGGCATGCCCCGCAAAAGGCCCTTTTAAGGGCTGGTAAGGTAAAAGAGCTGTTAACTTTTTATTTTAGAATAGGGTAGGGCATTTTTTTATTTTGGGGGGCTTTGTTATTTTTTTAGGGGGCTTAGAGTAGGTGTAATTAGTTTAAAATTCTTGTAATCTTTTTTTAGTTTTTGTAATTTAGTTTAGTTGATTTAATTGTAGATAAGTGTAGATAGTTTAGTTAATTAATTTGATAGTGTAGTGTTTGGTTTAATTGTAGGTATTTTATCTAATTAATTTATTGATAGTGTAGTGTTAGGTTTAATTGTAACTTAAGTTAGGATTTATTTTACAGGTAATTTTGTAATTATTTTAACTATTTTAGCTATTAAATAGTTCTTAACTATTTAATAGCTATTGTACCTGGTTAAAATAAATACAAAGTTACCTGTAAAATAAATATAAATCCTAAAATAGCTATAATATAATTATAATTTATATTGTAGCTATATTAGGGTTTATTTTACAGGTAAGTATTTAGCTTTAAATAGGAATAATTTATTTAATAAGAGTTAATTTATTTCGTTAGATTTAAATTATATTTAACTTAGGGGGGTGTTAGGGTTAGACTTAGCTTTAGGGGTTAATCCATTTATTACAGTAGCGGCGAGATTCGGTCGGCAGATTAGGGGTTAATAATTGAAGTTAGGTGTCGGCGATGTTAGGGAGGGCAGATTAGGGGTTAATACTATTTATTATAGGGTTATTGAGGCGGGAGTGAGGCGGATTAGGGGTTAATAACTTTATTATAGTAGCGGTGCGGTCCGCTCGGCAGATTAGGGGTTAATAAGTGTAGGCAGGTGGAGGCGACGTTGAGGAGGGCAGATTAGGGGTTAATAAATATATAGGGGTCGGCGGTGTTAGGGGCAGCAGATTAGGGGTACATAGGGATAATGTAGGTAGCGGCGGTTTACGGAGCGGCAGATTAGGGGTTAAAAAAATATGAAGGTGTCAGCGATAGCGGGGGCGGCAGATTAGGGGTTAATAGGTGTAAGGTTAGGGGTGTTTAGACTCGGGGTTCATGTTAGGGTGTTAGGTGCAGACGTAGGAAGTGTTTCCCCATAGAAAACAATAGGGCTGCGTTAGGAGCTGAACGCTGCTTTTTGCAGGTGTTAGGTTTTTTTTTCAGCTCAAATGGCCCCATTGTTTTCTATGGGGGAATCGTGCACGAGCACGTTTTTGAAGCTGGCCGCGTCTGTAAGCACCGCTGGTATCTAGAGTTGCAGTGGCGTTAAATTATGCTCTACGCTCCCTTTTTGGAGCCTAACGCACTGAAAACCCAGCCATTCTGTGAACTCTAAATACCAGCGGTATTTAAAAGGTGCGGGAGAAAAAAAGCACGCGTAGCTAACGCACCCCTTTGGCCGCCAAACTCTAAATCTAGCCGTATGTGTCTATTCAACAATAATACCCTGGGAACAAAGCAAATAGATGTAAAAAAAACTTTTTTTTTTTTAATTTTATGCTCTAATTACAAAATAAACTTGTTGGGCTTCATATCACTTTAAGCATACTACATACAATGTGTCAAAACTATGTATGGATGTAGATGTATGTGTGTGTGCATGTGTATATAGAGATCAATATATAAAATTAAATTATTTTGATGTCACATAACACATAAATAAACCGTTTCCTATTGAACTACAAAAATTTATTTTGCATCATATGTCCTCAAAATAGAATTGCATTTTATTCATAGTCAGCCATTTTGCACATATTGTTTTGTCAGAATTTGAAACAAAACTAGAAAACACTGTAGATTTTGTATACCATTGTATTACACCATATTAATATGCATGCACCCCCACTCAATGATTAAAATGGAGAAATCTTTCTTTATCCCTTGTGATGAAGTGTAAAACACTGGCATTCTTTTCATGGATCTGCTTGTCCGCATGTCATTATCTGTTAACATTCATTGTACCAAGTGTATTAATGATTAGTAAGACCTAACTGCCTTTAATCTTAAATGTTCCTACATTTTTCTAAACTGTGAGCCATTACTGAGCAATACTTTACTCACTGAAAGAACTGCGCAGCAGTATACTGGTTACAGCTGCATAAAGAATTACAAGAATACTGTAGGAGCAAGAACATTTTTAATAAATGTTTTGTCTATATAAATATATTTAAAACTTCTAAAATCGCAGTCTAATAAACCCATGCACTCAAATTTTATACATTTAAGGGAAAATTGAGTTTTCATATTTAAAGGGACAGTTAACACCAGAATTGTAAATGTTTAAAAATATAGATAATCCCTTTATTACCCATTCCCCAGTTTTGCATAACTTAACAGTTATATTAATACACGTTTTACCTCTGTAATTACCTTGTATCTATGCCTCTGCAAACTGCCCCCTTATTTTAGTTCTTTTGACAGACTTGCATTTTAGCCAATCAGTGCTGACTCCTATGTAACTTCACGTGCGTGAGCTCAATGTTATCTATATGACACACATGAACGAACGCCCTCTAGTGGTAAAAAACTGTCAATGCATTCAGATTAGAGGCGGCCTTCAAGATCTAAGAAATTAGCATTTGAGCCTACCTAGGTTTAGCTTTCAACTAAGAATACCAAGAGAACAAAGCAAAGTTGGTGATAAAAGTAAATTGGAAACTTGTTTAAAATTACATGCCCTATTTGAATCATGAAAGTTTATTTTGGAGTTGACTGTCCCTTACATATTTAAATCCCCCCCCCCAATGAAATAGTGTTCTGGGGAACCAGTGGCGCAACACACACCTTGACAATGTCATAGCATGTTTTCCTTCATTTTTATTTATGTTAACATTTTGTTTTGAAAATGAAATGTAGTTTTAAATACATTGCTGATCCCGTGTAGTCATTAAACTAATCAGAAACAGTATATGCACACAGCTGCCATTTCCATGCACCTGATGCTGCCTGGTTATGCAGGGGTTAAAACATAGTTACCAATAAACATTCATTTAATTATACAACACATTAAAACATTTTATTATTGCATTACAATAACACTCTAGACTATTTTTAATTAGTTTTTTTTTATTTTGTAGTTACATCTTGATGATTTAAAGTAGTGATGGACAATTTTCTACTGCAATACAGTTGTATGGCTATTAAACACAGATAATAATATATTTCCTTCCATAAGGCAGGGAGAGTCCACAACTTAATTCCTTACTGTTGGGAAATACAACACCTGGCCACCAGGAGGAGGCAAAGCCACCCCAGCCAAAGGCTTAAATATTCCTCCCACTTCCACTATCCCCCAGTCATTCTTTGCCTTTCGTCACTATTAGAGGTGGCAGAGAAGTGTCAGAAGATTTGGATAATCCTGTAACGGGTAAGGACTGGCGTTTTAAGTAATCACATCAACCTCTCAGTGAGAGTATTGTTGAAAGTTAGAGTCTGGAGATACAGGGAAAGTTTTTATTCAAACTCATCCAGACTGTCGCTAACAGCTCCTGAGCAATCGGTGTTGATCAGTTTCACTGCTTGCTGTTACAGTCCATGTCAGAAGCGCTGCTGCAAGACTGTCACACTTGAGAGGCTCTGTCTGGTTCACAGCATGGATCCTGGAGGGTAAGACCATTTTTTATATATACATTTTAAAACGCTATACAGGGTCACAATGTGGCTCCTTTATACCTCGATAGAATCAAGGGTTAATATCTCCTTCAGGAAGATTATTTGAACAGCTTGGGGATTTATATCTGCTTAATGTGAGAGTTTTTTTGTGCTCATAGTCTGTTTTTTGGCTTGGAACAAACAGGTTTCACTTTCGTTTTTTAAAGTGTTGCGCAGCTCATAATAGCTTAGCGCCCTTTTTCATAGCCGGGAAGTCCTGTCTTACGCACCTCGTGATCGGGTGCGGTCTCTTTCATTTCCTAAGATCCTGCTGCAGACATCATTCCTGAGGAGTGCATTTTCACTGCTAGCTGTCTGGGTCTAGTAGATGGTGAGTGCCCCAGCCATTGGGAGTATTAAGGTGCCGTTTTTTAAATAAAAGTGTTTCTTTTTGTTTGTCCTTCTGTGGGTATATACAAAGCTATGGAGGACTCTGATACTACATTAGAAGGTTCCGCTCCTTCTGTACTGATTAATAATTCCTGTTTATATTGTGAGGAGGCTGTGGTTTGCCCGCCTGCTCAATTTTGTTCCATTTGCCTAAACACGGTTTTAATGTCTAAGAAGGGAGACAAGCCTGCTAATACTCATAGCGCTATTAGCCCTTCTGAGCCGTCTACTTCTCAGGAATCTGGATCCCGAGAAATTACTACCCTTTCTACATTACCCGCTCCACATGCAGTTCCCCACAGCTCAACTAATCCTGTATCTGGAGGGGGCCTTTTTCCAGCGGACTTTGCCATGCAGTTACAATCAGCGCTGTCTGGGGCCCTGAGTGCCTTACCTCGCTCTAACAAATGCAAGAGAAAGGTTAAACCTAGTTCTCCTGACCTAGAGTCGTCTAAATATTTGTCGGATTTAGCTACAATATCCCAGCTATCCGAGGAGGAGTTAACCTCTGTAGCTTCAGAGGGTGAACTTTCTGAGTCGGAAACTTCAGTTTCTAAACCTCCTTCAGCGGAGGAACCCTCATTTAGCTTTAAAATTGAGCATCTGCATTTTTTATTAAAGGAGGTTCTGTCTACATTAGAGATTCCAGAGGCTACACTCCCTGAGGAACCTACAATCCCTAAATTAAACAGGGTTTATGAAGATAGGAAGGTCCCTCTGACTTTTCCTGTGCCAGTTAAGATGGTGAACATTTTTAGTAACGAATGGGAAAGACTAGGAACTTCTTTTTCCCCCTCGTCTACTTATAAAAAATTATTCCCAGTCCCTGACTCTCAATTAGATTTGTGGGGCTCCTTCCCTAAAGTGGATGGCGCTATCTCTATACTGGCTAAGCATACTACTATCCCTCTGGAGGATAGTTCTTCTTTTAGAGAGCCTATGGATAAGAAAATGGAAACTTTTCTGAGGAAGATGTTTCAACATACAGGGTTTTTATTTCAACCGGTGGCAGCTGTAGCCACGGTTGCTGGAGCAGCTACCTACTGGTGCGTCATTTTGTCGGAGCTCATTGAGGTGGAGACTCCCCTCTAGGATATTCAGGAGAGAATTAAAGCACTGATAAATGCTAACTCTTTCATCTGAGACGCGAATATGCAGATTATTCACAAAAATGCAAAGGCTTCTGGCTTTGCGGTTCTAGCCCGCCGGGCTCTCTGGTTGAAGTCTTAGTCTGTGTATATGACTTCTAAATCCAGACTCCTTTCTCTTCCCTTCAAGGGGAAGATTTTATTCGGTCCAGGGCTGGACTCCATTATCTCTACAGATACCGGAGGGAACGGTGCCTTCCTACCACAGGATAAGAAGAATAGGCCTAAGGGACGGCAACTGTCTAATTTTTGTTCCTTTTGTGCTGACACGTCACAACGACAGCAGTCCTCATCCAAGTCTGAGCAGCCCAAGAGTACTTGGAAGCCGGCTCACTCCTGGAATAAGTCCAAACAGACTAAGAAGCCCGCCAAGAACAAATCAGCATGAAGGGGTGGTCACCGATCCATGATTGGATCGAGTAGGGGGCAGACTGTCTCTTTTTTTTTCAGACGCTTGGTTCCAGGATGTTCAGTTCCCTTGGGTCCTGGAGGTTGTATCTCAAGGATACAGGATAGGATTTAAGTCTCATCTTCCCAGGGGCAGATTCCTACTGTCCAGTCTGTCTACAAGACCAGAAATGAGGGCTGCCTTCTTAGGTTGCATACGGGATCTCTACTCTCCAGGAGTAATTGTCCTGGTACCTACAGCAGAAAGAGGTTTGGGGTTTTATTTAAACCTTTTCGTGGTTCCAAAGAAGGAGGGAACTTTTTGTCCAATTCTGGACCTAAAGTGCCTAAACAAGTTTCTGAGTGTTACCTCTTTCAAGATGGAGACAATGCGGTCAATTCTTCCTCTGGTTCAGGATGGACAGTTTATGACCACAATAGACCTGAAGGATGCATACCTTCACGTCCCGATTCACAGGGAACATTTTCAGTTCCTGAGGTTTGCTTTTCTGGACCAGCACTTCCAGTTCATAGCTTTCCATTTTGGCTAGCTACTGCTCCAAAGATATTTATGAAGGTTCTGGGGGCTCTTCTAGCCGTTGCCAGAACACAAAGTATTGCAGTAGCGCCTTACCTGGACAATATCTTGGTATAGTCCCTTCTCAATCTTCTTAGATCACATGGATGGAAGATAAATTTGGAAAAGAGTTCTCTTACTCCAAGAACAAGGGTGAATTTTTTGGGAACTATAATAGACTCCATATCCATGAGAATATTACAGATCAGAGATGTTGCAAGCTAACCTGCATGTCTTGCCCTCCAGGCCTCCTCAAGACCCTCAGTGGCTCAGTGTATGGAGATAATCAGACTCATGGTGTCCTGCATGGACATCATTCCTTTTGCCAGATTCCATCTCAGACCCTTACAACTATGCATGCTGAGACAATGGAACGGCGACGATTCAGATCTGTCTCAACAGATCGTGCTGGACAGCCTGTTGAGACTCGCTCTCCTGGTGGCTCTGTCCAGATCATCTGTCCCAAGGCAGACCATCTTGGGAGATTGTGTCTATGGACACAAGCCTTTCCAACTGGGAAGCCGTTTGGGTTGCCAAGAAGGCACAAGGTCTGTGGACTCAGGAGGAGTCCTCCCTTCCAATCAATATTTTGGAACTCTGGGCAATCTTCAATGCCTTGAAGGCTTGGCTCCTTCTGGGTTCATCCCAGTTTATCAGATTCCAATCAGACAATATGACATCAGTTGCCTACATCAGCCATCAGGGGGATCGAGAATTTCCTTGGCGATGAGAGAAATATCTCAGATACTAGAGTGGGTGGATGGTCATTTCACCTGAGGTGTTTGCAAAGATATGCAGCGAGTAGGGGATGCCGGAGATAGATCTCATGGCATCCTGTCTCATTACCAAGCTACTCGGGTATGGGTCGAAGGATCCTTGGGCAGAACTGATAGATGCCATATCAGTACCATGGAGGTTCAGACTCGTATATCTTTTTCCTCCATTATCTCTTCTCTCTTGTGTGGTGGCTCGCATTAAGCAGGAGCGAGTATCAGTGATTCTGATTGCTCCATCGTGGTCGTGAAGGACATGGTTTGCGGATACAGGGTCCCTTCTTTCATCAAAATCTATATTCTCTGAGGCTGATTGCATAGAGATTGAATGCTTAGTCTTAGCCAAGAGAGGATTTTCTGAGAGTGTTATCGACACTCTGGTTCAAGCTCGTAAGCCAGTTATTCGTCATGGAGGACTTATTTGTACTGGTGTGAAGAGCGTGGCTTTTCCTGGCAAAAGGTTATGGTTACCAGAATTTTATCTTTCCTCCAGGATGGACTGGAGAAGGGTTTATCTGCTAGTTCCCTCAAGGGACAGATATCGGCCCTGTCAGTGTTACTGCGCAAAAGATTGGCTGAGCTTCCAGATGTGCAGTCCTATGTTAAGGCTCTGGCTAGGATCAGACCTGTGTTTAGATCTGGGGCTCCGCCTTGGAGCCTCAATCTTGTTCTTAGTGTTTTGCAGCAAACTCCGTTTGAGCCTATGCATACTGTTGACATTAAAGTAAAGGTAAAGTTTTGTGCCTATGAAAACCCCTATTGTTTGTTCAATATCATTGCAATGCAGTCGCTAACTTTTTTTTACAGGTTCAAAGTATTTTTTGGAAGATATAACCTTTTTATTTTCTCTACCGTTTCTTATGAAACTCCTCCCCGCTGCTACTTCCACTTTTCTGTGGCTCATCGTAGAGAGCTGTCCCACCCACTCTCTACGTTGGCAGATTGCGCCTGCATGTTAAAATTTTCTTCTGCGCATGCGCAACTTTTGCCAGATACATAGTATTCAGCTGCTGTTTCCGGCAGAATTACAAGATAAGTCGCACGGAGCATGCACGTCTCACGAACGAGCACAGTGAGTAGGGGAGATTACAGTCGGAGGCATGCGTTCAGTGCTCGTGTGACGTAGTAGTGGATGGGCTGACCACCCCGGGGGGAAAACGCAGATTAGAGGACACTGTAATTAGTTGTGTCAATCAATTATTGCAAAATGTCAGGTGGAGGAGAAGTTGTCGGCTGCTACTTATAAGGTAGTAATATCGGTTATATAAAACGATATATGAAAAACGATGAATGAAACTTGGGCTAATTTTAGATATAATTTAAGAGGTCGTTAACGAGTGTGGTCAACTTTACCTTGCCTTTAAATTGTTATCTTGGAAGGATCTTTTTTTGTTGGCTATTGCCTCTGTGCGCAGAATTTCTGAGATTTCTGCTTTGCAATGTGACCCCCCCATATCTGTTTTTTTTCATGCTGATAAGACGGTTTTACAAACTAAACTAGGGTACCTCCCTAAGGTGGTGTTGAATCTTAACATTAATCATGAAATTATTGTTCCTTCCTTGTGTCCTAATCCTTCTTCAGCGAAGGAATGTTTGCTTCACAATCTAGAGGAATACAGACAATCCTCCTCTTTGTCATCTATACAGGGAAGCGTAAGGGGCAGAAGGCTACTACGTCTTCCCTATCTTTCTGGTTGAGGAGTGTCATTCGCTTAGCTTATGAGACAGTGGGATGACCGCCTTCTGAGAGGATAACGGCTCATTCCACTAGAGCAGTGGCTTCCTCTTGGGCATTTAAGAACGAAGCCTCAATGGATCAGATTTGTAAGACGGCTACCTGGTGGTCCTCTTAAACTTTTTCTAAATTTTACAAGTTTGACGTTTTTGCTTCGGCTGAAGCAGCTTTTTCGGAGAAAAGTTTTGCAGGCTGCAGTGCCCTCAGAATAGGGTCCGCCTCTTTTTTTCTGTTCCCTCCGTTATTCATTCAGTGTCCTCTGTAGTCTTATGGAAAGAAAACATAATTTATGCTTACTAGATAAATTCCTTTCCTTCCTGGCAGGGAGAGTCCATGACCCCGCCCGTAATTTATTTTTTTGATGGGGGCTCCCTGTTTATATTCTTCTGGCACCTTTTATACCCTGATGTTTCTCCTACTTTTCCTTGTTCCGTCGGCAGATTGACTGGGGGATAGGTGAAGTGGGAGGGATATTTAAGCCTTTGGCTGGGGTGTCTTTGCCTCCTCCTGGTGGCCAGGTGTTGTATTTACTAATAGTAAGGAATGAAGTTGTGAACTCTCCCTGCTAGGAAGGAAAGGAATTTATCTGTTAAAGGGCCATAATACCCAAATGTTTAAACACTTGAAAGTGATGCAGCATATCTGTAAAAAGCTGTCTAGAAAATATCACCTGAACATCTCTATGTAAAAAAGAAAGATATTTTACCTCAAAAGTTCCTCAGTAGCCACCTCCCATTGTAAAGGATTTCTAAGCAGCATTTTAGTGTGTCTGTCCTAGGACAGCAGAAGGGATGAGCATTGTGCACTCTCATATTTTTTCACCAATCAGGTAAAGGAAGCTTACTATGAAATCTCATGAGAGTTAAGTCAAATCTCATGAGATCACAGTAAGAGTTCATGACCTCAGCACTGCTGATGCTGATTGGCTGCTGTTTATTTCTTTTTTTTTTTTTAATTTTTTTACCTGCAACTGGGAGCAGCTGAGTATAACTTTTTACACAGAACTCACTCTGCTGAGATGAGGAGATTGTGAGGTAAAATATCTTCCTTTTGGGGGGGCGGAGCCGGCTGGCGAGACGGATGGCCGCACTTTAATGTGAGCTCTGACCAAAAATTGCCCAAGATAGCTGATACGGGGACATTCGAGCACAGACTGAAGGTGCAATATGCCCAAACCACCTCCGGATCAGATGGGGACCTGAAAAGAAGCAACCAAAACTGCTATAGCTAGATCTTTGATGCCACTAAGGATTGAGGCCTAAATCGCGGCCGCCATCTTTGAAGCCTGAGGGTAAAATGTAACTCCGGAACCCTCCGGACTCCTATCCCAATTAGCGCCTTGAAGCAAAGGACCCCGGAGGAGACACTGGAATATAGGTAATGCCTGACTGTAGAATGCGGATCATGTGAGGTGTTATTGATGCGGATCTTTATCATAACCGCCATCTCCACAACGCTAAGATGTGACACGCTGCATGAAAGCATAAATAAATCCATCACCATAAGCATCAAACTGATCGAATATACCTACTATTAATACATATTTGCCAACGCTTAGTCTCACATGAACTGTGACTCGAAAAGCAGCTACTTAATAATAGAGACTGGGATTTGGGAAAGTAAGCACGATACAGACACAGGGAAAGTTTTGTCATCTTCTAATTACTGCAACAACAGATGGCTTCTGCTGCTTGCCTGAATTCACTATAAAGCACATATTAATTGCCTGAGTACTAAAGTAGTGCGTAGTACAGGCCATGCTGACATACTACCTCATTTAATATAATCACAGCTCACAACTACTGAGAGAGATTTCTAACATATTCTCCAATCATCATTATAAGAACTGTTCCTCTATCCTGGTCTAATTTTTAGTGGATAAAAGTGATAACAAACTAAAGGAAAGGAATCTGGCTATAGCACTGCATGAAAATGTCACCAAAAAAGATTGTCAAACCGGGCAGAGATACAAAAAAACCTGCCGCAACAAAACACTCAGTGAGCTCTTTCTTTAGGCCTGCAGAAACCTCACAATCTATTCTATCTGAACAAGCCACACCACAGAGACCTGAGATGTCACCCTCAGACAGTGAGGATAGTGATATGGAAGATTCTGTGCAGATATCTAAATCCTTTTTGGCCACTATACCATCTAAACATGATCTGGATAACATAGATGTCAAGGTTAGAGATTGCATAAAAGAGGAACTAGCCAACCTAAGAAAAGATATGTCAGAAATTGGCAACAGGGTAGAAGCCCTAGAAGAAGATAATGAGTTTATGAGTCACGAAATCTCTAACCTGCAAACTACAGCTAATGTACACGATTCAATGCTTTTACAACTGCAAGATAAACTAGAAGACTTAGAGAATAGAGAGAGACGGCAGAATCTTCGTGTTAGAGGGATCCCAGAAACAATCTTGCCCAACACGATCCCTGAATTCCTTAAAGGCCTCTTCTCTTTTCTACTGGGCCCCACTTCTACCACAGACCTATCCATGGATAGAGCTCATAGAGCTCTAAGACCAAAGCCTTCAGACCAAGCACCTCCAAGAGATATTATCCTCAAGCTGACACATTTCCAGGCCAAAGGAGACATCATGAAAGCAGCAAGACGAATTAAAGATATCAATTTCCAAAACTGCCACCTGCAAATATTCACAGATTTGGCCCCTCGTACTCTTCAATGGCGAAAAGAATACCAACATTTAACAGCGCTCCTCAGAGCTAAAGGAATACCATATCGATGGGGCTTTCCATGCTCTATTAACATCTCCCACGGTGGCAATAAGCTGTCATGTAAAACCTTGGATGATATACCAGAATTATGTGCGGCCCTGGGGATAGAACCCCCCCAACCAACAATATCAAAAGAAGATGCGGAATCTGCAGTAGCATCCAAACCAGTGAGACCTCCTAAAGCACAATGGCAGCAGCAGAAAAGTAAAAGACCAAAGAACTCCCAAGACCTTACACCTGTGGATAATCCAGGATGATGCTGATAAGAACCGATTGGGTGAGATAAATCTATGTTATCTAAATATTAAATCTTCTGTCTCCTCATTTCACTATGAACATTAGCATACTTCTCATTTGCTGGACTCTCAAGTAAAGAGACTGAACATGTATGCATAAATAATTGATATAGTCCTATATTATTTGTCGATAAATGTTATATTGTCCTTGTATTTGTTTATAAATTTACTATAAGTCATTACTAGGGGCAAACTAATTTCCCCCTGAATTGTGACATGTTATGTCAAACCATTTGTTATTTGTTATTGTTTTTGTTGTTGTTTTTGTTACTGTTTTCATGGTTTAAGTTTGAATCAACATTGTTCAAATTGATATTTTTGTTTACACGCTATCTACCCGTAATCAACAAACTCCAGGTATATGCACTTTCTACACTATTACTGATTGGTTCGCACAGTCTCATGGATAGACCTAGCAGTCAGGCAGGTATTGTCCCATTAAACAGATAATGACTGATAAAACAACAATTGTGTGTATGACACAAAATGTAAGAGGGTTCAACACACCTCACAAAAGACGCATAGCATTCACTGACATTAAGCATAGACAAGCAGACATCCTATTTTTGCAGGAGACGCACTACATAGCAGGACAAGGACCAGGTTTTTTTGCATCCACATACACCAGACACTATCACAGCAGTCACCCATCCAAAAAAATCTCAGGAGTCAGTATCCTACTTCATAACTCATTACAGTTCCATGTCCAACAAACAGATGGGGATAATGAGGGGAGATATCTGGCCCTGGGGGGACTACTTCAAGGGAAACCAATTACTTTGGTCAATATTTATGCCCCCAACACACACCAAGCCCCTTTCTTTCGCAGAATAACTAATAACATTTTAGCCTTTTACAATGGGTCCCTCATAGTAGGCTGCGACTTAAATACCCCGCTGAATCCAACGATGGATAGTTCTACTGCACAATCACTGGTCTCGAAAAAATCACTTAGGTCCATTAGGGATGACCTGACATTACTGGGAATCCATGATGTCTGGCGAGTTCAACATCCGAATAATAAGAAATTTACCTATTACTCAGCACCACAGAACACTCACTCCCGTATAGATTACATATTTACAGACCATAACACTATCTCCTCAGTGACCTCATCAGACCTCACGCCGACTAGCTGGTCCGACCACTCCCTTTTAAACCATTTCAATGGCGATTTGATGACACTATACTCAATGAACCACCAATATTACAACAAGTAGAGAAGTCAATAGTGGACTACTTTGAGCACAATAACACCCCAAATATAAACCCATTCTCACTCTGGGAAGCTCATAAGTGTGTCATCAGGGGTGAAATGATAAAAATTAAAGCCCTGCAAAATAAAAGTAATAGATCACAACAAACAGACCTCACTGCTTCTTATCAAAATGCAGAGAACTTATATAAGGACAATCTGCATGATGCCTCCCTAAAATCATTACGGGATCAAGCTAAGTTGAAACTCCAAAAATTTCTAGAATTAGCAGCCCAGAAGCAAGCACTAAAATTACAACAGAATTTTTTTCTGGAGGGAAATAGGCCCGGGAAACTCTTAGCAAGAGCACTTAAAACCAAACAATCAGCCCACTATATTCCTATGTTACGAGACCCTTCTGGTGGATTAACAGTAGAGACTAAGAAGATCACAGAAATCTTTAGAGATTACTATACCATGTTATATAACTTGACGCCGCACAGGAATAACAAAACACATTTTAATGATTGTTGCAAGTATTTAGATACTGTTACCCTACCTAAACTAACAGCAGAAGATCTTAGCCCCTTCGACTCAGCAATAACCGCTGAAGAGATTACCAATGCTATAAACTCATTAAAACAAGGGAAAAGCCCTGGACCTGATGGCCTCACTAGCGGTTATTACAAAAAATTTAAGCATCTTTTGATCCCACATTTACTTTTGGTTTTTTATTATATTGATGATTCTCATGGCCTACCCTCCTCTATGCTTGAGGCAGTAGTTACACTTATACCGAAACCAGGTAAAGACCCGACTATTGCATCAAACTACCGCCCAATATCTCTCCTGAATATAGATATTAAGATATATGCTAAAATCCTATCCACCAGAATTAATAAAGTACTTCCTTCATTGATCCATCCAGATCAGGTGGGTTTCGTGCCGCAGAGAGAAGCTAAAGACAACACTGTAAAAGTCTTGCACCTTATGCAATACGCAGCTATACATGACATTCCCTTTATTTTACTTTCGACCGACGCTGAAAAAGCTTTTGACAGACTAGACTGGACCTTTTTAAAAGTTACCCTACAGAAATTTGGTTTCCCAGACAGTTTTATTCAAAAAATTCTAGCCCTTTACACTAACCCCACTGCCAAGATTAAAATCAATGGTACACTTTCCAACTCTTTCCCCATATTAAACGGCACTAGACAGGGGTGCCCTTTGTCACCCTTATTATTCGTTCTCTCAATGGAAATTCTTGCTACTAAATTACGTGACAATCCTGCAATAACTGGACTTACTATAAACTCCACCCATCATAAATTGGCACTTTATGCAGACGACTTACTACTGACACTAACTCATCCAAACATATCCCTACCTGCGGCACGGAGCACACTGGAAGAGTTTGGCCTCCATTCTAATTATTTAGTTAATAAACATAAATCTGAATTGCTCCCTATAAATTTAAATGAGACTGACATTCAAACACTTAGTTCACAGGTACCATACCAAATACAGAGGTCCTCACTGAAATATTTGGGGGTTCACCTCACTAGTACTGTACAACAACTATTTGAACTGAATTATGAACCACTCTTAAATACTCTAACTAGAGACACATCTGCGTGGCTAAATAAAAATATATCATGGTTGGGCAGGATAGGGGTAGCCAAAATGACCATACTCCCCAAGATCCTTTACTTGTTCCAAACGGTCCCCATACCGCTCTCAGATACCTACCTTAATAGACTCCAGTCTGTGATGAATTCGTATATCTGGAAAAAGAAACCTCCTAGAATAGCTAGAACAACTCTTTACCTATCAAAAATATATGGGGGTTTAGGAGTACCAGACGTAGTTAAGTATCGAACAGCAGTCTTCTTAAAGAGACTTATAGACTGGTGTACAACCCCTAACAAATATAACAAGATTTGGTTGCTGTTAGAACACGACTTGACTAGATCCCCCCAACTCGGCGCATACTGTTGGCAACCGAATGGGAACCACCCAGCCTTGATAAAAATCTACCCTATAATACGAGAAACTTTCGCCGTCTGGTCTCGGACTATAGCTAGAAACCCACATATCTCAACTATCCCTTCTCCCCTGACGACTGTTTTGTCCAATCCAGACTTCCCAACAGGGATGTTAGCTACGCCTAAATCACAGAACAGCCTAGACAACCTCCTCCCACTGTATACACTATTAGAGGCGAACAAATTGATATCTAAACAACAATTAGTGGACTTGGGAATCACACAATTCTCTGACTGGTTTAAATATCTACAACTCAAACATTTCGTGCACACCCATAAACTTAAACAACACACAACAAGAGATCGTACCCCTTTCGAAAAACTTTGCACTCTCAGCTCACCTCCAGCCCACGTTATATCCACCTTATATCAACTCCTACTCACACCCTCTGACCCCAAACAAACCTCTACAATAATATCTTGGCATAAAGAACTTCCATACACACTCTCTGAGGAAGAGTGGCTCGATATCTTTCGACATACCAGTAAATCTGCACACTCAGCCACCCTACTAGAAACTAACTATAAATTCTTGCTTCGATGGTATCTCACTCCCCATAGATTAAAATATATATTCCCAGAAGCATCGGATAGATGCTGGAGGAAGTGCTCGGGAGAAGGTACACCTTACCATATCTGGTGGGACTGCCCTAGGATCTTAAAATTTTGGACAGACATCAACCAAGAAATGAGCAGGTTATTAAATCATGAGATTGATTTAGACCCTTTGATATATTTATTCCATATCCTGCCCAAATTCCATTTTAAGCAGTACACATCCCTATTTCAGTTAGCCATATGCAGCGCCAAACAAATAATCCCGAGGATGTGGAAATCTGAGTCCACTCCAACTCTATTAATGTGGAAAACACAAATGGATGCGAATCAATCCCTGGAAAGATTCTTTTATTATAAAACTGGCAGATTGGAGTTCTACGCCGAAATGCTATATTTTTGGGAATCCTATTATTACACAGAGCAGAACTAAGTTCCTCATGCTGCGCCCCTTTATATTGACAAATCACAAGGTTGAATATGGAAAGTTCCTCTCTAGCGAGACGAAACACACCATCTAACTCCCCAACACACTACATGCCCTTCTAGTCATATAAGTACTAGCCAGGACTGATAGAAAGCCGAACATGGAAAGTAGATTACACTAGAACCAAGCCAGCACAGTCCCATTTCCAACTATACATCTCAGACATAACCACCTGACTGCCCAACTTTACCTCAGGATCTGTGATGGCATAAGAGATATATACAAGAAGTTACTATTACAGTATTGATGTATAAGCATAGATCTCACTATGTGTACCTTGATCAGATGAACCCTGCAAATTTACCAAAAAAACTTTTTGTGTAGTTTATTTTGATTATTGGAGTTTAAATATTGTTGAAAATTATGTTGAAATATGTGAAATATGTTCTTAGCACACCGAAATCAGGTCTTACCTATTACAAAAACGCTTCAGGTGAACATACAATTTTTCATGTGGACTTTCAGAACCCGGATCCTATGTGATTGTTAAAGAACCCACCATGTAATACGATATTGAACCTGCCATGTAATATATTTTGACCACTGGAGTGTAATTATTGTTTGAAATTGTTTTGTTGTAATGAATACTTTGATACAAATAAAAGATTAAACTAAAATAGCTTCCTTTTTTACATAGAGATGCTCAGGTGATATTTTCCTGTTAGCTTTTTACAGTTATACTGCATCAGTTTCAAGTTATTTAGCATATGAGTATTATGTCCCTTTAAGCATTAATTATGTTATCCTAAAAATGGTGAAGTTGCAGGGTACCCTCTGTCTTTGGTTATTCCCTCCCAGGTGGCTCTGTTGAATTGTAGCCGCTTGTTTCCTACCCACCAAATGTCCCCAAAGCCCATTCTCTTAATTCTTTTTTTTTTTTTTTTCCTGAGGTCAGACTATGAAACACAATCTTATTTCTGCTTTTTCATTGAGGCAGCAAAAAGTACTCTAGAGGGTTGCAAGTGGCCCATAGGCCCTTAGTTGGCCACCTCTGATTATTAAAGGAACTGTGTACTCAGGCAAGAAGCTGATGAGTCCATTGTATTCAAAGTGGTTGCAAGAATGCCCTCCCTCCCTGGATGGTTGATTTTTGTGCCTACCTTTTTGCTTACAGAGCTTTTCTATAACCAGTACAACAGTATTTTAATTTTCAATATAGTTGGACGTTTTAACAGGAAAAACAATTATTTCAAATGAAAAAATAAAGGTAAAGGATATATTTGTGAACTATTTGATACACTCAAACCATTTTGAACATATTAAAGGGACATGAAACCCAATATTTGTATTTCAGATTAAGCATGCAATTTTAAACAACTTTCTAATTTACTTTTATTATCTAATTTGCTTTGTTCTCTTGCTAGGTAGGCTCTGGAGCAGCAAAGCACTACTGGGAGCTAGCTGCTGATTGGTGCCTGCACATATGTCTTTTGTCATTGGCCTACCGGAGGTGTTCAGCTAGCTCCATATAAAGCATTGCTACTCCTTCAACAAAGGATAAGAGAACAAAACAAGTTTGAATAGAAGCAATTTGGAAAATTGTTTAAAATTTTATGATCTATCAGATACATGAAAGAACAAATTTTGGGTTTCATGTCCTTTTAAAGAGGAGAAAATGTTACAGTACAATGTCCATTTTACTAATGCTAACCAATTAAGGCACCTGAAATGAACAATTTTTTATTAAGCGTAAATTTAAAAAGCATTTTAACATCTCCACTGCCAATTAGGTTTGTTTGTTAAACCTCTAGTCCTCAGCATACACAAAATTACCATAACCCCCTGAGCTTGCACAGATTTAAGTAACCATCATTGTCTACTTCATCTCAGTATAATCAACAGCAAGGGTGAAGAATCGTTTGTGCTAGTTCTTCAAATAAGCACTTCTGGTGTTTCTCATTACTTCCCAACACTACTGCGTAAGTGGCTGTCCATTAATTGAACTTCGTAGAAGGCAGGGAAATGTGCGCATGCTCACTAGTGCTCCATAGTCGGGAAGTAACTGCTGATTGGGCCACATAATTCATTTTTTATTAAAAATGGCTTTTTGGTTACCTAAAAAAAGGATATTATACTTGCAAAGCGGTAACAAATTTGATTTTTAAAGGTTCAAAACAGGTTTACCCAAGTTCATGAAACATTTACCGCCATAGCTCTTTTTATGTATTTTGATAGTTTTTTGGAAATGGATGTTTAACCATAGTAATTGCTATTTGTTTATCATGTACCGACAAAGCTGATATTTTATAAATTCTTTTAGATCTGTGCTGGAAGTAATGGCAACTTGGTTGTTTTATGTATTTGCATCATTTTAGCAATTTTTATTCCAATTGTGTCACAAGGTTAGAGAGAGACACTTCTTTATTCTGAATCTGCAGGGCAATTAGTTGTTTTGTATCCATAACGTACATTCTATTTTGTAGCTAAATTACATAATGGAAAAATCACTTCCCTTGCATAAAAAATTTTGCATTTTTTTCAGCTGTGATCTTTGTAAATATTAAAGGAACACTAAATTAAAATACATGCAAGTGCATTTCAATGTTGTATTCACCATATCAGTGCATTACTGTGCATAAGGAACCATGTGCCCCTTGCAACCTCATTGAAACTCTGTATTACCTTTGAAGTGGTACATCATGCCATCCTAGATATGGACATACAATCTCTAAAAGCAAAAATGTTTCTGGTAAAAGCTAATTGTATTATAAACATTGGGGATCCTTTTAATCCCCCAGATGTTCCACCATTAAAATCTGTGATCCCCCTTCAAAATTAAGCCTAAATAAACCAAGCCACAGCAACCATAATTAACCTCTGAACCTCGTCTAGAACAATAACATCCTGAGATCCCCATCATATTAACACCTTCCTTTCCTAACTGCTCTGATCACACTTGATGCAACCTTCATACACTATCAATATAGATGGCATGACTACACAATGCAAGATCACCTCAAGGCAAATGCAAGTCTTATAACTGATCATCCCCTCAGGGCAAAACTCCCCCTGGGATTTCTTTGTTTTTGATGACCTTCATCGCTTAGGTGATCCCCTTCTGTCATACTCCAACAGCAAAAAAAATCCTCTTAAGCACCTAAATGATGTCACTCCTTGACCCACCTCTTGAAATACAAAAATCCCTAGGACCCCCACACTAAAGCAAATCCCTACCTTAATCCTTACTCCAGTGTTGTTGGAATTCATTTGTCATTGTTCCTTAGATTAAAGCTCCAAAACGGGCTCTTGATGGACACCCATCACCTGCAAGGACCCTTCAGAAAATGAAATACATTGTGAAGTACAGAGGGCAAGATAACATTTTCTGGCCTGATTGTGATTGGTTAAAGGGACAGTGATGACAAATCCTAGCCGGTGAGGTAGCTCAGTTTGTAAAATGCCCTGTGTACAAAAGTCTGTTCAAAGATCCAAAGGTCACAGGTTCAAATCCCAGCAGGGCCGACTCAGCCCTTCATCCTTCCGAGGTCGATAAAAGGAGTACAATTAAATTGGGTAATAATAACAACTATTACTATTCAGCTGCCAATTTGGTTAATTCCGAGAGTGAGCACTGAAAAAAGCGCTTTGAGTCCCACTGGGAGAAAGGCGCTATATAAATACTAATTGTTGTTGTTATTATTATTATCGTTATTATTATTATTATTTAGAAATGCTAGGATTTACCAGCACTAAAAATAAATGTGACTTTCATTCACATGTTTAAAATTAAACTATGTAAAAGTCACCTTTTATGTTTAGTGCTGTTAAATCGTATTGTTTTTTGAAATGCTAGGATTTACCATCACTTTAAGGGATGTTTTTTTCCAGCTGCCTATTTGCAGTAGCATTGTGATTGCTTCCTTTATATTTATTATCCACAGTATCACTAAATACTGTCTGTCATTACCAGATACCTACTAATTATATTTCTTTCACACTGTTTTACCTTTTGGTTTTATCTTCACCTTTCCCATTACTTCTATACCACATATTTTATTTTATTGAGTATATAAGTGAAGTAACTGCTCATTATATAACACAATTATAAAGCTTTATTTACCCTGTTATAGGTCCTGTATTAGTTGTTTACATTTAGTGTTAAACAATTACCAGGATTTGTTTGTTCTAAATGAACGTTGAATGTTTACTGAATATTTGACATAACTTTTATTAAATGTTACTTTTAAATAATACAGTATTTAATATTTGAATGTTGACCAATTTAAGTCTATTGTAATCTATATAGATTTTTTTTTTAATTCAGCTTTATTTATAATTTAAGAAAACTTATATTGCACAAGAATACGAGATGAACAGAGCTTAATCATTTTAAAATAAACATAACAATATAGCAAACAACATTTACTAACAATTCCTGCTGAGATATAAAAAAAATGACAGAAACATAGTACTTGCCAATAGAATTAAAGGGACAGTCAACACAAAAATTGTTATTGTTTAAAAAGATGGATGATGCCTTTTACTACCCATTCCCCAGCTTTGCACAAAAAACATGGTTATATTAATATACTTTATAACCTTTAAGCCTCTAAATTTCTCTCTGTTTCTAAGTCACTAAAGGCAGCCCCTTGATCACGTTTTGTATTAGCTTTGCACAACCGAGGAGTGCTACTTTTTTAAGCCATATAGATAACATTCAGCTCACGCTCGTGGACTCTAACAACACAGCACTAATTGGCTTAAATGCAAGAGATAGTCATGTGATCAGGGGGCTGTCAGAAGATGCTTAGATACAAGATAATACTGAGATGAAAAGTGTTTTAATATAAATTTTTCTGTGCAAAACTGGGGAATGGGTAATAAAGGTATTATCTATCTTTTTAAACAATACTTTTTTTTGCGTTGAGTGTCCCTTTTAGTTTATCTCCACCCTTCATATCCCTTTAAGATGTTATATTGAAGCTTGAACGGCCGAATGAATGTCAAGGGTATCGTTCGCTCTACCATTTGAGTGTCAGTGTTCTAACAATCAACCTATATTTGGTACAAATCCTACAGCTTATGATTCCAGCAGTTCCTATAGGTATAATGGTCAGACTACTTATTTTATTACACCACAAATGAGTAATAATAATAATAATAAATTTACTGCAAGCAATTTGTGGCTATAACAGATTCCACAGACCCATTGTCCTGGCAACATACAGTTTCCTTTGCATATAGTCCCAGAGAGCCCTCTCTTTCTCTTTTATTCAAGGTTAAAAAATAATTTAATTCTTACTGTCAGAAATGCAACCATCCAACTGCATTGTGTATATTTTCCTATGTATCAGGATCTTCCTATTTTATAATTATCCATTTGCATTTTAGTATCCTAGCGTTACAATATATGTTATATGTATGGATACTTCCTGCCTTTAAATAGGAAAAAAAAAATACAAAATGATTGATGTAAAGTTTAGTGGAACATAAAAGCTAAAATCTGAAATTTACTGTAGTGCAATGTATACTAAATAAGTATAATTTTTGTAATACATTTGAAAAAATACTTGTTTTAAAAGTTCTAGCATTGAATTAGTGACTTTTAATGTACATACAATCCACTGTCTATAAGGTTGTTAGACCGATTGCACTGGTACCCTCATGTACTTTATAACACATTAAACTCTTGTTAAAGGGATAGAAAGGTCAAAAATGAAATGTGCACGGGTGCATTTCAATTTGAAATATAGGAAAGCAATTTTGTAATATACTTCCATTAGTGGCATACGCACATATCCTTTTGAGGATATGCACCTGTATTCAAACACCACACCTTCTCAGAAAGTCAGCAGTTCCTTGTATAACACAAATTACATCTTCAGAAGCAAAATACACTACAGCCAGCTCTCAGAGCATGAATGGTGCTCGAATACTGGTGCATGAACACTCACGGCATATGTGCGTATGCCGTAGAAAAAACAGTAATAACTTTTACTAGAAGCATTTTTGCTTGTGGAAGAATATTGCAAAACTTTTAAATTGAAATTTACCCATGCACTTTTCAATTTTGACCAAATAATCCCTTTAAACAACCTTTTTTAAAAGGAAATATATTACAAAAAATGCGGTGTAGTCAGCATGCTGAGCATATGAGGTACAGGGTTCATAATGTATTTTAAATTAGTGCATCTGCTTATCTCTCTCGCATCCTTCCTTCCTTCTTCCATGAGTTTTAATATCATCAGATTTTATTCTTCCGTGCAATAAAAAGACTTAGTGGAACAATTTGTACTTTAGGGTAAGATTCTAACCCATACTTTGTATGCAATCACACATCAGATATTTTTATATGTATAAATATAATTTGATATTTGGCATATTGATTTCTTTGTTCTGTAGTAATATGTCATACTCTGTGCAGATCTTGGGTGCCTGATCCCGTTTAAAGGGCAAATATTAGGTGTTTACAAACAGAAATAAAAGGGATATGGTGAAATTTATATGTTCATTTCTGTAATATTCTTCCATTAAAAAAAATGCTTTTAGTAAATGTTACTATATCAGCGGCATTCACACATGCGACGTGTTACTAGAGGATCAGAATTCAAACACCAGGAGGTGGTGTGTATTGTGTCAATGGACACTTAAAGGGACGCTAAACCCAATTTTTTTCTTCCGTGATTCAGATAGAGCAGGACATTTTAAGCAACTTTCTAATTTACTCCTATTGTCAAATTTTCTTCATTCTCTTGGTATCTTTAATTGAAATGCAAGAATGTAAGTTTAGATGCCGGCCCATTTTTGGTGAACAACCTGGGTTGTCCTTGCTGATTGGTGGATAAATTCATCCACCAAAAAAAAGTGCTGTCCAGAGTACTGAACCAATAAAAAGCTTAGATGCCTTCTTTTTCAAATAAAGATAGCAAGAGAACAAAGAAAAATTGATAATAGGAGTAAATTAGAAAGTTGCTTAAAATTGCATGCTCTAGCTGAATCACAAAAGAAAGGATCTCACAGCATATGTGCGTATGCCACTGGAAACCAATAATAAATTTTACTTGAAGCATTTTTGCTAAGGGAAATGTATTTAAAAAATGCAACCCGTTCACATTTCAGCTTTGACCTTTCTATAGCTTTTAAAAAAAAAGTGTAAGAAGAAGATTAGGAAATGCATGTTGTACCAAGGTCAGCTATCACATGGTGGGCAGGGACAAGCTGGCACAAGCCTGACCATGTTTATTCATCTGAATCAACTTATTTTTAATAAAAGTTTTAATTGATTTCGGTTAAAAATTGCTTGCTGTGTCTCTCTTTATCTAGGCTTAAAGGACCATTAATTACAATTGAATTGAATAATTAAAGTTATGGTAGATTTATATACATGACACTTTAAAATATAAAAGCTTTACTTAGTAAATATACATTAAGTCCACAATTTTGAATATGAATAAATATAGATATATACACACACACACATTTTCAATAATAATTCTGTTTTCCTTTCGGGACCAGCAGTGCTCTGCGAGTCCATAGCCGTATTTCTCCTGTGCAGTCCAGCCAGTATTCTAGGCTGATTAGTCTTAAAATTAAATGCTTTAATGAATAAGACCATGCCTAAAAATAGCGCCAACAAATTTTGAAGCACTAAGAAAATCAGGCCCTAAGATATGGATGCATATTGTTAAAATAATAAGACGTTTAAATGGTTTGTCAGTTCAATTATATTAACAAGATTTTTTATATTTTATTTATATTGAAAAGATTTAAGGGGTAAACTTTTTCTTGGTAAAAGGACATCAATATTTTAAAGTATCTTATTTAAAAAATGAATTAAGCTTATGTGTTTGACTGGCACTCATTTCCCTGTATTAACAATGCCAAGTCATTAAGTATAGTACTTGTGAACTCCAAAATCCAGCGCAGAAACCACAATATGACAGTGATTATAAGTAAACTGTTTTCAACATTGTTTATCTGTTTGTGGTGCAGATACCAGAGTTTTCTCCTTTAATATTTTGGAGGCATCTGTAGAACCACAACCACAATCTAATTTTTTTTTTTCTTTCTTCAACTTGTCCCAAAGACGTTTTCTGCTCTATTGTTTATATCTCTAGATTAAAAGGAATATTCTAGCACAATAATAAAAACTACTGTAATTTGATAGAGCATTTTATTAAACCAAATACTATGGCCCCAATTTATCAAAGTCTGGCGGACCTGATCCGACAGTGTGGATCAGGTCAGTCAGACCTCGCTGAATACGGCGAGCAATACGCTCGCCATGTTCAGCATTGCATCAGCTCACAAGAGCTGCTGGTGCAACGCCGCCCCCTGCAGACTCGCGGCCAATGGGCCGCCAGCAGGGAGGTGTCAATCAACACCAATCGTACTCGATCAGGTTGATTTCCGGTGATGTCTGTCCGCTTGCTCTGAGCATGGAGCATTTTGAGGTGCTTTTACGTTTGTTTGTTTGTTTTTTTCAATTGCTGAAATAAATGTTTTTTTCTTGATTAATATTTGAAAACAGGCAATGTGCAGTTCTGATACCCGTTATGTACTCAGAAACTTTTGTATAGCGGTTTCTTTTCTCTTCAGTTATGATCTGGGATTAGATAAACACTACTGACAGAAGAGTGCCCCATGCATCGTTACAAATAAACTGTGAGATTATTGGAGCAGAAGATCTTGCTTTTTTCTCTTTTCATTAGGTTTGACAGCTCAAGTTAATTGGATATTTCATTGTGGAATGAATTTATATTATTAAAGGGACTTAAAAAATTAAAAAGCAAACTATCAGGCGTATGAAAAAGCAGGAATTATGCTGATAAAGTATTTTTCACAGCTGTTTAAATAGGTTTTGAACTAGCAAAATAGCTGGTATTTGATGCTAAAAAGAATTTGAATGGGCTCCATATTCACGTGTCAAACTTGCTAGAACCTGTACCATGACTGAACAATATCCCTTACACTCACTGCCATGTCAACTGTAGCATGTCCCATGGCTCTAGTCTAGGACGATTTGTCTTTATCTCTATATATCCTGTCTATTAATTGCAGTTAAACTATTGACCATAAAGCTATATAATTTATTGCAATTAAACTATTAAAGTGAAGGTAAAGTTAGTCATTTTTGAACACATATTTACATTCTTTACTCTTAATTTACCAAGATCGCAAAAAAATTTTTTTCCAATTAATTATCAATTTTTAATATATATATTTTTTCCTACCGTTGCCACACTAACTCCGCACATCCACTACTTCCTCGATTTGTGTGTGTTCTGTGTTGACGTATAGAGCGGTCCCACCTGCTCTATACGTAGCTCAAATGCGCATGCGCGAATCACGGATTCCTAACTCTACTGGGCTGGTGGCGTACAGGTGTACTTCCTGTGAAAAACGAATGCGCATGCACGACACAGGAGCGCGCTCCTTATCGAAGCCGGACACATTTTTGCGCATTAGCAGTAAAATAAATAGGCGGATGACGTTGCTTGACAGCCGCCTAACGGCCAGAGTTTCAGTTGGTTATCTAAAAAACGTGACCCACATATTAAAATAAGATAAAAAAAACGGATTGAATTCGGCTAGTGTCAACAGTAAAATAATACCGGCGATAACTTAATTTCAAGATAAGATGGGAAGAAATGATGAATTAAAGTCCTATTACTACTGAACAAAGAGTATTATTGTAGATTGCAACCCATGTAAGTTTACCTTCACTTTAACCATAAAGCTATATAATGTATAACCTTGTTTGAATGGGAGCATTCAATTAAAAAAAAAAAAGCTATGTAATAGTAATTTGTCAATTTTGCTTCATTCTTTTAGTATCCTTTAATGATGGAGCAACAATGCACTACTGGGAGATAGCTGAGCACATTGGTCAGCCAATAATAAGAGGTATATATGTACAGCAACAAATCAAAAGCTAGCGCCCAGCTCCTGAGCCTACCTAGGTATGCTTTTAAACAAAAAATACCAAAAGAACGGAATAAATTGGATAAACAACATTAAAATTGTATACTGAGTAGCAAAAGAACATTTTCGGGTTTCATGTCCCTTTTAAAGGGACACGAAACCCAAAAGATTTCTTTCATGATTTAGGTAGAACATACAATTTTAAAAAAACTTTCCAGTTTACTTCTATTATCAAATTTGCTTCATTCTCTTGGTATCATTTGTTGAAGGAGCAGCAATGCACTACTGGTTTCTAACAACACATGGGTGAGCCAATTAAAATCAGTGTATATATATATATGCAGCCACCAATCAGCAGCTAGCACCTAGGCTCTTTGCTGTTCCTGATCTTACCTAGATAAACCTTTCAGCAAAGGATAACAAGAGAAGGAAGCAAATTTAATAATAGAAGTAAATTGGAAAGTTGTTTGAAATCACTTGCTCTTTCAGAATCACGAAAGAAAATATTTGGTTTCATGTCCCTTTTAACATCAGCTGAATGCAGTTTTATATTGTGTTCATATTGTAAGGCCGATTACTTTGTACAGTATATGACCTCTTATAAAGCTATGATTTTCCTAGTGATATATAAAACAGGGATAATGCGAAACAGAAAAAATAATTAAAATTAATTTAATTAAAAAGAGTTTTTCTAATTTCAATTGTTTAACCTTAAAGGGATTCTAAATCCAAATGATGTATTTAATGATTCAGACAGAGCATGCAATTTTAAGCATCTTTCTAATTTACTCCAATTATCAAATGTCTTAATTATCTTGTTATCTTTATTTAAAATGCAGTAATGTAAAGCTTATGTGCCGGTCCATTTTGGTTCATACCTGGGTTATGCCTGCTTATTCGTTTGCTAAATGTAGCCACCAATAAGAAAGTGCTATCCAGGGTGCTGAACCTAAAATAGGCCGGCTCCTAAACTTTACATTCCTATTTTTTAAATAAAGATAGCAAGAGAACTAATAAATATTTTTAATTAAGTAAATTAGAACGTTGCTTACAATTGCATGCTCTATCTGAAAAAAAAATTGGGTTTAGCATCCATTTAAATTGTTTTGTTTTTATTTTTGAATAACGGAGTCTGCCTTGTATATAATTCGCAGTGTACCAGCGCCTGCCTATAGTGCACAGATGAACAGAATATTTTCAGTAGTGCAAGGGGCAGGAGGGATTAAAGGATCAGGTTAATCAGTCTTTGCAAGCACTGCTTAAATTGTAAATACTGTTATGTCAACACACTGTGATTGTCAGTTTGGATTTAGTAAACTAGGATTTTTGTAGCATATGGGACACTGTGACATTTTAATACAGCCTTGATTAGCATTTATATTGGCCAAACAAATGACCTATCAGACTACAGGTACACTTGTCTAGAATACAAGTAAGAATATGTGTGTATGTAATGTGAGTAGTAAATAAAGCAGTGCTATTAATAACATGCTTCTAATGCCTATGTGTAGTGACTTTAGGCTTCTCAGGAACTTGAGTGGGGGTTGACACCAAGCTTAGCTGTCAGCTAATGTTGCAAGTCATTGAGAAATATGTACTTTTGTTGAGAACCGATGCATTTAAACATTGCTCAGATTTCTTAAAGGGATAGGAAAGTCAAAACTAAACTTACATGATTCAGATAGAGCATGTCATTTTAAGTTATATTTAAATTCACTTCTATTTTCAAATGTGCTTTGTTCTCTTGGTATCCCTTGTTGAAAAATAATACATACATATCCTACACTAGTGGCAGTGCTAGTTGCTGATAGTGCCTGTGCCTGTAGTGCATACATTTGCCTCTTGTGATTGGATAACTAGATGTGTTCAGCTAGCTGCCAGTAGTGTAATGTTGTTCCTTCAGCAAAGGATAACCAGAGAATGAAGCAAATTTGCCAGCAGATGGAAATTGATAATTTGTTTAAAATTGTATGTTCTATCCAAATCATAAAATAAAAAGTTGTTTTTTTGTCCCTTTTAATTAAAAACGTTTCTCCCTATATGTGTAGATGACAGACTAGCCAACAATATAGTGTGCTTTAATGTGCATATATGGTGCTGTCACTGAAAGTGTTACTATGTGATACAGACTGGTTCCTTCACTTTTTTATCAATTTAAAACCTTTATGTTGTGTTTTTTTAATGCGTGTGTGTGTTTGTGTGTATATATTATTATTATTATTATTATTATTATTATTATTAGGTTTTTGTAGAGCGCCAATAGATTCCCCAGTGCTATAAGCATAGGCGGTATACAAGATAACATTTACAGCGATCAAATGGGTAGAGGGCGCTGCCAAAAGTTGCACTGTTATAGTCGGCTCTTATAAAGGCGATCTACAGCTGGGCTCATATGCTTACATTCTAAGGGGTTCAAGGGGAAAGCAATAGATTTAGGAAAGGTTAGAGTAGGCTGTATGCATCCCTGAATAGTAGATTCTTTAGGGAGAGCTTGAAGCTGTTAAAACTAGGGGAGAGTCTTGTGGAGTGAGGCAGGGAGTTCCACAAGATGTGAGCCAGTCTGGAGAAGTCCTGTAAATGGGAATGTGAGGAAGTAACAAGAGAGGAGGAGAGTAGTAGATATATATGTATGTGTGTTTGTGTGTATGGATATATTGCCACATAGGGGGTCAAGTTTAATCTCTGAATTGCAAGGGTTTCACCCAGTAGCTAACAGAGGGCAATGGTGTAAAACAGTTTTTGGGCCCCTCAAAGGTATTCAGAATCAGTAGTAAGCAATAGTAATAATATCATAATATCATAATATACATGCTGGTCCATATGATAGATGGACTGGCAACCTGTATTAATAATAGGCTCCCCCACATTAGGATTCTACACTTTCTGCGCACATATATAGACTGACTGCTATTGGCCCCCCAGAGCACTTGGGTCCTGGTGCTGCGGCACCAATGGTAGTTCCGCTTCTGGGTTCACACCAATTCCTTAACCTTGACAAATACTTGTTAAAGTTACACAGAAACATTGAAAACACAATTTGTTTCAGTACACAATGTTTTATATTAAAATCTGAAAGTGATTACTGTACCTTTTTAACAGGTTAAGGGAGATGAAGGGTGAATAACTGTCTAACCGCCTACTTGAAACAATAGTCTGTCATTGGATTGCATTTATTGTAATCCTTTGTTTTGGACAGTTAGGGTCATTTTGGGTTTGTCATTTTTTTGTGTTCTAAATAAACACTTAGAAATTCTCAGTGTAGCCCACTGCCCTCAGATAGATAAGAGAGCTACTATTACCAAACGTAGGTTACATGCTCACATGGTTTTTGCAGCAAAAGACATATACTGAACATGAGCAATAAACTAATTGCAGCTAGCAGATAGGTGTCTGTCTCCTAGCAACACTTCAAAAGAAAAAAAAGCTAATTTGCCTTCCTGTAGAGACCACAGCCTCCTTGTAGGGTGACAGGAAGTAATGGGCACTGCACAAATAAAGTAAAAAAAATAATAATACATATTGCAATAGTTTCTATTAAGTATAACCCACTGCTTGGTGCATTTTTATTACAAGAATTAAATGGACTGTTTTATAACCCTTTAAGGCCATAAACCTCTAAGGTGAAAACAACATTTCAACATGTTTGAATGTAAAATCTGAAGTTTGTTGGTAGCTGAATAAAACCACCAATCAATAAAACAATAATTTTTATACTGTAGCACAAATATGTCCAGAAATTATAATGCTCCCACAGATTCTCCTTATAAACCACAGACCTACATAGCTGGGATAACTCACTTCTTTTTGACAGAAAAAAAGGAAGATATTTGTACATATTGATTGCTTTTATTGCCATGACATGCTTAGTGTAAATAAACAATGACAGCAGTAGATTATAGTGGTAAACTCTTCTTTCAAGTCTGCTCCAAGATATAGTATTTCTGGGATTTGAAATCCTCCTCTAACTAAAATTAAAATTGAAATAAGATTTTTAATTTTTATTTATTTTTTAATTTTAGTAGCATTTATAGCAACATCCCGATAAGCTTATTCTATTCACTGATCAGTAGGCTTAGTTTATTGTCATAGTAACACTCTATGCTTTGCAGCGGGCGGAGTGTCCATTTCCAATTGGGGAATACAGCCACTGCTGAAATTCATGCAATGAGAGTTTGTTTAGTTTTCTGTGACAACATATGCTACCTATATTATGATTAGCCTATAGCCATTTGGACATTATATTACGATCTGGCTTGTCGCTTATTAAGGTAACACACTTTGTTTGTTTATGGGCGGTTCCGCTCCGTATCTAAATCGTAGACTACTGTTTACTTGGAAAGTTGCTCTATCTGAATAAGTTATATTTTGACTTTTACTATGCCTTTAATATCCCTGTAACTTCTGTGTCTGACATATTTGCGTTACATATTATTAAAGATTTGTAATACATTGAGATTATATGGTTACAGGGATTATTGTAGCTATTAGTGGGACAACTAAGATACGGTACCTGATGTGATACTTTCTTGTTATGTGTAAATAACAGGATTGTAGAGCTAGATCATTATGTCTGTATATATTGTTTGTATTTTTTTGTTTGTTTTAAAATAAAATAAAAATAAATAAAATGGTTACCATGACCATTTTTGTACTTAGGGTTGATATGTCATTTAAAGGTATATATCTGGTATTTTTATGGTTCTTGTGAGTATGTGTTCACTATATAATAACTGATTCCCATCTTGTATATGTGTAGGAAATAAAGGTCCTTAAAGGGACATAAAACACATTTTATATATGCATTGTTTATATTAGAAATTAAACACTGCATTGTGAAAGGTCTGAAAAACAAATTTTCTAAAAGCATTGAAAGTTTGTTTGTTAGCAAAATTTGCATTGTTTAGCAGTACTGTTCTAAAAGCATCTCTTTTGGTTTGATGAGGCCAGATGTATTTTTAAACTAGTATTGTTGTTTAAATATTAAAAAACAAATGTGTAATGTTTGGTCTCCATAATGTAACAGCTGCTGCCATGTTGTGTCCTGTATTTAACTTTAAAAAGCTTTGAATCTCCTCTTCTGAGACCAGTTATGGGCAAATATAAAGGAACTACTACAATGATCAAGTAATTGCTGTGTAGAATGGAAAAAGGTTAGGCTTATAAAGTCTGCAGTTTGTGCAGGTAGCAGAACGTCTGCAATTTTCAGAGTTAAAGGGACATGAAACCCAAAAAATCTCTTTCATGATTCAAATAAAGAAAACCATTTTAAAAAAAGTTTCCCATTTACTTCTATTATCAAAATTACTTTATTCTCATATTTGTTCTTGTTTGAAGAGATAGCTATATAGGTATTGTGCACGTCTTGGACACTTCATGACAGGAAATAATGCTGCCATCTAGTGTTCTTGTTAATGTATTACATTGTTGTAAAACTGTTGCCATATAGTGCAGAACGTGCATGCTTATGAACTTACCTTCCTGCTTTTCAACTAAGGATAACAAGAAAACAAAGAATATTTGAAAAGAGAAGTAAATAGCTGAATCATGAAAGAAAAAATTTGGGTTTTATGCCCATTTAAATAACATGAAAAAATAATGAAATATAAACATTTTTGTAATTAAACATGTTATTGGGACAGTAAGTACTGCTTTAAACACACAAGTATTTTATTTTTTTGCACTGCTAGGGAAACTGTGTGTTTGGATAGTTTCTGTGATTAGTTTCTCCTATGTAATCTTTTCTCTGTTTGTTTTTTAGATCACTGGCGTTATTCTTCTAGCTGTTGGCGTGTGGGGAAAACTAACCTTAGGCACATATATCTCCCTTATTGCTGAAAACTCCACTAATGCTCCTTATGTCCTCATTGGAACTGGTACCACAATTATTGTCTTCGGGCTGTTTGGTTGCTTTGCCACTTGCCGTGGTAGCCCATGGATGCTGAAACTGGTAAGTTATCAGGATTCTGTTCTTCCTGGATTCTGTGTGAGGAACATATTAAAGGGATACTAAACCCAATTTTTTTTCTTTCATGATTTAGATAGAGCATGAGATTTTAAGCAACTTTATAATTTACTCCTTTAATAAATTTTTCTTTGTTCTCATGCGGTCTTGATTTGAAAAAGCAGTACTGTAAGCTTTAGAGCCGTCCCAATTTTTGTTCAGCACCTAGGTAGCACTTGCTGATATGTGGCTAAATGTAGCAAGCCAATCAGCAAGCGCTACCCAGGTGCTGAACTAAAAATGGCCCGGCTCCTAACCTTTCATTACTGCTTTTTCAAATCAAGATAACAGGAGAACAAAGAAAAAATGATAATAGGAGTGAATTAGAAAGTTGCTTAAAACTGCATGCTCTATCTGAATCGTGAAAGAAAAAAAATTGGAGTTAGTATCCCTTTAATGTTTAACAGGCATGCACTTTTCCTACTTTCTTTTCACTTGCCATTATACACAAAAAGCTAAGACTATTTTGAGTCTGTTGTGCTGGTAGCTGTGTACATTTCAGTATAATCACAGAAGAATACCGGTTTAAGCCACAATTTACAAGATCAGGTTACGGAATGAGACTTTGTAGATTAACAGAGATAATATATACTGAATATTTTTACATAAATATACTAAATCCTTTACAAATGTTTCATATATCATCATAATATCAAATTGTTTTGTTTTTAAATTCTGGATTAAATCAAAAGATTAGGTCTGCAGGTTTGCAGCATGAAATGGAACTGAAGTACCTGGGTAAAGTTCTAAAACACTAGCATTGAATAAGATGCTAATTTAAAGGGACATTCCAGTCAAAATTAAAATGCACATAGATTAATTATTTTTTTGAATAGTATCATATTTACAATATAGACATTTTGCCAAAATGCTTTTAGTAAAAGTTATCACTTTTTAAGCGTTAACTAGATATTCTCAGTGCACTAGCATTTTAAATATTGCAGCTGATCAGAAAGCCAGTAGGGGCTTGTGTCAAGACAGCAAAGATGCAAATTTTAATGATTGCCATATGGTACAAGCTTTGTAGGCTCTCTGCTCTGTGCACCAGCATTTTAAACATAAGTAAATACATGTATATTGCAAAAATCAGAACTAAAAATGCACCTGTGTGCTCTCCAATTTTGTTTGGAATGTCCCTTTAACTGCTGAACAGTGATTTTAACCTGTCTGTGGCTATAATGCACACAGTTGATTATGTTGGCCCCTATAGCTTCTGGGAACCTGTAGTTAGTAGTTTTAATAAAATTTGATCATCAACACATAGGTTAGTAATCTTACTCTCTTCCCTGCCAGTAACACACATAAAGCAATGAATTACAGAAATAAATTGTAATGATTTTCTGTAGCTTGTATTGTTTAGCTGTTATATGATGTCTTCATTCTTTTTGCTACCCAGAGCACATATGACACTAAAGGATTCTGCATGTATACACATTAGTGGTTGTATAGCAGCCTTTCTATAGTTCCCTTTCCTTATGGTTATTAGGTACAATTTTCAGAGCATGTGTTTCAGAGTTTTACTTCCGCAGTCTTAGGCTGTTTAGCTCCCCAGCCACACCATTATTCCCAGTAAATGCAGAGAAAATATGAGAAAACTGTTAAGAATCTACAGGTTTGCCTTGGAATGTTCTGACATTGCTCCTCTTTGGGGACAACAGTTTATATGTATAAAAATATATGCTTATGTACACATATATGGGTCATTGCAACAAAAAGATGGGTAACTTTGGTTTAGAATCTAAACCAAAGCTGTCCGTCTTTTTGTTGCAGTGACCCACATCTTATTGCTAAGATAATAACCTTATAGCAGTTATTGCTACATAAATCAACTAAAGTTTAGATTATGTAAAGTGAAAACCACAGTCCAAGTGACCTCTATCTAAAATTTAGTTGATTTATGTAGCAATAACTGTTATAAGGTTATTATCTTAGCAATACATTTAAATGACAAAGGCCTTGATGAAGTGTAAATAAACACAGCTGTGATGTACTGTATATTAATATGCAGTTCATTGCCATGACATCCATTGTTTTCACCTATATGACGGCATTATGCTACTGTATTTCAGACTGCTAGTTTTCTTGCTTTTTTTCATTGATCTACTCCCATATATGATTGTTTGCCTTTACAAGCGGTGTTCATCCCTATTCACCACTGATGGAACAGTTCTTATCAGTATTCAGGAATAGCATTATCAACATTAACATTAACGTCCACTTTGAATATTAATAAGCTTTTGTTTAAAGTTTATCATAAAATGTTGGCAGCATGTTTTAGCTCATTCTTTTCTAATCGGTCACAGCAGAATGTATCTGGACCATTCTTTAACCTCTTTACTCAGATTTCTTCCACAGGTAACTGTATCCCAATTTATTATGTGTGAATGATCCAGTATATGTTTGTTACAATCTGTGGCCCCTTTTATTAAGCTGCAGATTCAGCTTTGGGGCCCCCCAGCATTTCTGGCTTGCACATGTGTTTCAAGACAGCAGCTACTTAGCCTCTCCACCACCTAAAGTTTGGCAGAGTTAAATCATCCAAATCTGCTTCTGCAATGTAAAATGCCACAAGGACGACAGGTCTACACAGCTTTTAATAAGTGGGGCGCTGTGTGTTTTATCAATGTAAAATGTGTGTGTGTGAAAAATATTTTGGGTTGTTTACGTCACTGGAAACATCTTGGACATGAGCAACTTGTTTCTCCACATCCTTCTCCTATTCACTGTATCCGAACTCTCCTGTTTTTCTTGGCTGACTCTGATTCAAAATGGTGGGAAGACAGTGGCATACTCCATATTGGAGATTAGTACTACATAGGGAGGCTAATGATATTATTGAAGGCGGTGGAAAGGCATTTGCTTCCCAAAAGGATGAACTTTGAATATTTGAGGTTACTGTTGCTGGTGAGAATATGGGGGTTCCATTTTTGTTACCTTTAGAAGCAGACACTATGGGAACAGCATATAAGCTACTAACTGTCTGATTTTCTGTTAAGTCTAGACAGGTGGGGAAGTGAGAGAGGGAGTGGAAACAGGAATTTGAGTATTCTGAATGGGGCTTTGCTTTCTCTCTTACTAAATCCACTGTGCAACGATCTATGAGCTCTATCTAAAACTTCTCATTAGGTGGCATATGGTTCCTGTGGAAATTCAGAAACTCTTTCCATCCTGCTCAAATCTGTGTTGGACGGATTGCGGTGAAATCGGCTCTCATCTTCATGTTTGGTGGGGCTGTGGTAGCACATGTACTGAGAGAATTGGGATTACTCTATTCCTTATCGGCTCCTGAGTCACTTCTACATTTGGCTATAAGGAAGCTCTCCAATCTATTTATATACTATTGGTGGCCAACCTAGCAATAGCGCATATTTGGCTAAAACAGACTATACCCTCTTGGAGTCAGGTGTTGGACATTATTCAATTTATTTGAAGAATGGAAAAATACTGACAGTTGATGGGCAGAAATTACTTCATAGTGTTATCTGGGATGACTGGGAGGCTGGATCAAAAAAGGAAGAAATACTAACTCTCACAGATGGGGGATGAAAATGGTTTTTTTTTTGGTTTTTTTTAAATCTCTCACCCTTTATCTTCCTCTTTCTACTTTCCCCTTTGCCTCTTCTCTTCTTGGCAGGATCCACACCTAGACTACAACCTTGTAAACAATGGGAATTGTCTTCTCCTTTACTAAGCGGTGGATCATCTCATAATGCATTGATTTATATTTTAGTTCTTATTTTTCCTACTCCTAATCTAACTAGTAAGAGAATGGAGATGTACACCGAAAACTACTGAGATGACTAGCGAGGGTAATTAGTTTACTTTAACTCACTCTATACTGCTGAAACCAATAGTTTTTTACTCTAAATTAATGCCTTAGTTACTAGTATTCATGTTGTGTTTCTCCTGTTAAGTGTAGTCAGTCCACGGGTCATCCATTACTTATGGGATATTAACTCCTCCCTAACAGGAAGTGCAAGAGGATCACCCAAGCAGAGCTGCTATATAGCTCCTCCCCTCTACGTCACACCCAGTCATTCTCTTGCACCTAACTAATAGATAGGATGTGTGAGAGGAGTGTGGTTATTAAATTTAGTTTATTACTTCAATCAATAGTTTGTTATTTTAAACAGCACCGGAGTGTGTTGTTGCTTCTCAGGCAGTATTAGAAGAAGAATCTACCTGAGTTTGTGTATGATCTTAGCGGACGTAACTAAGATCCATTTGCTGTTCTCGGCCATTCTGAGGAGCGAGGTAACTTCAGAACAGGGGACAGCGGGCAGGGTTCACCTGCAAAGAGGTATGTTGCAGTATATTATTTTCTAAGGAATGGAATTGACTGAGAAAATACTGCTAATACCGATATAATGTAAGTACAGCCTTAAATGCAGTAGTAGTAACTGGTATCAGGCTGTTATGTATGTATGTTGGCACCAAAGTATTTCTGGGAAATGGTACTTCACTAAGAAAATACTGTATACATTTAACTCTAGCCTCTCTGCAGTGATAGCAACTAGCAACAGGCTTTTATTCTGATTCATATATTTAAAACGTTTACTGACAGGTTAATCGTTTTTTTCTCTGAGGTACTTGGTGAAAATTTATGGGCATTATTTTCCACTTGGCTGTCGTTTATTTTGCATAAAATCAGTTACTGAGCTTCCCCACTGCTGTATTAAGAGTGGGAGGGGCCTATTTTTGGCGCTTTTACTACTCATTAAAAATTCAGTCACAGTCTTCCTTATTCTCCCTGCATGATCCAGGACGTCTCTACAGAGCTCAGGGGTCTCCAAAACTAGTTTGAGGGAGGTAATCACTCAGAGCAGACCTGTGAGACTGTGCTTTGACTGTGATAAAAAACTTATTTATTTGTCAATCGTTTTTTTTTTGGTATTAATAATCCATTTGCTGATGGGTGCTATCCTTTGCTAAATTAATGCTTTTCATATGAAAGATTGATTGCTATAACTAAACCGTTTCATTGTTATATCAAAGTGACAGTTTTTTTGTGTGCTTCTTAAAGGCACAGTAACATTTTGCATATTGCTTGTAAATTCAATTGAAAAGTATTTCCAAGCTTGCTAGTCTAATTGCTAGTTTGTTTAAACATGTCTGACACAGAGGAATCTCTTTGTGCAATATGTTCAAAAGCCAAGGTGGAGCCCAATAGAAATTTATGTACTAATTGCATTGATGCTACTTTAAATAAAAGCCAATCTGTACATGTTAAGCAACATTCACCAGACAACGAGGGGGAAGTTATGCCGACTAACTTGCCTCACGTGTCAGTACCTGCATCTCCCGCTCAGGAGGTGCGTGATATTGTAACGCCAAGTACATCAGGGCGGCCATTACAAATCACTTTACAAGACATGGCTAATGTTATGACTGAAGTTTTGTCTAAATTGCCAGAACTTAGGGGTAAACGAGATCACTCTGGGGTGAGAACAGAGTGCGCTGATAATGCTAGGGCCATGTCTGATACTGCGTCACAATTTGCAGAACATGAGGACGGAGAGCTTCATTCTGCGGGTGACGGATCTGATCCAAATAAACTGGATTCAGACATTTCAAATTTTAAGTTTAAGCTGGAAAACCTCCGTGTACTACTAGGGGAGGTGTTAGCGGCTCTGAATGATTGTAACACAGTTGCAATCCCAGAGAAAATGTGTAGGTTGGATAAATATTTTGCGGTACCGACGAGTACTGACGTTTTTCCTATACCTAAGAGACTTACTGAAATTGTTACTAAGGAGTGGGATAGACCCGGTGTGCCTTTCTCACCCCCTCCTATATTCAGAAAAATGTTTCCAATAGACGCCACCACACGGGACTTATGGCAAACGGTCCCTAAGGTGGAGGGAGCAGTTTCTACTTTAGCTAAGCGTACCACTATCCCGGTGGAGGATAGCTGTGCCTTTTCAGATCCAATGGATAAAAAGTTAGAGGGTTACCTTAAGAAAATGTTTGTTCAACAAGGTTTTATATTGCAACCCCTTGCATGCATTTCGCCTGTCAGGCTGCGGCAGCATTTTGGTTTGAGTCTCTGGAAGAGACTCTTGACTCAGCTCCATTAGATGAGATTACACACAAGCTTAAAACCCTTAAGCTAGCTAATTCATTTATTTCTGATGCCGTAGTACACTTAACTAAACTTACAGCTAAGAATTCCGGATTCGCCATTCAGGCGCGCAGAGCGCTGTGGCTAAAATCCTGGTCAGCTGATGTGACTTCTAAATCT
Organism: Bombina bombina; assembly: GCF_027579735.1. NCBI lineage: Eukaryota > Metazoa > Chordata > Amphibia > Anura > Bombinatoridae > Bombina > Bombina bombina. Next base: position 353,505,820 of record NC_069501.1, read on the forward strand.
AAATTGCTTAACATACCTTTCAAGGGGCAGACATTATTCGGGCCCGGTTTGAAAGAAATTATCGCTGATATTACGGGAGGTAAAGGCCATGCCTTGCCTCAAGACAGAGCCAAACCAAGGGCTAGACAGTCTAATTTTCGTGCCTTTCGTAACTTCAAGGCAGGAGCAGCATCAACTTCCTCTGCTCCAAAACAGGAAGGAGCTGTTGCTCGCTACAGACAAGGCTGGAAACCTAACCAGACCTGGAACAAGGGCAAGCAGGCCAGAAAACCTGCTGCTGCCCCTAAGACAGCATGAAGTGAGGGCCCCCGATCCGGAAACGGATCTAGTGGGGGGCAGACTCTCTCTCTTCGCCCAGGCTTGGGCAAGAGATGTCCAGGATCCCTGGGCGTTGGAGATCATATCTCAGGGATATCTTCTGGACTTCAAAGCTTCTCCTCCACAAGGGAGATTTCATCTTTCAAGGTTGTCAACAAACCAGATAAAGAAAGAGGCGTTTCTACGCTGTGTACAAGACCTCTTACTAATGGGAGTGATCCACCCAGTTCCGCGGTCGGAACACGGACAAGGGTTTTACTCAAATCTGTTTGTGGTTCCCATAAAAGAGGGAACCTTCAGACCAATATTGGATTTAAAGATCCTAAACAAATTCCTAAGAGTTCCATCGTTCAAAATGGAAACTATTCGGACAATCTTACCCATGATCCAAAGAGGTCAGTTCATGACCACAGTGGATTTAAAGGATGCCTACCTTCACATACCGATTCACAAGGATCATTACCGGTATCTAAGGTTTGCCTTCCTAGACAGGCATTACCAGTTTGTAGCTCTTCCCTTCGGGTTAGCTACGGCTCCAAGAATCTTTACAAAGGTTCTGGGCTCTCTTCTGGCGGTACTAAGACCGCGAGGAATATCGGTAGCTCCGTACCTAGATGACATTCTGATACAAGCGTCATGCTTCCAAACTGCCAAGTCTCATACAGAGTTAGTACTGGCATTTCTAAGGTCGCATGGGTGGAAAGTGAATGAAGAAAAGAGTTCTCTCTTACCACTCACAAGAGTTCCCTTCTTGGGGACTCTTATAGATTCTGTAGAAATGAAAATTTACCTGACAGAGGACAGGTTAACAAAACTTCTAAATGCTTGCCGTGTCCTTCATTCCATTCAACACCCGTCAGTGGCTCAATGCATGGAGGTAATCGGCTTAATGGTAGCGGCAATGGACATAGTACCTTTTGCACGCCTACATCTCAGACCACTGCAATTGTGCATGCTAAGTCAGTGGAATGGGGATTACTCAGATTTGTCCCCTATGCTGAATCTGGATCAAGAGACCAGAGATTCTCTTCTATGGTGGCTTTTTCGGCCACATCTGTCCAGGGGGATGCCCCTCAGCAGGCCAGACTGGACAATTTAGGTTGGGGCGCTGTCTGGAATTCCCTGAAGGCTCAGGGATCATGGACTCAGGAGGAGAGTCTCCTTCCAATAAACATTCTGGAATTGAGAGCAGTTCTCAATGCCCTTCTGACTTGGCCTCAGTTAGCAACTCTGAGGTTCATCAGGTTTCAGTCGGACAACATCACGACTGTGGCTTACATCAATCATCAGGGAGGGACAAGGAGTTCCCTAGCGATGATGGAAGTCTCAAAGATTATTCGCTGGGCAGAGTCTCACTCTTGCCACCTGTCAGCGATTCACATCCCAGGCGTGGAGAACTGGGAGGCGGATTTCTTAAGTCGCCAGACTTTTCATCCGGGGGAGTGGGAACTTCATCCGGAGGTCTTTGCCCAAATACTTCGACGTTGGGGCAAACCAGATCTGGATCTCATGGCGTCTCGCCAGAACGCCAAACTTCCTTGTTACGGATCCAGGTCCAGGGACCCGGGAGCGGCGCTGATAGATGCTCTGACAGCACCTTGGGTCTTCAACATGGCTTATGTGTTTCCACCGTTCTCGATGCTTCCTCGATTGATTGCCAGGATCAAACAGGAGAGAGCATCAGTGATTCTAATAGCGCCTGCGTGGCCACGCAGGACCTGGTATGCAGATCTAGTGGACATGTCGTCCTGTCCACCTTGGTCGCTGCCTCTAAGACAGGATCTTCTAATTCAGGGTCCTTTCAAACATCAAAATCTAATTTCTCCAACATAGGTGTGTCCGGTCCACGGCGTCATCCTTACTTGTGGGATATTCTCTTCCCTAACAGGAAATGGCAAAGAGCCCAGCAAAGCTGGTCACATGATCCCTCCTAGGCTCCGCCTACCCCAGTCATTCTCTTTGCCGTTGTACAGGCAACATCTCCACGGAGATGGCTTAGAGTTTTTTAGTGTTTAACTGTAGTTTTTTATTATTCAATCAAGAGTTTGTTATTTTGAAATAGTGCTGGTATGTACTATTTACTCAGAAACAGAAAAGAGATGAAGATTTCTGTTTGTATGAGGAAAATGATTTTAGCAACCGTAACTAAAATCCACGGCTGTTCCACACAGGACTGTTGAGAGCAATTAACTTCAGTTGGGGGAACAGTGTGCAGTCTCTTGCTGCTTGAGGTATGACACATTCTAACAAGACGATGTAATGCTGGAAGCTGTCATTTTCCCTATGGGATCCGGTAAGCCATGTTTATTACGATCGTAAATAAGGGCTTCACAAGGGCTTATTTAGACTGTAGACATTCCTGGGCTAAATCGATTCATTATTAACACATATTTAGCCTTGAGGAATCATTTTATCTGGGTATTTTGATATAATAATATCGGCAGGCACTGTATTAGACACCTTATTTCTTAGGGGCTTTCCCAAAGCATAAGCAGAGTCTCATTTTCGCGCCGGTGTGGCGCACTTGTTTTTGAGAGGCATGGCATGCAGTCGCATGTGAGAGGAGCTCTGATACTTAGAAAAGACTTTCTGAAGGCGTCATTGGTATCGTATTCCCCTTTGGGTTTGGTTGGGTCTCAGCAAAGCAGATACCAGGGACTGTAAAGGGGTTAAAGCTTAAAACGGCTCCGGTTCCGTTATTTTAAGGGTTAAAGCTTCCAAATTTGGTGTGCAATATTTTTAAGGCTTTAAGACACTGTGGTGAAAATTTGGTGAATTTTGAACAATTCCTTCATGTTTTTTCGCAATTGCAGTATTAAAGTGTGTTCAGTTTAAAATTTAAAGTGACAGTAACGGTTTTATTTTAAAACGTTTTTTGTACTTTCTTATCAAGTTTATGCCTGTTTAACATGTCTGAACTACCAGATAGACTGTGTTCTGAATGTGGGGAAGCCAGAATTCCTATTCATTTAAATAAATGTGATTTATGTGATAATGACAATGATGCCCAAGATGATTCCTCAAGTGAGGGGAGTAAGCATGGTACTGCATCATTCCCTCCTTCGTCTACACGAGTCTTGCCCACTCAGGAGGCCCCTAGTACATCTAGCGCGCCAATACTCCTTACTATGCAACAATTAACGGCTGTAATGGATAATTCTGTCAAAAACATTTTAGCCAAAATGAACCCTTGTCAGCGTAAGCGTGGCTGCTCTGTTTTAGTTACTGAAGAGCATGACGACGCTGATATTAATATCTCTGAAGGGCCCCTAACCCAATCTGAGGGGGCCAGGGAGGTTTTGTCTGAGGGAGAAATTACTGATTCAGGGAACATTTCTCATCAGGCTGAATCTGATGTGATTACATTTAAATTTAAGTTGGAACACCTCCGCATTTTGCTTAAGGAGGTATTATCCACTCTGGATGATTGTGAAAAATTGGTCATCCCAGAGAAACTATGTAAAATGGACAAGTTCCTAGAGGTGCCGGGGCTCCCAGAAGCTTTTCCTATACCCAAGCGGGTGGCGGACATTGTTAATAAAGAATGGGAAAGGCCCGGTATTCCTTTCGTCCCTCCCCCCATATTTAAAAAATTGTTTCCTATGGTCGACCCCAGAAAGGACTTATGGCAGTCAGTCCCCAAGGTCGAGGGAGCGGTTTCTACTTTAAACAAACGCACCACTATACCCATAGAGGATAGTTGTGCTTTCAAAGATCCTATGGATAAAAAATTAGAAGGTTTGCTTAAAAAGATGTTTGTTCAGCAGGGTTACCTTCTGCAACCAATTGCATGCATTGTCCCTGTCGCTACAGCCGCATGTTTCTGGTTTGATGAACTGATAAAGGTGCTCGATAGTGATTCTCCTCCTTATGAGGAAATTATGGACAGAATCAATGCTCTCAAATTGGCTAATTCTTTCACTCTAGACGCCACTTTGCAATTGGCTAGGTTAGCGGCTAAGAATTCTGGGTTTGCTATTGTGGCGCGCAGAGCGCTTTGGTTGAAATCTTGGTCGGCTGATGCGTCTTCCAAGAACAAGCTACTAAACATTCCTTTCAAGGGGAAAACGCTGTTTGGCCCTGACTTGAAAGAGATTATCTCTGATATCACTGGGGGTAAGGGCCACGCCCTTCCTCAGGATCGGCCTTTCAAGGCAAAAAATAGACCTAATTTTCGTCCCTTTCGTAAAAACGGACCAGCCCAAAGTGCTACATCCTCTAAGCAAGAGGGTAATACTTCTCAAGCCAAGCCAGCTTGGAGACCAATGCAAGGCTGGAACAAGGGAAAGCAGGCCAAGAAACCTGCCACTGCTACCAAGACAGCATGAAATATTGGCCCCCGATCCGGGACCGGATCTGGTGGGGGGCAGACTCTCTCTCTTCGCTCAGGCTTGGGCAAGAGATGTTCTGGATCCTTGGGCGCTAGAAATAGTCTCCCAAGGTTATCTTCTGGAATTCAAGGGACTTCCCCCAGGGGGAAGGTTCCACAGGTCTCAGTTGTCTTCAGACCACATAAAAAGACAGGCGTTCTTACATTGTGTAGAAGACCTGTTAAAAATGGGAGTGATTCATCCTGTTCCATTAAGAGAACAAGGGATGGGGTTCTACTCCAATCTGTTCATAGTTCCCAAAAAAGAGGGAACGTTCAGACCAATCTTAGATCTCAAGATCTTAAACAAATTTCTCAAGGTCCCATCGTTCAAGATGGAAACCATTCGAACTATCCTTCCTTCCATCCAGGAAGGTCAATTCATGACCACGGTGGATTTAAAGGATGCGTATCTACATATTCCTATCCACAAGGAACATCATCGGTTCCTAAGGTTTGCATTCCTGGACAAACATTACCAGTTTGTGGCGCTTCCTTTCGGATTAGCCACTGCTCCAAGGATTTTCACAAAGGTACTAGGGTCCCTTCTAGCGGTGCTAAGACCAAGGGGCATTGCAGTAGTACCTTACCTGGACGACATTCTGATTCAAGCGTCGTCCCTCCCTCGAGCAAAGGCTCACACGGACATCGTCCTGGCCTTTCTCAGATCTCACGGCTGGAAAGTGAACGTGGAAAAGAGTTCACTATCCCCGTCAACAAGGGTTCCCTTCTTGGGAACAATTATAGACTCCTCAGAAATGAGGATTTTTCTAACAGAGGCCAGAAAAACAAAACTTCTGGACTCTTGTCGGATACTTCATTCCGTTCCTCTTCCTTCCGTAGCTCAGTGCATGGAAGTGATCGGGTTGATGGTAGCGGCAATGGACATAGTTCCTTTTGCGCGCATTCATCTAAGACCATTACAACTGTGCATGCTCAGTCAGTGGAATGGGGACTATACAGACTTGTCTCCAAAGATACAAGTAAATCAGAGGACCAGAGACTCACTCCGTTGGTGGCTGTCCCTGGACAACCTGTCACAAGGGATGACATTCCGCAGACCAGAGTGGGTCATTGTCACGACCGACGCCAGTCTGATGGGCTGGGGCGCGGTCTGGGGATCCCTGAAAGCTCAGGGTCTTTGGTCTCGGGAAGAATCTCTTCTACCGATAAATATTCTGGAACTGAGAGCGATATTCAATGCTCTCAAGGCTTGGCCTCAGCTAGCAAGGACCAAGTTCATACGGTTTCAATCAGACAACATGACGACTGTTGCGTACATCAACCATCAGGGGGGAACAAGGAGTTCCCTAGCGATGGAAGAAGTGACCAAGATTATTCTATGGGCGGAGTCTCACTCCTGCCACCTGTCTGCTATCCACATCCCGGGAGTGGAAAATTGGGAAGCGGATTTTCTGAGTCGTCAGACATTGCATCCGGGGGAGTGGGAACTCCATCCGGAAATCTTTGCCCAAGTCACTCAGCTGTGGGGCATTCCAGACATGGATCTAATGGCCTCTCGTCAGAACTTCAAAGTTCCCTCCTACGGGTCCAGATCCAGGGATCCCAAGGCGGCTCTAGTGGATGCACTAGTAGCACCTTGGACCTTCAAACTAGCTTATGTGTTCCCGCCGTTTCCTCTCATCCCCAGGCTGGTAGCCAGGATCAATCAGGAGAGGGCGTCGGTGATCTTGATAGCTCCTGCGTGGCCACGCAGGACTTGGTATGCAGATCTGGTGAATATGTCATCGGCTCCACCTTGGAAGCTACCTTTGAGACGAGACCTTCTTGTTCAGGGTCCGTTCGAACATCCGAATCTGGTTTCACTCCAGCTGACTGCTTGGAGATTGAACGCTTGATTTTATCGAAGCGAGGTTTCTCAGATTCTGTTATCGATACTCTTGTTCAGGCCAGAAAGCCTGTAACTAGAAAGATTTACCACAAAATTTGGAAAAAATATATCTGTTGGTGTGAATCTAAAGGATTCCCTTGGGACAAGGTTAAGATTCCTAGGATTCTATCCTTCCTTCAAGAAGGATTGGAAAAAGGATTATCGGCAAGTTCCCTGAAAGGACAGATTTCTGCCTTGTCGGTGTTACTTCACAAAAAGCTGGCAGCTGTGCCAGATGTTCAAGCCTTTGTTCAGGCTCTGGTTAGAATCAAGCCTGTTTACAAACCTTTGACTCCTCCTTGGAGTCTCAATTTAGTTCTTTCAGTTCTTCAGGGGGTTCCGTTTGAACCCTTACATTCCGTTGATATTAAGTTATTATCTTGGAAAGTTTTGTTTTTAGTTGCAATTTCTTCTGCTAGAAGAGTTTCAGAATTATCTGCTCTGCAGTGTTCTCCTCCTTATCTGGTGTTCCATGCAGATAAGGTGGTTTTACGTACTAAACCTGGTTTTCTTCCAAAAGTTGTTTCTAACAAAAACATTAACCAGGAGATTATCGTACCTTCTCTGTGTCCGAAACCAGTTTCAAAGAAGGAACGTTTGTTGCACAATTTGGATGTTGTTCGCGCTCTAAAATTCTATTTAGATGCTACAAAGGATTTTAGACAAACATCTTCCTTGTTTGTTGTTTATTCAGGTAAAAGGAGAGGTCAAAAAGCAACTTCTACCTCTCTCTCTTTTTGGATTAAAAGCATCATCAGATTGGCTTACGAGACTGCCGGACGGCAGCCTCCCGAAAGAATCACAGCTCATTCCACTAGGGCTGTGGCTTCCACATGGGCCTTCAAGAACGAGGCTTCTGTTGATCAGATATGTAGGGCAGCGACTTGGTCTTCACTGCACACTTTTACCAAATTTTACAAGTTTGATACTTTTGCTTCTTCTGAGGCTATTTTTGGGAGAAAGGTTTTGCAAGCCGTGGTGCCTTCCATTTAGGTGACCTGATTTGCTCCCTCCCTTCATCCGTGTCCTAAAGCTTTGGTATTGGTTCCCACAAGTAAGGATGACGCCGTGGACCGGACACACCTATGTTGGAGAAAACAGAATTTATGTTTACCTGATAAATTTCTTTCTCCAACGGTGTGTCCGGTCCACGGCCCGCCCTGGTTTTTTTAATCAGGTCTGATAATTTATTTTCTTTAACTACAGTCACCACGGTACCATATGGTTTCTCCTATGCAAATATTCCTCCTTAACGTCGGTCGAATGACTGGGGTAGGCGGAGCCTAGGAGGGATCATGTGACCAGCTTTGCTGGGCTCTTTGCCATTTCCTGTTAGGGAAGAGAATATCCCACAAGTAAGGATGACGCCGTGGACCGGACACACCGTTGGAGAAAGAAATTTATCAGGTAAACATAAATTCTGTTTTCTCTGAAGCTGACTGCATGGAAATTGAACGCTTGATTTTATCAAAGCGTGGATTTTCGGAGTCAGTAATTGATACTTAATACAGGCTAGGAAACCTGTTACCAGGAAAATTTACCATAAGATATGGCGTAAATATTTACACTGGTGCGAATCCAGGAGTTACTCATGGAGTAAGGTTAGGATTCCTAGGATATTGTCTTTTCTACAAGAAGGTTTAGAAAAGGGTTTATCTGCAAGTTCTTTAAAGGGACAGATCTCAGCTCTGTCCATCCTTTTACACAAACGTCTGTCAGAAGTTCCAGACGTTCAGGCTTTTTGTCAGGCTTTGGCCAGGATTAAGCCTGTGTTTAAGACTGTAGCTCCACCGTGGAGTTTAAACTTAGTTCTTAACGTTTTACAGGGTGTTCCGTTTGAACCCCTTCATTCCATTGATATCAAGCTGTTATCTTGGAAAGTTCTGTTTTTAATGGCTATTTCCTCGGCTCGTAGAGTCTCTGAGTTATCGGCCTTACATTGTGATTCTCCTTATCTGATTTTTCATTCAGATAAGGTAGTTCTGCGTACTAAACCTGGGTTCTTACCTAAGGTAGTCACTAATAAGAATATCAATCAAGAGATTGTTGTTCCATCATTGTGCCCTAACCCTTCTTCAAAGAAGGAACGACTTCTGCACAATCTAGACGTAGTCCGTGCCATGAAATTTTATTTACAGGCAACTAAAGATTTTCGCCAAACTTCTTCCCTGTTTGTCATTTATTCTGGACAGAGGAGAGGTCAAAAAGCATCTGCTACCTCTCTCTCTTTTTGGCTTCGTAGCATAATACGTTTAGCCTATGAGACTGCTGGACAGCAGCCTCCTGAAAGGATTACAGCTCATTCTACTAGAGCTGTGGCTTCCACTTGGGCCTTTAAGAATGAGGCCTCTGTTGAACAGATTTGCAAGGCTGCAACTTGGTCTTCTCTTCATACTTTTTCCAAATTTTACAAATTTGACACTTTTGCTTCTTCTGAGGCTGTTTTTGGGAGAAAGGTTCTTCAGGCAGTGGTTCCTTCCGTATAAAGATCCTGCCTGTCCCTCCCGTCATCCGTGTACTTTAGCTTTGGTATTGGTATCCCATAAGTAATGGATGACCCGTGGACTGACTACACTTAACAGGAGAAAACATAATTTATGCTTACCTGATAAATTCCTTTCTCCTGTAGTGTAGTCAGTCCACGGCCCGCCCTGTTTTTTATGGCAGGCCTAAATTTTAAATTATACTCCAGTCACCACTGCACCCTATAGTTTCTCCTTTCTCGTTTGGTTTTCGGTCGAATGACTGGGTGTGACGTAGAGGGGAGGAGCTATATAGCAGCTCTGCTTGGGTGATCCTCTTGCACTTCCTGTTAGGGAGGAGTTAATATCCCATAAGTAATGGATGACCCGTGGACTGACTACACTACAGGAGAAAGGAATTTATCAGGTAAGCATAAATGATGTTTTTTTGTATCTTTTTTAGTACAATAGTTATTTCAACTTCATTATTCGTACATTATGGTTATGTTTCTATTGTTTGTACAACTGGAAAAAAGGAACTCTCATAGTGATAGATGTATAAATGTTGTCATTTACCCACTATACATGCATTTATATTGTTTGTTTTACTATTTTCAAGAAGAAACACTGAGACTGTTATTAGGTTACAATCTCTTTTTATTCTGGAGACTTGACTTGTGATATATATATATATATATATATATATATATATATATATATACACATATATATACTTTGGCTGAATGAAATCAACACTTTTTTTTAAACCTGCAAACTTTCTTAAGGGGTCTTGGTCACTGTAGGCCTGGATGAAAATCTCAGCTGGATATTACACTATAACTTCAAATATAGTTTCCTTTTCTTTTGAATGTTCTCTTTTCCTTCCTTAGATAGGGAGAGTCCACGGCTTCTTTCCTTACTGTTGGGAAATACAACACCTGGCCACCAGGAGGTAGGGTTGCCACCTTTCTTGGAAGAAAATACCGGCCATGCTAATTAACATAAATTTGCATAAATAAACAGCATAACTCAAAAACTAAAGCTGATAGGTCTGATTTTAAATGCTCATTTGTTTATAACTATTATTCATCACATTCAGAAGAAATTTCACTTTGACAGGTGCTTTCTTTCAATATTTATTTTTTATTTTCTACATTGACATGAACCTTAAAAATACCGGTCGTGTCGGTAAAATGCCGGCTGGGTTGCAACCCTACCAAGAGGAGGCAAAGACACCACAGCCAAAGGCTTAAATATCTCTCCCACTTCCTCACTACCCCAGTCAATCTTTGCCTTTTATCACGTTAGGAAGTGGCAGAGAAGGACTGTAGTTTTAAGTAGTCATGTCAACCTCTCAGTGAGAGTATTGATGAAAGTTAGAGTCTGAAGATGCAGGGAAAGTTTTTCTGTGAAATCATCCAGACTACTGCTAACAGCTCCTAAGCAATCAGTGTTAACGAGTTTCACTGCCTGCTTTCTCTCACTCAAGTTTATGTCAGGAGCGCTGCTATAAGACTGTCACACTTGAGAGGCTGTGTTCTGTTCCACAGCATGGATCCTGGAGGTAATATTGTTTAAATTTTTACACATAAAACGCTATAACAGGGTCACAGTGTGGCTCCTTTATACCTTGATAGGATCCAGGGTTAATATCCTCTGAAGGGGGTTTATTGAACAGTTGGGGTTAATTAATCAGTGTATTAATTATTTACATGCTGCTTTGTGTGATTTTGTTCCTGTGCTGATAAACTGTGTGCATTTGTTGTACTGTTATCCAATGTTTTACTCCTAATGTTTTGTAAATTGCCATGTGAGGTTTAATCCTTATCAATACTTGCTATTATTCTTAAATTTATAGCTGTCTTATGCCATAGTTTCAACCTCCTCCAAATTTTACTGTCTGTTTACTTAACTTATCTCACCCTGACCAGACCATAATCTGACTTTCAAATTGGCCCTTCAGTTTTCTCTGATTTATCAATCAAGTAATTTAGTGGACACAGCTGACTTCCCTGCCTATATATTTAACATTAGCTTGGGCTGTGCATTGCACTGGGCTGTGCATTGCTACAACAACATATGTTCACATTTTCAAAGTGAACATTTTATAAGTGAGGCATTAAGAATATAATTATACAAGAATTGAACAAGGATTGGGCAAGGGGCAAGACACAAGGCAAGTACTTTTGTAATATTATGTTTTATATACCTTATTGTTTCCTTATTGTTGTAATACTGTGTCTTATGTGTTTAATTGATTCCCTCTTTTGTAAAAATGCTCAATATCTTCATATTCATTTTTGCTGCCTCTTGTCTCTATAACAAACTACATTATTCAATTACTCCTTCTCCCTCTCCACCTGCACTGTTCATTAGCCCATCTCTCTTAAACTCACCTTACTTTTGTACTCATAAACCTTACCTATTGAACTTTACCTATTCCTAAACACTCTCTCTCCCCCCTGCACCTCGTCTCAAAAACAGTCTCATTACTGCAAATCTTTATCTCATCTAATGTCACTCTACCTCTTGCTTTTACTAACTAACTTATCTCCCGCTCCCTCAACCTTCTGGCCCTAACAGAAACCTGGCTCTCTCCCCTAGACACAGCATCCACTGCTGCTCTGTCACATGGGGGGTCTCCACTTTAGCCACACTCCTGGGTCTGGTAATAGACAAGGATGTGGTGTAGGTATTTTACTTTCCTCTCATTGCACCTTTCAACAAATACAACCCATCTATTCCCTCGTATTTTCCTCATTCGAAACCCACATGATTCGCTTATTCTCTCCCATATCTATACATGTTGCAGTCATATACCAACCCTCTGGCTCCTCAACTCAATTTCTAGATCACTTGGCTGCCTGGCTACCTTATTTCCTTTCCTCAGACACCCCTGCCCTCATTCTTGGTGACTTCAACATCCCTTTTGACAATCCCACTGCCTTCTCTGCAAAACAACTTCTGCAACTCACTTCCTCTCCTGGTTTGTCACAATGGACTGATTCTCCCGCTCACAAAGATGGTCACTCCCTTGACCTGATCTTTAGCTATCGATGCACTCTCTCAAACTTCACAAACTCCCCTTTTCCTCTTTCTGACCACCATCTCCTTACTTGCAACATATCATCCCTCCCTACAATTCTCCCTCATTCTACTCCTCACACCAAACATCACAGAAGCATTATGTCACTAGATCAGAAACAGCTTGCAAATTCCCTCAAACCTCTCCTCTCCTCCTTTTCCTGCCCTGACCAATCTATCTGCCACTATAATTCCACCCTTACATCCATCCTCGACAATCTGGCCTCTCTTACCATAGCTTGGAAATCACACACTCATCCTCAGCCCTAGCATACTCCTCTGACACGGTACCAACGCAGATGTTCCCGTACTGCTGAGCGGCACTGGAGAAAATCTCGGAGTTCAGCTTATTTTCTTCATTACAAATTCATCTTGAACTCCAACTATTCTGCACTTAATCTCTATAAGCAACACTACTTCTCTACTCTTATCTTTAATCTTTCTTCAAACCCAAAACATCTGTTCTCCACTTTCAATACTCTTCTCCCCCCACCCCCACCTCCTAATACAACTGCTCTGTCAGCTCAAGACTTTGCCAGCCACTTCAATAACAAAATCAATTCCATCAGAAACTAAATCAGCTCTCAACATAATTCCATTCTCTCACCCCCCTTAAATGCTCTCAATCAACCACAACCCACATAGTCATATACTTAGCTCTTTCTCCCCTGTTACTGAGGAACAAGTTTCGGCACTTATACTGTGCTCTCACCTCACTACCTGTCCCCTCGACCCTATCCCCTCACAGCTACTCCCTTTCCTCTCTTCTACCCTTACCCCTATACTCACACACATTTTCAACCTCTCCCTCAGCACCGGTATATTTTCCTCATCTCTGAAACATGCATTGGTAACACCTATCCTCAAAAAACCTTCCCTTGATCCAACCTCCCCATCCAACTACCGCCCTATTTCCCTCCTCCCTCTTGTCTCAAAGCTTCTCAAAAAACTTGTATATGCATGCCTATCCCATTTTCTTACATTAAACTCCCTCCTTGACCCACTGCAATCTGGATTTTGTCCCCATCACTCCACAGAGACAGCAATTGTTAAGGTTACCAACGACCTACTTACAGCAAAATCAAAAACCTCTGCTTATCCTCCTTGATCTGTCCGCAGCCTGTGATACTGTTGACCACCCTCTTTTGCTCCAAACCCTCCAATCCTTCAGCATTTGTGACACAACCCCCTCGTGGCTCTCTTCCTACCTGTCAAACCGTACCTTTAGTGTAACCTTCTCTGGGGCCTCCTCTGCCCCGTCACCACTTTCTGTCTGAGTACCGCAAGGCTCTTTCCTCGGTCCCCTTCTCTTCTCAATCTACACGTCATCATTAGGTTGCCTAATGAAGTCCCACGGTTTCCAATATCATTTGTATGCCGACGACAACCAAATCTACTTCTCTGCACCAGCCCTATCTCCTTCCTTGCTAACCCGTGTCACTAACTGTCTTTCTCGCATCTCTTCCTGGATGTCCTCTCACTACCTCAAGCTAAATCTCTCCAACACTGAGCTCCTTATTTTCCCCCCTTCTTCCAAAATCTCCACCCCCAATCTCTCTCTAACTGTTGACAACTCCAACATTACCCCTACCCCGCATGCCAGATGTCTCAGGGTCACATTTGACTCGGATCTTTATTTCACTCCTCACATTCAGTCCTTGGCTAAAGCCTATCACTTCCACCTCAAAAACATCTCTCAAATTAGACATTTCCTTACACAAGACACAACTAAGTTTTTAATCCACTCTCTCATCCTTTCCCGCCTCGATTACTTCAACTCTGTCCTCTCTGGTCTCCCCACCTGCCGCCTAGCTCAATTACAATTCATAATGAATGCCTCTGCCAGGCTCATCTTCCTTACACGTCGCTCTTCATCTGCTGCACATCTCTGCCAATCCCTTCACTGGCTTCCTCTTGCCTCTAGGATTAAACACAAAATTCTCACTCTGACATACAAAGCCCTCAACTGCACTGCTTCCCCCTATATCTCAGACCTTGTCTCCAGATATTCTCCCGTCCCCTTTGCTCTGCTGATGACCTCCTACTCTCCTCCTCTCTTATTACCTTATCACACTCCCGTTTACAGGACTTCTCCAGACTGGCTCCCATCTTGTGGAACTCTCTGCCTCGCTTCACAAGACTCTCCCCTAGTTTTGAAAGCTTCAAGTGCTCCCTAAAGAATCTACTGTTCAGGGATGCATACAACCTACACTAACCTTTCTTTATACCAGTTCCTCAACTCCATTGCTATCCCCTGAACCCCTTAGCATGTAAGCCTAAGAGACCAGCTGTTTGTAGATCACCACCTTAAGAGCTGACTACAACAGTGCAACTCTTGGCAGGGCCCTATACCCATTTGATCCCTATAATTTGTTTTGTTGTACTCCGCATTTGTTTATAGCGCTGCGGAATCTGTTGGCGCTCTACAAATAACCGATAATAACAACAAATAGGTTTCACTTTCGTTTTTGAAAGTGTTGCACAGCTCCTATTACTTGCTGTACTTGTAATAACAGGGGTAGTACTGTCTTGCACTCCATGTGACCGTGTGTGGTCTATGTTCATTGCCTCCATTCCGGCTGAGATTTGAAACTGAGGAGAGCGTTTCCTCTAACTATCTGGGTCTAGGAGGTGGTGAGTGCCTCAGCCATTGGGAGTATAAAGGTGCAGTTTTCTATAATAAAAAACGTTTTTATGTGTGTCCTTCTGTGGGTATAACCTGAGCTATGAAGGACTCTGACATGTTAGAAAGTACTCCTTCTGTACTAAATCATACCTGTTTATATTGTGAGGAGGCCATGGTTTTCCCGCCCACTCAAATATGTTCCACATGCCTTAACACCGTTATAAAGTCTAAGAAGGGAGACAAGCCTGCTAAGGCTCTTAGTCTCTCTGAGCCGTCTACCTCTCAGGACTCATTATCCCGTGAGATTACTACTCTTGCTACATTATTCACTCCACATGCAGTTCCCCATAGCACATCTAATCCTCCATCCGGAGGGGGCCTTCTTCCTGCAGACTTTGCCGTGCAGTTACAAATGGCGGTGTCTGCGGCCCTTAGTGCATTACCTCATTCTAACAAATGCAAGAGAAAGGTTAAACATAGCTTTCCTGACCCGGACTCATCTAAATATTTATTGGATTTAGCTATTATGTCCCAGTTAACCTCTGTAGCTTCAGAGGGTTAAATTTCTGGGTTGGAGTCCTTAGCATCTAAGACTCCTGCTGCGTAGGAATCCTCCATTAGATTTAAAATTGAGCACTTGCGTTTTTTATTAAAGGAGGTTCTGTCTACGTTACAGGTTCCAGAAGCCGCACTGCCTGAAGAACCTATGATACCTAAATTAGATAGAGTTTACGAATACAGGAAAGTTCCTTTGACTTTTCCTGTGCCAGTTAAGATGGCGAACATTATTAAAGGGACAGCCAACACCAGAATTTTTCTTGTTTAAAAAGATAGATAATCCCTTTATTACCTATTCCCCAGTTTTGCATAACAAACACAGTTATAATAATACACGTTTTACCTCTGTAATCACCTTGTATCTAAG
This sequence comes from Bombina bombina, assembly GCF_027579735.1. Classification (NCBI taxonomy): domain Eukaryota; kingdom Metazoa; phylum Chordata; class Amphibia; order Anura; family Bombinatoridae; genus Bombina; species Bombina bombina. The sequence goes on from NC_069501.1 coordinate 353,521,495, forward strand.
CCTCTGCAGACTGCCCCCTTATTTCAGTTCATTTGACAGACTTGCATTTTAGCCAATCAGTGCTCACTCCTCAGTAAATTCACATGCATGAGCTCAATGTTATCTATGTGAAACACATGAACTAATGCCCTCTAGTGGTTAAAAACTTAGATTAGAGGCAGCCTTCAAGGTCTAAGACATTAGCATATGAACCTCCTATGTTTAACTTACAACTAAGAATACCAAAAGAACAAAGCAATATTGGTGATAAAAGTAAATTGGAAAGTTGTTTAAAATTACATTCCCTTTTTAAATCATGAAAGTTTTTTTTTTTTACTTGACTGTCCCTTTAACCCCTTAAGGACAATGACATTTTCAATTTCTTTGTCTTAAGGACCAGGGCTATTTTTACATTTCTGCGGTGTTTGTGTTAAGCTGTAATTTTCCTTACTCATTTACTCTACCCACACATTATATACCGTTTTTCTCGCCATTTAATGGACTTTCTAAAGATACCATTATTTTCATCATATCTTATAATTTACTATAAAAAATAAAATGAGGAAAAAATTGAAACAAACACACTTTTTATAAATTTGACCCCCAAAATCTGTTACACATCTACAACCAAAATAAATAGTTTCTAAATTTTGTGCTGAGTTTAGAAATACCCAATGTTTACATGTCCTTTGCTTTTTTTGCAAGTTATAGGGCAATAAATACAAGTAGCACTTTGCTATTTCCAAACCATTTGTTTTCAAAATTAGCAATAGTTTCACTGATATCTGTCAGGAATCCCTGAATAACCCTTGACATGTATATATATATATTTTTTTTAGTAGACAACCCAAAGTATTGATCTAGGCCCATTTTGTTATATTTCATGCCACCATTTCACCGCCAAATGCGATCAAATAAAAAAAATCGTTCACTTTTTCACTAACTTTGGGTTTCTCACTGAACTTATTTACAAACACCTTGTGCAATTATGGCATAAATGGTTGTAAATGCTTCTCTGGGATCCCCTTTGTTCAGAAATAGCAGACCTATATGGCTTTGGCATTGCTTTTTGGTAATTAGAAGGCCGCTAAATACCGCTGCGCACCAAATTTGTATTATGCCCAGCAGTGACGGGGTTAATTAGGTAGCTTGTAGGGAGCTTGAAGGGTTAATTTTAGCTTTAGTGTAGAGATCAGCCTCCCTCCTGCTACATCCCACCCCCTGATCCCTCCCAAACAGCTCTCTTCCCTCCCCCACCCCGCAATTGTCCCTACCATCTTAAGTATTGGCAGAAAGTCTGCCAGTACTAAAATAAGTTGTTTTTTTTATTATTATTATTTAAAAGAAATCATATTCTGCTGTGTAGGATCCCCCTTAGCCCCCAACCTCCCTGATCCCCCCCCCCCCAAAGAGCTCTCTAACCCTCCCCCCGCTAACTATTAGCCACCATTTTCGGTACTGGCAGCTGTCTGCTAGTACCCACTTTGCAATAAAATAACTTTTTCTGTAGTGTAGCTGCCCCCCTCCATACCCTACTCCCTCCCAGATCACTTTTAATAAGTAAACCTAATAAAAAAAAAAAAATTCTTTACTCTCATTATTCGTTATTTCCTTTTGTTAAGACCCTTAAAGCCTTTTGGGCTATTAGGACCAGAGGAGGAGAACCTAGAAATCTCATTAGAATACTCTTGACAAGTTCTCTGACCTGTAAAAAGGTCTAGAGTAAAAATTGAGTTGTTTCATTACAAAAAATATCTAGTAAATAAAGAATTGTAACTCACAAAATATGACAAACCTTTCTGAGAAAGATGTTTCAATGTACATTTTTTTGTTTCAACCGGCGGCTGTAGTTACCACAGTTACCGGAGCGGCTACCTACTGGTTTAACTCTTTTTGGAACTCATTGAGGTGGAGTCTCCCCTAGAGGATATTCAAGACAGAATTAAAGCTCTGAGAATTGCTAATTCTTTTATCTGTGATGCGAACATGCAAATTATTTGCCTAAATGCAAAGGCCTCTGGCTTTGCGGTCCTAGCCCGCCGGGCGCTCTGTTTGAAGTCTTGGTCTGCGGATATGACTTCTAAGTCCAGACTCCTTTCCCTTCCCTTCAAGGGAAAGATTTTATTTGGTCTAGGCCTGGACTCCATTATTTCTACGGTTACCGGAGGCAAAGGTGCCTTCCTACCGCAAGATAAGAAGAACAAGTCTAAGGGACGAAAATCTTCTAATTTTCCTTCCTTTCGTTCTGACAAATCCAAACGACAACAATCCTCCTCCAAGCCCGAGCAACCCAAGAGTACTTGAAAGCCGGCTCAGTCCTGGAATAAATCCAAGCAGAATAAGAAGCTCGCCGAAAACAAATCAACATGAAGGGGCGACCCCCAATCCAGGATGGGATCGTTTAGGGGGCAGACTGTCTCTTTTTTTCAGATGCCTGGTTCGAGGAAGTACAGGATCTGTGGGTCCTGGAGGTGGTATCTCAGGGATACAACATAGGCTTCAAATCTCATCCGCCAAGGGGCAGATTCCTTCTCTCGAATCTGTTTACCAGACCAGAAAAGAGGGATGCCTTTCTAGGGTGTGTTCGGGATCTATCCTCCTTAGGCGTTGTTGTCTTGGTGCCTATCGAAGAAAGAGGTTTGGGGTTTTATTCAAACCTTTTCATGGTCCCAAAGAAGGAGGGAACTTTCCGCCCAATTCTGGACCTAAAGTGCTTAAACAAATTTATCAGTGTCCTTTAATTCAGGAAGGCCAGTTTATGACCACTATATATCTGAAGGACACTTACCTTCATGTTCACATCTACAGGGAACACTTTCAGTTCCTGAGGTTTAAATTCCTGGACCAGTACTTCCAGTACATTGCCCTTCTGTTTGGCTTAGCTACTGCTGCAAGAATCTTTACAAAGGTTCTGGGGGCTCTTCTAGCCGTTGCACCATCCTTTTGTCTTGCAGAAAAATTCTCTGAGTCCCTTCTCAGTCTTCTTCGATCACATGGATGGAAGATAAACTTGGAAAAGAGTTCTCTTATCCCAAGTACCAGGGTGGAATTCCTGAGTACTATAATAGACTCCATATCCATGAGGATATTTCTAACAGACCAGAGACATTGCAAGCTAATTTCGGCATGTTTTGCCCTCCGGACCTCCTTGAGTCCCTCTGTGACTCAGTGTATAGAAGTGATTGGTCTCATGGTGTCCTGCATGGACATCATTCCTTTTGCCAGGTTCCGTCTCAGACCTTTACAACTGTGCATGCTGAGGCAGTGGAACGATGATCATTCAAATCTGTCTCAACAGATTGTATTAGACAGCAGGTCGAGAGAATCGCTCTCTTGGTGGCTCTGTCCAAATCATCTGTTCCGAGGGACATGCTTCTTAAGACCATCCTGGGAGATTGTGACTACGGACGCAAGCCTATCCAGATGGGGAGCTGTTTGGGATGTCAGGAAGGCACAGGGGTTGGGGACACGGTGCCAGGAAGGCACAGGGGTTGTGGACTCAGGAGGAGTCCTCCCTCCCGATCAATATTTTGGAACTACGGGCAATCTTCAAGGCCTTGAAGGCTTGGCCACTTCTGGGTTCGTCCCAGTTTATCAGATTCCAATCAGACAATATAACCTTAGTGGCTTACATCAACCATCAAGGGGGAAGTTCCTTGGCGATGAAGGAAGTATCTCAGATTCTGAAGTGGGCAGAGGCTCACAACTGTTCACTGTCAGCGATCCACATTCCGAGTGTGGACAACTGGGAGGCGGATTTTCTCAGCAAGTAAGCCTTCCATCCAGGGGAATGGTCTTTCCATCCCGAGGTGTTTGCAGAGATATGCAGCAAGTGGCGGATGCCGGAGAGAGATCTCATGGCGTCCCATCTCAATACCAAGCTACCTAGGTATGGGTCGAGGTCGAGGGATCCCCAAGCGGATCTAATAGATGCACTAGCAGTGCCCTGGCGGATCAAACTCATATGTTTTTTGCTTCTTTCTTGAGTGGTGGCCCGCATCAAGCAGGAGCGGGTATCAGTAATCCCGATTTCTCCATCGTGGCCACGAAGGACTTGGTTCGCGGATCTAGTGGGGATGTCCTCCTCTCCTCCATGGAAGTTACCTTGTCGCAGAGACCTGCTGAGACAAGGTCCATTTGTTCATCAAACCTAGATTCTCTGTGGCTGACTGCGTGGTTTCTCTGAGAGTGTCATTGATACTCTTATTCAAGCTCGTAAACCAATTACTCAGCGTATCTACCACAAGGTGGGGAGGACCTACTTATTCTGGTGTGAAAAGCATAGTTTTTCCTGGCACAGAGTTAAGGTTGCCAGGATCTTATCTTTTCTCCAGGATGGGCTGGAGAAGGGACTTTATGCTAGCTCCCTGAGGGGACAGATTTCAGCCCTGTCGGTTTTACTGCACAAGATACTGGCTGAGCTTCCATATGTGCAGTCCTTTGTTAATGGTCTGATTAGGATCAGACCTGTGTTTAGTTCTGGGGCTCCTCCTTGGAGCCTAAATCTTGTTCTTCGGGTTTTGCAACAGGTTCAATTTGAGCCTCTGCATTCCGTTGACATTAAATTGTTATCTTGGAAGGTTCTCTTTTTATTGGCTATTGCCTCTGCGCGCAGAGTTTCTGAGATCTCTGCTTTGCAATGTGAGCCCCCTTATCTGATTTTTCATGCAGATAAGGCAGTTTTACGTACTAAATTAGGTTTTCTTCCTAAGGTTGTGTCAGATCACAACATCAATCAGGAGATTGTGGTTCCTTCCTTGTGTCCTAATCCTTCTTCATCGAAGGAACGCTTACTTCACAATTTGGATGTGGTTTCGCACCTTGAAGTTCTCTCAGGCTACTAAGGAGTTTAGACAATCTTCCTCTTTGTTGTCTATTCGGGGAAGCGTAAGTGGCAGAAGGCTACTTCCACTTCCCTTTCTTTTTGGTTAAGGAGTGTCATCTGCTTAGCTTACAAGACTAACGGCTCATTCCACTAGAGCAGTAGCTTCCTCTTGGGCCTTTAAGAATGAGGCCTTTATGGATCAGATTTGTAAGGCGGCTACCTGGTCCTCCTTGCATACTTTTTCAAAATTTTACAAGTTTGATGTTTTTGCTTCGGCTGAAGCAGCTTTCAGGAGAAAAGTTTTGCAGGCTGTGGTGCCCTCAGAATAGGGTCCGTTTCTTCCTTTTTGTTCACCTCCCGTTATTCATTCAGTGTCCTCTGGAGCTTGGGTATAGTTTTCCCAACAGTAAGGAATGAAGCCATGGACTCTCCCTTTCTTAGGAAGGAAAACATAAGTTATGCTTACCAGATAAATTCCTTTCCTTCCAGATAGGCAGAGTTCACGACCCCCGCCCATTTTTTTTTTTGTCTATGGGCGGTCCCCTATTATTTATTTTATTCTTCTGTCACCATTTATAAGTTAATGTTTCTTCTACTTTTCCTTGTTCCTTCTGCAGAATAACTGGGGTAATGAGGAAGTAGGAGGGATATTTAAGCCTTTGGCTGGGGTGTCTTTACCTCCTCCTGGTGGCCAGGTGTTGTATTTCCCAACAGTTCCCAACTCATCTCGTAAGCATAAATTCTGCTTTTTTTCTCTGTAACCTTAAGTGTGAATATGCTAAATTGCACTATCTTATAATAAAACTATATTTGAGGAAAAAAAAAGTGTGCGCACCAAGATGTGTTCTATGTGGATGTTAGCGAATGTGTGTGCAAGAAAACATTTGCAACACAAATGCAGTGACAAACCTTGTATTTTCGTGTTTGCGGAAACCTCTGTTTACATCCAGTTTTGCTTATGTGTTTAAAGGGACATGACAATCAAAATTCAATTTTCATTACTTCAATAGAGCATGCAATTTAAAAAAAACTTTCCGATTTGGTACATTTGGTTGAATAAGAGAGGCATTATTTGCTATAATATATTTTTTTTTATTGAGAAATTAAAGGGAAATACGATACACAAGGCTCTGAATCTTGTAACATTCAAAATGAACATAAACATAACAGTCAATAACCTGCTAAGATGCAAACAGTTTAAAATAACATATTTATGTACATATAATGGTATATAAAAGACATCTGGGGCAAGATCACATATACAGCGTAGGTTTCAGAGCAACTTCTGAAACCCATACCGCCGTAAATTCACCTCACTCATCGGGTGAATCACATATACGGCACCGGCAGATCATATACTGCCATAAATCGAATTACCTGCGACATTCAGAAATGTGCGGAAATAAATATTTCTGGACTTGCCAGTGACTTACGGCAGCCTAAGGAAAACATTTTTTTAATCGCCCGTGAAAGTCTAACCCGTCTCCCAAAAAAGAACCCGACAAGTCACAACCCCTATATCCGCCATCCCCCCCACATCACAAATAATAACAAAATGTATTAACCTCTAAACCACCATCCCACCACAATACAATCAACCTAAACTATTAACCCCTAATCCGCCAACCACCACATCACAAAGTTCCTAATAAATGTTTTAAACTCTAATCTGCCACCCCCCCACATTGCAAAGTACCTATCAAAGCTATTGACCCCTAAACTGCCATCTCCCCACAACACAATCTACATAATTAACCTATTAACCCCTAAACCGCCATCCCCCCACAATAAACATCATGCATAAGGTACACAGTAATCTGAGATCCCCGTTGGAGTGTAAATGGTGACACAAACTTATTGTTAAAGATTCAAAAACTAAAGCAGCCCTAAATCTAAAGTTGCATAGCCACAGAACAGATGACACTAAAATGTCAATGGAAATGTGGGAAAAACAGTGGGAATTTGTGAAAGGTGCCATTTTAGATGCAACCGCACACTGTATTAGACATGTCTGTAAAAGTAAAAGAAAGCGGAAACCAATTTGGTTTTCCAAAGAAGTAGCACATGCTGTAAAGACAAAAAAGATAGCTTATAAAAATTACAGACACACACAAGCAGATGATGATATGAAAATATGGAGACTCCAACAAAAAAAGACTAAGCAGTTAATTAGGAAGGTTAAAGCTGATGCAGAAGAGAAGATAGCACAGTCAGTAAAACATGGGGACAAAACATTCTTTAGATATATCAGTGAAAGAAGAAAAAATAAGGTAGGAATAGTAAAATTGAAATCAGTTGATGGTAGAATAATAGAAGGAGATAAGCAGATTGCAGACTGTCTCAATGATTACTTCTGTTCTGTTTTCACTAAAGATTGTGAAGATACAATGTCTACATTAAGGGATGCTATGCAAAATAGAAACAAGCTTAACAGTAATCTTTTTACAGAGGATGAGGTTTTGTTAGCATTATCAAAAATAAATGTTACAAAGGCAGTGGGTCCTGATAATATTCATCCAAGGGTTTTAAAAGAACTTCGTTCAGTGCTAACTGTCCCATTAACTGATCTGTTTAATCAGTCACTATTAACAGGAGCTGTCCCAGATGATTGGAGAATAGCAAATGTAATACCTCTTCATAAAAAGGGCAGTAGAGAAGAATCTGGCAACTACAGGCCAGTTAGTTTAACTTCAGTAGTAGGGAAATTAATGGAAAGCCTCTTAAAGGAAAGAATTATGACTTACATAAAGACAAACAATTTAGAGGACCAAAATCAGCATGGTTTTAATTCAGGGAGATCATGTCAGACTAATCTAATTGACTTCTTTGATTATGTAACAAAAGTATTAGACAAGGGAGGAGCAGTTGATGTAGCATATCTAGATTTCAGCAAAGCATTTGACACCGTCCCACACAATAAACTTATTCACAAACTATATCTCCTTGGTCTAGATTCAAAAATTGTGAACTGGGTGGAATGCTGGCTTAAGGACAGAAAACAAAGTGTCTTAGTAAATGGAGTTCATTCAGCAGAGGGGGCTGTTACTAGTGGTGTTCCTCAGGGGTCAGTTCTGGGGCCTGTTTTGTTTAACATATTTATCTGCGATATCAGCAAAGGGCTACAGGGGAAAGTATGTCTCTTTGCAGATGATACAAAAATTTGCAACAGAGTGGATGTTCCAGGGGGGGTAGACAAAATGAGAAGTGATATACAACAATTGGAGGATTGGACAAACGACTGGGATCTAAAGTTTAACACAGCAAAGTGTAAAATAATGCATTTAGGGAAGAAAAATCCAAATGTTAATTACAGACTCAATGACACTTTACTGACTGTTACAGACGAGGAACAGGACTTGGGAATTATTATTTCAGATGATTTAAAACTTAGTAAACAATGTACTAAGGCAGCGAGTAAGGCTAGCAGAATGCTTGGATGTATTGGTAGAGGTATTTGCAGCAGAAATAGTAAGGTTCTTATGCCACTTTATAGATCATTAGTTAGGCCTCATCTTGAGTATTGTGTGCAGTTCTGGAGGCCATATCTTCAGAAGGATATTAACAAACTTGAATCTGTGCAAAGGAGGGCTACCAAAATGGTACATGGTCTAAAAAATAAAACTTACCAGGATAGGCTCAATGACCTAAATATGTATAGCTTAGAGGAGAGAAGGGAAAGAGGTGATATGATAGCAACTTTCAAGTACATTAAAGGGTTTAGTAAAACTGAGGCTGTGGGTATTTTACATAAAATGGAAAATTCAAGAACAAGGGGTCATGAGCTCAAGCTAAAGGGTAGTAGATTCAGGAGTAATTTGAGGAAGCACTTCTTTACAGAAAGAGTGATTGATTTATGGAATAAACTTCCTCAAGAGGTAGTAGCAACAAACACTGTGGGGGACTTTAAAAATGCATGGGACAAGCATAGGGCTATCCTACGAACTAGATAAGTTTATACTGTTAGGTAAGGTGGGGCAGACTTGCTGGGCCTATGGCTCTTATCTGCCGTCAATATCTATGTTTCTATGTTTTTTGTCCACCTCCCCTAAAGAACTTGTCACCTTTTTTCGATACTTCAGTGTCAGTGCCCTTTTGAAAGGTGTATATTGTAATGTTGCTTTGTAGACTGTTCTGATGTATGCATCATGTCAGCAGTGACTCACTAACACTTTACAAGCCACTGCTGTCTGTGTGTGCAGCTACACTGAACATCTAAATGTATGCTCCACAAGCATATTTTTGCAAGTATAAGCGTACTGCCAAATTGCTTCTATTCAACACGAATGTGCATTTCTTCCCTTTACTATGCCACACACATTTCCTAAATTGAATTTTCAACTTCCAAGAGTACTCACAATAAGTGTTATTTAAAGGAATGTAGTACAGTAGTGCATTTTAAATGTGACTAGAATAATTTATGCAATACATTTTTGTTTGCTTCAGAGAAATTTTTATCAAGTACCCCCCCCCCCCCCCCCAGTGTACAGAGGTAAATCAGGTGTGCTCAGGGGTGTATTAAGGCATAGGCCAACAAGGCCGGTGCCTAAAGCAGCAGCTTTTGGGGGGCGGCACTTGCCGTGGCTGCACAGTCCTAACTCTGAATATAATAAATGCGGGCATGCGGCTAAACATTTTTAAAAAAATTAACTTTGAAAGTGTGTGCTGCAGCCTCTTCATAGCCCACCCTCAGCCAATTGGATTTATTTGTGGGCAGTATTTTTAACATGGCTTGAGGCAGTGTTCTGTGAATGAAGGGGCCGAACTTTGAACTTTGTAAGACAGCGGCAGAGAAGTAGGAGTCCAGTCAGTGGCGACAGAGACGGCCGGCCAGAGAGTAGACTGATGTGATCATGTGGAGGACTGTAGATGGAGCGGAGTCACTTAACCCAGGTAGGGTCGGGCTGAGTCCTGACAGAGTGACTGTGACAGTACAGTAGGTAGGCAGCGGCTCATTAGTGTGCACTACTGTGTCAGCAACACTTAATGCCTCCTCTGCTAGCGACATTAACATTTTATTGCCTAATCATTAGGCAATAAAATATTAATGTCGCTAGCTAGCAGAGGAGGCATTGAGTGTTAGCTGCCGCACAGTGCACACTAATGAGAGCAGGTGGTAGGCTGACAAAGAGCGAGGACTGGAGAGTTACTGTCCAAGTGTAAGACATTAGACAGTGTGTAATGCTTGTTGAGCCAGCAGTCCCGCTTCCTTCTGCCGCCCTAATAGCATATCATAACCGTAGGAATTCCAGCACTTTCTAATTAACATGATGATGTCCGGATCACTTCCCTGACTGCTAAAGGGAAACCAGTCACTTCTCTTGCTGCAGGAGAAAATCTTCACTTCTGATTATGTATTACAAAGCATTATGTATTACAATTCCCCCCCCCCACTATATATATATATATATATATATACACACATATATATATATATATATACACATATATATATATATATATATATATATATATATATATATATATATATATATATACATACATGCATGCATGCATGCATGCATACATACATACATACATACATACATACATCTTCCAGGTGGAGAAAAGTCTTCATTCAGGCGGATCCATCTTCATCCATAGCGGGACCATCTTCTTTCTTGTTGCCGGAGGTGCAAAAGCGGTCTTCCGATGCACAGATCCGGAGCGGTGGTCTACCACGGCGGCAGTGGCCATCAGTGGCGTGGAGGTCCTCTTAATGCGATCGTTTGCCACACACTGAAGATTGAATGCAAGGTACCCCTTTTTATGTTGGGGTACCTTGCATTCCTTTTGGCTGAAAATTTCAAATCAGCCAATAAGGATGAGAGCTACTTAAATATGATTGGCTGATTTGAACCACCAATAGCTGATGCAAACCCTGTTGGAAACATATTTGGGGAATTGAACAAAAAAAATCAAACAGTAGGTTGGCTACAACAAGTCTTGCTCTGTTCACCTTGCAACAATATTCTTTACATTTATATACTTTTAAAACTAGATAGTATATTTGCAAACACGCTGAGCACATTCTTGTGCATATGCTCTTTAACAATAGGGAACAAAGACAATTTGATAAAATAAGTCAACTGGAATTTTTTTTTTTTGTATGCTCTATCTGAATCATGAAATTTTATTTTTGACTTTCAAGTCCCTTTAACATAACTATATGTGCTTGGTGTAGATATGGGTCCTTCAAACATTTTTCCTTAAGACCGCAATCATACCACATGCCTTTGCAACTCTATTTTTATGCTTGATCTGAAAATTTCTGAAGTAATATACAACAAGATAGCTGCAATTTTTGGCAAAGTGAGTAAAATGTGTGCGTACTTTATACCTCATTGTAGTCAAACTTGAACATGTTGTAAAAAGGTAATAACATAACACACACACACAACACCCTCTTATATATTATACACACACACTCTCATACAATACACATACAAGTCACGTACCAGTAATCATGGTGTTGCGACCCAGTAATGTTTCCCGACCCATGGTTTGAAGAACCCTGGAGTAGATTATGAGTTGTCATTGTGTTTGACATATATGTAATGTTGTGATCTCTCCTTGTGCATTTTTTACAATTGACATTTGCTTGTGCCATAATATGATCAATGATCTGTAACAGGTCATTTTGTGTTTAACTCTGTCTTGGCCACTAATTGACCAAAGTTTTTAAAGGGACAGTCTACACCAGAATGTTATTGTTTTAAAAGACAAATAATGCATTTATTACCAATTCCCTAGTTATTATTATTATTCTTTATTTATAAAGCGCCGTCAGATTCCGCAGCGCTGCCCATGGGTACAAGGATAACAGTACAATAGAGAAACGATATGATAAGACAAAATTTTACAGACAAATACAGGGGGAATTGAGGGCCCTATTACCGTGGTAATAGGGCCCCAGGACAACCCAGAAAGGGAAGGGGCCAAACTTGTCATCACTCTCCAGTAGTAGTCCCACATGTCTGAATAGCGGTTTAGCATGCACTGGCTTGACTGCTTCTTGCAAAGTTTGGTGGCACTGCATTAGGTGTTTTTGATTTTTTCCTCTGTTCCCATGTTGGACTTTTAACATTTTGTGAATAAAGATTTTTGCTTTTAACTCTGACCCCGGACCAGCTCTCTTTTTGGCCTATTACCGTGGGAACTTACAATCTAGAGGGGTAGGAGGATGGGAAACAGGAGGTGGGGATTGCAAGAATGAGAATGATATTAGTGAGGAGATAGAGGGTAACGGTTAGTTAAGTGAAGTTAGTTTGTTAAGTCGGGTGATAATCTTCCCTGAACAAAAGGTCTTTAGGGAACGTTTAAAGGAGGAAAAGTTAGGGGCAAGTCTGACAGCTCAAGGAAGTGCGTTCCAGAGGGTTGGTGCCGCACAAGTCCTGTAGTCTAGCATGAGAGGAGATGTTGGTAGAGGACGCAAGTTTTGCATAACCAACACAGTTATGTTAAAGGGACACTCAGTCAAAATTAGACTTTCATGATTCAGATAGAGCATGCACTTTTAAACAACTTTCCAATTTACTTCCATTAACAAAATGTGCACGGTATTTTTATATTTAAACGTTTTGAGTCATCAGCTCCTACTGAGCATGTGCAAGAATTCACAGAATAAGCATGTATGCATTTGTGATTGGCTGATGGCTGTAACATGGTACGTGTATGCATTTGTGATTGGCTGATGGCTGTCACATGGTACAGGGGGAGTGGAAATAGACATAACTTTTAAAATTGTGAGAAAAAAATCTACTACTCATTTGAAGTTCAGACTGAGTGCTATTGTATTGTCTTGTTATCTTGCATTTGTTGATTATGCAAATCTACTGTGTTGACTGGTCCTTTAATACACTTTTTTACCTCTGTGACTATCTTCTATTTAAGCCTCTGCAGACTGCCCCCTTATTTCAGTTCTTTTGACAGCCTTGCATTTTAGCCAGTTTGTGCTGGCTCCTAGGTAACTCTACGTGCGTGAGCACAGTGTTATTTATATGACACACATGAACTAACACCCTCTAGTAAGGAAATCTGTCAAAATGCCCTGAGATAAGAGGCGGCCTTCAAGGGTTTAGAAATTAGCATATGAACCTCCTAGGTTTAGCTTTCAACTAAGAATACCAAAGAGAACAAAGCAAAATTGGTGATAAAAGTAAATTGGAAAATTGTTTAAATTAAATTATACACCCTATCTGAATCACAGAATTTTATTTTTGACTAGACTGTTCCTTTAAATCTAAGACCCAATCCAAAAGGATAGAAGACATTTTTTTTCCAGAATATAATTTGTGTGTTTATTTGTACAATTTACACCCATGCATAGTAGAATATGATAGAACTATCAGCAATTTAACCCCTAGGTAGCTAGTAGTGCACAACATTCCTATCTTGGCCATAATAAGTATCCAACAATAAATTAACCCTTTTATTGCCAGTAAAACACAGTCAATGAAGAGGGTAAACCAGTGCTACTTCACACACTCACTGTAATGATTTAACTCCCTGACTGCATGGTGCAAACACTCGCCAGGGATTAAACCATTGACTTTCTGGAAAATATGGCAATCACGCTGGCATTTTGATGTGTTCCTATTTATACTTATGCATTGATTTTTTTGGTTGTTTAATATTAAAAAAAAACATATGCAGTGTTTTAAAAGCAGGAGATAAGTTAAGAAAAAGTGATAACTTTTTTTTATTGCATGTTTCAAGCTATCAAGATGTCAGGCACAATAATGAGTTATTATATGGAAAGTTATTATTATGCCATTAAAATGCTATTACATCTATTTGATTTGTCTCCTTTTTATTAAATACTGAGATTATTAATTATGACAATGTATGGCTAGTATGTAAATGTATGTTTGGTTATTTTTATTATAATAATTCATGTCTGAAATATACAGCAACAAATATATTTTTGTTAGAAATTTTTATGATACTATTTACCTATTGTTTCAATCATAACATGAGATATATGATTCAGATGTGCTTACTAATAAATATGTATTATGTGTGTATGTATGTGTTTTTGTGTATGTATGTATGTATGTGTATATATATATATATATATATATATATATATATATATATATATATATATATATATATATATATATATGTGTGTGTGTGTGGTGGTAACACACATCCACATGAAAATATGAAAAACTTTTCAAATCCTTAAAAAAAAATCAGCTTTTTTTTATACAATTGGCATAGTAGTCACATTGTGTCACCATACTCAATGTAACTAATCACTAGTCAATAGCTTTCAAGATATCTCAATATTGACTGGTCCTAACTCTATAAAAATCCCTTTAAAATAGAATGAGATTCCGTACCTTTATATTCATTTCCTAGGACACTATAAAGAGCACCTGCGCTACGGTGAGGAGCCTAAACCAATGGGAAATTGGTTCATAATGCTAGCACACACACATTACACACCATATATAAATAGCAAACTCAAATTTTTTTTTTTAATTTTTTTTTTGAGAGAGAGAAAAGTCTCAGTAACAAATACCCCCAATCTCTTCTCGAGCTTAGCTGACTTTAATTTGCGTTTGGAGAAGTCATTAGCCTAGGGGTTTTCATAATTTGTCCACCATGCACTGTGAATGTGCACATGGTGTGTTCACCATAAAGACATGAAACCCTGGTTTATTTGTAAAAAAAAAAAAAAAAGCAGAATTAATTTGTCTATTGTTGTGAGTTGATTGTAATTACTGGGTTTGATTTAATTATTGATATTACTGGTTATTTGTAGAGCGCAAACAGATTCCGCAGCGCTAATCTTCAAAGTTATAACAACATACTGCTTTCCTGATAACCTGTATATATGTGTGTGTATATATGTATATCCTTAGTTTTTTACCTAATTTTTGGTGGACTATAACAACTGTCTGTATTTTTTGTTTTGTGTTTTGCAGTATGCTATGTTTTTATCCCTGGTCTTCCTGGCTGAGCTAATTGCAGGAATCTCAGGATTTGTGTTTCGTCACGAGGTAGGAGAATATTGAATACAATTATACACATTTTCCGCTATGTGAACATAAGCTTTGGTCTTGCAGGAACTATGAATACATGATTTATGAAGCAAATATTAATTTCATGTTCTATAAAGTGTTGCTGCAGTCTGCAACTCTAAATTGCTTTGAAGCACTTTTCCGGCACAGATGAGCTTACTAAAAGCACACATTTATTGTAAAAGCAATTAAATGTCATACGAGATTGAATAGAATCTAAATGCTCTAAAATTCTAGAATTTCTTTTCAGCAGCATGTTTTAGTAAGGTGGAATGTGCCGGGGGAATCTCATGGAATGTGATAAGTGAATCTGTATGTATTTTTAGGAGTAAATTAGGTCAAGGTGAAAGATTGTGTCACTTGTTTGATAAGAAGCCAGATTATTAGCTAAAGGCTTCTGAGCCAGCAGTGTGAAACTCTAACTCTGCAGATGGAGCACATATAGTTTCTCTAATGCCAGATATTCATTCTTAAATATCTGGAAATGTATTGACATCCTGACATGCATCACTAGTAATGTTCAATAAACAGTGGTTAGTAGCGGTGAGGGGTGGGCATCCTCCTAACTTTCTCACATACTAAATAGGAAAAAGAAATTGCAGCAAAATATGATGAGATTCTAACTAGGCTAGAACATAATTGTAGATGAGTATTAAAACCTTTAAAGAGACATAAAAGGCAATAAAATACCCTGGGTTAAATAAATGTAACGGTTCTAGAAAGGGAACACATTACAGAGCGTGAGCTAAACATTATCTGTGATTGGCAGCTTCACCCATATGACTCATCCAATTGTATTCAACTCTGGACCAGTAGGGCATTGCCCCTCTAAACTCACTTTAGCTATGTGTTTAACCCTATTGTGCATTATAACATTTAATTATTGATATTTATGTCCATTGAACAAAAAAAGGAGAACTTAGACAATTCAGCCATTGCCAGATATCCCACAGCATAGCAAAAGAGGAGTGGGGCAGTGAGGAATATACTCACTTGAGGTGAGGGTCAAGCCTCTGCAAACTACTGTACAAAACCTTAATAGACACATATTAGTGGCCTTTGAAGACATTTTAACTATGTGTAGATTAATTTTGCATTCTTTATTCCAGACATTTTTTTACTAAATGTCACTTCAGTATGTATTTTTTTAGTTATAAAAAATAAATTAATCTGGAAATGTCCTTTACCCAAACAATCACATATGGTTGTTGCAAATTTTTAGAGATTCTCAAAGACATTGTGAACATGGAATCATTTTATTTATTTAGAATTACTGCACTTGTTGCTCCATTTGGTTGTGTACTTGCTAGAAAATGATCTTCTTGGAGACGACTATGTAAAAGTTGTCTACACTGCAGCCGGTGTATTTAGATTTTTCTTGTTTCGATAATCACTTTATAATTTTTTTTTCTTTTTCCCAATTGTAAGTTTTCATTAAACTTACAATTGGGAAAAAGAATTTTTTTTTTAATGACAATTGTAAGTTGTCATTAAAAAACATAGCTCTGTTAATCATTTGCCATTTTATATTTTTATTTATTTATTTTAAATGAGGAACTTTCACAAATCTGTTAGGCTTTTAACAAAAACACTGGTGAAATATTACCAGTGTTTTTGTTAAAAGCCTAACAGCTTTGTGAAAGTTCCTCATTTCAACACAGCCCCTCTCCAGTTCGTAAGCTTTGTTATAAAAATGCTGCCTTTATCTAGGGAGCAAAGTTGTCTGTTATGGCTGCACAATTTCATGTTACATTACACATATAATCTGTGTTTATTTCTTTAGATCAAGGACACCTTTCTTAGGACGTATACTGAAGCAATCCAGAACTATAATGGGAATGACGAAAGAAGTAATGCGGTTGATGATGTCCAGCGTAATGTAAGATTTTTGTAAAACACATTCTTTAGGGTCAATTACTTTCCTTTACTGTCATTTAGTTTTTTTTGTCATTTTTTTACCTTTAAATTTTTTATATTTATTGATATTCAGTATAACATAAATATTAAATGCATCCAATTATGGTACATATTACTATAGTAGGTAAGCAAAACAGTCATAAGAGCAGAAATACAACATATTACTCTAAGATAACCTTTAACGCAGGCTAGATAATATACATTATGCATGGTTCAAAAAATAAAATTATATATATATATATATATATATATATACACACACTGAATTAGGAGATTTTAATTACATGGAACTTGACAAGTTATTATTGTTAGATGTTTGCTTCTACTTGAGCTAGGTTTACCATGGGTGAATAGTTTTTTTATAATCACAGGCAATATTAATTGTAATTTTGAATTACCATGTAGAATACAAAGTATTAGAATAAACAAAAGTAAAGAAGCTTAATTAAAATATTTTCTGTTACGAACTCTTTATCCTCTGTGTATTTCACGTTTAGCCATTTTGTTATTGGAAAACGCGCTTTCCCGCTCTGTTGTTCCAGGCAGCCTTCAGTAAACTTAGTTATTTAATCATTTACTGAAGGGTGACTACTTCATTGATATTTACACTCATTGAGCAATTAACTCTTCAGGGGTTTTGTAAAATGCAAATGTGGTACATTTTGTTTAACAACGTGATAACCATTTTTGTAGATTTTAAACGTCTTTTCATAAATCCGAGAGGAACTTCCATAAAGAAGCCAGTCATCTGGGACACTAAAGGCACAGTTTATCCTAATATTTTCTTCCCTTTAATTTGTTCCTTTACCTTTTATATCCTCTTTTTAAAAATGCTAATTTTCAATTCTTCTCTCTAAGTACTGGACTTTAGAATACAAAAAGAGATTAGATAATAAAATGTGTGTGTGTATAGAAAGTTCTAAAATAACAAGATATGATATCCCTGCAAGCTAAGCCCATGTTAATGGGTTGTGGTTTTAATGAATAAAATAATATTTTTCCTATACAAAAATAAAGCTAAAGAAGCAATTTCTCATGCATACCCTGTGGTTGGTATAACAAGTCGTTGAAAACATGAGGAAAAAACAATTTTATAGTAAACATTCCTTTTTAAACACTAAAGAAATGCAATATATGATATGTTCAAAGCAAATATTAGCCTGTGAATAATATGCAAATATATCTTTTAAATTATATTAATGTAAATATTGGAAAACAAAAATAAATGTCCAATTTAAATTTACATAAAAGCTTTACCTTCTTTTGTTTGGTGACTTATCATGGCCAGCAATACAAAAGCTCCTACTCTGTCAGTGTAAAGTGTCTGCGGAATGTACTGTCTAGTGGCAGTAGAGAAATAATGGAAAGAGTACATTGCAAGGTTTTCTTTTAACTATACATTATTAAAAAAAAATATGCAGAAATACATTTTGAGTTTAAATTTTTTTAAAGGGACAGTCTACATAGGACGTTTTATTGTTTTAAAAGATAGATAATTCCTTTATGACCCATTCCCCAGTTTTGCATAACCAACACAGTTATATTAATATACTTTTTACCTCTGTGATTACCTTGTATCTAAGCATCTTCTTCCAGCCCCCTGATCACATGACATTTTATTTATTATCTATTGACTTGCATTTTAGCCAACTAGTGCAGTGTCTGCCACAACCCACTGGCGTGAGCACAATGTTATCTATATGGCTCACATGAACTAGCTCTGCCCTGTTGTGAAAAGCAAATAAAAATCATGTGATAAGAGGCTGGCTTTAATGACTTAGAAACAGGCAGATATTTAGAGGTTTCAATGTTATAAAGTATAATAACAATGTTGGTTGTGTAAAGCTGGGGGGATGGGTAGTAAAGGCGATATCTATCTTTTTAAACAATATCAATTTTAGTGTTGACAGTCCGTTGTGATTAAAAGAAGCCAGACCACAAACATTTATTATACACACAGATTTTGCTGCAAAGCCGTTGAAAATACCATAGGCCATAATTATCATTCTGATGGACATGGTTCACATGCAGGTATCACAGCAAGTGTGCAGCCTTTATTTATAACCTATGTTGCCCCCCCCCCCCCCCGCTAGAGCAGTGCTTCTCAGTCACCCCAGTAAATATCTGTATACCTAAGCATATTAGGCCTGTGATTTATATATCACATAACTGAAACACATTATATTTAATACATATTTACTGCACAGTAAGTACTCACATAGAATCCCGCACCATCAAAATATTCAAGGAAGCTTTTATTTCCAAAACAAAATATGTCATTAAACTGTGCTGAAAGCTTTTTGGTGTTTTTTTTTTTTTTAATATATATGTTATTAATAATAAATAAACCAGCCTTTTTTTCCCCATTTCTTATGTTTCCTTTTAACCTTCATAGTTTTGATTTGAACAAACTTCATTCTTCCTTATAGTGAAGGTGCATTAAGTAATATATATATGTGTGTGTGTGTATTGGCAATTAAATACTGAATTAGATTATAGCTAGCATCATGGCTCTAACATCTAGTATGACTTGTAATATCACGTAGTTAACACAATCACAATGATAAACGCACAGATAATAGTCTCCTTCAATACACTGATGTTCCACTATTTTACGCTCTGTTTGTTATGCCCAAGAAAATAATTGTCAATGAAATCAGATGTTACAATTTGCCTCAAATGTTTACTTTACATATAAGTGTTTATTGCTATCTTTCAAAGACTTCAATACAAATGTTACTTCGAATTCTGCACATTGTGCTGTCAAACTATCTTGCCTCCCTTGATTGTGATCAACTAGGGCCTATAAAAAAATTTTTTCTCTACTATAAAAAGGGATATTAAACATTTGATAATAATAAAAAATGTTAAAGTGAAAGTAAACCCTAGCGTTGTATAAACGCTAGGATTTACTATTGAAACAAATAAAGGGCACTTTCATTCATGAAGTATAAGATACTTCATGTAGAAAGCTCCTTCATTTGTTTCAACCGATTGCCGATTTTAGCTGCTACAGCAGCCCACGGCTAAAAACATTTTTGGCTAAGAGGTGACGTTTTCACCTCTTAGCCAATAGCAGTGCGGTAAATCCGGCTCCCATGGGCGCCAAGCCGGATTTACTGCACTGCTATTGGCTAAGTAAAAAATTTTTTAGCCGGGGGCTGCTGTAGTAGCTAAAATCGGCAATCGGTTGAAACAAATAAAGGAGCTTTCTACATGAAGTATCTTATACTTCATGAATGAAAGTGCCCTTTATTTGTTTCAATAGTAAATCCTAGCGTTTATACAACGCTAGGGTTTACTTTCACTTTAAATCAAAGTAACCCTAAAAAGAAACAGATTTTGTAAAAAAAAAAAAAACAGCAAAAAACTTACTTGCTTTCTTGCATAATGAGCACTTAGAAATTCTCAGTTTGATATGGGAGCTGACATCTTTGAAACTTAGGTTACATTCTGACTCCCTGTTATCTAGTCTACTAGTCTAGTTAACCAGCATAAACGTTTTATGACATCAAGCTAAGATAAACCTTCCTGCAGAGGCCCCCTCCAACTTCTAAGGCTGTGACAGGAAGTAAATGACACTGCACACATGTAGGTGGGAAAAATAAATAAAAAGGTAAAAAAAACAACAACATATAAACCGATGATTAATAAATATTGCAATTATTTATATTAAGTATAAGACACAGCTTGGTGCTTTTTTATTACAACAATGAAACAGACTGTTTAACATCCCTTTAATCACTGTCTAGTATGTACCTGGTTTAGGGAATTTGCAGTGTACTTAGGTTATGTATAATCTCTCTAGGCAGCAGAGCACAGTTTTTATACAAAATCTAGGTATTTTACTGTAAAAATTAGCAGAATCTCACAAATGCTTAAAGAAACAATAAACACCTAGAGATATAAAATGTTTAGTTATGCACAATGAAACAACGTTGCATTATAGTTTCATTATTTATTTTGTCCCCTTTTCATGTAATTTAGCTCTGAAAAATGTAGCAATTTTTAATTCTAAGAACTTGGAATGCACCTGCTGACTTTTTAAGGCTAACTCTAGTATATACTGTATCTGTATTTATCAAATATATCTATAAAACGGTTCACGTTATACAGTGACTAGCCTTCTTGTCTGTGGACTAAAGGCCAGATTGGCTCCTCCAAATAAGACTTATGGTGTGTGGAGGTTGGCTATTAAAAATAAGTGCAGTAAAAAGGATGTTAATTTATTTTTTTAAAAATTAAGACTTGGCTGATATGTTATTCAATAGCAACACAACAGAAATGTCTTGTAATTACAAGGTGTTTACTGTCCCTTTTAATAGAATGTTGTTTAATTTTGATTTAGATTTTGAGTTTCCACTACAGAAAACATGATAAAGTATGCAAATTAAAGCTACTTAAATGGTTGGTGTTACTGATCATACTTTATTTTTCCACAGTTGAGGTGCTGTGGTGTACAGTATTATACCAACTGGACCAGCAGCCCCTACTGGCATGAATATGGATTCCCCCCTAGTTGCTGCTCTAATACCAGTGACTGCAACCCTTCAGACCTGCACAATATGACTATTGCTACCACTAAAGTGTACCAGAGGGTGGGTATCACAATAAGCAAGGAAATCTCATGTAACATTGTTCATCTATACTAAAAAAATGATCTTTACCAATGCAAGAATACTCCTTTTACATAGAACTGGCAGTAAAAGAAGAAACCCACAGCACTATGCCACTTTACAGGTCATTAGTTAGGCCTCATCTTGAGTATTGTGTGCAGTGCTGGAGGCAATGGGCCCCTATTTATGAAAGTCTGGCGGACCTGATCCGACAGTGCTGATCAGGTCCGCCAGACCTCGCTGAATATGGCGAGCAATATGCTCGCCGTATTCAGCATTGCACCAGCAGCTCACAAGAGCTGCTGGTGCAACGCCGCCCCCTGCAGACTCGCGGCCAATGGGCGGCCAGCAGGGGAGTGTCAATCAACCCGATTGTACTCGATCGGGTTGATTTCCGGTGATGTCTGTCCGCCTGCTCAGAGCAGGCGGACAGGTTATGGAGCAGCGGTCTTTGTGACCGCTGCTTCATAACTGCTGTTTCTGGCGAGCCTGCAGGCTCGCCAGAAACACGGGGCATCAAGCTCCATACGGATATTAACAAACTGGAATCTGTGCAAAGGATGGCTACCAAAATGGTACCTGGTCTAAAAAATAAATCTTACCAGGAGAGGCTCGAAACCTAAATATGTATAGCTTAGAGGAGAGAAGGGAAAGAGGTGATATGATAGTAATGTTCAACTATATTAAGGGGCTTAGTAAAACTGAGGCTGTGGGTATTTTTCATAAAAAGAAAATTTCAAGGGGTCATGTTCTCAAGGGTAGTAGAGTTTTGAGTATTTTGAAGAAGCACTTTACAGAAAGATTGATTCATGAAATAAACTTCCACACAAGGTGATTATGATGACATAAGGTTATCCTACAAACTAGATAAGTTTATACTTTTAGGAAATATTGGTCAGACTTGTTGGGCCTATGGTTCTTATCTGCGGTTAAAATCTATGTTTTTATATAAGAGAACACCCTTGTTGCTAGCCTTTTTTAGTCTCTGTTTAATTTTGCAATTTGTTTATATCTATTTATTAAATATTTAACCTGCAGATAGACTAAAAACATGAGGTGGAAGACACTGTGTTACTGACACTTTCTTGGTGTGTTGGAAAAGAAAAATAAAAAAAACAAAATATATACTGTATATCTACGTATTGTAATTTTAATGATAGAATTTTACAGGTAGACGGTTTACTGACTGACCTCTTTAGAATGTTAATTCTGTTCCACTTTGCTTTAACCTCGTTAGATTTGATTTATTTTTATTCTGCACTGATTTTTTTTTCTATATGTCATGTTTTTCAGGGCTGTTATGAATTGGTGACTAACTTTATGGAAACCAACATGGGCATCATAGCTGGTGTAGCTTTTGGAATTGCCTTCTCACAGGTATAATATATTATGTTTTAAACTACTGTATTCTCAGAGTTAGATCTCAATACTATTTTCAGCTTTTGAGACAGGACAGGTGCATACAGGCAATCGTGGTTAAAATAGCTGCAAATTGCATCAACAATATTTAGCCAAATCCTCAAAGTAACGTATTATAAGTAAGTGGTTACACACCTCATTACTTTCAGCAAGACACACTGAAGGCTTTTTCTAAGCTCATCACAATCCAACCATGATTTATTTCAACCTGTTGCTATGTCCATTAAACCACTTGTGAGAAGGAAAAATAATAATGATCTGCTGCATTAAGTTAACATTACCTATTATAACAGTGTTTTAAATAACATTAGCACGATCCTATAGTTTCCCCAGCTTCCCCTTCCTTTGCGATAAACACTAAACAAAACTAATAAGTCCACCCATAATGGTGTTATCACTAACAACAACCCATGTTTTAAGTTTAAAATATCTGTCCCTGGCATTGCTGTTTTACATAGATTCACAGTTGTAGTGCCAGGCCCAATAGTTGATCTAATTGCCAATTGTCCAACATCATAGGGTTACCCCTTTCTACTTCTATATCCACATCACATCAAATTCCCCCTACCCGGGGAGGAGCTAACAGCAGATCAGAATAGACGCATCTACAAAGAGCTCTGTTTTTATATTTATCAAAATAGAACACTCTGACCGAATTTCATCCAAATTACCCTAGTCTGCTTTATTAATTACCCACAGTGCTAGGACCAACTGGTCGCACTTTGGCGGTAATGGACGCTGCATCTGAAGAGGTAGCCGGCCGAGGCTGTGGCCTACCATGACAACCAGATCCACAAGTAAACTCAGCTATTGGGATTGCAATACACAGCAGCCTCCAAGAGTGAAATCTGTCCTGGAGGGTCGGGGCTCCGCTCCGGAGTCGGGTTTTACGGTGGAGAGAACCTGAGGCAGATATTCCCTGATCTGCTTAGAGAAAGACCAAGCCAGAGGAGAACACTACACCGGACTATCTATGAGACCTAGTCTGGTTGTAGACTGCCGCCTTAACTCCTGTGAGCAGGACTTGTGGAGTTGGATCCTGACTGGAGCCCCTCTTAGTGCCGAAGTCTTCAGAGTCCAGGAAGCAGACATCCCCAATTAGATAGGAGAGAGGCTGTAGGTGAGAGAGTTCTGTACCTGAGACGGGAGGGCCACCATCTTGTCAGCCACGCGAGAGTCTAGATAACCTGCAGGAAGCCCAACTCTTTGTGTCACCGGAGGAATTTCAAACGCTGGGGCGTTGCATAACCCGAAAGGCATGACAAGGTATTCATAGAGTCCATACATGGTCCTGAATGCTGTCAACCACTCGTCACCCTCTCTAATCCGTACTAAGTTAAATTCTCCTCGTAAGTCCAACTTGGTGAAGATTTTGGCTTCATACAACTGTTCAATGAGTTCGGGAATTAAAGGGAGTGGATACCGATTTTTGATGATTCTTTTTGTTTAATTCTCGGTAGTCCATGATTGGTCACAATGAATTATCTTTATTTTTTTACGAAAAAGATTCCTGCCCTAGCAGGTGATATAGAAGGCCTGATGAATCCTTTATGTAGATTTTCTTCCAGGTAAGTTTTGAGGTGCTCCAGCTCCAGTTGACTAAGAGGGTATAAGTGCCCGTATGGTATGGTTGCCCCAGGTTGTATATCAATCGGGCAATCATACATGCGGTGTGGTGGTAAAGATCCCGCTTCCTTTTTACTGAACACGTCAATAATATCTCTGTATTCTTCAGGGAGGTTAAAACCGTCATCAGGAAGTTGCAGCAGTAGATGTTGAGGGTAACAGCTGTCGAGGCAATATGGAGAATGAAGTGCGACTTGTAGGTTGTTCCAGTCTTTGGTGGATTGATGTATACCTAAAACAATGGGGAAAAGAGGAGAAGGTAACACATCAAATTCTATATATTCAGCATGACCAGTCAGAGTTTTTACTAATAGTGGAATTGATTGCGTAAAGGGTCCAGTAGCTATGGAAGAACCATCAATAACACTAATTGACACTGCTTTATGCTTTAACACAAGTGGAATTTTATTCTTTTTTACAAGAGCACTATCAATGAAATTGCCGTAGGCTCCTGAATCAAGGATAGCTTCAGTGGAGAGGTTGGCTTGGTCCCACTGTAAGAACAGAGAGATATTACAATAAGTTGGATTATTCAAGATTGTTTGAGATGTGTAAATATGATATGACTTACATTTTTTGGATCTCTGGAGTATTGGGCAGTCCTTTACAGTATGAGTTGGATTTGCACAGTACATACACAACTGATTATTTCTATGGCGACTCCTTTCTTCTGGGGTCAGTGGACCCCTAGCGAGTCCAATCTCCTTAGGCTTAACAGTGGTTTTGGTTACTGAAGGTGATTGAGCAGTACTTGAGTAATTTTGTGGTGGTTGTTTGCTGTGATAGCATTCGGACCGTCTTTCTCTCAACCTTCAGTCTATTTGTATAGCCAACTTCATTAGAGAATCTAGATATTTGGGTAGTTCAGTACGAGTGAGCTCATCTTTTATATTTTCTGCTAATCCTAGCCTGAACTGGTTCCTTAGGGCTATTGGATTCCACTGTGAATCTGTGGCACATTGTTTAAAATCAGTAATGTAGTCTTCGACTGCGTGCTTCCTTGTTTCAGGCTGCACATGGTGGCTTCTGCAGTCATCTGTACATTTGTGTCGTAATAGAGTTCATCCATATTAGTAAGGAATTCATCCAGTGACCCAAGTAGGGGATCATCGTGTTCAAAGAATGAGTCTACCCAAACCCTAGGCTCACTTCTCAAAAAGGATATGATAGTTAATACCTTTAGTCTTTCAGTACTGTAGGTTTTAGGCTTTAAATTAAAGAGAAGTAAACAGGCATTTTTGAACTGGCAGTATAATTTTCTTTCGCCAGAAAAAGGTTCTGGTAGCGAGACAATTGGTTCAGGTGTGGGGTCTGGCTGGTTTAATTTTAGTGCTATAGAATCTCTAATAATTTTCCTGAGAGCTTGGTTTCAATTTCTAAATCTCTTAGTCCTTGACCAAGCTGATCAACCCTTTGAGATAAGTTAAATACTATTTGTGGTAGGTCTTCTGGATCCATAACGTGGCTTAGCATTATGTAATGATCACAAAAAGATGCTAGTGGATCGCAACTGCAGATCTTTTGGATTTTGTAATATCTCTTTAAATATGTGTTTGTATCACTCCCACTATAGATTACTACAAGGATTGTAAGTAACCTTGGAATGGTGGTTGTGATATTTGGTTAACTACACAATTCCCAATCAAATGATGGTAATAGGATTACAACAGTTTACTTCTGAATTGTAAATAGCTACAATGGAGATTTGCAACTAGTAGACTCACTGGATTCATTTGTAACAACTCCGATCGTAGCTGAGAGCTGTTTGCTACGTCACACAGACTCACAGGATTCAATTGTAACAACTCTGATCATAGATGAGAGCTGTTTGCTACTTCACTGGTGGGAAGTCCTTGAGTATGTGAGTCAACAATTGTAGGCAGGGTCTCAGCCCGTAATGAAAAGTATGTTCAATTCTAACAAGCTATTAGGTTTTACGTTGTAGCGAAATATATGTTTCGGCAGGATATTAGAGCTGGTCTGATGCAGAGATGATTCCTCTATATGCGGAGTTAAGTGTTGCCGATTTCCAATGCTACGAAGATTTCGCTAAAACTGGAAGTGCTAGGACTCCTCCTAAGCAGCACAGCTGCAGGTTTGAAGGTAATTGATACCGTAATGATTCAAAGCAGATTCTCCTGAATGCTGTGCAATTTAGTTGTTATAATGATTTGATGGTAAAGGCATCCAGTGAATATTCTCTAGAACTCTGAATAAAAGTTTAAGGAGATTTCCTGTTGTGTAGTAAGCAATGGTTGCTTTAGAGGTTTTAGCAAGCAGATTTCTTAGCCGAATTATTAGGCTCAGAATTCTGTGGCTAGTGTGCTGGACCACTATGCAAAATACTAAGCACCTGAGGTAAGGTGCATTGCAGATTTAAAGGCAAGGTGGGAGGAGCTAGGAAAGAGAGAGTAAATGCTGACAAGATCCTGACACTGAGACTGGCCTTACCCTTTCAGCTACTACGATTTACTGGGTGAGATTTGACCTCTTTTACACACACAATATCACACTCTACCTAACCCAGCTTCTCTGGGAGAGACTCTGGACCTGCATTCCCTCTAAGGCCAGTTTTGTGTATGGCCCAGCAGTAAAACAGTTAATTAGGGAACTGCACCCTGCAATTAGCAAACACTAAACAATGCTGACTGTATGGTAAAGTTCTCTTAGTAACTGTTTCACTGCTGAGCCACACACAAAACTTGCCTTAGAGGGAACACTGCTCTGGACCTAACCCTCAGTATTTCAGAAAATTAAGGCCACGGGTGGTAGCAGGCCCTAGATTTAATAGCCCATAAGTTCCACATCTCTATCCCAACAAAAAACACCTCCTGCAACCTATGACTCTGACAATTTTTACCTGAGGTCTAGCAGATCCTGCAATTATTTCTATTACCTGTAAACCCCTTCTTTCCCCATTAAGAGGGACTTCTAGCCCCATAATCTCACCTCACCAGGATAAAATTGGCACTTAGGAGCAGATATAGCCTAGCGTACCCCCTTCCAGAGACATACTTGGGTAACATGCCCCACAGATATCTGGACATTTAAAGGGACTTTTTACTATTTTTTGCATATACTAAACACAGGCTGCTATAAGTAGTTGTGAGAATATTAATTAATGAAGAAGTACTGTAAGTTGTGAGCTTCTGTGACCACATCCGACCTCACCCCTTCCTACCTGGCCTTCCAGGTTGGTCGCTTCCACATCCCCTTTTCCCTTCCTCTGGTCGTACCCCACTTTTCCCTGAGGTGGGCGTGCTGAGTTCCTGGGCACTTACGCAACATCCTCTGGAACTAGCCCGAGGAGTCATGACACACTGTTTATTTGTACCTAAACTAGATAATTTGCCTTCATTGCAAGCAGGTTGAGTAGTGAGTGTTCATACCTATCACCTCTGGTGCTCTGTTCTGTGTTCTTGCCTCTTTTTGTACCACATATCTAGTGGGCTGTTTCCCTTCCTTTTCCCACTCTCTGAAACCAAACTTAATCTCCCTCTACCTAACACCCCTTCCACCTCTCCCTTTCCTGCCTTGTGTGGCTAGGTGGGTCACCTCCACCTTCCTTTTTCCCTTCCCTGTGGGTAGTATCCAGCTTTTCCCAGAGGTGGGGGACGGGCATCTTCCCTGATCTTTCCCTTTCTTCTCAGATACTCATTACCTGTATCTCATGGGTTTTTTGTGTGTAATGTCAGAAAGAAAATAGACAAAAATGGATAAAATGAGGTAGAGTTACTAGGGAAATGTTATCCAGCCCCGCTCTAAAGGTGTATGTGTAATGCTTGGCTTGTTTATGTATTGGTAGACCTAACCCTTTCTCTCAACAGCGGTGTGTATATTTTAAGAAAGACTTATAGTCCCTTTTGAGGTTGTTCTCTTTGGTGTTGGGCATCCTCTAAAATGCCTCACTCTGCCAGGAAGCACCCCAAGACTACCCCAAAGTCCAAGAAAATGGTATATGACCACTTTCACAGTCAGTTAAAGAACCAAGCATGGAGGTCCACAGAGAGCTAAGTGACCCTGACTCTCAGGACGAGGAGTCCCAATCTAGCTTGCACTCTATCTCATCCAAACACTTCATTACAGAATCTACACTTAAAAAAATGTTGGCTATGCAGACGTGATCCATAACCCAGGAGATCCAGCGCAGCTCTGTTGAGCTTAAGAAAGAAATTTCTGAAATTGGAGAGAGGGTTAATGCGTTGGAACGCAAACAGGATGATGAACGCTGTGGACCAATCTAGCCTGCTTTCATACTCTGAAAATCTGGCTGATCAAATCTCGCAGTTGGAGTTCAAACTGGTGGATTTTGAAGACCGGTCCAGACGCAACAACATAAGATTTAGGGGCATCCCTGAATCTGTCTCACCGGCAGAACTACATGAATATCTCTAAGCTCTCTTTCAGGAGTTGGTGGGCTCTCCTGAGGGTCTAACGAGCACCATGGAGCAAGCTCACAGGGCCCTTCGTTCTAGGGCGGTGTGGGGTCTCCTCTATGAACATCTGCCCATACAAGTGCCTTCTCATCCCAAACTATGCGCCTCAGCGCCAGAATGTACCGCAAAAGACCAAAGATTAAAACGCCCTAGGATGCACCAACCTCAGGACGCTCTCAGATTTCTTGGGGACACTGCCTGATCCCTTTGGCTAGGGCCTACACCCTAAGTAAACTTCCTTCCAACTCACCTCAGTATGATGGCAACCTGGTAATTTATTACTTTTTCTAGACTTTTCTTTGGCTCACACCTACAAATATTTAGATATGCACTTACTGTAATGTCCTCTGGTTTTTTTGCACTGTTTCAGTTAAGGTTTACTGTTTACTAGTTATGGTCATAAGTTTGATTATTATAGAGCGTGGCTGGTGTTACTGGCCCTTATTTCTTTTGCTCTTTAGCATTGTGTTCTCCCCGCAACTAGAAGCCCATTCTAGGGTTCCTTTGAGGTGGACTACTTCCACCACACCTTCAGATGCTTTACTAGTGTCTAGTCTATCCTACATATCCCTACCTTGTTTCCCTTTCCTCCCCTCTCCCTCTTACTAGATAGTCTACACCTGTCACTTTAGTTTTACTCATATCTTAACATATGGATACGTCAACTCTACGAATTCTCACCCATAATGCTAGAGGCCTCAACTCTCTACATAAACGCAGCCTACTGCTGTGCTCACTTAAACACCACAACCCCGATATTGCTTTCCTCCAGGAAATGCATTGGTTATTGAATGAACGCCTCAGACTTTCCTCCAAGTCCTACACTCACATTGAATTTGCCCCCTTTAGCAAGAAAACCAGAGGAACTGCTTTCTTACTCCACAAGAGGCTCAATTTTTAGTTTATTCAGGTTATTAAGGACCCCAAACATATGTCATTCTGATCTGCAAATTGAAACACGTACCTTACACGCTGGCCTCTGTCTACCTCCCAAATACCCATCAATCTAAATGTCTTAAGCATATCCTCCACATAATTGAACAGGTTAAACATGGTAGAGTTATTTTGGCTGGAGACTTTAACATAGTCTGGGACCACAAATTTGACAGGAAAACTACTAGTATGGATAAGGTACACTCATCCCCTGAACTTTTAGCCAACAGGTTTCACAAACCTAATGTCTTGCTCAGGGTACTATGATGTTTGGAGAGCCATCCACCCTAAAGATAAGGATTACACACACTTCTCTCACCCGCATGTATGCCAGACTTGACTACATATTTTGCCCGGCTGACTCACTAGACCTAGTTACACAAGCCAAAATTTCCCTGTGTGCCTGGTCTGACCACGAACATGTTCTAGCTGATATTCACTCTGAAAACATACCGCATTCTAGGGCTCCATGGCGCATGCCTCACCACCTTCTGGGGGATGTCCTGTTTAGGGAAGAGCTCCGTAAGGATATCACACATTTTATACAGGCTAATGACAATACCCTAGTCCGAGATGACACCTTGTTGGGGGCTGCGAAAGCCACTATAAGGGGGCTCATGATTGGCAAACAAGCGCACCTCAGAAAGCAAGCTGGCCTCACCTTATCACAAGCCCATATTAAGCTTAGAAACTTAGAGACACAAAATCAGAGTACCCCGTCTGCAGCCTTAACACTCCAAATTACCAATATTAAAAACCACATCTCTCAAATTGAGCTCTGCAGAACACAATCAATTTAACTAAACTAAAACAGCTGTTCTACTACAAAAGTAATAAAGTGGACACCCTATTAGCCAACAAAATCAGAAACAGTGTAGGTGCCTCGCATATTCACTGCATACGTTCTTCACACTTGCTTCTCAAAATCCCATCCCAAATAGGAGGGGAATTCACTAAGTACTACTCGAGCCTGTATAATATAGAGAGATCTGTAAAACCTCAGAAAACCCCCTTAGAAAACATATGCACATTTCTGGATTCACTCAAACTCCCCACGCTCACTCATGAACAGCGTGACCTACTGAGCTCCCCTTTTCCCTTATGGAAATCCAGCAGGTTATCAAAAACTCAAAATCTTTTAAATCTCCAGGCCCAGATGGTTTCCCAGTTCATTTTTATAAAATCTTTGTTCGGGAACTTTCCCCCCTATTACTTAGGCTTTATAATCTTGCAAGAGCGGAACGCTGCTTTAAAAAGGAATTTTTAGAAGCCACTATTATTACTATCCTGAAACCTAATAAAGACCCCTCTTTATGTACTAGTTATAGGCCGATATACCTCATCAACGCGGACATAAAGTTCTACTCTAAATTATTAGCCAACCGCATAGTGGGTCTCTTACCCCCACCTTATCAACCCGGATCAGGTGGGGTTTGTCCCACAAAGAGAAGACCCAGACAATACTAGGCATTTGCTAAATATCTTTAGTCTTTCTTCTAAACTTACTAAGTCTCTATTGGTCATTTCTCTAGATGCCGAGAAGGCTTTCGACCATGTACGGTGGAAATTTCTATGGGAGGTCCTTGCGAATGTTCAGTTCCCCAGTGAAATGATCACAGTGGTTAAAGCCCTTTACTCCACTCCCACTGCTTCGGTGAGAGGTCTTGGTTTTCATTCTCCCCTGTTTTCTATAATGAACGTCACTAGACAGGGTTGTTCCCTGTTGCCTCTATTATTCGCGTTGGCTATAGAACCTCTGACGGAGCAAATTAGAATGGATTCTCAAATTAAGGGAGTTACTTTACTCGGTACTGTACATAAGATAGCCTTGTTCGTGGACGACGTCACTATTCTCGTCGGACCCTACACATACTATTCCCAGACTTGTGAAGATCTTGGACTCCTTCGGAGTCCATTCTTTTTATAAGTTAAATCTGTCCAAAACAGAGATATACACACATGATTTTCCATGTGATCAGCTATTGTCCCTGATAAACCAGATTTGACTTTAACTGGACAGGGAAATTTATTTTGCACTTAAGAGATAAACTTTCACGTAGCTTTGCCCAGGTAATAAAGGATAACTATATCCCTCTACTATCGGAGCTTAGAAACCTTAAAAACAATTGGAATTTATCTTGCGTCTCCTTGCTAGGTAGAAAAGCTGCATTGAAAATGTCTTTTTTGCCCAAACTTACGTACCTATTTCGGTGCCTTCCCATTAGGGTCCCCAAGCACATACTGCTACAGTTCCAAAGTGAACTGACGAAATACATTTGGCAAGCTAAGCCCCTAGAGTTGCACATAAAATACTCCAACTTCCTATAAATTCAGGGGGCATAGCGCCTTCTGTGATCCGGTACTATGAGCTAGCAGTGCTCACCTACGTTGCACAATGGGGAGTCAAACACTCTCAGTGCAAATGGAAGTCAATCGAACAGGCCTCGCTACCTTATAATATTCACCTTTGAGACCTAATATGGACCCCCCCACACTGTCGCAGAGAGTTAGACCTGATTAACCCTGTAGTCCGCAAGTTGATATGTGGGGCAAGCTCCGACATTATCCCCTTATAGCCCCGCACCCCTCCCCAATAACTTCTATAGCTGGTCTTCTCATGGGCTTACAGGAAAACCCACCCACATAAATAGGCTCAGTTTGGAGTCAATATGGTCTCAGACCTGTGGTCCTCCACCTTGCAGGGCCTCTTTAAGCATATTGCACAGTTCGGGGCTGGACCCTTAATCCCACCATACCTACCTTTCGAATTCCATAGAATCAAAAGCTTTTTAATTAGTTGGGGTTTCAAACCAGGCTTAGCTCGCCCGCTGACCCCATGGGAAACTATCTGGAGCCAGAACTTTATCCATACATTATTCATTAATTGGGGGGGGTTCTATTTTCTGAAGCGCCGCCTCACCTGCAATGATGGGAGTCTCTTTTGGGTATCCCAGTGTCCCCTCATATGGAGGCGTACTCTGGAACTCACTCATAAAGCTATTCATTGGACAACACTTTATGAAACCTTCAACAAATTCTTAGCTCATTGGTATTACGTTCCCACCAGGTTAGCCAGAATGTTTCCGAGTGCTTCCCCTAAATGTTGGAGAGGTTGTGGTCAGAAGGGCAACACAATACCCATTTGGTGGGAGTGTCCTAAGATTTGTTCCCTATGGAACACATGCTTCTTAGCTCTGTCCAAATTGCCCAGGTCTCCATCCTTAGCCTTACTACATATAGGCGTACACGCTTTACCGAAATATCATGCATATATATGCATTTACCTCTTCACGACTGTTAAAAACTCTATAGCATGTGCATAGAAAAGGGATTCTCCACCTAACTGGGCCAGAGTTTGTAACACCATGGCATATATATACACCAAGGAGAAGGATATTTACTATAAGTTAGACAACTCAGACCTCTTCGACTTATTTGTGCTGATTGGAAAAAAAATATGACAGAGTGGAGACCTAACCTTCTATCGCCTGACTGAGCTAGAACCTATAGAGGGTGAGTGAGACTCAAGTTGGAGTTCCACATACGACTTATGAACTATCCCAACCCTTCACTTTACCCTTCCCCCGTCCTCCCCCTCCTTCCCCTGAATCAACAGACTAGAAATGTTGTGGACTTCTATGTCCTCTTACATTCTGATACTACAATTCTTTGTTTCATTGAAAATAAGTCGGTTTTCTGATTAATGGCCTGATATAATTTGATGATGAGACTGTATTGATATGTTAAATCTTTGGGTCTCATGACCTTTTATGTACCCGGTTGATTTTTCGTTCATCTGTAATTTCTGTTGAATGGTCAATAAAGCTTTTCAAAACTTAAAAAAAAAAAAATCCCCCTACCAGTAAATCTCCCTAAAATCTAAGAACCCGCCTCTTTTAAGATTAGTCCCTCTTTAAAAAGAAAGAAATATTCTACCACCCCGATTCCGAAAAAGTTTGGACAGTATGAAAAATGCAAAAAAACAGACAAAAAGAGACATTTGCATATTCAGTTCACCATATACTATATTGAAAACACATTATTAACACATTATTTGATGATTTACTTTGTGAATTTAATGTATTTTTGAAAATATACACTCATTTGAAATTTGATGACTGCAACAGACTCCAAAAAATTGGGACAGTTTACCACTGTGTAACATCACCTTTTCTTTTAAGAACACTTATTAAGCAATTTGGGAACTGAAGACACCAGTTGGTTAAGTTTAGCAAGCAGAATTTTTTCCCATTTATCCGTTATGAATGTCTTCAGCTGTGCAACTGTATGGAGCCTTTGATTCATTATGCACAACAAAAAGGACTGCAGACAGGCCATGCTAGCACCCGCACTCTCTGCTTATGTGCTTGTAATCCAGGCAGATTGGGGTTTGGAGGCGTTGTGCTGGAAAATGCAGGGATGTCCTTGAAAAATAAGACATCTGGATGGCAGCATATGTTGCTCCAAAATGTATACATATCTTTCTGCATTAATGGTGGTCTCACGGATGTGCAAGTTACCTATGCCATGGGCATTGACACACCCCCATACCATGACAGACGCTGGATTTTGGACCTGACACTGATAACAGCTTGGATGGTCCTTTTCCTCTTTGGCCCGGAGAACACAACGGCTGTTTTTTTTCAAAAAACTATTTGAAATCTTGACTCGTCTCACCACAAAACATAATTCTACTGTGTTACTGCCCATCTCAGATGAGACTGAGCCCAGAGAAGTCGGCGGCTCTTCTGGACAGTGTTGATGTATGGCTTCTGCTTTGCATAGTAAAGCCTTAACTTGCATCTGTGGATGCAGCGTCAAATGGTGTTGACTGACAAAGGTTTACCAAAGTATTCCCAAGCCCATGTCAGGATATCCATTACAGACAGTTTTTGAAACAGTGATGTCTGAGGGATCAGAGATCACGCGCATTCAGAAGCGGTTTTCGGCCTTGCCCTTTACGCACCTTGAATCTTTTAATTATATTGTGCACTGTAGAAGGTGAAATGCCAAAAATCCTACCGATTTGTCTTTGGGGAATGTTGTTCTCCACATGTTAGGTTATTCGCTGACACAGCTGTTGGCAGATTGGCGAGCCTCGACCCATCCTAGCTCTTGAAGGACTAGGCCTTTTTTGTAGGCTTCTTATATACTATGATTACACAATTGCCTCACCTGTTTCACATCACCTTCTTATTTCAACTTGTCACATTGCTATTAGTCCTAAACCTACACTTTTTTGGAACGTGTTGCAGTCATCAGATTTGAAATGAGTGTATATTTTCAAAAATACATTCAATTCACAAAAAACATCAAAAGTGTTAATAATGTGTTTTCAATATAGTAAAGGGTGAATTGACTTTTCTAATGAATCTTTTTGTTGGTTTGTTTTTCATTTTCTATACTGTCCCAACCTTTTTGGAATTGGGCTGTACAAAGAATATGTACCAGGATGTAGAGCCTGCTAGTATACCAAAGCACCCCTAAAACACTCCTGTGCCAAACGGAGTGTAAAAAGATACAGTAAAAAACACAAATAAAGGGAGTCCTTTAAACTAAGGGTGAATGGTATATTGTGTCTTAAAAAGGTTTATTACATATTCAATACATCAACATTTGCATAAAAAAACATATAAAATACAAGAACACTAATATTGAATGGTCTAAGGTACCTCTGGTATACCAGGATTAGAAAAAGTATTGTCCTGTGTACCAGAGGTACCTTAGACCATTTCATATTAGTGTTCTTGTATTTTATATGTTTTTTTATTCAAATGTTGATGTATTAAATATGTAATAAACCTTTTTTAAGACACAATATACCATTTACCCTTAGTTTAAGGGACTCCCCTTATTTGTGTTTTTTACTTTTTGGAATTGGGGTTGTAAGTTAACTTCATTTGAATATAACATGTCCCTCATTTTCAGTGTAGTCCAATAAAAGTTTTTCTCTTGATTATAAAAAAAAAGGTCTGTACTGATTGTTTCATTATTATTCAGGAGTAACATTTTCTATAAAGAAGGACCTCTTGCTAATACATTATTTTAATAATTGGAAACACAATTTCCATTAAGGCATCTTATAAACAATTTTCTATGGTCAGAGGTTAATAAGTCTTTTTTTATATAGTTGCCAGCCATACCCCAAAACAGTAGTGGTTCTATGAGGTATTTGTCATTGCTTGAAAATCATTTTTTGATAGCTGGACAGGAACAGGACCACTCATTTCTTAAATATGTACTTCCTCTTCTAAATAAGTGGTCTGATGTCCATGTAAGTATTTTGGGAGACAAGATTATTTTGTCCTATTTGCATACAGTTCTATCAGGTGATCACTCATTATCACCTAATAGACTTGGTTGCTATTCATATGCCATTCACCTTGATAGCTAAAAATCCCAAAATTGAAAAGAGATCACCTCCTTTATTATTTTGAGGCTGTTTTGAGTGTGTGGAGTACAGTAATAGTGACTTTAGACCCCTCATTCGAAGGACTCCCTTCTTTCCATAATGGCCTCTCTATGTTAAACAGATGAGGAGGTGGGGGCTCTATGAGACCCAACAACAGCAAGATGAGAGGATGTATACATGACAGCCAGTGGACAGAGAATGCTCCCAACTGTACATACTTGATAGTGATATTGTAAATGTTAAGGATAACACTGCACGGGTTGCAAATACCCAAACCAACATATAGTCAGTACTCACAGATTATAACACTCGGCCGATGGGACTCTGAAACCACTTACACCACAGTACCACAACTTCTCCCAGAATGGTCTCCAATCTTGTCAGAGAGACCTACCTCTACACATGGAGTGTTAATTCAGCGGTGTTGTTCTTGTGTCTGTGGCAACCCATCCGGAGCTCTCTGGACAGATCAATCTCAGCTGCAGTATGGCCGATATTCAGCCAAAGTAGATGCTGCTTTAAGCCAAAGTACGTTAATAATAAAAAAGGAAACACTAGTGTACCACTAGAAGAAATCCACTGCTACATTGATACTTTCTTGTTTATCGGCTCCTATTCCACCTTCCAAACTACTTGGGAAGGGATCCTTGGAACAATCCAGTTGAGACAACATCACATACATATCATCCATGTTAGGCAACACAAAGATGACTAATCCCATAATTACTATAGTATCACAAAATGTAAAGGGGCTTAATTCACCCATTAAGCGCTCCATAGCCTTAAGGACTCTAGTGAAACACAAAGGCTCTGTAGTTTTCATTCAAGAGACTCACATTTTGGCTGAGAAAGAACCCAACTTCAGATCTAGAGACTTCCCACTAGGGTATTTTAACTCCCACAAAATTAAAATGAAGGTGTGGGCATATTACTACATAAACACCTCCATTTTCAACTATTTAACAAAGATACAGATCCTGAGGAAAGAATCCTAGTTATTGTAGGCCTGCTATTTAACAGACCAATTACTCTGGTGAATGTTTATGCTCTCAATAGCAGACGACACAGATTTTACCAACGCCTTCTCGCACTAGTAACAGAACACAAGAAAGGTGACGATAGACCCAAACCTGGATACCTCCATGGCCATGGGGTCCCTTCATTCCCAAACTAGACCTCCTAATGCAGTGCTTAAATGTATGGAACACCTAGGGCTAGTGGACACCTGGCGTTTACAACACCCAATGCAGCAGAACTATACCTTCTATTCACATCCGTGGTCGGTATATACACGCATTGATCACTTATACCTGGATCGGGCATACCTCTCACAACTTAAAGACACCAATATCCAACCTACAGTCTGGTCGGATCACTCTGAAGTCTTGTTACAATTAGATTGGCCAAATAGACCGCATACACCATTTATTTGGAGAATGGACTCCCCCCTACTTCACTTTCTATCCACGGTAGAATCACTTCAGAAATCCTTAATAGAATACTTCCAGGTTAACTCTACACCAGAAATCACCCCAGGTTGCCTGTGGGAGGCTCACAAAGCAGTAATCAGGGGGGAGTGTATTAAACACTCGGCTAACAGGAGGAAAACATACAACACTACCATAAACATTCTCACAACCCGTGTACACCATAAAAATGTGCCTACAGATCAGACTCTCTTCGCACATCTTTCAAAAACCAGACAAGAACTAAATTCCATATAAACAAAAGAAGCCCAAAGAAAAGTACTTTCACTTAGGGAAACATTCTTTTACTAGAACAATAGATCGGGGCCATACCTAGCAAAATTACTGAAAACACAAACCCTAAAATCCCAAATTTCTAAACTCCTTAACCCTGATAACCAAGCAATATATGACAGTACTATATAAACTATATAATCTTGACTCAGACACCACTCAAGAACATGTAGATCAGATGAGGGAATACAGCACAGAAGCAAATCTGCCTAAAATAGATCTAACTCAAAAAGAGAAATTAGAAAGCCCTATATCTAGACAAGAGATATTTAAGGCGATAACTGAGCTACCCTCTGGGAAAAGCCCAGGGCCAGACGGCTTCACGAATGCTATTTATAAGAAATTCAAACACATACTGGTACCCCAACTTCTATCTTGTTTTCGCACAATAGATGAGGCAAAAGAATTACCCAAAAATATGCTATTAGCACATGTCTCGGTCATACCCAAACTGTGTAGACCTTCTACTGACCCAGGCAATTATCGTCCAATTTCCTTCCTGAATACAGATCTCAAAATTCTAGTAAAAATATCAAAACGGCTCAATGAAGTATTACAAGACATAGTGCATACTGACCAGGTGGGATTTGTCCCGAGGAGAGAGGCAAGGGACAATACCATCAGAGTTTTAACTCTGATGAGCTATGCCAAACAAAACATACTCCCAGCTATACTACTCGCGACAGATGCAGAAAAGGCTTTTGATCGCATAGATTGGAGATTCCTGAAAGAAACTCTCATAGGAATAGGACCCACAATGATCACACAAATATTTGGTCTTTATATGCACCCATCTGCTAAAATTAAAGCGAACGGGGTGTTAGCCAACACGTTTAATATTTGTAATGATACGAGACAGGGTTGCCCACTTTCACCTACGTTATTTATACTAACTATGGAAGTGCTGGCGGCTTGAGTTAGAGCGAATCAAAACATACAGGGAATAGAGATAGGACCACACAATTTTAAAATTGCTCTATACGCAGGCGACGTCCTGTTCACAGCGACCTCTCCTTTTCAATCGATCCCAGCTATAATGACAGAGATTACAACGTTTGGCCAATTTTCAAATTTCCTGATAAATGCACAGAAGTCAGAAATCCTCAATATATCACTACCACGGCAAACATACATGAGGATAACTGACATCTGTCCACTCAAATTACAATCAAAAACATTAGAATACTTGGGCATCAACCTCTTGCTGGACAGAAAAACCTTACTCGATAGTAACTACATCTGCCTTCTAAATTCTATACAACAAGACTTACGCACCTAGGCAACTAAACCTATCTCATGGTGGGGAAGAATTCAATGTATTAAAATGACCACCCTCCCAAGAATATTATATATTCTACAAACGCTCTCCCTGACTCTCCCAAAATGGTAGATAGACTACAAAAACATATTAACACATTTATATAGGGGCAAAGTAAACCCAGAATCAACAAAGGCACTATGTATAGGGCACTGACAGCTGGCGGTTTGGGGGTGCCTTGTGTATCGGTTTATGTGAAAGCAGTTACATTACAGAGGGTATTGGATTGGCACGGCGCACAATATTCTAAGGCGTGGGTGGCATTGGATTCCCATATCCTACAGATCCCTAGAGTGGGAGCATTATGCTGGACCCCTAAAAATCTGAGACCCCAACAATGCCAGAACTTAGAAGTACACAAAAATGTTTTTGACTCGTGGGATGGGATAATCTCACACAGACCACATATAACAGGTATTAGATCCCCCCTTTTCCCTATCCCCACTAACGCAGAATTGATAGGTGGCCTAAACAGAGGACATCAACGCCTAACAGAATGGGGATATACAACACCACTTATAGACTTTATTACAAATGGGAAACTTAAAGATATAGCAAACAGTAATTATGTGGGATGGCTTAAGTACTACCAGCTAGCCCACTTCATTATCACTTCACCACATAAAATGGAATACCTAAGGGGTCTGACAGCATTCAAACAATTATGCAACAGAAACGAGGCAATATCACACTCACTTTCATTTTCTAGGAAACTGATTCAGATGAAGCTTAACTCTCAGCTCCCTACATACATTATTAGATGGCAGGAAGACTTACGATCCCCCATAGAATTAGAGGACTGGGAAAAATATACAAATATACCAAAAAATCCTCCACTTCATCTCAAATGCTAGAGTTTAATTTTGAGGTAATGATGCGTTGGTATCTTACTCCCTCAAGATTGCACTCTATATACCCAGGGGCTAGTGACAAATGTTGGAGAGGATGCAAGAATAGAGGCAGTTACATACACATGTGGTGGGAGTGTAGCAAACTTAAACCATTATGGGAAGGAATAGAAACACATTTTAAGAAGATACTGACAGTTTCTTGCTGATCCCTAGAATTGCTTTACTCAATGATCAACCGAATTTCCCTTGCAGACTGAGACTAACATTATTACAAATCGGAATAAATTGAGCCAAATCATTAATTGCACATAAATTGAAGACACCAGGTGTCCTAACACCACAGGTTTGGAGAACAAAAGTCACTGAGTTATTATCTCTAGAGGAATATTGATAGCTTAAATGGCAGAAACTAAACACCATAGCAGACACAGGATTTATCTGGGAAGAGTCCATCCAGGCAACGTAATTGTAGGGGGATTACTGGGGTATACATTTGTTTAGATTAGACAACACAACGTGGTTGGTCCTGAGGATCCTAACCCAATAGTTTCTCATACCTCTAAACTATTTGCCCTTGCTCTTTCATTGTTGAACTTTCCTCTATAGAAATACTCCACAATGGAGTATTAGCTTAATAGAACTTAGAATGGAGTGATCAAATAATGGGTAAAAGAGATTGGACTATAAATACACTGAAAGCATTTCAGGCTAACAACACAAGCAGAGCACCCCAACTGGAGGGAGCACGAAGGACTCTTAAAACACAGAAAAGATATGCAGTGTGTGTAGCAGTTTAGGGACAGAATATACTGCAGACTAGTGAGTACGAACCATTCATTGTTATTGTTTTGTTATGTTAATTTAATGTTATTCATCTGTTAAATATATTGGAAACAGGCAGGAAAAGAAAATTATATGACTGGTGTAAAATCTGCTAAAACATGTCTCTAATCTTTTATGATTTTCAATAAACAGATAAAATATAAATAAATTTAAAAAAATCTTTATTAAAGGGACATGAAACCCAGGTAGAGTATTCCGTTTTGAAAAACTTTCCAATTTTATTCTAGTATCTAATTTGCTTGATTCCTTTGGTATACAGTGTTGAAAAACATACCTAGGTAGCTCATGAGCTAGGAGCTAGCTGCTGATTTGTAGGTGCACATATATACCTCCTATCATTGGCTTTCTCATGTGTTCAGCTAGCTCCTAGTAGTAAATTGCTGCTCCTTCAAAAATGGATATCTAGAGAATAAAACAAAATTGATTATGGAAGCAAATTGGAAAACTATTTAAAAGTGTATGCTTTATCTGAATCATGAAAGAACATTTTTGAGTTTTTGTCCCTTTAATGATATGTTGGGTTAAAGTAATTATTTTTTCAGGATTGTGATCTTGTCCATTTTGTATTAGATAAAGACAATAACACCTATAAAGATGCTTTCACATTATTTTAAAAAAAAAGAAAGAAAAGGGTGTTGATTTTGGTATATTAAGAAGAATATAAATATCTTGCTGCTAACATTTTATTCTGTTTATTGGAGGAGAATTGGCAAAAGGGTTCTTGCTGTGAATGACAAAAATGTAAGAGTGCATTCTGACACAAAGTGTAGTGCGTTGCCAATCTTTGAAATGTCACTGCATGGACAACCTGCTAGGATCAGCTTAGAGCTCTGGTGCCAAGACTGCAAATAATAAAGAATAAAGGTTAAAACATAATAATAAAACAAATAAGGTAACAAAGTGCAGGAGGCTCAGCAGCTAAAATCAAAAGCTTTATTTATTTATTAAAATGGGAACAGCACAAGTATGCGAGTTAAAAGCAAAGGGCAGCCTCTAGCATCTGATGCTTTTTGACGTTGGCCATATTCATAGATCTATGATTGCAGCTTACCACGAAACGCGTCAGATGCATACTTGTGCTGTTCCCATTTTAATGGATTACAATAAAGCTTTGGATTTTAGCTGCTGAGCCTCCTGCACTTTTTTTCCTTCTTTATTAGAACCCCAAAAAATGCCTACTTGTTCACTTTTTCATGGGATCAGCATATTTTGCCTTAATGCAGCAGATCCTCCTTATTCAAATAAGTGGTCACATGTAAGATACGGGCTGAGGAAGAGGGGCACCTTTTTAGTAACACAAGCAGTGAAGACGTGCCTCTACATCTGGGCACTTAATGTATGGCATCTTTATGTACTGTGTGATGGCATGACACAAGCTGTAAACACCCTGACAAGGGACTTCTGTTCCCTTGATATTTTATCCCTAAATAATGTACAAGTGGGGGAGAATAGTGGTGGGCTCCGGCATGTCCCCTGCACCAGGTATTTAAAACCGAGCAAATAGTAGACACATCATTGGTACTCAAAAAGTTAAGCAAATTTCCAAAAAATAACTGCAACATGAAGTATTTGCTTCTATAAGTATTTGTCACTAAAACAGATTGTTTATTGTGCAAGTAATTATTGTTGGCAAATATAACACATTGTTTTGTTTTATTAATGGTTTTATCTAATCCGTCCTGATATTGTTCTATTTGGGTTTTTAGTGTTTATTTTCCAGTGTTAATGGGAATGTTTTCTTGGTGTTTTCTTGGTGTTTTAATTCTTTATATGCACATGCCATGTGCACAGGACAAAAAAGGCCACTGAAATTCAATAATTAAAAGCAAAAGAAAACTTCTAGTCTGTGCAAAATTGAGCGCCTTCATTTTTGTAAGAATCTTCTTTAGATCAGTCACAGTGA
Source organism: Bombina bombina (assembly GCF_027579735.1). Lineage (NCBI taxonomy): Eukaryota > Metazoa > Chordata > Amphibia > Anura > Bombinatoridae > Bombina > Bombina bombina. Next base: position 353,564,361 of record NC_069501.1, read on the forward strand.
AGAAAAGACAATTTCCTTCCTTGCAAATGCAAAGCAGAGCTTCCTGACTATTAACTGGCATCTCACTAATTACAGAAATGAGTAATCGTTCGCCCAATTAAAAGAGAGCTCTTCATCATCTATATTGATTTCTATGGCGTATGCATGTTTCCTTCCTACAGATGAAAAATATCTCAGGTTGAGAAAATGCTTTTATTTTTCATCGTTATATATATTAGTTAAATAGCATTGTCTTTACTACAAAGAATGAATTGTCAATGTCCGCAAAAAAACAGTATAAATATGGTGGACTTTCCTATTGGCAACAATATGACTCCTCTGGCTCCCCATCCATCAAAAAATGTCCATGAAACTCCTTCTTGGCTCGTACACCTCCTAGATGAGAACTAAGCCAAATGTTCTACGACTCAGATTAGAACATGTTTTTTTCCCTCAAGAATATCCCTTTAAAAGGTGCTGAATTTAGAATTTTATTACCACTTAAAGGGTCATTATACACTCAATTTTTATTTGCATAAATATTTTGTAGATGATCCATTTATATAGCCCATACAGTTTTTTGTTTTGTGTTTTTTAAAATGTATAGTTTTGCTTATTTTTTAATAACATTGCTCTGATTTTCAGACTCCTAACCAAGCCCCAAAGTTTTAGGAGAATACTGATGTATACCTACTCCAGCTTGCTCCTGTTTGTGTAAAGGGTCTTTTCATATGCAGAGGAGGGGGAGTGTCTTATTTCCCACTTAAAGTGGGTGTTCTAGCTACCTTTTTAACAGAGCTAAACTGGGAGCTTCGAAGTAAGTTTTTAAACGGTTTTATACTGGATTTTAGTATCTGTGCATATTATTCTTTATAGTACTGTCTATTACATGCAGTTATATGAAAATTGGTGTGTACTGTTCCTTTAAAGCAATTCTGGTACACTTAAAAAGACCTGGTACTTAAAACTTCTCTATCGTGTATAAGAAATAGCCACAGTTAAACATGCTAAAAAATATATTTTTCATGAAAAGTAAAAGCTGTGTAACTAATAGGAAGTGCATAACTGTGTCCTGGAAATCTAAAGCCCATTGGCTAATTGGGACAACTAAAACAGAAAACATTGGTTTTATTTAGCACATCTATTTCAAAGAAAAATAAGACTGTAATACATTTTTAAAAACCTTATATTTTAGATGGAACAGAAAAAAATATCTGTGTATCATGTCCCTTTTAATACATTTCTCATTTATATTTTTTTGTTTCTACAATGTAATTTTTTATATATATATATTTCTCCAGTAAAGTTTTTCTACAATTATTTTGCACCCAGTCCTCACCGCAGTTTTGATTGTGAGTTTTTTTTTTCCACCCTGGTACTTTGTGATAGATTGGTTTGATTGTAGTCTGGATAGCTTTTATATAGAAGCAATGAATCCTAAAATAAGTTTTTATCATTATCAGATCTATAGCTCATGGGTTTATTCAGCATTCAGAGCAGGCTCTTATACAGAGGTGATTTAAAAGCAATGGCTTCAAAACATTCCCAATCATCTGTAATGTCAGCTGGACGCTTGTTTGAGAAAATATATACAGAGAAAATGAAATGCCAAATAACTTCAATCTTTGAGAGAGCAGTTTACAGATTGCTCCCCTAAGGGTATTGTTAGCAAGATGTAAATCTTCATCTCAAGTGGATTGCTGCTTAGATAATTTACAGCATAAAAAGTCCTTGAAAAGTCTTTCAAAAACAAATTCACCTTTTGTTTTACTTGTTTATGTTAAAATGTAAAATGATACAATAAAGCAGGACCTTAGCAGCAGAACTGGCTCTATAATTGGACCAGGTAGGACCATGGGACCTAGGGGGCATTAGTCAAGGGTGCCACATAGGGAGATCGTATTTTAACTAAAACATTTTTCTTAAGAGAAATAACTCTTATTTGGGATCCATCACTGGGTATCAGAATGCTCTTATGTGAAATTTTAATCTACTTAAAGGGATACTAAACCCCAATTTATTTATTTAATGATTCAGATAGAGCATTACATTTTAAACAGCTTTCTAATTTACTCCTATTATCAATTTTTCTTCATTCTATTGCTATCTTTATTTAAAAGCAGGAATCTAAGATAAGGAGCCAGCCTATTTTTGATTCAGCACCCTGGATAGCGCTTGCTGATTGGTGGCTACATTTCTCTTAAGTGTATCCAGTCCACGGATCATCCATTACTTGTGGGATATTCTCCTTCCCAACAGGAAGTTGCAAGAGGATCACCCACAGCAGAGCTGCTATATAGCTCCTCCCCTCACTGCCATACCCAGTCATTCTCTTGCAACTCTCAACAAAGATGGACGTAGTAAGAGGAGAGTGGTGTATTATAGTTAGTTTTTTAACTTCAATCAGTTCCTGAGGTTTGCCTTTCTAGACAGGCATTACCAATTTGTAGCTCTTCCATTCGGGTTGGCTACAGCCCCAAGAATTTTTACAAAGGTTCTGCGCTCACTTCTGGCGGTCCTAAGACCACGAGGCATAGCGGTGGCTCCTTACCTGGACGATATCCTGATACAGGTGTCAAGCTTTCAAATTGCCAAATCTCATACAGAGATAGTTCTGGCATTCCTGAGGTCGCATGGGTGGAAAGTGAACGAAGAAAAGAGTTCTCTATCTCCTCTCACGAGGGTTTCCTTCCTAGGGACTCTTATAGATTCTGTAGAAATGAAAATTTACCTGACGGAGTCCAGGTTATCAAAACTTCTAAATGCTTGCCGTGTTCTTCACTCCATTCCGCGCCCCACGGTGGCTCAGTGCATGGAAGTAATCGGCTTAATGGTAGCGGTGATGGACATAGTGCCATTCGCGCGCCTGCATCTCAGACCGCTGCAATTATGCATGCTCAGTCAGTGGAATGGGGATTACACAGATTTGTCCCCTCTACTAAATCTGGATCAGGAAACCAGAGATTCTCTTCTCTGGTGGTTATCTCAGGCCCATCTGTCCAAGGGTATGACCTTTCGCAGACCAGATTGGACAATTGTAACAACAGATACCAGCCTTCTAGGTTGGGGTGCAGTCTGGAACTCCCTGAAGGCTCAGGGTTCATGGACTCAGGAGGAGAAACTCCTCCCAATAAGTATTCTTGAGTTAAGAGCAATATTCAATGCTCTTCTGGCTTGGCCTCAGCTAGCAACACTGAGGTTCATCAGATTTCAGTCGGACAACATCACGACTGTGGCTTACATCAACCATCAAGGGGGAACCAGGAGTTCCCTAGTGATGTCAGAAGTCTCCAAGATAATTCGCTGGGCAGAGACTCACACTTGCCACCTGTCAGCGATCCATATCCCAGGTGTAGAGAACTGGGAGGTGGATTTTCTAAGTCGTCAGACTTTTTATCCGGGGGAATGGGAACTCCATCCGGAGGTGTTTGCTCAATTGGTTCTCTGTTGGGGCAAACCAGAATTGGATCTCATGGCGTCTCGCCAGAACGCCAAGCTTCCTTGTTACGGATCCAGGTCCAGGGACCCAGAAGCGGCACTGATAGATGCTCTAGCAGCGCCTTGGTTCTTCAACCTGGCTTATGTGTTTCCACCGTTTCCTCTGCTCCCTCGTCTGATTGCCAAAATCAAACAGGAAAGAGCATCAGTGATATTGATAGCGCCTGCGTGGCCACGCAGGACCTGGTATGCAGACCTAGTGGACATGTCATCCTTTCCACCATGGACTCTGCCTCTGAGACAAGACCTTCTAATACAAGGTCCTTTCAATCATCCAAATCTACTTTCTCTGAGACTGACTGCATGGAGATTGAACGCTTGATCCTATCAAAGCGTGGCTTCTCCGAGTCAGTAATTGATACCTTAATACAGGCACGAAAGCCTGTCACCAGGAAAATTTACCACAAGATATGGCGTAAATATCTTCATTGGTGTGAATCCAAGAATTACTCATGGAGTAGGGTTAGGATTCCTAGGATATTGTCCTTCCTCCAAGAGGGTTTGGACAAAGGATTATCAGCTAGTTCTTTAAAGGGACAGATTTCTGCTCTGTCTATTCTTTTACACAAGTGTCTGGCAGAAGTTCCAGATGTTCAGGCATTTTGTCAGGCTTTAATTAGAATTAAGCCTGTGTTTAAACCTGTTGCTCCTCCATGGAGCTTAAACTTGGTTCTTAAAGTTCTTCAAGGGGTTCCGTTTGAACCCCTTCATTCTATTGATATCAAACTTCTTTCATGGAAAGTTCTTTTTCTGATGGCTATTTCCTCGGCTCAAAGAGTCTCTGAGTTATCTGCCTTACATTGTGATTCTCCTTATCTGATCTTTCATTCAGATAAAGTTGTTCTGCGTACAAAACCTGGGTTTTTACCTAAGGTGGTTTCTAACAAGAATATCAATCAAGAGATTGTTGTTCCATCATTATGTCCTAATCCTTCTTCAAAGAAGGAACGTCTTTTGCATAATCTAGACGTAGTCCGTGCCTTGAAGTTTTACTTACAGGCTACTAAAGATTTTCGCCAAACATCTAACCTGTTTGTTGTTTACTCTGGACAGAGGAGAGGTCAGAAGGCCTCGGCAACCTCTCTTTCTTTTTGGCTTCTTAGTATAATCCGTTTAGCCTATGAGACTGCTGGACAGCAGCCTCCTGAAAGGATTACAGCTCATTCTACTAGAGCTGTGGCTTCCACCTGGGCCTTTAAAAATGAGGCCTCGGTTGAACAGATTTGCAAGGCTGCAACTTGGTCTTCCCTTCATACTTTTTCCAAATTTTACAAATTTGATACTTTTGCTTCTTCGGAGGCTGTTTTTGGGAGAAAGGTTCTACAGGCGGTGGTTCCTTCCGTTTAAGTTCCTGCCTTGTCCCTCCCATCATCCGTGTACTTTAGCTTTGGTATTGGTATCCCACAAGTAATGGATGATCCGTGGACTGGATACACTTAACAAGAGAAAACATAATTTATGCTTACCTGATAAATTTATTTCTCTTGTAGTGTATCCAGTCCACGGCCCGCCCTGTCCTTTTCAGGCAGGTCTAAATTTTAATTAAACTACAGTCACCACTGCACCCTATGGTTTCTCCTTTTCTCGGCTTGTTTCGGTCGAATGACTGGATATGGCAGTGAGGGGAGGAGCTATATAGCAGCTCTGCTGTGGGTGATCCTCTTGCAACTTCCTGTTGGGAAGGAGAATATCCCACAAGTAATGGATGATCCGTGGACTGGATACACTACAAGAGAAATAAATTTATCAGGTAAGCATAAATTATGTTTTAGCCACCAATCAGTAAGTGCAACCTAGATGCTGAACCAAAAATTGTCCAGCTCCTGAGCTTACATTCTTGCTTTTCAAATAAAGTTAGCAAGAGAATGAAGAAATATTAATAATAGGAGTAAATTAGAAAGTTGCTTAAAATGTAATGCTCTATCTGAATTATGAACAAAAAAAATGGGTTTAGTATCCCTTTAATGTTTGAGACTGCGGACTATGGTGGGGTTTGGTTAAGTGGACAGTTGGTAGAGTGTAATTTCGCTCTTAGACCCATATAGCACAATGTCTTGGGATGGCCTTGAGTATAAATTATAATAATATGAATTATACTTGTTATAGTATACTACACCACCATATATCTTAGGCAAACGTTAGGTAAAATACATATAAAAAACAATGATAAGTATTTGGTCAGTTGATGACTTTGGGGTGAAAATAGGTCTTCAGTCTGGCACAAGGATTTTTTTAAATGGCTTGTATTCTACTCCTTCCTAATCAATTATCCCAAAATGATTAATACAAGCATTTAATTCTCATTTTGTAGTTCTACATGTTAATATGGAAGTCAAAATTTAAAACTTTTTTTTTTCCTTATTGTGCAGTTTCGGAGTCATGAAGTTTCATTTTAGCTTCCATGATCCTATTATTATTTTTTTGCAAACTTGTTCTTGAATTAAATTATAGTATTTGCTTGTCAGGTGTAAGTTTGCTAAATGGCAAAGGATATCTTCTCATAATCACTCCTCTTTGAAACGCAAAAATACAAACCAGAACTGTTTTGGTCTAAAGAGACGCCCAAGTCAAAATTAACCTTTCATAATTCGTATAGAGCACGCAATTTTTAACAACTTTCCAATTTTTTTTTTATAATTACACTTTTTGAGTCACCAGCTCCTACTGAGCATGTGCCAGATTTTACAGAATATATGCATTTGTGATTGGCTGATTGCTCTCACCTGATATAGGGGGGAAGTGGAAATAGACATAACTTTGAAATTTGTCTGAAAATAAACTACTATTCATTTGAAGTTTAGACTAAGTGCTTTTTATCCTGCGTTTGTGGATTATGCAAATCTACTGTATTTACTATTCCTGATACCCCTTCTAACTATCAACCAGTCTCCTTACTTCCCTTTGCTTCAAAGTTATTGGAATGACTGGTCTATAATCAGCTAACTCAATTTCTCACAACTAACTCCTTACTTTATCCACTACAATCTGGTTTCCGCCCTAAACACTCAACAGAAACCACTCTTACTAAAGTAACAAATGACCTGTTATCAGCTAAAGCAAAAGGCCACTACTCCTTACTAATTCTTCTTGACCTGTCCGCTGCCTTTGACACAGTTGACCATCCTCTCCTTCTAAACATACTACATTAATTTGGCATCCGAGATACAGCCCTCTCCTGGTTTGCCTCGTATCTTTCAAAACACTTGTTTTCAATTTCCTTTAACAACATATCTTGTGATCCTATTCCTCTCTCAGTTGGAGTACCGCAAGGCTCTGTCTTGGGTCCCTTGCTTTTCTCTCTCTATACATCCCCCTTGGAAAACGTATAGCCTCCTTTGGATTACAGTACCACTTATATGCTGATGATACCGAAATCTATCTTTCCTCTCCTGATATCTCTCCCTATTTACTCAACCAGATTTCCAACTGCCTCTCTGCAATTTCCTCTTCGATGACTTCACACTACCTCCAACTCAATCTGTACGAAACTTCTTATTCCCCTTCTTCCAGACATCCAACATTTCTCTGATGGTTGGAGACTCTATTCTCAACACCTCATCCCAGGTCTGCTGTCTTGGGGTTACACTTGATTAAGAACTCACATTCAACCCACATATACAAGTGCTTACCAAATCCTGCCATTCACACCTACGCAAATTTTCCAGAATTCGTTCCTTCCTTACTCAAAAAAATACAAAAATACTTATTCATTCCCTTATTTTGTCACGCATTGATTATTGCAATCTACTTCTAAATGGCCTTCCAAAACACAGCCTCTCCTACCTCCAATCTATTATGAATGCTTCTGCTAGACTCATCCACCTTAGTCGCCGATCTACATCAGCTGCTCCGCTCTGCCAGTCTCTACACTGTCTCCCCATACACTCCAGAATACAATTTAAAGTATTAATCCTAACTTACAAATCACTCAACAGTCTAACTCCCAACTATAGTTCCTCTCTCATCGTGAAATATTCCTTTTTTTTTTTTTTTAAATCATTTTTTTTTTTTTTTATTGAATTAATCTCCACAAGAGATACAACAGAAGAAAAAAATATAAGAATCGCAAAGACATTCCATATATATACGTGCATGGAAAACAAAACAATGAGATGAGAGCTAATATTTCATGCCATTTGCGAGGACCAACCGAATCTTGTTGGAGCTTACATTAATAAATTAAAACAACAAACAAAACAAAAAAAACAAAAACAAAACACAAACCCCCCGCCGCTGAACCCAAACCAAGCTGGCCCACCGATATTAAAACAGTTGTAATCTTAAATTAACCAGGTGCCAGGAAATTTATTCAGAAGCACTAATTCTGCAAAACTTATAGACAAACGGAATGGGTACAAGATCTGTTTTTGAAGCGGGAGAGGATAGGATTCAATAATTGGAAGCCAACCAAGAAGAAAATCTTCAATTCTCCTCTCCGAGGCATCTTGTAAGTGAAATGATTCGAAAATAATTTGTTCTTGTATTTCTTTTTGAACTACCGAGAAACTCGGTTCTCTGTTCGCTTTCCAGTTTTTAAGGATGAGATGACGAACTGCAAGAATAATCGTATTAAATATACGGGTCAAGCGAGGGGACCTATCATTACCTTGAGGGAACAATAAAATTACATCTTGTAATGCAATAGAAATATTTACATCATAAAGAGTACTAAGCCAATAGCAGATCCTAAGCCATAATTGGTTTAATTTGGGACACCACCAAAACATATGGAATAAATCCGCTCTGGACTTAGAGCAGCGCGGACAATTCCCTGTACTAGTGGGAAAAATCTTTTGAATTTTCGCTGGATGTAAATAATAATTATTCAGCAATTTCACGTGAGACTCTTTCCAGCTCATGGACAATCTACATTTAGTTAGCATCTTGAAACTCAGAATAAGCCTTTCATTGTCAATTCCAGGAATGGATGGACATAGCCAGTTGCTTATCCCGCCGAGATATTTTTCACTTTGCTTTGAAAGCATAATATCATACATCAACGAGATAGATGTATTTCCTGACTTGAATTTTTGAATTAAAATTTTAGTATCTGACCACGCTAACATATTCTCCACTTGCCAGTTCTGACTAGATATATAATGTCGTATTTGAAAATAGGCATACAGATCTGATCTAGGTAATTCAAACGCTTGGAAAATGTGTTCAGCAGTACACATCTGATACTCTTCGTCCAAAACTTGCATTACATAAAGTAAACCTTGATCTGCCCACATTTTAAATTTTTTTTGATGGATACCCGGCGAAAATTGCGGATTACCCTGAATGGGAAGAAAATCAGAAAAGGCAGGATCTATACTAAGACACCCACAGAATTTATACCATGCTATCACTATATTTTTAAACGACATCAATTTACAAATATTAGAAGGAAGTTGTTTAGGCTTACAATGTAAAATTGCTTTTAATGAAAAAGGGAGAATATAGAAAGCCTCTTCTTTAACTACCGAAATAAGATTAGTTTCGGTGATCCAATCTAAAGCAAATTTTACCATTGCAACAATATTATATAATTTAACATCAGGCAAAGCAAGACCCCCCACATTCTTTTTCTGCATAAGCTTCGCTAAAGCTATTCTCGGCTTTTTATCTTTCCAGATAAATTTAGAGAAATAGCCATAGAGCTTCCTTATATCTAGATTAGAAATAAAAATGGGTAAGTTTTGCAAAACATACAGGAGTCGCGGAAAGATAATTGTTTTAATTAGGTTTACCTTAGCAGAGATGGACAATGGATATGAAGCCCATAGCTGGAGATCCCATTTGATTTTTTCAAACAAAGCTAAATAATTAGCGGCATACCATAACTTCGGATTTCTATTCAGCTCTAGCCCTAGGTATTTAATTACATCTACTACCTTAAATGGGATAACCCCAGTATAGGGGAGCCTTTTGCCCACATACATAAGTTCGCTTTTATCTAGATTAACTCGATAGCCCGAAAATGAGCTAAATTCAGCTAATATTTGCACGATTATAGGAATAGTTAAGTGAACATTGTCAACAAATAGTAGAATATCATCCGCATATAGAAGAGACTTTAAATGATTAGTACCGAGTGGTATGCCGGTTAAAGTATCACGTAATCGAATTGCCAAAGGTTCTATTGCTACATTAAAAAGAAGAGGGGACAGCGGGCATCCTTGCCTAGTACCACGTTGCAAAATAATCTCTCGTGACCGAATACCATTTACTAATAAAAATGATCTGGGATTTGCATAAATTTTGCGAATATATTGAATAAAATTACCAGAAAAACCGAAATTATCCAAGGATCGAAAAAGATGCTCCCAAACAATCGAATCGAACGCCTTGACAGCGTCTAAAGTTAAGACTGCTGAATCACAAGTTAATGGATTATTTATATCCTGTTCAGAATTCCACGCAAAATCCAGAAATGTAACTACCTTGCGTATATTCTTAGAAGAATTTCTTGAACACATGAACCCTGTCTGATCCGAATGAATCACAGACTGTAAACAACTGCTAAGCCTAGCTGCTATAATAGCGGCCAATATTTTATAATCAGTGTTAAGCACTGATATTGGCCTATAAGAGGCCAGGTCTTCAGGATTTTTCCCTTTTTTAAGTATGAGCGAAATATTCGCCTCTGCAAAGCCGCCCGAGATACTATCATTAGATAGATAATAATTATTAAATAATTCTACCAGAAACGGGACTAATTCATCTTTTAAGGATTTATAAAATTCAGCAGGCAACCCATCTGGGCCTGCCGCTTTATTTAGTTTGAGACCATCAATTGCTTTACCAATCTCCTCTTCATTAACTGGTTGATTTAACGCTGTCAACTCTTCTATCTGGATCTTGGGAGTATTAATTTTAGACCAGAAAATGTTTTGATTATTCGAATTTATAATCAGCGGTGCATACAGTTGCTGGTAATAGTTATGAAATACTTGACTAATATCTGTTGAATTGAGATGCCTCTTCTCCCCATCTTGAATGACTGGAATAAGATTTTTTTTTTTCCTGTTTTTGGTTATACGGGCCAAATGTTTTGCAGAACAACCATGGAAACTCTTATATTTTAAACTAAGCCTCAACTCTTCTTCTTGGGATCTTTGTTTTAAGAACACCTCCCTTTCCTTTCTGGCCACCAAGTATGCAGCCCAATTCCCTGGAGATGGGTCAAGAATCACCTTTCTATAAGCCAAATTAACATTATTGAGTAATTGAAGTCCCTGTTCCCTCATTTTTTTTGAGCATCTACTCACATAAGCAATAATCTCTCCGCGCATTACTGCCTTGGCTGCCTCCCAAAAAATCTCTAATTTATTCTTATAGCCAGAATTAAATCGGACATAATCATTCCATATAACTTTAATCCAAGATATGAACCTGGGGTTGTCATACAAGAATCGAGGAAAGGAAAAAAAAGGTGTGCCACCCCTAGCCTCTCCTCCTCCTGTAAAAGACAATGAAATGATAGCGTGGTCAGATAACACAAACTCGCCAATTTCAGCCTTAACTGGACATACCGACAAGGATTCTGATAATAGAAAAAGATCAATCCTTGAGAATGTCCTATGAGCCTTTGACTCACACGTGAAAGCTCGCCTTTGTGGATTCTGAATACGCCATATATCGGTCAACCTAAATCTATTACAGAATTTTTTAAAATACTTTGCATTTCTCTTGTGTTCTTTGGAGTTCTTATTTGAGAAACGATCTAAATCTGGACATATTGTCATGTTAAAGTCTCCACATATAATAAGATTTTCTCTTTGATACAGAAATATTTTATTTTGGATCAGTTCCCAGAATTTCACTGAAAACTTATTGGGGGCATATATATTACAACAGATATATTTTACGTTGTTAACCATAACTTGAAGCAAAATATATCTGGCTGCGGGGTCTATCTCCACATTAATAATTTTATATTCTAGATCTTTATGGAATAAGGCTACAACTCCTCGTTGTTTATGCGGGCCAGAAGAAGAGATTACTTCACCAACCCATTTAATTCTAAGCTTGGCTGCTTCTACCTTATTCAGATGGGTTTCTTGTAAGAATACTAGCCCCGGTTTCTCTTTGGCAAGTGTTTTAATAATTAGTTTACGTTTACTTGGGGAAGAAATCCCTCCCACATTCCAGGATAGAATTTTAAATCCTACATCCCCCATTCAGTTTAAATATATATACGTCAGAATGGCATGGAAGAGGAACAGCGGGGGGGAGGGAAAAAAAAAAAAAAACAGAATAACAAAGAACAAAACAACCTAAAACAATATTTATAACACAGATTACCATAGCTCTCTCTAGAGACAATTTCCAAACTCTTTGTGAGTGGACACACAATAAAAACCAAAAGCTAAACACAACTGTGCTAAAAATCCAACAATATTTGAATAAGAAAAAAAAACCATACATGCTGCATATATAACAGTCATAAGCACTATATTTACCATCTCCCTACTACCTTCCTTAGCTTTCTAAGCTTTTCAAGAATTCTTTGACTTCTGAGACTTCATTAAATATGAATTTGGACCCCTTATTTTCAACTATGACTTTAGCCGGATATAATAAACTGGCCCTTATCCCTTTACTGATTAGCTGCGAGCAATATGGTGCCATCATTCTTCTCCTTGCAGATGTCTCTGCGGAGAAGTCTTGAAATAGCAGAATCTTGCTATTCCCAAATCTCAAGGAGTCAGTTTTTCTGAACTGCTTCAATATCTCCAGCTTATCCTGAAATTTGAGCACCTTAAAGACACACATCCTAGGTTTAACTGGCCCTGAGGTAGAATCTCTTCTAGGACCCACTCTGTGCGCCCTTTCAATATCTAAAGGGAGGATATGAGCAGGTAAACCAATAGCCTGAGGGAGAGTAGTGGAGGTGAATTTAATTAAGTCCTCAAACTCAGGGGATTCGGGCAAGCCTATAATCCTAATATTATTACGCCTGGAGCGATCTTCAAGATCCTCCAGGCGCAATTGCATACTATTTAGTTTGCCCTGCTGTAATTGAATTGTATTTTCTTGAGTAGTTAACCTATCCTCGACTGAGGAGATTCTACTCTCTGCTTCACCCATTCTTACAGAGAATAGCTTAATCTCCGCAGAGAGAGTCGTCATCTCAGTAGAGATAGTACCCAGTTCTTTTTTAATTTCCTCAAATTGCGGGGAAAAAATAGCAGTAAGTTGCCCTATCAGCGCCTGGGTATCAATAAGGGTTACTACATTCTCTGCTGCCATATCTGGATTAGAGTCCCCCAATTTATTATTTTTTTTCTCCCTAGATTTCACCGGCATTTTAGGTGAATTATTTTTCCCAAGTGATACAAATTTTTCCATGTGGTGGACTACCCAAAAACAATCGTGTTAAATGAAACAAAAACAATTTGTGAGCAATAGATACATAAAAACTAAACTATAAATTTGTGATGTGAATTTTTTAACCCCTCTTTTCTTCCCCTTTTTTCCTATTTTTCTCCCTGTTCCCCTTTTCTTTACCCTTCTACCTCCTTCCTCTGGGTCCTTTTACACCTCTCTACTTTCCTCTTTAGACTCAAGTGGAGTCTCAATGTGACTACTTCTTAAACTATCTGAAAAAAATGTGAAAAACACAAAAAAAAATAAAAAAAAATCAAAAAAAAAAATCGTGTGCAGTGTTCAAGGCCGGTGACCTCTATATATATTATCCTTGGGCTCCAACCTCAGGATACCCTATTGATTTCGCTCCCTCTATGCTACCACTTAGCAGGAGCAATTTGTTCAGAGCAAAAAAAAACAAAAAAACACTGAATGCCCCTCAGAATAGTACTTTCTATAGAGATATTGACATAAATAGGGGAATACATTTCAATATGCAATAAAATGAGCAGATTAAATAATGTTATCCTATAAACATTAGGCAACAGGAGAGAGGAAAAAAAAAAAAATATGATAACAGGCAAACAGACCACAGTTGTTAGACCATATCTGACTTAACCTGGAGAAAATATGAGTTTTATCAGTCTCTTTTTTTTCCTCTTTCTCTCCTTCCTTCCCTTTTTCAAATGAGCCTGGTCTCTTCAGACTGGAAAGGGTTTTTATAGACAGCAAAGACAACGACCAGGGGTTCACCCACTCCCAGGTTTGGGACAGGTCTCTGGTTAGTTTATATATTTAGCAAGAAATAATATCCTCCTCCTGCACACCCTTAGCAGAATTTAACAGTTTAATGGGAAATCCGCAAATGTCCCCCATAGAGTGGAGCAATGTCCCTGTGTCCCTGTAATACTTCGGGCCGATTCTCCAGGCACCTGCCTCTATCAGCGGGCCATAACCCCTCAGAATCACCAGTATCTGGATAGTTAAAATTGGGGACACAGCAAGGTAATGCAGAGTGAGAAGCGTCTTATTAATATAATGCAAAGATACCTCCTCCCGGTCTGCAATCTTCGCGGGCTTGGGCCGCCACCGCCACTCGTCACAATACCCCGGTCTCACCGTTACAGTCGGCACCTCGGGTAAGTTGTTCCGGGGGAGCGAGACTTCCGGATCCCTCCGCCGTCACCCTCTCTCACTTCCTGAGCGACTCCGTGTTCCAGGAAGTAGGGGGAATTAGATCCTACGGCCGGGCTTATACTCCCCAGCCAGCACCTTCACAGCACCGGCTCTCCACCTTTCGCGGATCTCAGCCTCCTGCTCCCCTCAGGCAATATTCCAGCCTCTGAAACCAACAACGAGTCAGGTAGGAAGTTTTGTAGTCTCGGTAGCGGATACTAGCAGGAGACTTAACACATGTTTCTTAGTTTTCTTGTTCTTTAGCAATACACAGCAGCGGTTTTGATCCGCAGGCATATACAGCCTTGAAGGTTTCCTTTCAGCTGGCATTATTATGCCTAGCTAGTGGCCCCTCTGTATCTAGCAGCCATGGGGCATAGAACGAAGGCTAAGATCATTAGCAACGGCTACCACGCCGACATGGAGCAGCATGAACTTCAGCTCCGCCTTCTCACCGGAAACTCTACCTCCCACACATTGTCGAAATATTCCTTATCCCGTCCTCTTCGATCAACCTCTGACCTATGTCTCTACACTCCTGTTATCTCTACGTCCCTCTCCCGTCTCCAAGACTTTGCATGTGCTGCTCCTGTCCTCTGGAACTCTCTACCCCACTCCATAAGACTGTCTCCAACCTTGTATAGCTTCAGACGCTCCTTTAAAACTCACCTATTCAGAGAGGCTTACCATCTCTCCTCCATCTATCATCCTAACCAAACTAATACATGAACTGCCTGACTCACTGCTGCAACTACAACCGATGTGACAAGCTACCCCAACCTTATGTCTCTGCACCCTAAACCTGTAGACTGTGAGCTCTCCAGAGCAGGGCCCTCTTCCTCCTGTACTAGATTTGTTTAGTTTTGTTATGTTTTATATTTTATCACAAATCCTTGTCATTGTTTACTCCTTTTGCTATACAAATAAATGATAATAATAATCAGAATGCAGAGAGAATTGAGAAGCATACAATTTATTTCACAAATGTAAACAAGCAATGTAAAAACAAATATATTAAACAAATTACATTTATACCATTGATGGTGAAGTAGAATACAGCTATTTTCTGAAAACTAATATTAACAGGAAAATTAGTTTCTACAACGGCATTAATAAGAGTAGTTTATGAAATGTGTTAGATATTTTTTTTTTCAAGATTCAGAGACGATGCACTATATATATAAAAAAAAAAATCTTTTTAATTTACTACAATTATGAAATTACTTTGTCCTCTAAGTATCCTTTGTAGAAAAGCTGGTAGGTATGCTCAGGAGTATGCATGTGTAAATAGCACTACAGGTATTCCTCACTTTACAGCGCTTCACTTTACAGCGCTTCGCTAATACAGCGCTTTGTGGAGATGAAGTTCAAGCTCCAAGGATTTTGAAACAGTGCCGTAATCATCCTGATATTGCGAGAAAAGTGACTGGCACCATTTTGTTATGCTTAGTTCACTCTGTTTACAGCATTACAGTGTTCATTCTGTGTCTGTGTTATAGCACAATAATATCCATAAAGAGCTTATAAAACAGCAGAATTTATTCATTTAAAAAAAACTGTCTTTCTGATGTTTAGGTGCGTATTAAAAGGACACCTCTTGCATGTGTGAAAAATTGTTCTTTGTCCCACACTCCCTAAAGACACCAAAAAGCAAATTCTGTAACATGCAAATGCTGCAAATCAAATAGCTGGTTTAGGCAATTTGCAGCATTTTGAAAACATAGGTTACAGATTTTGCTTTTTGGTCCCTCTAGGGACCGTGGGACAAAGAATATTTTTTACACAAAACCAAATGTTTAATGTACCTTTTTAATCTCAGTGTCTTGAATTGGTCTTTCATATATTTAGCTGGCACAGGAACACTGAGAAGTTGGATTGGATTTTATCTTGCAGGCTGAATCTCAAGGGCTATACAAGATATGTTGCTTGGATAAAATAATAACAAAAAAAAAATCAATTTTATTTCTCACAGCAGGAAAGACATTTCAGGATGTTTAGCAGTTGAATATTAGTCATAAATGTAGGGGGGGGGTTTCTTACCCACAACAACAATGTAATATCTACCAGCTGGGCTCGTGATAAATCCACAGGAGAGGATACCAATAAAGAAAAAATATAAACTGAAGTAGAAAATCTTTCAGCTTTATGATTTGAGCTTATACTAGGCAGGCAACAGAGTATGAAGTAAATATAAAGAAATAGAATTGAACAACAGATGTGCTCTCCTAAAGAACATTCCCTGACGGATCTTTTGTGTGACATATGTATGTATATATATATATATATATATATATATATATATATATATATATATATATATATATATATATATGGAAAGGGTAGCCAAAGACTTAATTTTATCATGATGATATACTCTGCACATGATCTGACACTAATTATTTATGAATACTGACATTTGCAGAATATGAATGGGCCATGCCCCTTATAAACTTTGATGCCATGGGCAGAGTACAGGAAGGGCTATACGACTTCTTATCCTTGTCAGAATTCATCCTGCATACTTTTTTATACGTAGATGACTTGGTTACTTCAACCCAAATTGGATTGTTTAAATGCTGAAACCCCAAATTTGCAGATTAAATATCACCTAACTTGTACTACTGAATGTCATCTCTATTATTGTTTGTCTGTGTGTTTTTTTTCTCTTGTAAAGGTGTATCCAGTCCACGGGTTCATCCATTACTTGTGGGATATTCTCCTTCCCAACAGGAAGCTGTAAGAGGACACCCACAGCAGAGCTGTCTATATAGCTCCTCCCCTAACTGCCACCCCCAGTCATTCTCTTGCAGCTCTCGACAAGAAAGGAAGTATCAAGAGAGATGTGGTGAATTAGTGTAGTTTTTTACCTTCAATCAAAAGTTTATTTTTAAACGGTACTGGCGTTGTACTGTTTTTTTACTCTCAGGCAGAAATTGGAAGAAGAATTCTGCCTGGAGGTTTGATGATCTTAGCGGTTTGAAGTCCCATACGGACATTGTTCTGGCCTTTCTGAGGTCTCACGGGTGGAAGAGGGGAGTTCTCTCTCCCCTCTCACAAGAGTTTCCTTCCTAGGAACTCTGATAGATTCAGTAGAAATGAAGATTTTTCTGACAGAGGTCAGGTTGTCAAAGCTTCTAACTTCCTGCCGTGCTCTTTATTCCACTTTTCAGCCATCAGTGGCTCAGTGTATGGAAGTAATCGGCTTAATGGTAGCGGCAATGGACATAGTTCCGTTTGCCCGCCTACATCTCAGACCACTGCAACTTTGCATGCTCAATCAGTGGAATGGGGATTACACAGATTTGTCCCCTCTGCTAAATCTGGATCAAGAGACCAGAGATTCTCTTCTCTGGTGGCTTTCTCGGGTCCATCTGTCCAGGGGAATGAGCTTCCGCAGGCCAGAATGGACTATAGTGACAACAGATGCCAGCCTTCTGGGCTGGGGCGCAGTCTGGAACTCCCTGAAGGCTCAGGGTTCGTGGACTCTGGAGGAAGCCCTCCTTCCGATAAACATTCTGGAACTAAGAGCGATATTCAATGCTCTTCAGGCTTGGCCTCAGCTAGCTGTGGTCAGGTTCATCAGATTTCAGTCAGACAACATCACGACTGTAGCCTATATCAACCATCAGGGGGGTACAAGGAGCCCCCTGGCGATGTTGGAGGTTTCAAAGATAATTCTATGGGCAGAGGTTCACTCTTGCCATCTCTCAGCTATCCATATCCCAGGAGTAGAGAACTGGGAGGCGGATTTTTTAAGTCGGCAGACTTTTCATCCGGGGGAGTGGGAACTCCATCCGGAGGTATTTGCCCAGTTGATTCATCTATGGGGCAAACAAGAACTGGATCTCATGGCGTCTTGTCAGAATGCCAAGCTTCCTTGTTACGGGTCCAGGTCCAGGGATCCCAAGGCAGCGCTGATAGATGCTCTAGCAGCGCCCTAGTCCTTCAGCCTGGCTTATGTGTTTCCACCGTTTAGTCTGCTCCCTCGTCTGATTGCCAAGATCAAGCAGGAGGGAGCTTCAGTGATTTTGATAGCTCCTGCGTGGCCACGCAGGACTTGGTATGCAGATCTGGTGGACATGTCATCCTTTCCACCATGGACTCTGCCGCTGAGACAGGACCTTCTACTTCAGGGTCCTTTCAAACATCCAAATCTAATTTCTCTGCGTCTGACTGCTTGGAGATTGAACGCTTGATTCTATCAAAGTGTGGTTTTTCAGAGTCGGTCATTGATACCTTAATTCAGGCTCGAAAGCCTGTCACCAGGAAAATCTATCATAAGATATGGTGTAAATATCTTCATTGGTGTGAATCCAAAGGTTACTCATGGAGTAAAGTCAGGATTCCTAGAATCTTATCCTTTCTCCAGGAGGGATTGGAGAAAGGATTGTCTGCTAGTTCCTTAAAGGGACAGATTTCTGCTCTGTCTATTCTTTTGCACAAACGTCTGGCTGAGGTTCCAGATGTTCAGGCGTTTTGT
The DNA here is from genome assembly GCF_027579735.1 of Bombina bombina. Taxonomy (NCBI): domain Eukaryota; kingdom Metazoa; phylum Chordata; class Amphibia; order Anura; family Bombinatoridae; genus Bombina; species Bombina bombina. The sequence goes on from NC_069501.1 coordinate 353,582,848, forward strand.
CAGGCTTTAGTTAGAATTAAGTCTGTGTTTAAACCTGTTGCTCCGCCATGGAGTTTAAATTTAGTTCTTAAGGTTCTTCAAGGGGTTCCGTTTGAACCTCTGCTTTCCATAGATATTAAACTTTTATCTTGGAAAGTTCTGTTTTTAGTGGCTATCTCCTCGGCTCTAAGAGTTTCGGAGTTATCTGCTTTACATTGTGATTCCCCTTATCTGATTTTCCATGCAGATAAGGTAGTTTTGCGTACCAAACCTGGGTTTCTTCCTAAGGTAGTATCTAATAAGAACATCAATCAGGAGATTGTTGTTCCTTCATTATGTCCTAATCCTTCCTCAAAGAAGGAACGTCTTTTACACAATCTGGATGTGGTTTGTGCTTTAAAGTTTTATTTACAAGCTACGAAGGACTTTCGTCAAACATCTGCTTTGTTTGTTGTCTACTCTGGACAGAGGAGAGGCCAAAAGGCTTCGGCAACTTCTCTATCTTTTTGGCTAAGAAGTATAATACGCTTAGCTAATGAGACTGCTGGACAGCAGCCTCCTGAAAAAATTACAGCTCATTCCACTAGAGCGGTAGTTTCCACATGGGCTTTTAAAAATGAGGCCTCTGTTGAACAGATTTGTAAGGCGGCGACTTTGTCTTCGCTTCATACTTTTTCTAAATTCTACAAATTCAATACTTTTGCTTCTTCGGAGGCTATTTTTGGGAGAAAGGTCTTACAGGCAGTGGTGCCTTCCGTTTACGGGCCTGCCTTGTCCCACCCTTCATCCGTGTCCTAAAGCTTTGGTATTGGTATCCCACAAGTAATGGATGAACCCGTGGACTGGATACACCTTAACAAGAGAAAACAAAATTTATGCTTACCTGATAAATTTATTTCTCTTGTGGTGTATCCAGACCACGGCCCGCCCTGTCATTTTTAGGCAGGTGTTTTTTATTTTAAACTACAGTCACCACTGCACCCTATAGTTTCTCCTTTTTTCTTGCTTGTCTTCGGTCGAATGACTGGGGGTGGCAGTTAGGGGAGGAGCTATATAGACAGCTCTGCTGTGGGTGTCCTCTTGCAGCTTCCTGTTGGGAAGGAGAATATCCCACAAGTAATGGATGAACCCGTGGACTGGATACACCACAAGAGAAATAAATTTATCAGGTAAGCATAAATTTAGTTTTTTATTATTGCTGAAAATATATAACAATAAATAAATATATATATATTCAAGGGTGTGGAGTTTACATAGACATGTTATTTAGATGATCAACCCCACATTTACAGGGGAACAGTGGCATAGATATTAGCATGCTGTTGGCATATGCACAATGAGTGCTGGCACTGTGCATAGTGATGATGCCAGCTACCCCTCCTGCCCTCTTATGCTTGGGGTAAAAAGTAGAATCTGTAGTTAAACAATACATTGATGGAAGTAAAATCAGAAATAGTGATAGAGAATGAGAAATATGCTGCAGAAATGCATTTTTTTCTTGCATGTGATTTCCTATGGAAAAGCAACCAATGTTTCAGTAAATATGTTTTAAGTGGAAGCAAATGTATTTCATATGTAATTGTGTAATGCATTAAATAATAACAGATTCATTTACACTGATATTAGCAGATGGATTTATACAGGTGATATTTTTCTTGTGCAGCAAAATCACTGTGATCAAACCAACCCTAAAAATGTATAATACCCTTGTAATTGTATTGTTAGCGACATATACAGACAGTGCATTGTCACTCCAATGCCATATCTTATATATACACTGCAATGCTATTATTCTATAGATTAAGTTATACATGAGTGAAATTGCACAAATTGTTCTACAATTCCTGCTAAGAAAAATCTTGTCAGAGTTTATTGAACATGTTTTTGTGAATTGTCTAACGTGCACCTTATATTTCCTTATCTTCCAGCTGATTGGAATGCTTCTAGCGTGCTGTCTCTCCCGGTTTATCACTGCAAATCAGTACGAGATGGTGTAACATGGTAAATTTCTTTCCTGATATATGTTCTATTAGGAAGACACTATTGGCTTCAGCCTTCATTTACACACTCTTGATAGTTGCTCCTTTTCAGGAGTTGATTTAATAGTAATGAATTTAGCTTGCAAGTGTGTGTGTGGGGGGGGGGGGGGTAGGACTCGTGCATATAACTCACATCTATATTTTTATAGTGTCTGTATGAGAGAAACAGAAGTATAATAAATATGTTGGCTCATTTCACACTTAATATATGAAATATGTGTATTGCATGGAGAAAATATTCACTGACATTCCATAAACATAATTATTGATTGGCAAGGAAGTTGTTTTTGTTTTACTACTGAATAATACCGTATAACACAATACCATTGTATAGATAAACAAATTGTTCTTTTAAGAGTCAAGGGTAAAATGATATACTGAAATAAACTATATAACTTCAATACCTGTAACAACTTCAAGAATGGTTTCTAGACATTTTTTCATATTTTTTCACATTTATTACCATTTTTTCACATTTGTGTATACACCTATTTTTGAACCTTTTAGGTAAACCTAAGGTTGACTTATTTGTTGTATTTTCTTATATGACTTAGAAATTGTTTTTAACCTCATAGTATTCGTTCTACCTTATATGATTTGATCTTAAATATTTTTTAGGATCTCCACATTGGTAACCTGAGTTACAACATTGTCATTGGTTGGTGCAATAGTATTGTCATCAGTCGATTGTCACTCATTTGGGCAATACCAATACTGATATTAGTCTGTGCGATTTTATAAATTATTTTATTGGTTTATTTTATTGGTGTATGAGTTTACTGTTGTATAGTATCATGGATCCATGATATTTAGCTATTGTAATATAAATTTGTAATTTATCTAATATCCTTGTAAATAAATAATACTATCCTTGCCTTAACATATATTAGGCGCTCCTTAGCATCTTTCTTGCTACTTTAAAAACAATTGTGTTTTGCTAAAAGCTTGTATATGGTTCTGTATCTTGTAGACCCACTGGTTTGACTTGTTAGACATAATACTGAAAAATGTTTTTGCGGTTACTTGTTAAAGGTCTTTCTATGTCTATGATCATGTGACATACCTCTCACTACTCTGTGCAATTTGTTTACCTTTTACAGTCCTTTGTATTTCCTCTTATCATCCTATACAAGGTCACCTTTTGCAGTAAGAAGTGGCCGGAGTGATGCAGATGGATTACATTACCCAGTGGTTTCACTGTATTGTCCTTGGCCTATATCATATTTCACTTTATTCCACATTTAAATTGTGAGCATTGTTGTGCTTTTGACATCATTTTCTATTTGATTTGTTTAAAGGGATATTAAACAGCTGGGCACAAGGTTACCAATCACTATGCTTTCACTTTCCCTCCTATTCCTGTAGCTGTTCTTCTATTTTATCCCCTTAAAGCTGCCAGATGGTGAAACTCTGCATCTTCATACTGGGTGCTGCCATCTTGAAGCACAAGTATTCTTACACACTGTGACAGGGAGCTGCCATCTTGAAGCACAAGTATTCTTACACACTGTGACAGGGTGCTGCCATCTTGAAGCACAAGTATTCTCACACACTGTGACAGGGAGCTGCCATCTTGAAGCACAAGTATTCTCACACACTGTGACAGGGAGCTGCCATCTTGAAGCACAAGTATTCTCACACACTGTGACAGGGAGCTGCCATCTTGAAGCACAAGTATTCTTACACACTGTGACAGGATGCTGCCATCTTGAAGCACAAGTATTCTTACACACTGTGACAGGGAGCTGACATCTTGAAGCACAAGTATTCTTACACACTGTGAGAGGGTGCTGACATCTTGGAGCACAAGTATTCTCACACACTGTGACAGGAAGCTGCCATCTTGAAGCACAAGTATTCTCACACACTGTGACAGGGAGCTGCCATCTTGAAGCACAAGTATTCTCACACACTGTGGCAGGGTGCTGCCATCTTGGACCACAAGTATTCTTGCCCAATGTGAGAGGGAGCTGCCATCTTGAAGCACAAGTATTCTTACACAGTATGACAGGGTGCTGCCATCTTGGAGCACAAGTATTCTTACACACTGTGACCGGGAGCTGCCATCTTGAAGCACAAGTATTCTTACACAATGTGAGAGGGAGCTGCCATCTTGAAGCACAAGTATTCTCACACACTGTGAGAGGGTGCTGACATCTTGGAGCACAAGTATTCATACACACTGTGAGAGGGTGCTGACATCTTGGAGCACAAGTATTCTTACACACTGTGACAGGGAGCTGCCATCTTGGAGCACAAGTATTCTTACACACTGTGACAGGGTGCTGACATCTTGGAGCACAAGTATTCTTACACACTGTGAGAGGGTGCTGACATCTTGGAGCACAAGTATTCTTACACACTGTGACAGGGTGCTGACATCTTGGAGCACAAGTATTCATACACACTGTGAGAGGGTGCTGACATCTTGGAGCACAAGTATTCTTACACACTGTGACAGGGAGCTGCCATCTTGGAGCACAAGTATTCTTACACACTGTGACAGGGAGCTGCCATCTTGGAGCACAAGTATTCTTACACACTGTGACAGGGTGCTGACATCTTGAAGCACAAGTATTCTTACACAATGTGAGAGGGAGCTGCCATCTTGAAGCACAAGTATTCTTACACAATGTGAGAGGGAGCTGCCATCTTGAAGCACAAGTATTCTTACACACTGTGACAGGGAGCTGCAATCTTGAAGCACAAGTATTCTCACACACTGTGAGAGGGTGCTGACATCTTGGAGCACAAGTATTCATACACACTGTGAGAGGGTGCTGACATCTTGGAGCACAAGTATTCATACACACTGAGAGAGGGTGCTGACATCTTGGAGCACAAGTATTCTTACACACTGTGACAGGGAGCTGCCATCTTGGAGCACAAGTATTCTTACACACTGTGACAGGGAGCTGCCATCTTGAAGCACAAGTATTCTCACACACTGTGAGAGGGTGCTGACATCTTGGAGCACAAGTATTCATACACACTGTGAGAGGGTGCTGACATCTTGGAGCACAAGTATTCATACACACTGTGAGAGGGTGCTGACATCTTGGAGCACAAGTATTCTTACACACTGTGACAGGGAGCTGCCATCTTGGAGCACAAGTATTCTTACACACTGTGACAGGGAGCTGCCATCTTGGAGCACAAGTATTCTTACACACTGTGACAGGGAGCTGCCATCTTGAAGCACAAGTATTCTCACACACTGTGAGAGGGTGCTGACATCTTGGAGCACAAGTATTCATACACACTGTGAGAGGGTGCTGACATCTTGGAGCACAAGTATTCATACACACTGTGACAGGGTGCTGACATCTTGGAGCACAAGTATTCTTACACACTGTGAGAGGGTGCTGACATCTTGGAGCACAAGTATTCTTACACACTGTGACAGGGTGCTGACATCTTGGAGCACAAGTATTCATACACACTGTGAGAGGGTGCTGACATCTTGGAGCACAAGTATTCTTACACACTGTGACAGGGAGCTGCCATCTTGGAGCACAAGTATTCTTACACACTGTGACAGGGAGCTGCCATCTTGGAGCACAAGTATTCTTACACACTGTGACAGGGTGCTGACATCTTGAAGCACAAGTATTCTTACACAATGTGAGAGGGAGCTGCCATCTTGAAGCACAAGTATTCTTACACAATGTGAGAGGGAGCTGCCATCTTGAAGCACAAGTATTCTTACACACTGTGACAGGGAGCTGCAATCTTGAAGCACAAGTATTCTCACACACTGTGAGAGGGTGCTGACATCTTGGAGCACAAGTATTCATACACACTGTGAGAGGGTGCTGACATCTTGGAGCACAAGTATTCATACACACTGTGAGAGGGTGCTGACATCTTGGAGCACAAGTATTCTTACACACTGTGACAGGGAGCTGCCATCTTGGAGCACAAGTATTCTTACACACTGTGACAGGGAGCTGCCATCTTGAAGCACAAGTATTCTCACACACTGTGAGAGGGTGCTGACATCTTGGAGCACAAGTATTCATACACACTGTGAGAGGGTGCTGACATCTTGGAGCACAAGTATTCATACACACTGTGAGAGGGTGCTGACATCTTGGAGCACAAGTATTCTTACACACTGTGACAGGGAGCTGCCATCTTGGAGCACAAGTATTCTTACACACTGTGACAGGGTGCTGACATCTTGAAGCACAAGTATTCTTACACACTGTGACAGGGTGCTGACATCTTGGAGCACAAGTATTCTTACACACTGTGAGAGGGTGCTGACATCTTGGAGCACAAGTATTCTTACACACTGTGACAGGGTGCTGACATCTTGGAGCACAAGTATTCTTACACACTGTGACAGGGAGCTGCCATCTTGGAGCACAAGTATTCTTACACACTGTGACAGGGAGCTGACATCTTGGAGCACAAGTATTCTTACACACTGTGACAGGGAGCTGACATCTTGGAGCACAAGTATTCTTACACACTGTGAGAGGGTGCTGACATCTTGGAGCACAAGTATTCATACACACTGTGAGAGGGTGCTGACATCTTGGAGCACAAGTATTCATACACACTGTGACAGGGTGCTGACATCTTGGAGCACAAGTATTCATACACACTGTGAGAGGGTGCTGACATCTTGGAGCACAAGTATTCATACACACTGTGAGAGGGAGCTGACATCTTGAAGCACAAGTATTCTTACACACTGTGGCAGGGTGCTGCCATCTTGGAGCACAAGTATTCTTACACACTGACAGGGAGCTGCCATCTTGGAGCACAAGTATTCTCACACACTGTGACAGGGAGCTGCCATCTTGGAGCACAAGTATTCATACACACTGTGAGAGGGTGCTGACATCTTGGAGCACAAGTATTCATACACACTGTGAGAGGGTGCTGACATCTTGGAGCACAAGTATTCATACACACTGTGAGAGGGAGCTGACATCTTGAAGCACAAGTATTCTTACACACTGTGGCAGGGTGCTGCCATCTTGGAGCACAAGTATTCTTACACACAGTGACAGGGAGCTGCCATCTTGGAGCACAAGTATTCTTACACACTGTGACAGGGAGCTGCCATCTTGGAGCACAAGTATTCTTACACACTGTGACAGGGAGCTGCCATCTTGAAGCACAAGTATTCTTACACAATGTGAGAGGGAGCTGCCATCTTGAAGCACAAGTATTCTTACACAATGTGAGAGGGATCTGCCATCTTGAAGCACAAGTATTCTTACACACTGTGAGAGGGAGCTGCCATCTTGAAGCACAAGTATTCTCACACACTGTGGCAGGGTGCTGCCATCTTGGACCACAAGTATTCTTGCCCAATGTGAGAGGGAGCTGCCATCTTGAAGCACAAGTATTCTTACACAGTATGACAGGGTGCTGCCATCTTGGAGCACAAGTATTCATACACACTGTGACAGGGAGCTGCCATCTTGAAGCACAAGTATTCTCACACACTGTGAGAGGGTGCTGACATCTTGGAGCACAAGTATTCATACACACTGTGAGAGGGTGCTGACATCTTGGAGCACAAGTATTCATACACACTGTGAGAGGGTGCTGACATCTTGGAGCACAAGTATTCTTACACACTATGACAGGGAGCTGCCATCTTGGAGCACAAGTATTTTTACACACTGTGACAGGGAGCTGACATCTTGGAGCACAAGTATTCTTACACACTGTGAGAGGGTGCTGACATCTTGGAGCGCAAGTATTCATACACACTGTGACAGGGTGCTGACATCTTGGAGCACAAGTATTCATACACACTGTGAGAGGGAGCTGACATCTTGAAGCACAAGTATTCTTACACACTGTGGCAGGGTGCTGCCATCTTGGAGCACAAGTATTCTTACACACTGTGACAGGGAGCTGCCATCTTGGAGCACAAGTATTCTTACACACTGACAGGGAGCTGCCATCTTGGAGCACAAGTATTCTTACACACTGACAGGGAGCTGCCATCTTGGAGCACAAGTATTCTCACACACTGTGACAGGGAGCTGCCATCTTGGAGCACAAGTATTCATACACACTGTGAGAGGGTGCTGACATCTTGGAGCACAAGTATTCATACACACTGTGAGAGGGTGCTGACATCTTGGAGCACAAGTATTCTTACACACTGTGGCAGGGTGCTGCCATCTTGGAGCACAAGTATTCTTACACACTGTGACAGGGAGCTGCCATCTTGGAGTACAAGTATTCTTACACACTGTGACAGGGAGCTGCCATCTTGGAGCACAAGTATTCTTACACACTGACAGGGAGCTGCCATCTTGGAGCACAAGTATTCTTACACACTGACAGGGAGCTGCCATCTTGGAGCACAAGTATTCTCACACACTGTGACAGGGAGCTGCCATCTTGAAGCACAAGTATTCTTACACACTGTGAGAGGATGCTGCCATCTTGGAGCACAAGTATTCTTACACACTGTGAGAGGATGCTGCCATCTTGGAGCACAAGTATTCTTACACACTGTGACAGGGAGCTGCCATCTTGGAGCACAAGTATTCTTACACACTGTGAGAGGATGCTGCCATCTTGGAGCACAAGTATTCATACACACTGTGACAGGGAGCTGCCATCTTGGAGCACAAGTATTCTTACACACTGACAGGGAGCTGCCATCTTGGAGCACAAGTATTCTCACACACTGTGACAGGGAGCTGCCATCTTGAAGCACAAGTATTCTCACACACTGTGAGAGGATGCTGCCATCTTGGAGCACAAGTATTCTTACACACTGTGAGAGGATGCTGCCATCTTGGAGCACAAGTATTCTTACACACTGTGACAGGGAGCTGCCATCTTGGAGCACAAGTATTCTTACACACTGTGAGAGGATGCTGCCATCTTGGAGCACAAGTATTCTCACACACTGTGACAGGGAGCTGCCATCTTGGAGCACAAGTATTCATACACACTGTGAGAGGAGAAGGGTGCATTTACAGATTTTGACAACTGTATAATGTGCTTCAGGTTAGGGTGCAGGATAAAGAGTTATTTTACATGTTTGCAGTGGCTGCATTGTTCTGTATATCTGTTAAAAATACAAACATGTAAAACTCACATGCTGTATCATGCACACTAACCCAAAGAAAATGATACAGCTGCCAAAAAGTGGGTCACATCACAGATCTATTCTGCAACTCTTCTGTCACAGAATGTGAGAATACCTAAGCTCCAAGATGGCGGTGCCCAGTATGAAGAGGCGGAGCTTCAGCATCTGACACATTCATTTTTTTAAAATATGAGAGCTGTTTTGAAGTGATCTGCAGGCACAGGTGGAAATGCAAGAACATGGTGTATAGTAACTATTCTATTGTAGTTGTGCTCACCAGTGTAGTAACCCTTTAACTTGACCTCTTAAAATTGCCTTAAAGGGACATAAACCCAAAATGTTTCTTTCATGATTCAAATAGAACATGCACTTTTAAACAACTTTCCAATTTATTTCTGTTATGAATTCTCCTTCATTTTCTGGTTATCCTTTGTTGAAAAGTAAGAAGGTAAGCTCAGGAGTGTGCATATGTCTGCAGTACTATATGGCAGCCATTTTGCAACAATGTTACACATTAGCAAGAGCACTAAATGGCAGCACTATTTACTGTCATTTTGTGCTTGACTAAAGAGAATAAAGCAAATTTGATAATAGAAGTAAATTGGAAACTTTTTTAAAATTGTATTCTCTATCTTAAATGTTTCTGTCTCATGTCCCTTTAAGAGATAAAATGATCATGTAGCAATATGTATACAAAAAGAGGAATATTACCTACCTTTTAAAGAACATTAAAGGGACAGTCTATTCCAAAATTGTTTTAAAAAGATAGATAATACTTTTTATTATCCAATCCCCAGTTTTGTATAACCAACACAGTTATATTAATACACTTTTTACCTCTGTGATTACCTTGTATCTAAGCATCTGCAGACTGCCCCTTTATCTCAGGGCTGTTTACAACTTTCATTTTAGCCAATTAGTGCAGTGTCATTTGCAACTCCACAGGAGTGAGTACAGTGTTATCAATATAGTATACATTAACTAGCTCTGTCTTGTGAAAAGCGTATAAAATGGATTGAGATAAACAATACATTTTTGGAGTAGACTGTCCCTTTAAAGTAAAATTGTTCTTAATTGCATTTAAAATTGGTTATTTTAAAGTGTACAATAATTTGTTTAAAGGGACAGTCTAGGCCAAAATAAACTTTCATGATTCAGATAGAGCATGTAATTTTAAACAATTTTCCAATTTACTTTTATCACCAATTTTGGTTTGTTCTCTTGGCATTCTTAGTTGAAAGCTTAGCCTAGGAGGTTCATATGCTAATTTCTTAGACCTTGAAGGCCACCTCTTTTCAGAATGCATTTTAACAGTTTTTCACCACTAGAGGGTGTTAGTTCACGTGTTTCATATAGATAATACTGTGCACGTGAAGTTATCTGGGAGCAGGCACTGATTGGCTAAATTGCAAGTTTGTCAAAAGAACTGAAATAAAGGGGCAGTTTGCAGAGATATTCACAGTATATTAATAGAACTGTGTTGGTTATGCAAAACTGGGGAATGGGTAATAAAGGGATTATCTATCTTTTAAAACAATAAAAATTCTGGTGTAGACTGTCCCTTTAACAATATTTCTGGCCAGAATAAATCTCCTAGTTCCATTCTTGTGGAGTAGAGTCCCTGACTACTAATAAAATAGGAAGGTGGGTCCTTATCCGCTGTTGAGCAGTTGGTTCCTACAGATTAGTTGTCTGCAAGTGCAAATTTCCTGTTTCAGCAATAATTTATTTGGTACTTTTTCACATGCATGAAAGTGTTCGAGTTAAATGTATCTTTTAAGTTGTCTTCTGGTTGTCTTCTGGTTGTCTTCTGGTGCTTATGTCTCAACTCTTGATAAATTTACATGGTTTAGTCCCCCATGAAAAACAGCATGAGATTAGAAATATCTCTAGAGCTCTCAAGATGCAAGACAAATCTGTCTCCTATTGCTGCCTCCTCTTCACTAGATTTGCATAGCTGGCAGGGGCATTCATCACATAAAGATGCACATTGAGTACATTTGGATAATTACAATAACAAAAGATGGCTTTGTTTTAAAAGGACATGAAACCCAAATAATTTTTTGATTCATATAGCGCACTGGATTTTAAACCTGTCTTTAGGCCTCCTGAAGATTTTGAGGATATCTGAACTTAGAGCACAGGTGAATTAATCATCTGATTAGTAAACACGGTTATTTTACCTGCTCTCATCCACGGTAATCTTGAAAATCTGTCCTGTTAGGGAGTCCTGAGGACAGGTTTTAAAACCAGTAATGCAATTTTAAGAAACTTTCCAATTTACTTCAGTGGTCAAATTTACTTCATTCTCCTGTTATCCTTTGTAAAAGGAGCAACAACGAACTACTTAGTGCTAGCTTAACATAGCATAGGGTGAGCAAGACGCATATATGTGCAGCCACCAATCACCTACTACCTCCCAGTAGCATATTGCTGCTACTGGCCCTACTTAAGCTTTTTTTTTAAAGGATACCAAAAGAACAAAGCAGATTAGATAATTTATGTAAGTTTTTTTCTTTTTTTCTTTAACCCTTTCGCTACTAAGCAGTTTTTACACCCAAGTGCTAAGCCAATTTTGAGCTTTTTTTGTTACCTACATTTAAACCCTATTATAAGTCCAATTTCAGTGAGTGACCCACACAAATTATATATTGTTTTTTTAGCAAGCCCAGCAGATCCACAATATACCATTATTACATTTAGAATTTATGGCATGTGAGATATCTGCGGCAAAAACTGTAAAAAACGTATAATTTTTGCATAGATTTTAGTAAATAATATTGATAATATAGCCCAGTGACCACTGCTGTTAGTGTGATCACCTTACTAAATTGTCATCAAGGATAGTCACATGTGAAATAGGGGCCCATACAGGCTTTTCTGGGTTATAATATAGATTAGGCCCCATTGTACAGTACAGAAATTAACACTTTCTTTCTAATGACACGGTGAGTCCATAGATCATCGTCAATTACTGTTGGGAATATCACTCCTGGCCAGCAGGAGGAGGCAAAGAGCAACACAGCAGAGAGTTAAGTATAACTTCCCTTCCCACAAACCCCAGTCATTCTCTTTGCCTTTAGACAAGGAAGAGTGAAGTAATGAGGTGTCCTGATTAAGATTCTTCTATTAAGATTTTTTTTATTTTGAAGTCTGGGCATGATTGCTCTGGCCTTCCATCACAATTTGTGTCTAGCTGTACTCCATGTTAGCCTCTTCAGCAGGGCTGTGGTGGCTTTAAAGCAGTTAGGAACTTGTAAAGTGTGCTTTGCTGTGTTTTCCTAACATTGTTGCTGCCCATGGTATAGAAAGCCTGAGTAAGTTTACTCTGTCTTTCTTTTCTCTACAGATCTCTGTGAAGAGTGGCATCCTCTAATATTAGGTAGGCTGTCCTCCTGCCGGACAGCTAGACTGCAGGTAAGTGCCTTTTCGTCTTCTGGGTGGGAGACTGGCACTAAGAGGGTTAAGGAGCCTTCTCTACAATTTATGTGGGACAGATATATCATTTAGAGGATATTTTTGGCAGGATGCAGGCTATGGTGACAGGAGACTAGGGGTTAATAGAGATACCCTGATTTTGGGTTTACGAATAGTTTTGAGTTTTCAAATCTTCTAAATTATCTATTTTATGTGTGTGTTACATTTTTACTGCAGTGATCAGGGTCAGCCTTTTGTGTAGTGCTTTACTCTGTTTATGCTGCTGCGTAGTTTGATGGCGGTTTCCTAGAGGAAACGCAAGTTACCGCCACACTGCCTTGTCAGTTGGAGCAGTTTTAGTTTTCAGACACAAGCCCGATTCTGATGCTGTACTTGTTTAGCACAGGGTTTTGCTGATTTTTTTTGTATGGGCAGTATGCTGCTCTCGCATGGTAGAATGAAGCGCGGTGTTAAAGAAAAAGATGCACGCTTTATTCCCATGTTGTATTGTGCTCCCGCCTCCCTCTTCACTGAGAAGGATCTGAGGCGTCATTTTCACTTTCTGCCGGGTCCAGTCACGTGACCCCGCCTCTCTGTCTCCTCCAGCTGAGAACGGAGCTTAGTTATTTTTCTTTCAGCGCATGTTAAGTTTTTAAAATCTTGCGATTTATTGTAGATGTCTATTGTTCCTATAAGGAATATGTAGAACGTTATTGAGGGAGTGCCTTGTCAGTTCCAAGATTATTATGTGTCAAACATCACAAATTTTTCTTTGCTTTTTACACTGCTATTTAAATTAGCATTTAAAGTTACATTCCTGTGTTGTTGTTTTTTATTTTAAATTAAATTTTGACTTGTCAGTTTTTCTTTTCAAAGTGCTCCAGTGGCTCAGAGGTCCCTGCATCATTTCCAGACTCTAAAACATTTCTTGCATTATTCATCATTTTACACACTGTATGGTTTTCAAAGTATGCAATTTTGTGTGTTCTTATTTCCCTGGTTCTCTTGAGATAGGAGATATTGCGTGGCCTCTGAACCCAACGTTTCCCAGGATGATGCTGTGTAGGCATTACAACAGTTTTTACTTACACATCCCAAGCCTCTGTGGCGTCACCGAAGGTGCCCTGCGGTTCCTCATAATCTCCTGGAGGATTTATTTGCCTGCAGAATGCTGCTCAGGTTTCTTTTGTATATCTGGGGCGTTATCTGCTTTTCCTATTTTTAGTGGAAGCTCGCAGGAGGAACATTAGTGATTCAGATAGTAAGGTTTCTGTTCCGCTCATGCTACTCTAATTGTCAACTTGTAGGTGTGATGGGGAGGATACGTCAGTAGCCTCTGAGGGTAAAATCTCAGATTTAGACAGTATAAATCCTTTATCTGATGTGGAAGTAGTATCTTCAGATTTCAGCCTGCACACCCTCGTGCGTGTTTATAAGCGGGTCTGGCTGCATTGGAGCGACTCTGATATGTTTGTTGTTGTCAATCTTTAGGAAATCTAGTGATCTTTATAGGTAATAGGATTCCTTTTTGGTAGTTTTTTTCCTATATATATCTGTGCTGGACAGGAATGGTAGGGCTACTCTTGAAGTTTCCCTGTTCCCTATCTTTAATGGAATATTTCCATTTTCTTGTCTCCATTAAAATATCATATGCAAGGTGCCTATAGTAGTAGGACAATTCTACTCTGGCTAAGGGAATTATGATTTTTAAAGAGATTGATGTTCTTCAGTTTTAATGGACTAAGCTTTTTACAGGGACATGTGGTTTTGCCACTGTGTCAAGTGAGGCATCTTGTTGGTGCGAAGCCTTGTCTGTTCAATGGATAGGGATTCATTAGGAGATCCAGAACAGAATTAAAGTTTTTAAGCTAGCCATCCTTTTTTTCTAATGCTACCATGCTAGTCCTCAAGCAGGGAGCCTAGATATCTATCTCGTTGTGCTAGCCCTCAAGGCTTTGTGGCTATAATCATGTCAGTGGGTTTTATCCTCTGCATTCAGGCCTCTGGCGTTTTCCTTATAAGAGAAGGACCGTGTTCGGTCCGGATCTGACAGGAATTTTTCTGAAATTTCTGTTTTAGACAGTTGCAAGGATAGCACATTGCAAAAGCAACCGGCCAGGAAGATGAGGTCCCAGGTTCAATCCCTGGGTGTGAAGGAGCACACTTTAAAGGGACAGTCAACACCAGAATTTTAACATGGTTGAAGTTTGCCCCATTCCAGGATAATTTCAGGTAGGAGGCTGTATCTTTCTGTTTGTCTTCAAGGACGTGGACATAGTAGCTCAGGGTTACTACTAGGGATGGGCAAATGTTTCGCAACATTCGAAAAACGGCACGAATTTTAACACATTCGTTCGTTCTAATCAAATTTCGAATGTTTACATAACATTCTAACATTCGATTTTCGAATATTCGGTTTCGAATTTTACGATTACATTCGAAAATATTCGAATTCGAAAAATTCAAATTTAGATTGTAATAGTATTTCTAATGCTTTTTCATTAAATGTAATATTCGAATTATGCAATATTCGAATTTGAAAAATTCGAATTTAGATTGTAATAGTATTTCTAATGCTTTTTCTTTAAATGTAATATTCGAATTATGCAATATTCGAATTTGAAAAATTCGAATTTAGATTGTAATAGTATTTCTAATGCTTTTTCTTTAAATGTAATATTCGAATTATGCAATACGTGTATTCGAATTCGAAAAATTCGAATTTAGATTGTAATAGTATTTCTAATGCTTTTTCTTTAAATGTAAAATTCGAATGATGCAATACGTGTATTCGAATTCGAAAAATTCGAATTTAGATTGTAATAGTATTTCTAATGCTTTTTCTTTAAATGTAATATTCGAATTATGCAATATTCGAATTTGAAAAATTTGAATTTAGATTGTAATAGTATTTCTAATGCTTTTTCTTTAAATGTAATATTCGAATGATGCAATACGTGTATTCGAATTCGAAAAATTCGAATTTAGATTGTAATAGTATTTCTAATGCTTTTTCTTTAAATGTAATATTCGAATTATGCAATACGTGTATTCGAATTCGAAAAAATTTGAATTTAGATTGTAATAGTATTTCTAATGCTTTTTCTTTAAATGTAAAATTCGAATGATGCAATACGTGTATTCGAATTCGAAAAATTCGAATTTAGATTGTAATAGTATTTCTAATGCTTTTTCTTTAAATGTAATATTCGAATTATGCAATATTCGAATTCGAAAAATTCGAATTTAGATTGTAATAGTATTTCTAATGCTTTTTCTTTAAATGTAATATTCGAATTATGCAATACGTGTATTCGAATTCGAAAAATTCGAATTTAGATTGTAATAGTATTTCTAATGCTTTTAAATGTAATATTCGAATTATGCAATATTCGAATTCGAAAAATTCAAATTTATATTCGAATTCGAATTTCGAATGTAGACATTCGATATAATTATAAACATTCGAATTCGAAAGTGACATTCGAAAACTGTAAATAACATTCGATTTTCAAATTTTTAAGAATATTCGTTCTTATCGACATTCGAATTTAGAATTCGAATTTCGGTAATAACATTCGTTCTGCATTCGAAATTCGAAAATTTGCACATTCGCCCATCCCTAGTTACTACATAGTAGTCTTTCTTCCTCCCTGAGACTGTTTTCCATCTATTAGTTTATCGGTAAGCCAGATAACTATGAGGCATTTTTTTAGTATTTCGGTCTTTTCTTCATTGGGAGGGATTATTCCAGTTCCTGTTGAGGAACAGGGTCTAGGTTTCATCATATGATAGATCTAAAGTGTCTCCCTAATAAGTTTATCGAACGGAAACAGTCTTTCCTTTGGCCTTGCCATGGCTATCAAAGAGAGCTATATTGCTGTGGTGTCTTCTGGAAGTCATAATGATTCAGGAGTCCTTTTTCCTTCAAGCAAACTATTATACAGAGACCTTGTTGTCTTCTCATTCCGCAGATGGAAGTGAATCTGAATGAGTTCCCTGGTTTTAACTACAGGGGTAGTTCTTTGGATCCATATTAGTTGCTTCCTATGTATTTACTTTTGTCAGACAGAAATTAGAGGATGTCTTCCTCTTGCCTTCTTTTGGCTTTCTACTATTTGGTCTTCCAGTGCCTCAGAGTTTGAAGGCATTGGTCATTGGACATAATTTCTTTGTTTAATTTCATCTGAGAATCTGTGGTTATGCATGTTCAGTTACTGGATGGTACATGCCTTGACTATAGATGCCTGTTAAAGGATCCAAGATCTCAGGCTCTACTCCTGGCAGGGCCGACCCAGACCTTCTTTCTTCCGAGGTTGATAAAGGTGTACCATTAAATTGATTTGTTTTCTCAGGAGTATCTGCCTCGGAGCTCTTAATTCCGGAGACGTTCCTGAGTAATAAGTGAACTCTTTCACTAGCCCGTTGGGTTGGTGACTAGGGACTTGATTAGAGTCGGCTTTCTCCATAATTTTCATCTAGCTCCCTACCAGCTACACTGAGCTTCCTGGCTCAGCCCCTTTGTGATGTGGTGACATCACCGGCACTCCCAGTAAGCCTGGGAATTCCACCCACTAGGCCACCAATGGATCCTCGGCCTTGAAGTGCGGGGGTTGTGAAACAGCTCTTTAACGGTGATCCCCTTGCATGACGAAAAGGCAAGATGGGGCTAATTGCATGCTCTATCTGAATGTACCTTACTGTACCTTTCAACAACTTTTGCTTTTGTTTAAAAAAAATTGTGCATGTCACACACTCCCTAGGAAGGCTAAAAAGTAAATAATATAGGATTCAAAATACTACAAAATGAAATAGTTGGATTAGGCAGTTTGCAGCATTTTGAAAATCTAGGTTACAGGCATTTCTTTTTTACCCCTTTATTAGGAGGCATGAAGCAAAGACATTTTCTTAACACAAAAGCAAGATGTGATTATTGTCTCGTTAAAAACACAAAAACTTGAAAGAAAA